>NC_138770.1:100652625-101852625 GCF_965119305.1 Pelophylax lessonae | reverse complement strand
ATTGTGCATGTAATGCGTGACGCAACTGTGCATATCGAAAAAACATATGCGGAGGGAGATCATACTCAGTTTTAAGTGATTGAAAGGAACGAACGCCTGAATCACAAAGCACCTGGCCCAGATACAGTATGCCCCTAGTTGCCCACAACTGACATTCCGGAATAGATAGAAGCTCTCGCAGGTCTAAGTTATACCACAAAAGGGGTCCTGGTGTGTATTTGAGGATAATTTAACATTTTTGCCACTATCGCCCAAATCTTTCGATGGTTTAACAACAAATTGTTCATCACCATCGCTCGAGGCGAAGGACCACTTTTTCGTAAAAGTACCTGCATAGAGGTTTAGACAGCTTGAGGGAATCCATGACAAACTAAGGTTTGGTATCTAGAAGCCTCCGATTAAAATAAAAAAAATGGGAAAGTTGCTACGCAAGGTAATAAGATTGAAAATCTGGTATAGCCACACCCCCATTATCCGTGGGGTTTTTAAGCGACGCCCATGTTAACTTATGGCGCTCAGGTCCCCAAGCAAAGGAATTCAGGATACGGTCAATAATTTTAAATAATTTCAGGGGGATTGGGACAGGGGAGTGCCAAAAGGCATACAAAAATTTTGGTAATAAAATCATTTTAATAAGATTCACCCTACCCATTAATCCCAATGGCAACCTAGCCCATGTTTGAGTACATTGTTTAAGCATATCAATTATATTGTCCCGCACATAATCTGTAGGAAATTTAGTAATCGTAACCCCAAGATACCGAATTGCAGCGCCTCGCTGCAAAGGGAGGGAAGCAGAAACTTTTGAGGGTGGGGATGGGTCCAGCGGTAATATTTGAGATTTAGACCAGTTGATACGTAGGCCTGAATGGGATCCAAACTGTTCTATTATACATAACGTGGAACGTAACGCGGAACATAAAGAGTCATCTGTGTCTTCCAAATATAGGAGCATATCGTCCGCGTAAAGACCGATCTTTTCAGTCAAGTCCGAATGACATAGTCCATGGACATCAGGGTGACCCCGAAGCTGGGAAGCCAAAGGCTCCACGGCCAACGCATAAAGCAAGGGTGATAAAGGGCAACCCTGTCTGGTACCTCGGCTTAGGAGAAAAGAATCTGATGTCGATCCATTGACCGATATCCTGGCAAAAGGTTTATAATAAGAGTACTTGGACCCATGTAATAAATTTTGGACCAAATCCAAAAGCACGTAGGCATTCCCATAAATAACTCCACTCAACTGAGTCAAAGGCCTTGGTGACGTCTAGCGCCACCAAGGCTCTAGTACCCACCCCATCATGAGCAGCCTGCAGATTCATATATAAACGGCGAATATTCATTGCAGTATTTTTGCCTGGCATAAAGCCTGTTTGATCAGAGTGTATCAAGGAAAGTATGGCCTTATTTAGGCGAAGCGCCAACAATTTAGCTAAAATTTTAATATCCGCCTGTAGTAAGGAAATGGGACGGTAGGATTTTGGATATAAAGGGTCTTTACCAAGTTTTGGCAGAATAATAATATTGGCTTCTCTCATAGAGCCTGGCAGAACAAGGTCATGAACATGGGTATAAAAAAGGGAAAGCAGCGCCGGGGATAAGGATTCAGAAAAAGTTGCATAAAAATCGAGGGGTAAACCGTCGGAACCGGGGGCTTTACCCATAGCCAAAGAGGCAATGGCATTGGCAATTTCATCTACTGATAAAGGAGCATCCAATTCCGCACGCTGGGCATCGGATAACTGGGGCAGGGATATACTATAAAAAAATTCTCGGGTGTCCTGGGTGGCATCCGACTGGGAAGTATATAATTGAGCATAAAAAGAACGAAACGCAGCAGCCACCTGCAGCGGTTCAGAAATAAGAGTCCCATCAGAGTCCCTAAGCTGAACCACAACCTGAGGTTTAGTATCTAAATGGGCTAGATATGCCAGGAATCTCCCTGTTCAAAAACCCTTTGTTTACTAAAAAAAAAAAAACAACTTCTGTTTAGCTTTCTCATATAACATCTGGTCTACTAATCTTACCAGGTGACGGTCAACTGAACAACTATTAGTAAGGTAAGTCAAAGTTTCTTGTGCAGCAGCCAGAGCAATACCCGAGGACTGCTTGAATCGATTGATTCGGCGGGCCATAGTATCCCGAGCATGAAGTTTAAAAGCTTCCCACACTATCCCCGCGGCCGCTGAACCCATGTTAATGGAAAAAAAAACAAGACCACTCCCGAGCCAGACCCTCCTGGTCCTCTATAGCAGTAAGCCAAAAAGGATGGAGATGCCAAAGGCGAGGGATCGCCTGGGGGGCTATACAAAAAGAGGACCAACAGAGTGCATGATCAGACAGGGAGCGGGGTTCAAATCCCGAATACTGGAGCGTAGGAAGTAAGGTTTGAAACTATAATAAAATCTATACGTGACATCGTGGAGTGGGTGGCTGAGAAGCACGAGTACAGGCATAAATGGGGGTGCTGATAACGCCAAGTATCCGTCAGGGCAAAATCCCTGAACAGACGTCCCAGCCGGGTGAGGGGCTGAGACCCCTGAGCCATCACAACACATTGACGGTCAAGGGCCGGAGCCAATACCATGTTAAAGTCCCCATCCAAACAGCCGGGACATCAGGGTGCTGAGCCTCCTCAGAGCTGTAAGGAGGGGGGACATAACAAGCCAGAAGCTTGTTATGAAAAATGGGGAAACAATTTGCATAAGTTCTGTGAAAACATAAAAAATGAGAGAGATATATTCAAATTTTGGATTGACAATGAATTTACCCTTTACTTCAAAATTTGAAGAGATGATACACTTTGATGATCATATAGGAATTAAAGCCAACTCTATACCAGATCAAGGGAAGATGATCCCCTTTAAAAGAGGGAAAGGAATCCAAAATTTGAATATATCTCTTCCATTTTTTATGTTTTCACGGAACTTATGCAAATTGTTTACCCATTTTTCAGCCTCATTTTTCTCTTTGTGTCACTTTTGGCTTGGCTCGCATCTCCTCTATGGGTCAACGTTAGGGGTCAGGTCTCTCTGCCTTCCTCCCTTCCACCCACCCTTGTCCTTGTATCCACGTCATTGCCATCCCTGGCAATCAAGGGTCCAGGTTTTCTTAAGGTACATTTTGTTCATGCTTAAATGCCATGTTTATTGAAATTAGAGTTTTTTTGGGCGTTCAATACAGGACCATTGATATATGCCCTTTTTTTGCCTTTTTTTTTGTCTTGTTACTCTCATTCTTTTCTTTTGTAAATTTAGAATGTTCACTCTTGAGAAATGTCTATCAAACTCTTGGAGAAGCTATTATGAAGATGGCGAAACATGTAGAATTGACATAATCGAGTGCTTTCTTGTGCTTTTACCATTTTAAAGTATTGTCTGTTATGTCCTTGGTCCTTCATGTACAATAAAATGTGATTTTTTATGAGAACCCAGATTTTTCTCCATCATTTGCACCTTTAAAGTCCCACTTTGCCCCTCTTATTGTATCTACCTCTATTTAGGGATGTGGTGCCTCTAACATTTCACATCTCTGGTAATTTTTAAAAGAATTCCGAATTTAGGGATTACATTTCCCGCCTACCCCCATATTGCTGGAGAAAAATTTGTATTCAATTTTTTGATATGTTTATTTGATATGATTTTCTGTTCAGCATTCTAGTTGATTTTTGTTTTTTCTATAAGGTATTTTTACTTATAGACATTTCCTAGCTACGTTTAAGTGGTATTTGTGACTCAGAAACCTTTTCCACAATGGCACTGGTTCTGCATCCATGGACAGCTATTGTGGAACAGATTTCGATGGAATGATGGACCAATTCTGGTATAAACGAGTCCATAAGTTTCAAACCCTTCCTTGGCTGGGAAAATGTCTAACTGAATTTTTTTCAGCTTCTCCTTAATTGATTGGGTTGAAGGCTGAATAATTGGATATATGATAGTTGTCATGTATTCAGCTTTTTTCAATGTATTATGTATACATGCATTTGTTCATTTTGTATTCCTCTCATTGTTAATTATATTTCATAGATATTTATCATCTGTTAAAACTGAACAGAAGACCTTTTCTAAAATTATTCCCAAATTATAACACCTGACCTCGGCCAGGAAATGGACATGATTTGGGATGCCTGGATGAGGTGGGGATATCTCTATTCTGAGGGGGATTGGGGGTTGAGTGTAATTTTTCCTGCCCCAGTTTGTTGCCCCATATGGGCACCCGTGGTGCCCTACGTTTTCTTTCAGGCCTAGGTTCCGACCTGGATAGTAGAGGCACCGCCCCATTCTTCCAAGGCCACCCTCTGAACTTGAACTCTTAATCATCCAAAAAGAAATTCCCTCATCATTATTCCACCATTGATATGTGGTATTAAAATGTATATTTTGATATAACATGCTTTTCCATTTAAACAATCTATATTTATGCATGGATCTATGTATGTGGGTTAGCCCCTATTAGAGCCATTAGAATGTTGACCTGTTCGTCTATGAAGGACCACAGCTCCCAATGGTACATGTTATAATTGCATTTATTTTCTTCCTTTTAGTAAATCCACATTTTGGGACCTTTCTCTACTGTTTAGCAGGTCATTTCCCTTCCAATCAGCATTTGTTTGCATTTTTCTGCTTTCCCTAGATTGGGGACATTTCTTTTGTTGTCTGATAGTGATATAGGGACCGGACCGGATGTTTCTCTTTCCCGCTTCTGGTTTCCGGTCCGATCATGTGACGTGGTCGCGTCTTGATGACGCGCATCAATGCAGGGTTCCGATTGGGCGGCCTTGAGCGCCTCGCTCTCACTCCCTCGGTGACGTCAGACGCCGAGGGAGTGGAGGGGATGCTTAAATGCCGGCACGATGGGTCAGTATGCCACTGGACCACCGGGGAATAGGACGATTTCACGGACAAACATGCGGTAATGGCGATTCCTTTTTACCTCAAGCTCTCACTTTGATTGCTTTCTACCATTTTTCAAGGATAATTTTTGCCTTTTTCTCCTCTTGTAGCTCCTTGTTGGAGTGAATGTCGGAGGGGGCCTCTTGCAATTAGGCAACCTATACAGGATTTCCTTATGCTGTATTTATGCTCATGCTTTTTGCAACACTGGACCACCAGGGTAAATATCTTACACACATATATACATCTTCTCATCATGTGTTACCATAGGTATTTTACCTATGGATTATATATTTAAAAGATTCCTTTCCCTCTTTTAAAGGGGATCATCTTCCCTTGATCTGGTAGAGAGTTGGCTTTAATTCCTATATGATCATCAAAGTGTATCATCTCTTCAAATTTTGAAGTAAAGGGTAAATTCATTGTCAATCAAAAATTTGAATATATCTCTCTCATTTTTTATGTTTTCACGGAACTTATGCAAATTGTTTCCCCATTTTTCAGCCGCATTTTTCTCTTTGTGTCACTTTTGGCTTGGCTCGAATCTCCTCTATGGGTCAACGTTAGGGGTCAGGTCTCTCTGCCTTCCTCCCTTCCACCCACCCTTGTCCTTGTATCCACGTCATTGCCATCCCTGGCAATCAAGGGTCCAGGTTTTCTTAAGGTACATTTTGTTCATGCTTAAATGCCATGTTTATTGAAATTAGAGTTTTTTTGGGCGTTCAATACAGGACCATTGATATATGCCCTTTTTTTGCCTTTTTTTTTGTCTTGTTACTCTCATTCTTTTCTTTTGTAAATTTAGAATGTTCACTCTCGAGAAATGTCTATCAAACTCCTGAAGAAGCTATTATGAAGATGGCGAAACATGTAGAGTTGACATAATCGAGTGCTTTCTTGTGCTTTTACCATTTTAAAGTATTGTCTGTTATGTCCTTGGTCCTTCATGTACAATAAAATGTGATTTTTTATGAGAACCCAGATTTTTCTCCATCATTTGCACCTTTAAAGTCCCACTTTGCCCCTCTTATTGTATCTACCTCTATTTAGGGATGTGGTGCCTCTAACATTTCTCATCTCTGGCAATATTTAAAAGAATAGCGGTTCACACTTGTGCGATCCGATCCTGTGCGAACTGCAAGATCGCACTGCGATATGCGATCAAACTGGGGGTGTCGTTAAGATTACATTGACACCCCCAGCGTATCGCATATGGCAGTGTGAACTGCCGGGGGTGCGTGTGCGATGCGGGAACAGGCTGCGGATTCGCAGCCTTCCCGCATCGCATAAGTGTGAACCGGACCTTAAGTGGGATTCCATTCTCCATGACCAATATTTCACATTGTTTTTTGTTCTTTGGTCAGTGAACAAAACAGAACAAAACAAAACTAAAAACAAACGCACAAAAAAAAAACAAAAAAAAAAAAAAACAAAGGGGGATTTGCCTTATAACGAAGTCCAGTACAATTTTGACACACAGAGATTAGCAATAAATCTAGAATATTTCAGCAATAAAGAACAGTATTACATTTCTGGTAATCAGGCAGGATGATTGCGGCCAGCTTCCCATTGATCGAACCACTCCGAGGCCAAAGAAGGATCTACAAAAAAGATAGCTTTATCATCACAGATTACCCGCAGCCTAGCTGGAAACAGCATAGCATACTTCAAATGTTGCCCACGTAGGCGCCGTTTAATATCTGTAAAGCGAGAACGAATCTTTGTACTTCTGCAGAGAAGTCTGGGAACGCCGCGATGCAGCCATTTTGAAAAGGAATACTACCCTGTTCTCGGGTTAACCACAATACAGCATCGCAGTCACGAAAATTAAGAAATTTAGCGATAAGGGTGTGTGGAGGGGGGCCCTCGGGTGGGCGACGGGCCGGCATGCAATGAGCTCTCTCCACTGCAAACATGACAGAAAAGGCTTCCCTGCTAAGTGCTTTATCAATAAGTTCTCCAAAAATGTGGCAGCATCCAAGCCCTCCGCACCTTCAGGCAACCCGATAAAACGCAGATTACTGCGGCGTGCCCTATTTTCCAGGTCATCCTGCTTCTGTGCTAATTGCTGGAGCTGACACTGCATGTGAGTCTGTAGTATGTTGAAGAGGGTGTAAAACATCCTCAGCTCTGCTGATTCTGGTCTCCGTCTCAGTCACCCTGTCTCTCAATTTAGCCATGTCTTGCCGGATAAGTAATACATCTGTTTTTACCTCCTCAATCTTAGTTGTGAGTATGGTTTGACAGGTAGCTATGGCCTCCAGGACACGGGCGGTGTGTGCAGAAGGAGTCTCCGACAGAGCGGCGCCATCTTGGGCATCTGTATCCCGATCCAGGCGGCGGAATTTATCGAGCTGTTGTACAGCCGCCGCGGTCTTTTTCGGTGGGGACATATCCCTCGGAGTGGCTGTGGTCTCCCCAACAATTAATACCGATGTACAGTATAAGCAGTTTGAGGCACCCAGGATAGTAGAACAGGATATAGCAGGAGCAGAGCTCAGCTCATGTGTGTCCTACACCATTGCCGTCCAGGCCCCGCCCTACTCTTATTCGGTCTCTTGAAAGATTATAGCACTCCCTGCCCCAATTAAATCTCATTCTAAGTCAAATATAGCAAAAAATATATAACAAAAACTATCAGCACAAAAAAAATCAATAGTGAAAAATAAATGAAAACAAATGATATAAAGAATGGCTGCACACACTAAAAAAAAGTGTCTAAACCACACAATGTAAACTAAATAAACCAAAAAGTAGTGTTGCGCTAGCCATGTGCACACATAGTGTAATAAAACTCAAAATCAGTGTCCATACATGTTCCAATGTCCATACAATCAATCAAATAAACGGTGAATCCACATGTCCAAAAGAATCTTGTGCAAAACTTAATTTGTGCTTTCGTGATTAGTGCAATCCCACCACCAGTTGAATTGGTCTCTCACTTCCACTGTAGACCCACTGCTGGGTCAATCACAGCGTTGTATATACACAGGGACCTTCAGATAGTAAAGGCTATGGATAGCCTATTACCTCCAGAGGGATTCTCACCGATAGACATAAAAGGGGAACAAAGGAAGAGATCTAGTGCTCTCTGTATGGTTGCAGTAAACCGCTTTATTGAGTAAAAGGAATGGTACTCACAAAGGTGGCGCTTCCAAAGTGCATAGCATAAATGGTATCTAGGAAGAGACAGCTTCCAGCATGCAGGCTCTGTCCCCTATACGCGTGATGTCGAAGCCCAACCCCAGGCGTTGACTTCCTCAGAAGACACTTATTTTGAGTTTTATTACACTATGTGTGCACATGACTAGCGCAACACTACTTTTTGGTTTATTTAAATATAGCAAAAAGCCCCAACAGACATTCATTACAGGGGAATTGTGTTACAGGGGAATTGTGTAACAGGTAAAGCAAGTGTGGCATGAAAATCATTTTAATCAAATTTGTTCTGTCCACAGGAAATCTTTATTGCAAACAGTTAGATCATGCCAGGTTTATATTTCCTTATTTGTTAAGGAAATATAAACCTGGCCTAACAAATAAGGAAATATAAACCTGGTCTATTTGTTAGGTGTAATTATGACGGAGATATGGCAGAGATATGGGATGCCACAAAGATCTAGAAAGCTATAAAAAAAACACAGCAAAACATCAGTTTCCTCATAAACAGGGCGGCTCAGGAGCAAGTATAGAATCCCAAGATTGTTCTAGGTAATGATGATGTATCTCATACTTGGCACCAACACCTATGTTTTTTTTTTTGGGGAGGAGGGGGGGGGAAATGAAGGGGAGATAATGCATTTAGTATTTTTTTTTACATTTTCTCTAAGAGTACCTACAGTGGGGCTGATTTACTGAATACGTAAAGTATACTCTCTTGCATGGTTACTTAGATTAGTTAATAAATTAAAGCTGTGAGCTTTGTTCACCCAATCATGTGCGGGGAATCGGGCAATTGAAATGGACACTGCTTCACCTCATTTACTAAACTAAATGAGTATATGCTTTACTTTACTATGCTCTATTTTTTTTTTTTTAGTAAATCAACCCCATGGAAAGCAGCAGAAGATCAGATCTATCTATCTATCTATCTATCTATCTATCTATCTATCTATCTATCTATCTATCTATCTATCTATCTATCTATCTATCTATCTATCTATCTATCTATCTATCTATCTATCTATCTATCTATCTATCTATCTATCTATCTATCTATCCCATGCTCAACTCGCTTGGACTTCTCCATAACCTCTCCTATCCCATGGAATCCCCTACCCCAATATTTTCTTCTATCTCCAAATCTCTCCACCTTTAGGTGATCCCTGAAAACTAATTCAGGGAAGCCTTCCCTATCGCCAGAGGCATCACTACAGGGGGGCAAAGGGAGGCACCCCTCCCCCCACTAGACTGAAGTGCTAACTGCCCAGCTACAGCTGGTCTGCCTCCTGTTGCCTACTGAGCCAATGGCTGCTGCTGTTCCCACCCCCTTCCCAAACCCACCACCTCTGATTAGGAACAGAATATCAGAGCTGAGCTGGAGAAAGAACCAAACTGCCTGGGGGAGGCGGAGGAGCAGAGCTGGGCAGGAGAAGCAGAGCCATTGATTTCAAAGAAGGTAATCTGGAGAATGTGCACAGGAAAGAGATACTTACTGTGAGGGCTCTCCTTCCTCTCTCTTCTCTTACCTCTCCATACTCTTCTGCCTCTTCTTCTCTCTTTCCACTGTCTTTTTATCCCGGTTTCTCTCCCCCTCATTCCCTCTCTTATTTCTTTCTCTTCTCTCTCCCTCACCCTCTCCTTCCCCTCCTCCCTCACCCTCTCTCTCCTCTCTCTCTTCCCCCATCTCTCTCTACCCTCTATCACCCCCTCCCTCTTTCTCTCTCCATTTCTCTCTCCCCTCTCTTACACCCCTCCCTCTTTCTCTCTCCCCCTCTTTCTTTTTTCCCCTTCTCAACCCCTCTCTCTTTCATTCTCTCTCTTTCTCTCTCCCTTTCTCTCTACCCTCTCTCTCCCCCTCTTTTCTTATTTCTTCCTCTCCCCCCCCCCTCTTCCCTCACCCTCTCTCACCTCCCTTTCTCTCTCCCCTCTCTCTCCCCCCATTCTCTTCATTCTTCATTAGTAACATATTTAACATTGGTGGTGTTTGCTGAAATTGTTTTAAACTATAAAGAAAAGCTTTTGAGAGTTCTATTTTCTTTCTCAGGTCTAAAGCAATACCTTAGGAAGAAAGGAAAATTCTTGAAAGCGCGTCTTTTAAATTTTAGGTTAGTACAATAAAAAGGTCATTGCATACCGCAATACTCTCATATTTTGTAATTTTATTTATATGTATACTTTCATTTTTTCGTTTTTTTCAGCGGTATGATTTAGTGGTGAAAATGATTAGTGCCCCTCACAGTTTTGACTGTGGTATTGTATGTGCCCCCCACCCCCCTATTTATTTTTCCTGGAGTTGCCACTGCCCACCTCCATATAAAAACTATTATTATTATAATCTATCCCTGTCTTCCATTTATCTTGGTGTAAATACAGCATCTGCCTAATAATCATTAGGATATGACACTGAAATGTGGGTATTGTATTAGTTACACTGTGGTTATACTATACCATTGCTTTTGCTGCTGGTTTTCCAGGACTGGTAGCTGTCGCCTGCTTAGAAGAAGCTGCTGAAAGAAGGTATCAGAGTGCAGCTTGATAATATCTGTATTTCTCTTCCCATTATGAAGAGTTAAAACCTTCCCCATTTTGTTTTTATATTAAAGTGGAACTTTACCCATAAAGTAAACCCTAAAAATAATGTTCGTTAGCAAGGAACATACATTGTATGCTGTAATTTCTTGTGTTCCTGTTTCTTCTTGCTGGAAGCTGCCATTTTGCTGAAGCCCAGAACTTCTGAGCAGCAGTAAATCTTTAGGCTGTCAGCAGATCGGCCTTTAGTGGCTCTGATTTTAGGCACATTGTCAAAAAATAGGGAGCAACTGAGCATGTGCAGAGCAGGTGTGACGTGAGTCACTTTGGTTGGGGGGCTTGTGGAACCCAGATTGCTTTAGGGAGGTTGGCAGACTCCTTGTCCAGCTTCCCCAGCCCCTCTTATGTGTAAGTCACCCTGTGTCTATTAGGGGCACAGGGTGACCAAGAACCCCAGTTGGGTCTGCACTACTTAGACTCACTGTACAACCACACCGGACTTAGCATTTGGTGTTACCCTGGTTATCCTGGGCTCTATAGGTGTGGTTTGTGTTGAAAGAGTGAGGGGCCTCTTTCACTTGGGACAATAATATTTCTGAACAGTGTTCCTCAGGAAATATATGAAGATGAAAGAATTGACTTTTCAGATTGCTAGAATATTGCAGGAGTGTCTCATAGACCCTTGCTTGATAGTGGGATGGGGTTTGTTATTGTTAAGTACCTGTATTCCATTGTTCTATTGTTTCTGTCTGCTTTAGGATCAACCTATTATGGGATGTATATGTGCATATGGATTGGCTGCTAAGGGGGAGGGGGGGGGGGGGAATTGTCCCGCAGTGTATACAGGTCCCTCTCAAAAAATTAGCATATTGTGATAAAGTTCATTATTTTCTGTAATGTACTGATAAACATTAGACTTTCATATATTTTAGATGCATTACACACAACTGAAGTAGTGCAAGCCTTTTATTGTTTTAATATTGATGATTTTGGCATACAGCTCATGAAAAAACAAAATTCCTATCTCAAAAAATTAGCATATCATGAAAAGGTTCTCTAAACGAGCTATTAACCTAATCATCTGAATCAACTAATTAACTCTAAACACCTGCAAAAGATTCCTGAGGCTTTTAAAAACTCCCAGCCTGGTTCATTACTCAAAACCGCAATCATGGGTAAGACTGCCGACCTGACTGCTGTCCAGAAGGCCATCATTGACACCCTCAAGCAAGAGGGTAAGACACAGAAAGACATTTCTGAACTAATAGGCTGTTCCCAGAGTGCTGTATCAAGGCACCTCAGTGGGAAGTCTGTGGGAAGGAAAAAGTGTGGCAGAAAACGCTGCACAATGAGAAGAGGTCACCGGACCCTGAGGAAGATTGTGGAGAAGGACCGATTCCAGACCTTGGGGGACCTGCGTAAGCAGTGGACTGAGTCTGGAGTAGAAACATCTAGAGCCACCATGTACAGGCGTGTGCAGGAAATGGGCTACAGGTGCCGCATTCCCCAGGTCAAGCCACTTTTGAACCAGAAACAGCGGCAGAAGTGCCTGACCTGGGCTACAGAGAAGCAGCACTGGACTGTTGCTCAGTGGTCCAAAGTACTTTTTTCGGATGAAAGCAAATTTTGCATATCATTTGGAAATCAAGGTGCCAGAGACTGGAGGAAGACTGGGGAGAGGGAAATGCCAAAATGCCTGAAGTCCAGTGTCAAGTACCCACAGTCAGTGATGGTCTGGGGTGCTATGTCAGCTGCTGGTGTTGGTCCACTGTGTTTTATCAAGGGCAGGGTCAATGCAGCTAGCTATCAGGAGATTGTGGAGCACTTCATGCTTCCATCTGCTGAAAAGCTTTATGGAGATGAAGATTTCATTTTTCAGCACGACCTGGCACCTGCTCACGGTGCCAAAACCACTGGTAAATGGTTTACTGGCCATGGTAATACTGTGCTCAATTGGCCTGCCAACTCTCCTGACCTGAACCCCATAGAGAATCTGTGGGATGTTGTGAAGAGAAAGTTGAGAGACGCAAGACCCAACACTCTGGATGAGCTCAAGGCCGCTATCGAAGCATCATGGGCCTCCATAACACCTCAGCAGTGCCACAGGCTGATTGCCTCCATGCCACGCCGCATTGAAGCAGTCATTTCTGCAAAAGGATTCCCGACCAAGTATTGAGTGCAAAACTGAACATAATTATTTGAAGGTTGACTTTTTGTATTAAAAACACTTTTTTTTATTGGTCGGATGAAATATGCTAATTTTTTGAGATCGGAATTTTGTTTTTTCATGAGCTGTATGCCAAAATCAATATTAAAACAATAAAAGGCTTGCGCTACTTCAGTTGTGTGTAATGAATCTAAAATATATGAAAGTCTACTGTTTATCAGTACATTACAGAAAATAATGAACTTTATCACAATATGCTAATTTTTTGAGAGGGACCTGTATTTCTTTGTGCCTGTGTTTCAATAAACAGTTCATTCTGGTTGACTCCAAAACTTGTACTGTCGAGTTCTTGGGGTAACTATAGCCAAATTCAAAGGTCTCATGTTCCAGAGCTTAGGAAGCAGTTTCTTGGCGGAGATACCCAGTCAGGGTGTCCGGATTCCATCACAGCAGGGTTGCTAACCATTCATAAATTTACGGACAGCTTGTAAATATGAGCCTATTTGCAAGCTGTCCATAAATGTTTGTTATGGACGGCAGCTGTTTGTAAAAGAAAAAAAAATGTCTTTCAGCCAACTTTGAAACTGTGCATGTGCAGAACGGGCTCGGGCAAGATTGGCTGAGCTTGGCCTAGCTCAGCCAGGCTTGGGTGGGGGGGGGCGCATGCTCAGTGACATCACGGTGCCATTTGGCACCTTTTATGAACAGCAGGCCAGGACTGGAGGGGGAACCAGGATGCAGGAGCAAGAAAGGGGGAGAGACAGGAGCTAGAACTGTCACTGGAGAAGACTGGACAGAGGTGGTGAATTGGTAGCGAGAGGAGGCGCCGAGCCACCTAGACTGTGTCGAGTAGACTGTGTATGACTGCCCCTGCCTGCCCCTGCCTCCAGCAATGGAGTAGCCTAGAAGAGGTCACTCAGGTCAGTAACAGCTCCCAGCCAGCCAGGCCACTACAAAGCCTGGGGGGGGGGGTGTCACTCGGAGTGAATAATACACTAAGGTAAGGGAGGAAATTAATATAAATGTTCACTCCTTATATCACTAATGCACCCCCCCTTACCTTATTGTATTCACCCTGTGCAAGGTGGTCTGTGGTCACCAGATCCCCCCCCCCAACCACATCACCTATAGTGCAAGGGGGAACTCTGCAGACCCTGATGTAAAGGGGAACTTTGCAGACCATGATATAAAGGGGGGAGCTTTGATGACCACCTTACATCAGAGTTCCCCCTTTACACCAGAGTCTGCAGCATCCCCCCCTACATCATGGTTGGCGGTGTTCCCTTTACAACAGGGTCCACAGAGTTTCCCCTTGCGCTGTGAGCGGGGATCCTGCAGACTCTGATGTAAGGGGGAACTCTGTGGAATCTTGTGTAAGGAAGGGGGGATCTGGTGACCAGAAACACCCTTACATAAGAGTTCCCCTTTACATCACGGAGGGTCTGCAGTATTTCCCTTTATATCAGGGTCCACAGTGTTCCCCTTTACTTTTGTACACAGTAAGGGGGAACCCTGTGGACTCTGATGTAAATGGGAACTCTGTGGAATATGATGTAAGGGAAAACTTTGTGGACTGTACTATAAAGGGAAACTCTGGACTCTGATGTAAGTTAGAACTCTGAATTATAATGTAAAGGGGAGCTCTGTAGACTACTGGTGACCAGAGACTAGAGATGGCCTTGTGGTTCGCCCGGCGGTCGGTTTGCGGCGAACTTTGCTCGTTTGTGATTTGCCGAACATGCAAACATATTCGTTTACATTGTGAAGAACTTTGACCCATGACACAGCCATCAGGGGGTACAGGACAGCCAATTGAGACATTGCAGCACATGGACATACCCCCTACCTTATAAATAGACCTGAGCTGGCTGCCATTTTACACTCTGTATTTTGTCAGTATAGGGTGAGGAGCAGGGACAGACTTTTAGTGACACAAATCGCTAGGTAATAGGTCCACAAAAGTCCTTTAAAGGACTGGTATAGGTGTACCAGTACACCTAAAAATTGCAAAACCCACCAATTTATTCTCTAGGGCCTCTGCTTTAAAAAAAAATATTTAATGTTTGGGGTTTTTTAGAAATTTTCTAGCAAAAGATACAAAAAAAAAAAAAAAAAACACTCTTGTCTACATTTGACCCTCTCAAAGTTATTGTTAATTAATGTGAAATGTCTGCTCCATTAAATCTAATTTTAAGTCAAATATAGCAAAAAGCCCCAACAGACATTCATTACAGGGGAATTGTGTAACAGGTAAAGCAAGTGTGGCATGAAAATCATTTTAATCAAATTTGTTCTGTCCACAGGAAATCTTTATTGCAAACAGTTAGATCATGCCAGGTTTATATTTCCTTATTTGTTAGGTGTAACTCTGACAGAGATATGGGATGGCACACAGATCTAGAAAGCTATATAAACGCAGCAAAACATCAGTTTCCTTATAAACAGGGCGGCTCAGGAGCAGGTATAGAATCCCAAGATTGTTCTAGGTAATGATGATGTATCTCATACTTGGCTCCAACACCTATGTTTTTTTTTTTTTTTTGGGGGGGCGGGGGGGTTGAAATGAAGGGGAGATAATGCATTTAGTATTTTGTTACATTTTCTCTAAGAGTACCTACAGTGGGGCTGATTTACTGAATACATAAAGTATACTCTCTTGCATGGTTACTTGGATTAGTTAATAAATTAAAGCTGTGGGCTTTGTTCACCCATTCATGTGTGGGGATCGGGCAATTGAAATGGACACTGCTTCACCTCATTTACTAAACTAAATGAGTATATGCTTTACTTTACTATGCTCTATTTTTTTTTTGTAAATCAACCTTGGACTTCTCCATAACCTCTCCTATCCCATGGAATCCCCTACCCCAATATTTTCTTCTATCTCCTAATCTCTCCACCTTTAGGTGAACCCTGAAAACGAATTCAGGGAAGCCTTCCCTATCGCCAGTGGTATCACTACAGGGGGGCAAGGGGAGGCACCCCTCCCCCCACTAGACTGACGTGCTAACTGCCCAGCTACAGCTGGTCTGCCTCCTGCTGCCTACTGAGCCAATGGGTGCTGCTGTTCCCACCCCCTTCCTAAACCCACCACCTCTGATTAGGAACAGAATATCAGAGCCGAGCTGGAGAAAGAACCAAACTGCCTGGGGGAGGCGGAGGAGCAGAGCTGGGCAGGAGAAGCAGAGCCATTGATGTCAAATAAGGTAATATGGAGAATGTGCACAGGAAAGAGATACTTACTGTGAGGGCTCTCCTTCCTCTTTCTTCTCTTACCTCTCCATACTCTTCTGCCTCTTCTTCTCTCTTTCCACTGTCTTTTTATCCCTGTTTCTCTCCCCCTCGTTCCCTCTCTCATTTCTTTCTCTTCTCTCTCTCTCTCCCTCTCCTCTCTCTCCCCCGTGCTCTCTCTCTCTCTCTATTTTTCTCTCTCCCTTTCCTCCCCTCTCCCCCCTCCTCCCTCACCCTCTCTCTTCCCCCATCTCTCTCTTCCCTCTCTCACCCCCTCCCTCTTTCTCTCTCCATTTCTCTCTCCCCTCTCACACCCCTCCCTCTCTCCCTCCCTCTCTCTTTTTTCCCTTCTCTCACCCCCTCTCTCTTTCTCTCGACCCTCTCTCTCCCCCTCTTTTCTTATTTCCTTCTCTCTCCCCTCTCCCCCTCTCTTCCCTCTCTCTCCCCCTCTCTCTCTCCTCCCTTTCTCTCTCCCCTCATTCTCTTCTCCCACTCTTCATTCTTCATTAGTAACATATTTAACATTGGTGGTGTTTGCTGAAATTGTTTTAAACTATAAAGAAAAGCTTTTGAGAGTTCTCTTTTCTTTCTCATGTCTAAAGCAATACCTTAGGAAGAAAGGAAAATTCTTGAAAGCGTGTCTTTTAAATTTTAGGTTAGTACAATAAAAAGGTCATTGCATACCGCAATACTCTCATATTTTGTAATTTTATTTATATTTATACTTTCATTTTCAGCGGTATGATTTAGTGGTGAAAATTATTAGTGCCCCCCCCCCCCCCTATTTATTTTTCCTGGAGTTGCCACTGCCCACCTCCACATAAAAATTATTATTATTATTATTATCATCTATCCCTGTCTTCCATTTATCTTGGAGTAAATACAGCATCTGCCTAATAATCATTAGGATATGACACTGAAATGTGGGTATTGTATTAGTTACACTGTGGTTATACTATACCATTGCTTTTGCTGCTGGTTTTCCAGGACTGGTAGCTGTCGCCTGCTTAGAAGAAGCTGCTGAAAGAAGGTATCAGAGTGCAGCTTGATAATATCTGTATTTTTCTTCCCATTATGAAGAGTTAAAACCTTCCCCAATTTGTTTTGATATTAAAGTGGAACTTTACCCATACAGTAAAGTAAACCCTAAAAATAATGTTCGTTAGCAAGGAACATACATTGTGTGCTGTAATTTCTTGTGTTCCTGTTTCTTCTTGCTGGAAGCTGCCATTTTGCTGAACCCCAGAACTTCTGAGCAGCAGTAAATCTTTAGGCTGTCAGCAGATCGGCCTTTAGTGGCTCTGAATTTTGGCACATTGCCAAAAAATAGGGAGCAACTGAGCTTGTGCAGAACAGAAGTTACTTGAGTCACTTTGGTTGGGGGGCTTGTGGAACCCAGATTGCTTTAGGGAGGTTGGCAGACTCCTTGTCCAGCTTCCCCAGCCCCTCTTATGTGTAAGTCACCCTGTGTCTATTAGTGGCACAGGGTGACCAAGAACCCCAGTTGGGTCTGCACTACTCAGACTCACTGTACAACCACACCGGACTTAGCATTTGGTGTTACCCCGGTTATCCTGGGTTCTATAGGTGTGGTTTGTGTTGAAAGAGTGAGGGGCCTCTTTCACTTGGGACAATAATATTTCTGAACAGTGTTCCTCAGGAAATATATGAAGATGAATGATTTGACTTTTCAGATTGCTAGAATATTGCAGGAGTGTCTCTTAGACCCTTGCTTGATAGTGGGGTGGGGTTTATTATTGTTAAGTACCTGTATTCCATTGTTCTATTGTTTCTGTCTGCCTTAGGATCAACCTATTATGGGATGTGTATGTGTATATGGATTGGCTGCTAAGGGGAAGGGGGGGGGGGATTGTCCCACAGTGTATATCTCTTTGTGCCTGTGTTTCAATAAACAGTTCATTCTGGTTGACTCCAAAACTTGTACTGTCGAGTTCTTGGGGTAACTATAGCCAGATTCACAGGTCTCAAGTTCCAGAGCTTAGGAAGCAGCTTCTTGGCAGAGATACACAGTCAGGGTGTCCGGATTCCATCACAGCAGGGTTGCTAACTGTTCGTAAATTTACGGACAGCTTGTAAATATGAGCCTATTTACAAGCTGTCCATAATTGTTATGGACGGCGGCTGTCTGTAAAAAAAAAAAAAAAGTCTTTTCAGCCAACTTTGAAACTGTGCATGTGTAGGACGGGCTCAGGCAAGATTGGCTGAGCTTGGCCTAGCTCAGCCAGGCTTGGGTGGGGGGGCGCATGCTCAGTGGCGTCATGGTGCCATTTGGCACCTTTTATGAACAGCAGGCCAGGGCTGGAGGGGGAACCAGGATGCAGGAGCAAGAGAGGGGGAGAGACAAGAGCTAGAACTGTCACTGGAGAAGACTGGACAGAGGTGGTGAATGGGAACTCTGTGGACTATGATGTAAGGGAGAACTTTTTGGACTGTAATATAAAGGGAAACTCTGAAGTCTGATGGAAGGAGGAACACTGTGGACTCTGATGTAAGGGAGAACTCTGTGAATTGTAATGTAAAGGGGAGCTCTGTAGACTACTGGTGACCAGAGACTAGAGATGGCTTTCCGGTTCGCCCGGCGGAACTTTGCTCATTTGTGATTCGCCGAACATGCGAACATATGGCGATGTTCGCGGCCTCCATATTAGTTTACATTGTGAAGAACTTTGACCCATGACACATCCATCAGGTGGTACGGGACAGCCAATTGAGACATTGCAGCACATGGACATACCCCCTACCTTATAAATAGACCTGAGCTGGCTGCCATTTTACACTCTGTATTTTGTCAGTGTAGGGTGAGGTTGCTGCAAGGAGCAGGGACAGACTTTTAGTGACACAAATCGCTAGGTAATAGGTCCACAAAAGTCCTTTTAAGGACTGGTATAGGTGTACTATTCTTTGGTGTGCACTATATAGGGGTGTAATACACTTATAATATACTTTCTAATATAGAAAGCATATTATAGTGGATTTGTATTGTGCAGCATTGTGACTGGTGTGGTGACCGGTTCTTCAGCGATACTACAACTACAAAGAGTGACAAACGCAATTTAAAAAAGTATTATAACTGGTGTGATATACCAGTCACCCCCCAAAAACGACAGAATGAAGTGTGGTGTTATATATACTTTCATAATAGTGTATTTGGGTACTGCAGATTTTTTTTTTTCTGTTTTGCTGCGTTCCCTCTTTTACACACAGTGACAAACTGCAGAAATGTTTCCTCTTTCGCTGGGTTAACTCTGCTGCACACAGTGACAAAAGTTACTGGCCAATTTTTTTTATCACTGGTGTGATAGTGCAGTAGTGGCCCCCCAAAATGACAGATTGAAGCGGGCTGTTATATAACAATATACTTTCATAATAGTGTATTTGGGTACTGCAGAAATTTTGCCTCTTTCGCTTGGTTAACTCTGCTACACACAGTGACAAAAGTTACTGGCCATTTTTTTTTATCACTTGTGTGATAGACCAGTGGCCCCACAACAGTTACTGGCAAATTTTTTGTAGAACTAGTGTGATAGACGGTGCCCCCCAAGACGACAGATTGAAGCGGGGTGTTATATACCTTCTTCCACATATATTGCACTTCTCTAGAGACTTTTGTCACAGTGTCATTTAAAAAATGACAGGCAGAGGAAGAGGCAGGCCCTTCCGCAGGGGTGGTAGGGTAGGGCAGGAGCACTAGGCAGGAGCCAAAGTGGAAGTTTCAGAAGGTGCATTCGATTACGTCAAAGGACGCACTAGACTTGGTTGAGTGGCTCACTCAGCCTTCCTCTTCTGCACCCTCCTCGTCCTCTCTATCTGCACCCTCTTCACTCTCTGCTGTGTGCACCCCCAAAGACACCACCACCAACACCACCATATACCCTCCGCTTGAGTCAATGGAATTATTTTCCGATCCATCACAAGACATTTGCGATGCACAGTCATTGTTGGCATCGGATCAGGAAGAGGAGGTAGCAAGAGCAGCCACTCAGCAGTCTGACGACAGTACCCAGATCAGCCCAAGGAGGTTGGTCCCCGCTGTTGCTGCCTACTCCGAGATCTATAATGTTAGTGGTGGGGAAGGTGACGTCGATGATGACGTGTCTATGGATGTCACGTGGGTGCCCACAAGAGAGGAAGAGGAAGGGAGTTCAGAGGGAGAGATGGACCAGCAGATACGGAGGAGAAGCAGGCGGAAGTTACATTGCACAGGAGGGACAAAGCAGACTGCTAATGTATCAGGAGTGAGCCATCAACCATGTACGGTCACATCTGTGTAAGATTCTGGTACCTCCGGTACCCTTAATCACCACTTTCTCTGTAATGCGTCCCACCTTTCTCTTCAGGTGGTACGCATATACCTTTAAGAACAATGATGTCACTGCTGAGCGCTGCAGAGCGGCTATTTCAACCGCCGGCGGTCTCACTCACATTGTTCGTTCAACCTGCCTTGTTATCCACATGCTTTCAAGCCTGTCTCTCGATCGGAACCTCCAGCTATTCCCTTTACCTGGAGCAGACCGGAACCTCGCTACTGATCCCTGTATCTCGCTACCGGATCATTTCTTATCTACTGGACCTCTCTAGACTACTAACATTACAAGTGATAAGTACCCCGCAGGGGAACCCTCCATAACCTTATTGCACTATCTACCTATTGTAATGTTCTGGTACCTTTGGGTACCCTAATTACTCTTTCATAAGTGTATGCGCCCCACCATTCTCTTTTGGTAAGGTGCGCATACACCTTTAAGACTGATGCTGTCATCACTGAGCGCCGGACTGGATGGCTATTTAGATCGCCGGCTCTCACTCACATGTGTTCGTTCAAACTGCTTTGTGCCTTGATGCTAACCTGTCTTGAAGCTCTCATGCTTGCAAGCATACCTCGCTGTCGGAACCACGCTGCGCTGATCCTTGTATCCAGCTACCGGATCATCCGCTCTTGCCGAACCTCTCCTCTGCTACATTGCTATTAGTGATAAGTACCCCACAGGGGAAACCTCTATAACCTTTATACTAAAGCTTACACTATCTAGCTCTGCATAGCAAGGTAGCAAGGACTATTACTACATCTGCATTATCTAAGATTGCTAGCTCTTGAGCCTACTACCACCTGTTCTTGCACTGGGTTGATCTCTCTTGTATGTCCACCTGCTACTCTGTCATCTGCTACCATACATGATTGCTAAACCTATCTGCATCCCATCTGCTACTATCTTACTTTCAAGAACATTTCCTTTCAAGTGTCTGTCATCTACCATCTCTACCCAACCTGTCTCTTCAGCCTATCATCACTGTGTTACTATATACATAAGTCACTCTAGGAAACATCTTATTGAGTGTCTGTATTTACTTGCTGAATTGAGATCCTCCACACATGATGAGTCATTGGGAGTTGGGATTGGTGTCTCAGCGTTTCTCTACATGACTACTGAAGTGGAATATTTCTGCAGCTGAAAATCCACATCATACGTAAAACGCAGGAGCGTTACAGATTGAACGAACCCACAAATGGATTCAGCAGAAATAACCACTCAGATGACACAATTAAAACAGCAAGTACCTGCGTTAATACACGCACTTGCTGAATTAAAAGAAGACAATCAGGCTCTGTTGCAGCAGGTAATTAGACTGACACAACTTACCACTGCTCAGTCCCCTGAACCCAAAATAAATCCTCCTTTGGTATTTACAGGCGATCGCAAAAAATTTTGCGAATTTAAAAACGCATGTGAGTTACTTTTCTTGCTAAAACCCCGTACCTACCTTACTGATCACATTAAGGTTTGTACTATTATTTCTTACCTAACAGGCGATCCTCGGGCCTGGGCAGACTCTCTTTTTGAGAAAAATGACCAGCTTCTCAACTCCTATGCCTTGTTCCTAGCAGAACTCACTAGCCTATATGATGATCCCAATAGGCAGAGTACTGCCGATCTTCAATTAAGATCCTTGAAACAAGGTGGGAGACCTGTAGAAGACTTTGTCGCAGAATTCAAGAGATGGACCCTTGATTCAGAATGGAATGATGCATCTCTGAAATCCCAATTTAGGCTTGGCCTATCAGAGGCCGTTAAAGACGAGCTCGCCCGAGCGGATCTGCCAAAAACCCTGGATGCATTGATACAACTCAGTATCACCATAGATAGAAGACTACGAGAAAGAAAGGCTGAGAAAATGGGAACGCCATTATCCAGTTCCTCTCGGATCTCGGCCGTTGACCCCGTTCCTATGGAGGTAGGAACCATACGCCCACCTCTATCAACTATGGAAAGAGCCAGAAGACGATCTGGTAATCTCTGCTTGTACTGTGCATCCCCGGATCACAAGATAAACGTCTGTCCCCTAGTCTACAAAAAGAAGGGTGAGTGTTCACATGTCCTCCTAGGGGGATTGACAACTTCAATCACTAACCCTTACCTTTCTGTTTGCTTAACATTACAGTGGGACCAGAACAAGATTACTACTAAGGCCATGATTGACACAGGATCTTGTGGAAATTATATTGACATACGTTTTGCTGCTTTAAATAAAGTTCCTATTATTTCTAAACTTAAACCTGTCTCAGTAAGTCTTATTAACGGTGTTCCTTTATCCTCTGGTCCGATCACTGATCAGACACAGGCACTCCTAGTCACTACTAACGGGTCTCATATGGAAACCACTACCTTCGATCTAATACCTTCACCCCACTTTCCCATTGTTTTGGGACTTCCCTGGTTGCACACACATCAACCAACCATAGATTGGAAGGAACGGACCCTGACCTTCCTCTCTTGCTATTGCGAGGGTACGTGTAACCTCCCGTCTTTCGGGAAGATCCTGTCTGTGGTGACAGATGAGATTGCACCACTATGTTATCAGGATCTCTCTGAGGTTTTTCTTGAGAAAAATGCTCAAGCACTACCTCCCCATCGAGACTATGATTGTAGCATTGATCTACTCCCAAATAGCAAATTGCCCTTTCGGTCATGTTTATCCTCTTTCACAGGATGAACTTTCCCATCTCAAAGACTATTTGGATGAGAATTTGGAAAAAGGTTTTATTAGACCTTCCACTTCTTCCACAGCAGCAGGACTCTTTTTTGTCCACAATAAGGACTCAAGTCTCAGGCCTATCATCGACTATAGGCAATTGAATGCTATTACAATAAAAGATCGCTATCCTTTACCGCTTATCCTTGAGCTCATTGAGCAGGTGCCTGAAAGGAGCATACAATCTCATTCGAATCCGTGATGGACACGAGTGGAAGACTGCATTCAGAACCAGATACGGATTGTTCGAATATCTTGTGATGCCATTCGGGCTATGATACGCCCCTGCAGTTTTTCAACGATTTATAAACGATATTTTCAGAGACTTACTAGATGTCTGTGTTGTGGTATATCTGGACGATATACTTATATATTCACGATCCCTGTCTGAACACATAAGACATGTAAGACTAGTATTATCGAGATTGCTTGCACACAACCTTTATGTGAAACTGAAAAAATGCTTGTTTCATAAAGAAGAGGTACTGTTTCTAGGCTACATCATATCCAAAACAGGAATCGAGATGGACATGAGTAAGATATCTTGCATTCAGGATTGGCCTACACCAACCACACGCAAGGCGCTACAGCGATTCCTTGGATTTTCGAATTTCTACAGGAAGTTCATTAGAAACTTCTCTGCCATTGTGAGACCCCTCACACAGCTCACTAGCATTAAAAAAACATTCAAATGGTCAGATGAAGCAAATAAAGCTTTTCACCTGTTAAAGACAAGGTTTACTTCTGCGCCCATACTACGCCATCCAGACCCATCCCTCCAATACATTCTGGAAGTAGATGCGTCAAACATGGCAGTAGGAGCAATACTCTCCCAACGACCAACTCACACTTCACCACTTCATCCAGTCGCCTTTTTTTCTAAATCCCTAAGCAGTCCAGAGATAAATTACCCCGTGGGTGAAAAGGAACTGCTTGCTATAAAATTGTCTCTGGAGAATTGGCGACATCTACTCAAAGGCACCCAATTACCAATACTTATATACACGGACCATAAAAATCTCCAATATCTTCAGACTAACAAAACTCTCTCGCACCGACAGGTATGATGGTCACTATTCTTTCTAAGGTTTAACTTCCTAGTGACCTACACACCTGCAGATAAGAACAAAAAGGCGGATGCACTATCACGACTAACTGAAGAAAACTACTTCGAAATCCCTTCCGTTCCTATAATACCTCACAAACGCATTATTGGAGTTGTCCGTTCCTTGAAGGAAGAGGTTTTGCATGGTATAAGTTTGGATACACCCCCACCACAACTAAATACTGATGCAGAAGGCTTCCTCTACTACAACGACAAACTTTACATACCACCTACCATACGCACCAAGATCTTGGAATTATCGCATGATGTGCCTATGGCAGGACATATGGGTATGACAAAGACTCTTAATCTGATTACCAGGCAATTCTGGTGGCCTGAGATGAAAACATCTATACAAAAATTCGTCTCTTCATGCAATGTCTGTGCCAGGTCCAAAATTGACACTACGAGACCATCCGGTCTACTATGCAGTCTACCAATACCCCAAACTCCATGGGAAGTTGTGTCCTTGGACTTTATAGTGGAATTGCCTCCTTCCAAAGGATTTAATACCATCTTAGTGTCAGTGGACCATCTGACAAAAATGGCACATTTCATTGCTATTCGCAGACTACCTTCGTCCAAACAAACGGCAGAACTCCTGATGAAACATGTCTTTAAGTTACATGGTATCCCAAAAACTCTTCTGTCTGACCGTGGATCACAATTTATTTCCGAGTTCTGGCAAGAACTATGTCACATACTACGGATCGAGCGGAAGCTCACTTCTCCTTACCATCCGCAGACCAACGGACAGACTGAAAGAGTCAACCAATGCATCGAGCAATATTTACGTTGTTACACTTCTTACCAACAGGATGATTGGGTGGATCTTCTCCCTCTGGCAGAATTTGCCTACAACAACGCAACCCACAGTACGACCAAGCAGAGTCCGTTCTACTTGAACTATGGGTTTCATCCCTCTATTCTTCCACCACGCATCTTTCCTTCAAATAACCCAGTAGCTTCAGACTATCTTACCCAAATAAAGGACTCTCTGGGTTTGCTTAATACTACCATTGCACACGCTCATAGTCAACAAAAGAAGTACTATGATCTTCGCAGAAGACCTTCTCCTCAGTACGCTATCGGGGACCTCGTTTGGCTCTCAACAAAAAATTTAAGACTGAAAATCCCTAGCAAAAAGCTTGGACCTCTGTTCTTGGGACCTTTCCCAATCAAGAAACTTATTGGAAAAGCTGCAGTACAGGTTACATTGCCAATAGACCTCAAAATACATCCCATTTTCCATGTGTCGCTACTGAAGCCCCATGTTCCTGACCAAGGAATAAGGCCTACTATCCCACCTCCTCCTCCTGTACAAGTTGAAGGTGGAGAAGAATACGAGATAAAAGAGATTCTGGATTCTCGTATCCACAGAGGAAGACTTCAGTACTTGGTTCGATGGAAGAACTATGGGCCCCAAGACGACACCTGGCTAAACACCTCTGACATACATGCCTCTAGATTAATCCGCAATTTTCATGCGAAGTACCCAGACAAACCAGCTCCAGAGGCCTTCAGGAGCCGGCCTTAAGGGGGGGGGTACTGTAATGTTCTGGTACCTTTGGGTACCCTAATTACTCTTTCATAAGTGTATGCGCCCCACCATTCTCTTTTGGTAAGGTGCGCATACACCTTTAAGACTGATGCTGTCATCACTGAGCGCCGGACTGGATGGCTATTTAGATCGCCGGCTCTCACTCACATGTGTTCGTTCAAACTGCTTTGTGCCTTAATGCTAACCTGTCTTGAAGCTCTCATGCTTGCAAGCATACCTCGCTGTCGGAACCACGCTGCGCTGATCCCTGTATCCCGCTACCGGATCATCCGCTCTTGCCGAACCTCTCCTCTGCTACATTGCTATTAGTGATAAGTACCCCACAGGGGAAACCTCTATAACCTTTATACTAAAGCTTACACTATCTAGCTCTGCATACTAAGGACTATTACTACATCTGCATTATCTAAGATTGCTAGCTCTTGAGCCTACTACCACCTGTTCTTGCACTGGGTTGATCTCTCTTGTATGTCCACCTGCTACTCTGTCATCTGCTACCATACATGATTGCTAAACCTATCTGCATCCCATCTGCTACTATCTTACTTTCAAGAACATTTCCTTTCAAGTGTCTGTCATCTACCATCTCTACCCAACCTGTCTCTTCAGCCTATCATCACTGTGTTACTATATACATAAGTCACTCTAGGAAACATCTTATTGAGTGTCTGTATTTACTTGCTGAATTGAGATCCTCCACACATGATGAGTCATTGGGAGTTGGGATTGGTGTCTCAGCGTTTCTCTACATGACTACTGAAGTGGAATATTTCTGCAGCTGAAAATCCACATCATACGTAAAACGCAGGAGCGTTACACCTATGTACATTAAGGACTGTTACTACCTATCCATACTATCCTATCATCTGCACTGTTACATAGATTGCTAGCTCTTGAGCCTACTACCATCTATCATCTGCACTGCTGCATAGATTGCTAGCTCTCCTGTCTACTACTATCTATCCTTGCACTGGGTTAGTCTATCCTGTATTTGTCATCTGCTGTCCTCACCACCTGTTAGCATACTCGACACTAACCTATCTGCATTCCTAAATACCATCTTGAACTCTCCTATACAAACCTATCAAGTGATTACCATCCTTGTCACTGTTCACACCTGTCCCTTCAGCACATCACCTTCATACTATCATATACATCCTATCACTCCAGGAACATCTCATTGAGTGTGTATATATCTGTATGTTGAAGCTGACAGGCCCACGGTGATGAGTCCTGGAGAGTTGGATCTGGTATTCAACACATCTCTACATGACTACTGAGTGGAGATTTTGCAGCTGCAAATCCAGCCTATACTAAAAACGCAGGAGCGTTACAGATTGAACGAACCTTAAAAATGGATTCAGCAGAATTACCCACTCAAGTGACACAATTAACACAACAAGTAAAAGCATTAATACTTGCTCTGACTGACGTACAAGAAAAGAATCAGACTCTGACACAGCAGGTAACCCAGCTCTCACGGCTTACTGCTGTTCAGCCTCCTGAACCTAAAATAAACCCTCCTCTAGTGTTTACAGGTGATCGGAAAAAATTTCGTGAATTCAAAAATGCATGTCAATTGCTTTTTTTGTTAAAACCTCGTACATACCCCACTGATCAAATAAAAGTCTGTACCGTTATTTCATACTTGACGGGTGATCCACGGGCCTGGGCAGACTCTCTCTTTGAGAATAATGATCAGATTCTCAACACCTATTCCTTATTCCTAGCGGAACTCGCTAGTTTATACGATGACCCCAATAGGCAGAGTACTGCTGATATTCAGTTGAGGGCCTTAAAACAAGGAAGGAGACCTGTAGAAGACTTTGTATCTGAGTTCAAAAGATGGACCCTTGATTCAGGGTGGAATGACACATATTTGCGAACTCAATTCAGACTCGGGTTATCGGAAGCTGTTAAAGACGAGCTCGCCCGAGCGGATTTACCTGGCACCTTGGAGGCCTTGATACAACTTAGTATCAACATCGACAGACGACTGCGAGAAAGAAGGGCTGAAAAGATGGGAATGCCATTGTCTAGTCCTTCTCAGATTTCGGCCGTTGACCCTACTCCCATGGATGTAGGAACCATACGCCCACCTTTAACGACTACTGAACGAGCTAGAAGAACATCCAGAAATCTCTGCATGTACTGCGCATCCTCGGATCATTTGATAAGCACCTGTCCCCTTGTCCGCAAAAAAGAGGGCGAGTGTTCACATGTCTTGCTGGGAGGATTAACGACTTCCTTTTCTAACCCCTATCTTTTTGTTCATTTAATATTACAGTGGGACCAAACTAGGATCACCACCAAGGCTATGGTCGACACTGGATCTTGTGGAAACTATATTGATACACGCTTTGTTACCTTAAATAAAATACCTATTATTTCAAAATCTAAGCCTGTTTCTGTTAGTTTCATTAATGGTATTCTACTGTCTTCTGGTCCAATCACCAACCAGACACAGGCACTCCTTGCCACTACCAACGAATCACATGTGGAGACCATCACCTTTGACATACTATCCTCACCCCATTTTCCTATTATTTTGGGACTTCCCTGGTTACACACACACCAACCAATCATAGATTGGAAAAAACGGACTTTGGTTTTCCCTTCTCACTATTGTGAGAATACGTGTAACCTCCCATCTTATGGGAAGATTCTGTCTGTGGTGTCAGATGAAATTGCACCACTATGCTATCAGGATCTGTCCGAAGTGTTCCTTGAGAAAAATGCTCAAGTGTTGCCTCCCCATAGGGATTACGATTGCACTATCGATCTACTCCCTAACAGCAAATTGCCTTTCGGTCATGTTTATCCCCTTTCACAGGATGAACTCTCTCATCTCAAGGAATACTTGGATGAGAATTTGACAAAAGGGTTCATTAGACCCTCTACTTCTTCCACTGCTGCAGGACTTTTCTTTGTCCGCAATAAGGATTCCAGTCTCAGGCCTATTATCGATTATAGGCAATTAAACACGATTACGATAAAGGATCGCTATCCTTTTGCTGCTCATCCCTGAACTTATTGAACAAGTGCGTGGGGCTACTTATTTCACCAAATTAGACCTGAAAGGGGCATACAACCTAATCCGAATCCGTGAGTGGAAAACAGCATTCAGAACCAGATACGGACTATTCGAATACCTTGTGATGCCATTCGGGCTATGTAATGCTCCCGCAGCTTTCCAAAGATTCATAAACGACATCTTTAGAGACTTACTTGATGTCTGTGTTGTAGTATACCTAGACGATATACTTATTTATTCTCGATCTATGCCTGAACACATAAAACATGTAAGACTTGTGTTGTCCAGACTGCTCTCACACAGACTATATGTGAAATTAAAAAAATGTCTATTTCATAAAGAAGAAATATTATTTCTAGGATACTTCATATCCAAAACTGGAATTAAGATGGATATGAGTAAGATATCCTGTATTCTAGACTGGCCTATACCAACAACTCGTAAGGCCCTACAGCGATTCCTTGGATTCTCAAACTTCTATAGGAAGTTCATCAAGAACTTTTCTGCTATTGTGAGACCTCTCACACAACTGACAAGTATAAAAAAACCATTCAAATGGTCAGAAGAAGCAAATCAAGCTTTCTGCTTGTTAAAATCAAGCTTTACTTCTGCTCCCATACTACACCATCCAGACCCATCCCTCCAATATATTCTAGAGGTAGATGCGTCAAATATGGCAGTAGGAGCAGTTCTCTCCCAACGACCAACAAACACTTCATCACTCCACCCAGTTGCTTTCTTTTCAAAATCACTAAGCAGCCCAGAGGTGAATTACCCAGTGGGTGAAAAGGAGTTGCTTGCCATAAAACTGGCACTGGAGAATTGGCGACATCTGCTCGAAGGTACCCAGTTACCAATACTCATATATACAGATCATAAAAACCTTCAATACCTCCAGACTAACAAGACTCTCTCCCACCGGCAGGTACGATGGTCATTATTCTTTTTAAGATTTAATTTCCTAGTGACCTACACGCCTGCAGACAAAAATAAAAAAGCGGATGCGCTATCACGATTAACCGAAGATAACTGCGCCGAAATCCCTTCCATTCCCATAATACCCTATGAACGCATTATTGGTGTTGTCCGTTCCTTGAAGGAAGAGATTTTGCACAGTATAAGAATGGATTCACCTCCACCACAACTAAGTACTGATGCAGAAGGCTTCCTCTATTACAATGACAAACTCTACATACCCCCTACTATGCGCACCAAGATCTTGGAGTTATCGCATGATGTGCTCATGGCAGGACATATGGGTATAACGAAAACCTTTAATTTGCTCACCAGGCAGTTTTGGTGGCCTGATATGAAGACGTCTGTACAAAAATTTGTTTCTTCATGTGACATCTGTGCAAGGTCCAAAATTGACACTACAAAACCATCTGGACTACTTTGTAGTCTACCAATACCCCAGGTTCCATGGGAAGTTGTGTCCTTAGATTTCATAGTAGAACTACCACCCTCTAAAGGATTTAATACCATCCTAGTGTCAGTGGACCACTTGACAAAGATGGCACATTTCATTGCTATATGTAGACTACCTTCATCTAAACAAACAGCAGAACTACTGATGAAACATGTGTTTAAGTTGCATGGAATTCCAAAAACTCTTTTGTCCGACCGTGGTTCACAATTCATGTCTAAATTTTGCAAAGCACTTTGTCAAATTTTACGCATTGAGCGAAAGCTCACTTCTCCCTACCATCCTCAGACCAACGGACAGACTGAAAGAGTCAACCAGTGCATTGAGCAATATCTACGTTGCTACACATCATACTTGCAGGATGATTGGGTGGATCTCCTTCCTCTAGCAGAATTTGCTTACAACAACGCAACCCACAGTACTACGAAGCAAAGTCAGTTCTACTTGAACTATGGGTTTCATCCCACTCTTCTTCCACCACGCATCCTGCCATCGAGTAACCCAGTAGCCTCGTATTACCTTACCCAAATAAAAGACTCTTTGGGTTTACTCAATACCACTATATCACACGCTCACAGTCAACAAAAAAAGTACTACGACCTTCGTAGAAGACCTTCTCCTCAGTATGCTATTGGGGACCTTGTTTGGCTATCGACAAAGAACTTAAGATTAAAAATCCCTAGCAAGAAGCTTGGACCTTTATTTTTGGGACCCTTCCCAATTAAAAAACTTATCGGAAAAGCTGCAGTACAGCTCACCCTACCAGCAGATCTCAAGATCCATCCCATCTTCCATGTGTCGCTACTGAAGCCCCATGTTCCTAACCAAGGAATAAGGCCTACCATCTTGCCTCCACCTCCAATACAAGTTGAAGGCGGAGAAGAGTATGAGATCAAGGAAATTTTGGATTCGCGCATCCATAGAGGAAGACTCCAGTATCTCATAAGATGGAAGAACTATGGACCCCAAGACGACACCTGGCTAGATACCTCTGATATTCATGCGCCTAGACTTATACGGAACTTTCACTCGAAACACCCAGAGAAACCTGTCCTATAGGCCTTCCGGAGCCGGCCTTAAGAGGGGGGGTACTGTAAGATTCTGGTACCTCCGGTACCTTGCGGTTCGCCCGGCGGTCGGTTCGTGGCAAATTTTGCTTGTTCGCTACCCGCCAAATTTTCGGACACATGGCGTAGTTCGCGGCGGCGATATTTGTTTACATTGGGGAGAACTTTGACCCGTGACACAGCCATCAGGTGGAACAGGACAGCCAATTGAAACATTCCAGCACATGGACAGTCCCCCTACCCTATAAATAGAACCGATCTGGCGGCCATTTCACATTCAGCTTTCTGCCAGTGTAGGGAGAGTTTGCTAGACACAGACAGCGTTGTGAAGATCCACAAAAGTCCTTTCCAGGGCTGGTATTTTTCGGTATGGGTCTACTAGTATCTTTTGAGCTTAGGGAGAGGTATCCTGTGGTTGCTTTAGGGGCAGTTAGAGATCGGCTGCAGTCACACAGAAATCGCTCTGTCAATGTCCACCAAAGTCATTTAAAATGCTCCAATGTCGTTTTAGGGTCTATTACAGTCTCTTTACTATAGGGAGAGGTATCCGGTGGTTGCTTTAGGGGCAGTTAAAGATCGGCTGCAGTCACACAGAAATCATTCTGTCAATGTCCACCAAAGTCATTTAAAATGCTCCAATGTCGTTTTAGGGTCTATTACAGTCTCTTTACTATAGGGCCAGGTATCCTGTGGTTGCTTTAGGGGCAGTTAGAGATCGGCTGCAGTCAAAAAGAAATCGCTTTGTCAATGTCCACAAAAGTCATTTAAAATGCTCCAATGTTGTTATAGGGTCTATTACAATCTCTTTACTATAGCGGCAGGTATCCAGTGGTTGCTTTAGGGGCAGTTAAAGATCGGCTGCAGTCACACACAAATTGCTCTGTTAATGTCCACAAAAGTCATGTAAAAGGCTGCAAATTTTTTGGTATTGCTGTACAGTACACTAAAAAGGGGGGGGGGGTAATCCACAGTATAATATACTTTGTAGAAACCATATCATAGTGGATTAGTACTATTATTGTGCACTGTGCAGCATTGTGATAGGTGTGGAGGTGAGACTGAGCGTTTCTGCAGCAACACTACACACAGTGACAAAAGCACTTATAATGTATTATAACTGGTGTGATAGACCAATTGCCCCCCCCCCCCCAATGCCACATATTGAAGTGGGGTGTTATCTGAGTAAATTTTTTCAAGTGTATTTGTGTCATGCAACAATATTGCCTAGTTTGCTGAGTGGAGTCTGGTACACACAGCGCCAAACTCACTGGCCACTTTTTTGAACTGTTGCGCTACACCAATGCCACATATTGAAGTGGGTGTTATTTAACAGTTTTATTTTCTAAGAGTGTATTTTAGTTCTGCAAACATTTGGCCTCTTGCTTTGTAAACAGTGATACACACAGTGACAACAGTCACTGGCCAATTATTTGTAGAACTGGTGTAATAAACCTGTGCCCCCCCCCCCCCCAATGCCATATATTGAAGTGGGGTGTTATTTAACAGTATCATTTTCTAAGAGAGTATTTTAGTCCTGCACAAATTTGGCCTCTTGCTGTGTAAACAGTGCTACACACAGTGACAACAGTTACTGGGCAATTATTTGTAGAACTGGTGTAATAAACCTGTGCCCCCCCCCCCCCAATGCCACATATTGAAGTGGGGTGTTATCTGAGTAAACTTTTTCAAGTGTATTTGTGTCATGCAACAATATTGCCTAGTTTGCTGAGTGAAGTCTGGTACACACAGGGCCTAACTCACTGGCCAATGTTTTGAACTGGTGTGCTACACCAATGCCCCCCCCCCCCCAATGCCACATATTAAAGTGGGGTGTTATCTGAGTAAACTTTTTCAAGTGTATTTGATTGCATAGTTTGCTGAGTGAAGTCTGGTACACACAGCGCCTAACTCACTGGCCAATTTTTTGAACTGGTGTGCTACACCAATGCTCCCCCCCCCCAATGCCACATATTGAAGTGGGGTGTTATTTAACAGTATAATTTTCTAAGAGTGTATTTTAGTCCTGCAAAAATTTGGCCTCTCACTGTGTAAACAGTGCTACACACAGTGACAACAGCTACTGGCCAATTATTTGTAGAACTGGTGTAATAAACCTGTGCCCCCCCCCCCCCCCCATGCCACATATTGAATTGAGGTGTTATTTAACAATATACTTTTCTAAGATTGTATTTTAGTCCTGCAAACATTTGGCCTCTTTTGCTGTGTTAACTCTGCTACACACAGTGACAACAGTTACTGGCCAATTATTTGTAGAACTGGCAGACTGACGGACTGGCCGATAGGGAGGAGAGGCAGGCAGAAGTTGCATTGCAGAAGAGGAAGAAAGCAGACTGCAAATGTATCAGGAGCGAGCCATTAACCATGTACAGTCACATCTGGCCCTCCCATGACGCCGCAGTGTGGGCTTTAATTAATGTGTCCGTTGCTGACACCAGTGTTGCCATCTGCAGCCTTTGCAGTCAAGCATAAGTCGCGGTATGCCCAACACTCACCTAGGGAAAACCGCCTTAAGAAGGCACCTGAAATCCCATCAACAAGCCCAGTGGGAGCAAAACTGTCAGAACCCACAAAGCCACACTCCATGCTCTCACAATCCAGCCTCTTCTCCTTTTCCTCCCCCTTCTCCTGTCTCCTCACAGTTGTCCAACACTACATCTTCCATGATGCCGTCGTCACATTTTTCTGGAAAAAGGCAGGCTTCTGTGGCTCAAATGTTGGAGCGTAAAAAAAGGTGTCCGATTACATTGGGTTAATGGCCGATGTGGACGCTCTGAGGAGTGATGAACCCCTGAACTACAGGGTGGGCAGGCTTGACCTCTGGCCAGAGCTTGAACAATTTGCAATGGAACTGTTGGCTTGCCCCCCGTCCAGTGTCCTGTCCGAAAGGACGTTCAGCGCAGCAGGGCAGATCGTGACCAATAAGCGCACTCACCTAGCTCATGACAGTGTAGACTACCTCACATTTATAAAAATTAATGAGGCATGAATCTCTGAGGAATTCAACACATGTGACTAGTAGACCAGGTTTCATCGAAATTCCTCCAGCCACCAAATACTAAGTTCTTTGCTGTCAGTTCAAACCATGTGAGCTAATTTTTGGAGCCTATACAGGCCGACACTTACGGTTCTGTGTACTGTGAACGCCTACCGTACCTCTAGCCATCAAAAACTAAGTTTTTTGCTGTCAGTTCAAACCATGTGAGCTAATTTTTGGAGCCTATACAGGCCGACACTTACGGTTCTGTGTACTGTGAACAGCTACCATACCTCTAGCCATCAAAAACTAAGTTTTTTGCTGTCAGTTCAAACCATGTGAGCTAATTTTTGGAGCCTATACAGGCCGACACTTACGGTTCTGTGTACTATGAACACCTACCATACCTCTAGCCATCAAAAACTAAGTTTTTTGCTGTCAGTTCAAACCATGTGAGCTCATGTTTGCAGCCTATACAGGCCGACACTTACTTCTGTACACTGTGTGAATGCCTAATGTACCTTCAGCCACAGAATACTACATTCTTAGCTATCAGGTAAACCCATGTGGGCTATTTTTTGGTGCCTTTTATGGCCGACACTTACTTCTGTTACCTGTGAATGCCTAATGTACCTTCAGCCACTTAGCTGTCAGGTAAACGCATGTGGGTTAATTTTTGGGGCCTGGAATGGCCGACACTTACTTCTTTATCCTGTGAATGCCTAATTTTTCAGACTGGAAATGAAAAACAATGGGTATGTAAAGGTTCCGCCAAATTGTGGAATGGATGCAGACCCATTTTACAGATGTGTGAATGGACCCTATATGTATTAGACAATGTATTTACCGGCTGCTGTCAGTTCTGGCTGATTTATGAAAAAAAAAAGTTATTTGCTGTGAATAAAAAAAATTAAAAAAATTAGGGCAACTTTTTCAATTGCAATACTTCTGTTATGACATTGTCCATCTGCTGGGACTATTTGTGCACAGCTAGTACATCTTTTGTGGCTGCAAATATGACCTAAAGGTTTTTAAAGTTCATCTCCCATTAAAGTCAATGGGGCCCGCCGTGAACTCGCGTTTCGCTGACTTTTGAGAAAATTTGCGGCTGGCGCTCGCGAACCGCCCTGGCCGATGTTCGTCCATCACTACTGATGAGTAGACTGAACAATCTGCTTGCCTGTGTCTTCAACAACAACACATTAGCTGTTTCACTGTTCATTGCATGATATGACTAGAAACACAAAAGGTTCAGTTCACTGTGTGTTTCATGGTATAACTGAAAAGCTTGGAAAGTTCAATTTCTTATTGCAACAAATTGAGCAAGATATATCTTGAATGAAAAGAAGCTGTATAATGAACATCAATACTCATCATTTAGTTGCAGAAAGCTGGTTTCCCCAGTTCAAAAGATTGCTTCAATATTCCATCAATTTTCCCTCTGCTGTAGATTCAATATGTGTCCAAAAGTTCTTGGGATACTAGAAAAGAGGGGGGGACGATGAGCCAACCACAAAGACTATTGACTGACCAGTTTCGCTGGGATAACCCAGCTGCTTCAGAGGCTAACTGAGGCGTCTCTTCCTGTTTTCTTTTATGTGGGTTGGGGTCCCTTCTCCAAAATGGCCAACATGAGATCGGTCAACCAAACCACGCATGCGCAGTATGTCAGACACACGTTCCACACACACACTCCAGAAACGTCACACAGTGGTGGATGGCGATGGCGCACCGCGCGGGTGGACGGAAGGGAAACACCTCCCAATGCCTATACTCTCCTTGATTACATATCCATTTTAGACAAAAGTAAGTGTGTGTGCCTCTCTGGGTGTCACTCAGTTAGAAGAGAATTTAGAACTTCCTATCCCAGGGACATTCACACTAGAAAACTCAATCATTTAAACCCCACTTTTTATGTAAATATACTGTATATGAGACACATTTGAATGCTACTTTCTATACAAATATATATGAAACATAAAATAACAATCAGAGTTAACCACTTCTGGACCGGAAGATTTTGCTGCTTAACCACTTAAGCCCTAAGCCCTAAGATTTTACCCCCTTCCTGACCAGGGCCTATTTTGCGATTCGGCACTGCGTTGCTTTAATGGACAATTGCACGGTCGTACAACGCTGTACCTAAACGAATTTCACATCCTTTTTTCCCACAAACAGAGCTTTCTTTTGGTGGTATTTGATCACCTGTGCGATTTTTTGATCATGCGCTATAAACAAAAAAACAGCGTCAATGTTGCAAAAATAACAATATTTTTCACATTTTTTAATATGAAATTCCCCCCCCCAAAAAAAATGTAAAAATCAAAATTGTTTAACATTTTAGGCCAATTTGTTTTCTACTACATATGTTTGGTAAAAAAATGTCGCAAAAAGCGTATTTTGATTGGTTTGCGCAAAAGCTATTGCGTTTACTAACTAAGGGAAAGATTTTTGTCATTTTTGTTGTTTTTGTTTTAACGAGTAATGGCGGTGATCTGCGATTTTTTTTGCAGGACTGCGACATTGCGGCGGACAGATCGGACCCTTGACTGACATTTTTGACACTTTTGGGGTTACCAGTGACATTACTACAGTAATCAGTGCTATACATATGCACTGTTACTGTAAAAATGACACTGGGAGGAAAGGGGATAACTTTATTGGAGAGGGAGGGGTTAAGTGTGTCCCTAGGGGCGTGTTTCTAACTGTGATTGCATGTGGCTACTTGTGTAAGAACAGAGATCAACGGTCCTACATAGTAGAACCGTGTGATCTTCATTCTTACACAGGGGAGAATGACAGGCGGCTAGCGACGTAGACCTACGTTAGATCTACGTTAGATCTACGTTAGATCTACGTTAGATCTATGTTGGGCGGTCAGCAAGTGGTTAATGACCAGTCCCCTTTTTTCAAATTGGCACTGCTTGACTTTATCTGACAATTGCGCGGTCATGCAATGCTGTACCCAAACGAAATGTACGTCTTTTTCCCACAAACAGAGATTAATTTTGGTGGTATTTGATCACCTCTGCGCTTTTTATTCTTTTACGATATTAATAAAAAAAAAAGTGAAATTTTTGAGAAAAAAATACATTTTCTACTTTGTCTTTTAAAAATATCCAATATACTCAATTTTTGTCATATATTTTGGCCAAAATGTATTTAGATACATGTCTTTGACAAAAAAAATCTCAATAAGCATATTTTTATTGGGTTGCGCAAAAGTTATAGCGTCTACAAACTATGGTGCAAATACTGGAATTTATGCAGCTTTTACTTTTTGACTGCCTATCTCATTTCATGAAGTGCTAAAATGGCAGGGCAGTACAACCCCCCCCCCCCCAAATGACCCCATTTTTGAAAGTAGACATCCAAAGCTATTTGCTGAGAGGCATGGTGAGTCCATGGAATATTTTATATTTTGCCACAAGTTTTAGGAAAATTAAATTTTTTTTAACACAAAATTGTCACTAAAAGATAAATAGTTCACAAATGCCATGGTTATATGTGGAATGACACCCAAAAATACATTTGGCTGCTTCTCCTGAGTACAGGGATACCACATGTGTGAGACTTTTAGGGAGCCTAGCTGTGTACGGGACCACGAAAACCAATTACCACATTCAGGTTTTCTAATTGCGTAAATTGCTTATTTCACTTCCTCACTACCTGTCACAGTTTTGTAGGCCCTGAAATTTCGAGATAGCACAGCCCCCCCCCCCAAATGACCGCATTTTGGAAAGTAGACACCCAAAGCTATTTGCTGAGAGGCATGTTGAGTCCATGGAATATTTTATATTTTGCCACAAGTTTTAGGAAAATTTAATTTTTTTATTTTTTATTTTTTTTTTAACACAAAGTTGTCACTAAATGATATTTTTCTCACACATGCCATGGGTATATGTAAAAATGACACCCCAAAATACATTCTGCTGCTTCTCCTGAGTATGGGGATACCCCATGTGTGAGACCTTTTTGCAGTCTAGCTGCGTACAGGACCCTGAAAACCAATCACCGCCTTCAGGCTTTCCAAGGGCGTAAATTGTTGATTTCACTCCTCACTACCTATCACAGTTTCGGAGGCCATGAAATGCCAAGAAAGCACAAACCCCCTGCCAAATGACCCCTTTTTGGAAAGTAGACACCCTAAGCTATTTGCAGAGAGGCATGTTGAGTGTTTTGCAGATCTCACTTTTTGTCACAAAGTTTTGAAAATTGAAAAAAGACGAAAAAAATGCATTTTCCTTTTTTCTTCATTTTCCAAAATAAATGAGAGCTGCAAAATACTCACTATGCATCTTAGCAAATACCCTGGGGTGTCTACTTTTCGAAAAGGGGTCATTTGGGGGGCTTTGTGCTATCTTGGCATTTCATGGCCTTCAAAACTGTGATAGGTAGTGATGCGTGAAATCAACAATTTATGCCCTTAGAAAGCCTGAAGGTGGTGATTGGTTTTCGGGGTCCTGTACGCGGCTATACTGCCAAAAAGTCTAACACGCGGTATCCCCATACTCAGGAGAAGCAGCAGAATGTATTTTGGGGTGTCATTTCACATATACCCATGGCATGTGTGAGAAATATATAATTTAGTGACAACTTTGTGTAAAAAAAACAAAAAAAAAAAGAATTTTTCCGAAACTTGTGGCAAAATATAAAATATTTCACAGACTCACCATGCCTCTCAGAAAATAGCTTGGAGTGTCTATTTTGCAAAATTTTGTCATTTGGGGGGGGGTTGTTCTATCTTGACATTTCAGGGCCTCTGAACTGTGACAGGTAGTGAGGAAGTTAAATAAGCAAATTACGCCATTAGAAAACCTGAAGGTGGTGATTGGTTTTCGGGGTCCCGTACACAGCTAGGCTCCCAATAAGTCTCACACATGTGGTATCCCTGTGAAGAAGAAGAATGTATTTTGGAGTGTCCTTTCACATATACCCATGGCATGTGTGAGCAATATGTCATTTAGTAACAACTTTGTGTTTAAAAAAAAACAAAAAAAAAACAAATTTTAATTTTCCTGAAACTTAGGGAAAAATATAAAATACTCCATGGACTCAATATGCCTCTCAGCAAAAAGCTTTGGGTGTCTACTATCCAAAAAGGGGTCATTTGGGGGGTGTTTGAACTGTTCTGGCATTTTATGCTCAATCTTAGCCACAAATCACCCACTCTTCTAACGACTTGAAGACCAAGCCTTTTCTGTGACTTTTTGTTTACATGAAAAAATATATTTTTTTACTAGAAAATTAATTTGAATACCCAAAACATTGTATATTTTTTTAAAGCAGAGGCCCTACAGAACAAAATGATGGAAGTTGCAATTTTTTTCGTCACACGGTATTTGCGCACAGATTTTCCAAACGCAATTTTTGCAGAAAAAAAAACACTTTTTTAAAATTGAAAGCACAAATACACTATATAATTCCTAATTGTTTGGTATAATTTAAAAGATTATCTTATGCCGAGTACATAGATATCAAACATGACATGCTTTACAATTGCACACACCCGTGCAGAGGCAAATAAATACGTACATTTTTAAAAACCTTTAAAAATCTTTACAGGTTACCACTTTGGACTAACACAGGAGGGCTACTTCAAGAATTACTGCCCTCAACCTGGCATTTGCGGCGATACCTCACATGCATGCTGCAATTGCTTTTTACATATGACACTAGAGCACCGAGCACTTTTAGATAGTAATTTGGTCACAAGTTTTTTAATTATATTTATGTATTTAAGCACAATTGTATTTTAAGATTATGAGATTCACCCGATCACTTAACAGTTAAATCAAGTCCAAAACAATAATTATGAAACTAACACCTGGAAGCACTCCCATTTATATTTATTTATTTCACCCTTGAGGCGCACCATCACCCCCATTTAACCACTATTTGTGCTGTTTTGTAGTATCAGTAATTGTGGTGCAGCATTAAGGAGAAAATAATATCCAGGATAGCTCAGGAACCATATATATATACACATATTCCGGTATCTTAGGTCATAGAGATGATTGGAGCCATTCTCGTCTCCTATCAGCTCTATGGTCAGATAATGAAACCCCCGGCTGCACTCTCGGGTTAAACAGTGGGACAGGAGAGCCCGAGAAAAACCGCGGAAGGCGGTGGGAGGGGGGAGGGGAGTCCCCTCCCACTGCTTGTAAAAGCAGTCTAGCGGAAAATTATCCACTAGGATCATTTTTACATGTAAGCCAACTGCTGGCTGTAAAAAACAATACCAAGCTGATGCCTAAATCTGCAGGCATCATCCTGGTATAACCACTCAAAGTCCAGAAACGTACCAGTACATTGCTGGTCCTTGTTTGGCATATATTGTAGGTTTTTTTTTTCATGCAGCCTGTGGGCTGAACGAAAAAAGAGAACCTAACAGATTCCTTCATCCACATCGATCGATGTGGGTGAAGAAATATCCGCCAGAAAAGGTGTAGTACACCCATCATTAGCCTCCAAAAACATCCAACCCCTTTTATAATGATGGGTATACGTGACCAAACACCATGTATACCTATTTTTTTTTACTGTGGTGGTGAAATCACTTCCTACAGCGCTGCCATCAGAGATTTCCATATATGCTGAGCGCAAACGCTGTTTGTGTCAGAATATATAAAATCAGTGTGGCAGCTGATGAGTGTACCTGCAAGGCAAACTGGTTAACAATAGAATAGAAATAAAAGATTACATTGGTACCTGAAAAGTAAAAAATGGTTACCAATGAAAAACAGTAACAAAGTACAGTAAAAGTAGAAAGAGTACAAGTAAGAACAGAAAAATAACTCAAACGACAACTATTTTTGGCTTTTTTATTTTATATTTTTTTTTACACTTTTTTTTACACTTTTTTTTCAACTGCAACATTCCAGCTTAGGGTCTCTCAAAATCACGATAGCCATCGAACATCTTTTGAGACCCTGTGTTAGTGTGCCCTAGACTGTGCCATGCTGTACCCTATGCTAATACTCCTCTAGTGTGCGGTAGCGACAGAAACAGTCCCTGATGCAGAGACCAGGTTGGCCAAGACAGTCGAGACAACAATAACGGGTGTCATGCCTAAATCCGTGCTTACTCCAGACACTACATCTTTTTTGGGGGTATCTTTGGGTAGGGGGAACTCGGTATGGCATACGGAAGATGCCTCTCATGCAGACGGCTCACTGCATCTGGTAGGGGAAGTTGGGCAGGAGCACCTCCTGGATACAGGTAGGCCCTGATGATCTCAACCTGGAATTGTAGAAAGGATCCAGTTCGTCCTGACACTTTGTATAGCACAAAAGCGTTCAGCAAAGCCAATTGGAATAAATAAACAGAGGCTTTTTTGTACCAGTGTCTGGCCTTACGGGAACCTAAGTACGGCGCAAAAAGCTGGTTGAGGTCCACCCCTCCCATATTAAGGTTATAGTCGTGGACACAGAGGAGCTTCTCCAAAACACCAGTTGCCTTAGGAATTTGGACCATCGTCTCTGCGTGAAGGGAGGACGGAACGAAAACATTCCGTGTATCCCTCCACTTCACTGCAAGCAATTTGTCAGTTTTCAAGCAGGCTCTCGCCCCCCAACTAAGTTTGGAATCTACAAGCCCGGCAATTAGGTCGCACGGTGCCACATGAGCCAATTTGAAATTCAAGCAGGTGACTAAAAAGTAGCACGCTTGATTAAAAGTTGTCCACGTACAAATGGTTCCCCTTTCCGAATAAGGATAACACCAAGTCTCACACAATCTTGCCGCTGCTCCCTATGTAGTCTGGGCAGTTGGGGGGCTCCACAGTGCTATCTTTACCCTCGTAAACACGAAAACTAACTGTATAGCCTGTGGCCCTGTCACACAGCTTATACAGCTTGACCCCTTATCTTGCATGCTTGCTGGGGGTAAACTGCTTGAAAGCAAGGCGGCCAGAAAACTTAATCAGGGACTCATCAATGCTGACAACTTGTTGGGGGTAAACAAGGCTGCAAGCTGCTGATTGAAGTGGTTTACGAGGGGTTGAATTTTGTGGAGACGGTCATATCCAGGGTCTCCCCGAGGACGACAGAGTTTATTGTCAATGAAGTGCAAGAACCGCAGAATTTGCTCGTATCTCATCCTGGTCATGCATGCAGAGAACATGGGCATATGGAGGACTGGGTTAGTGGACCAATATGACCACAGTTTACTCCTTTTAGTTATGCCCATGTTAAGGGATAGGCCCAGAAAAGTTTTAAACTCGGAAACCGTTATAGGTTCCCAGCCAAATTCTCTGGCAAGGGCGAATTTGGGTTGGCGGCTATGAATTGACCAGCATATATATTGCTTTGGTCCACAATAGATCTGTAAAGATCTTCTGTGAAAAACAGCTCGTAAAAGTCAAAGGAATTAATATTGGCTGTTTCCATCCAAATTTCGGGTTGGGCAGTGAATGGGGGAAGTACGGGCCCTGTAGAATCTGTGGGCTGCCAATTAGGATATGCCAGTGCATCAGGGAGGACACCATGGGCTCTACGGCCTGTCTTCGAATTTGCGGTGGCTGCGGGCCACTACTCGTGCTAGCCAACGCACCAGCTTCAACTGCCACATCACCAAGTGATACTGCAGTGCTGGTATGTCTAGGACCAGGATGTACTAGGCTTCTGGTGCTTGCCAGTTCACCAGAAGTGTGAGCAGCACTAGTACCAACACTCTGATTACGAGCACCCTGCGATCTCTGCACCTCAGCAACTCCAGAACGGGGTCGGGTATGCCTGACCTTAGCAGGGACCCCTCCATCATCCGAGCTATCTGTCAGGGAGCCTCTGCTGTCTACAGGTTCGTATACTAGTGTATCCTGCAGGCTTCTTCACTAGTGTTGAGCGAACACGGACTGTATTATTTGTGTTCGTACCGAATAATTGGATTTATGTTACCCGAACACGGACCCGACAACTTTACTGTATATTTGGGTAAAAATCCGTGTTCGGTCATTTTATTTCCGGGTTTGTATGTATTGGCACGCTTTTAATGGCGGGCTTTCAACAGCCAATCAACAAGCGTTTAACTGGTGTGCCTTAAGCCATCCCAGCCATGCCTACAAATGTATTAGTAGCTGTGATTGGCCATCTGAAGCATGTGACCAAGTCTTTATAAGTTCGAGACCGAGCGCCGCTGCGTCATTATGCTGTAGTACAGGGACAGAGCACACATCATACGTGCTGGCTGCTGATTAGGGACAGACAGGCAAAAAATCATATTGTGTCCGCAAAGAATTGAGGGACAGGTCGGAGTGCTGCAGGCAGGGCGAGATATAGGCATTTTAGGGCGAGGCTGGAGATATTTAGGGTCAGTCTTCTACAATCGATTTTGCTGTGTGGGGGGGGGGGGTTTGCAGTGCCGGCAGTGACCGATCTTATCAATCCTTTTAGGGAGAGGCTGTAGATATTTAGGGTCAGTGTTCTACAATCGATTTTGCTGTGTGGGGGGGGGGGGGTTTGCAGTGCCGGCAGTGACCGATCTTATCGATCCTTTTAGGGAGTGTCAGTGGTCCACATCGATTTTGCTGTGTGTGGGGTGGTGTGAACACAATCTTTTTGCCCACTGAGGAGGAGGGAGAAAAAAGTATTTTTTATCAGTCAGTTGTGTGCAGCGTTTTTCCTTCAGTGCTGCTGTGCTGACTGTGATAATACACTGCTGTGTTCACATGTGCTATTATTGAGTGATTTCAAAAGTTATACACTTTTTTCTATTCCACTATTCAATATACACCCTTGGGTTAAAAAAATTAAATTGTGGCATAGTCTGTACTAATCTAGTTAAAAATTACAAACTTAAAAGGGGAATTTTCTTTTTTTTTCCCCTCCATAGCCTGCAGCAGAGCTGACTGATATAAGACACTGCTGTTCACATGTGCTATTGATAAATTACCAATTTTATATCATATTTTCTATTCCGCTATTCAATCTACACCTTTGGGTAAAAACAATTAAATTGCGGGATAGTCTGTATCGGTACGTGTGAGATACACCTTTCCAATTTTTGGGGCGCATCACATACTGCCGAGGATTTGAGGGTGCTTCAGTGTGCCTCCTGCCTGTAACGAACTCCTCCTACTCCTCATCCTGCCTTTGGGGGTACAAAAAATAGTAATTTGGGCCTAGTCTGTGTCTCTACGTGTGAGATACATACACCTTTTGATATCATATTTTCTATTCCGCTATTCAATCTACACCTTTGGGTAAAAACAATTAAATTGCGGGATAGTCTGTATCGGTACGTGTGAGATACACCTTTCCAATTTTTGGGGCGCATCACATACTGCCGAGGATTTGAGGGTGCTTCAGTGTGCCTCCTGCCTGTTCCGAACACCTCCTACTCCTCACCCTGCCTTTGGGGGTACAAAAAATAGTAATTTGGGCCTAGTCTGGGTCTCTACGTGTGAGATACATACTGTACACCTTTTGATATCATATTTTCTATTCCGCTATTCAATCTACACCTTTGGGTAAAAACAATTAAATTGCGGGATAGTCTGTATCGGTACGTGTGAGATACACCTTTCCAATTTTTGGGGCGCATCTCATACTGCTGAGGATTTGAGGGCGCTTCAGTGTGCCTCCTGCCTGTACCGAACTCCTCCTACTCCTCATCCTGCCTTTGGGGGTACAAAAAATAGTAATTTGGGCCTAGTCTGTGTCTCTACGTGTGAGATACATACACCTTTTGATATCATATTTTCTATTCCGCTATTCAATCTACACCTTTGGGTAAAAACAATTAAATTGTGGGATAGTCTGTGTCGGTACGTATGAGATACACCTTTCCAATTTTTGGGGAGCATCTCATACTGCCGAGGATTTGAGGGTGCTTCAGTGTGCCTCCTGCCTGTTCTGAACTCCTCCTACTCCTCATCCTGCCTTTGGGGGTACAAAAAATAGTAATCGGGGGCCTAGTCTGGGTCTCTACGTGTGAGATACATACACCTTTTGATATCATATTTTCTATTCCGCTATTCAATCTACACCTTTGGGTAAAAACAATTAAATTGCGGGATAGTCTGTGTCGGTACGTGTGAGATACACCTTTGCAATTTTTGGGGCGCATCTCATACTGCCGAGGATTTGAGGGTGCTTCAGTGTGCCTCCTGCCTGTTCCAAACTCATCCTACTCCTCATCCTGCCTTTGGGGGTACAAAAAATAGTAATCGGGGCCTAGTCTGGTTCTGTACGTGTGAGATACATACACCTTTTGATAATATTTTCTATTCCGCTATTTAATCTACACCTTTGGGTAAAAACAATTAAATTGCGGGATAGTCTGTGTCGGTACGTGTGAGATACACTTTTCCAATTTTTGGGGCGCATCTCATACTGCCGAGGATTTGAGGGTGCTTCAGTGTGCCTCCTGCCTGTTCCGAACACCTCCTACTCCTCATCCTGCCTTTGGGGGTACAAAAAATAGTAAACGAGGCCTAGTCTGGGTCTCTACGTGTGAGATACATACACCTTTTGATATCATATTTTCTTTTCCGCTATTCAATCTACACCTTTGGGTAAAAACAATTAAATTGCGGGATAGTCTGTGTCGTTACGTGTGAGATACACCTTTCCAATTTTTGGGGCGCATCTCATACTGCCGAGGATTTGAGGGTGCTTCAGTGTGCCTCCTGCCTGTTCCGAACTCCTCCTACTCCTCATCCTGCCTTTGGGGGTACAAAAAATAGTAATTTGGGACTAGTCTGGGTCTCTACGTGTGAGATACATACACCTTTTGATATCATATTTTCTATTCCGCTATTCAATCTACACCTTTGGGTAAAAACAATTAAATTGTGGGATAGTCTGTGTCGGTAAGTGTTAGATACACCTTTCCAATTTTTGGGGCGCATCTCATACTGCTGAGGATTTGAGGGTGCTTCAGTGTGCCTCCTGCCTGTTCCGAACTCATCCTACTCCTCATCCTGCCTTTGGGGGTACAAAAAATAGTAATCGGGGCCTAGTCTGGTTCTGTACGTGTGAGATACATACACCTTTTGATAATATTTTCTATTCCGCTATTTAATCTACACCTTTGGGTAAAAACAATTAAATTGCGGGATAGTCTGTGTCGGTACGTGTGAGATACACCTTTACAATTTGTGGGGCGCATCTCATACTGCCGAGGATTTGAGGGTGCTTCAGTGTGCCTCCTGCCTGTTCCGAACTCCTCCTACTCCTCATCCTGCCTTTGGGGGTACAAAAAATAGTAATCGGGGCCTAGTCTGGGTCTCTACGTGTGAGATACATACACCTTTTGATATCATATTTTCTATTCCGCTATTCAATCTACACCTTTGGGTAAAAACAATTAAATTGCGGGATAGTCTGTGTCGGTACGTGTGAGATACACCTTTCCAATTTTTGGGGCGCATCTCATACTGTCGAGGATTTGAGGGTGCTTCAGTGTGCCTCCTGCCTGTTCCGAACTCCTCCTACTCCTCATCCTGCCTTTGGGGGTACAAAAAATAGTAATTTTGGCCTAGTCTGGGTCTCTACGTGTGAGATACATACACCTTTTGATATCATATTTTCTATTCCGCTATTCAATCTACACCTTTGGGTAAAAACAATTAAATTGCGGGATAGTCTGTGTCGGTACGTGTGAGATACACATTTCCAATTTTTGGGGCGCATCTCATACTGCCGAGGATTTGAGGGTGCTTCAGTGTGCCTCCTGCCTGTTCCGAACTCCTCCTACTCCTCATCCTGCCTTTGGGGGTGCAAAAAATAGTAATCGGGGCCTAGTCTGGTTCTGTACGTGTGAGATACATACACCTTTTGATAATATTTTCTATTCCGCTATTTAATCTACACCTTTGGAGTAAAAACAATTAAATTGCAGGATAGTCTGTGTCGGTACGTGTGAGATACATACACCTTTTGATAATATTTTCTATTCCGCTATTCAATCTACACCTTTGGAGTAAAAACAATTAAATTGCGGGATAGTCTGTGTCGGTACGTGTGAGATACATACACCTTTTGATATCATATTTTCTATTCCGCTATTCAATCTACACCTTTGGGTAAAAACAATTAAATTGCGGGATAGTCTGTGTCGGTACGTGTGAGATACACCTTTCCAATTTTTGGGGCGCATCTCATACTGCCGAGTATTTGAGGGTGCTTCAGTGTGCCTCCTGCCTGTTCCGAACTCCTCCTACTCCTCATCCTGCCTTTGGGGGTACAAAAAATAGTAATCGGGGCCTAGTCTGGTTCTGTACGTGTGAGATACATACACCTTTTGATATCATATTTTCTATTCCGCTATTCAATCTACACCTTTGGGGTAAAAACAATTAAATTGCGGGATAGTCTGTGTCGGTACGTGTGAGATACATCTTTCCAATTTTTGGGGCGCATCTCATACCGCCGAGGATTGCAGGGTGCTTCAGTGTGCCTCCTGCCTGTTCTGAACTCCTCCTACTCCTCATCCTGCCTTTGGGGATTCAAAAAATAGTAATCGGGGCCTAGTCTGGGTTTGTACGTGTGAGATACACCACCGTTTTGTAAAATTTTTCCTATTCCGCTATTCAATATACACCCTGTTTGAGTGTAAAAAATTAAATTACGGCATAGTCTGTATCGGTACATGTGAGATACACCTTTTTAAATTTGTTTGGCGCATCTCCTTCCACCGCCAAGGATTGCAGGGCGCTTCAGTTTGCCTCCTGTTCCGAACTCCTCCTACTCCTCTTCCTCATCCTCCCATTAGGGTACAAAAAATTTTAATCGGGGCCTAGTCTGTGTTTGTACGTGTGAGATACACCGTTTTTTATCCTTTGTCCTATTCCGCTATTCAATATACACCCTTTTGGGGTAAAAAAAATTAAATTGCGGCATAGTTTGCATATTTGACTGTGAGATACACCTGTGCGATACTGTTTTTGTTTTGTTCCGCTATTCAATAAACACCTTTCTAGGGCAAGATCATAAATTACAGAAATATGAGAAGACCGTCAAATAGGGGCCGTGGCCTGGGTCGTGGTGCTGCTGGTAGAGCTCCTGTTGCAAGGAGAGGACGTGCTCGATCTGTGCCAGCTACACGCACAAGTGAAACACCTTCCTCAAGTGTGAGTAGGCGACAGAACCTGCAGCAGTATTTGGTAGGGCATCATACGCCTCTAGAAGTGATGAGGCCAGAACAAGTAGAGGCGATAGTAGATTGGGTTGCTGACAGTGCCTCCAGTTCCTTCACATTGTCTCCCACCCAGTCTACTGCAGAAAGGTCAGAGTTGGCACCTGCAGCCAATGTCCAACCGTCTTTCACCTCACCCCCTTGCAAATCAGGCAAGCAGTCTGAGCCCCAAGTCATACAGCAGTCTCTTCTTCTTTTTGAGGACTCTGTCAGTAGGGTTTCCCAGGGCCATCCACCTAGCCCTGCCCCAGAAGTGGAAGAGTTTGAGTGCAGCGATGCCCAACCACTTATTTCTCAAGATGAGTACATGCAAGGACCATCGCAGCACGTCTCCGATGATGACGAAACGCAGGTGCCAACTGCTGCAGCATTCAGAATTGTGGAGACCGACAAGGAGGGCAGGGGTGAAGACTGGGTGGAAGATGATGTGGAGGACGATGAGGTCCTCGACCCCACATGGAATGAAGGTCATGCAGGTGACCTGAGTAGTTTGGAGGAAGAGGCGGTGGTCGCACAGAGCCACCAGCACAGCAGAAGAGGGAGCAGGGTGCAGAAGCGGAGCGGCCGTGCCCTAGACACTACGCCTGCTACTGCCCAACGCAGCAAGGGAACGAGCGCAGCAAAGCCAGCTCAAAGGAGTTCTCTAGCGTGGAAGTTCTTCAGAAAATGTGCTGATGACAGGACACGAGTGGTTTGCACCCTGTGCAATCAGAGCCTGAAGCGAGGCATAAACCTTCTCAACCTGAGCACAACCTGCATGATCAGGCATCTAAGTGCAAAGCACGAGCTGCAGTGGAGTAGACACCTTCAAAATCAAGAAACGTCTCTGGCTCCTCCTGCTTCCTCTTCTGCTGAAGTCTCGGCCTCTCCATCCACATCTGTAGTGATACCGGCACCTGCCACCCCGCAAACAGACGATCTGTCAGCAACACCACCACCTGGGTCACCAACCATCTCCACAATGTCCCGTGGAAGCGTTCAGCTTTCCATCTCCCAAACACTTGAGAGGAAGAGGAAGTACCCCCCTACCCACCCGCGATCCCTGGCCCTGAATGCCAGCATTTCAAAATTCTTGGCCTTTGAAATGCTGTCATTCCGTCTGGTGGAGACGCACAGTTTTAAAAACCTTATGTCGGTGGCTGTCCCACAGTACGTCGTGCCCAGCTGCCACTACTTTTCCAGGCAAGCCATCCCTTCCCTGCACAACCAAGTGGGGGAAAAATCAGGTGTGCACTGGGCAAGGTCCACCTAACTACCGATACGTGGACCAGTAAGCACGGTCAGGGGCGTTATATCTCCCTAACGGCACACTGGGTAAATGCAGTGGCGGATGGGCCTGAGGCGGATAGCAATTTGGCGCATGTCCTTCCACCACCGAGGATTGCAGGGCGCTTCAGTTTGCCTCCTGTTCCTAACTCCTCCTACTCCGCTTCCTCATCCTCTACCGCCTCCTCATCCGGTCAGCGTAACACCTTCACCGCCAACTTCAGCACGGCCAGGGGTAAACGACAGCAGGCAGTTTTAAAACTTGCCTGTTTGGGGGAAAAACCACACACCGCGCAGGAGTTGTGGAGGAGCATGGAACAGCAGACAAATGAGTGGTTGCTGCCAGCAAGCCTCAAGCCCGGCCTGGTGGTGTGCGATAACGGGCAAAATCTCATAGCAGCTCTGGGCCTAGCCGGTTTGACGCACATCCCTTGCCTGGCGCATTTGCTGAATTTGGTGGTGCAGAGGTTCCTTAAAAATTACCCTGATATGTCAGAGCTGCTGCAGAAAGTGCGGGCTGTCTTTGTGAACTTTCGGCGTTCTCACCCTGCTGCTGCTCGCCTGTCAGCGCTGCAGCGTAACTTCGGCCTTCCCGCTCACCGCCTCATATGTGACGTGCCCACAAGGTGGAACTCCACCTTGCACATGCTGGAAAGACTGTGCGAGCAGCAGCAGGCCATAGTGGAGTTTCAGCTGCAGCACGCACGCGTGAGTCGCTCTGTGGAACAGCACCACTTCACCACCAATAACTGGGCCTCCATGCGAGACCTGTGTGCCTTGTTGCGCTGTTTTGAGTACTCCACCAACATGGCCAGTGCCGATGACGCCGTTGTCAGCTTAACTATCCCACTTCTATGCCTCCTTCAAAAAACAATTCGGGCGATGATGGAAGAGGATGTGGCACAGGATGAGGAGGAGGAGGAGGAGGAGGAGGATGAAGAGGTAACATTTCCAAGGCTTTCAGGGCAGTCATTCGCAAGGGGCTCCGAGGGTGGGTTCCTGCACACACAAACGCCAGGGACACAATTGTCCAGCAGGGGCACAGTTCTGGAGGATGAGGAGGAGGAGATGGAGGAGGAGATGGAACCATGTTCACAGCAGGGTGGCACCCAGGCCAGCTCATGGCCATCACTGGTGCGTGGCTGGGGGGATACAGAGGACACAGGCGATACACCTCCCACAGAGGACAGCCTTTCGTTGCCTCTGGGCAGCCTGGCACACATGAGCGATTACATGCTGCAGTGTCTACACAACGACCGACGAGTTGCCCACATTTTAACTTGTGCTGACTACTAGGTGGCCATGCTGCTGGATCCCCGTTACAAGGACAAAGTACCGTCCTTAATTCACTCACTCTAGCGCGATCGCAAGATGCGGGAGTACAAGCGCACGCTGGTAGACGCGATGCTGCTGGCATTCCCACCTGACAGCGGGGCCACAGTGGAAGCACAAGGCAGAGGAGGAGGAGGAAGAGGTCACCAACGCAACCAGGGCACCGCCAGCACCTCAGAAGGAAGGGTTAGCATGGCCGAAATGTGGAAAAGCTGTCAGCACGCCACAACAAAAAGCAGCACCAGCAGCTCATATGGAACGTCTTAGCAGGAGGCAGCATTTCACCAACATGGTGGAGCAGTATGTGTGCACACGCCTACATGTAGTGAATGACGGGTCTGCCCCCTTCAACTTCTGGGTCTCCAAATTGGGCACATGGCCTGAGCTTGCCCTTTACGCCTTGGAGGTGCTGGCGTGCCCTGCAGCCAGTGTATTATCTGAACGGGTATTTAGCATGGCTGGGGGCGTTATCACAGACAAGCGCAGCCGCCTGTCCAGAGACAATGTGGACAAGCTCACGTTCATTAAAATGAACCAGGCATGGATCCCACGGGACTTTTCCGTACCTTATGCAGAATAGAGATGGATACCGACCTTACCCAGCCATTGTTCTATTTTTGCTCTTTCTCACTCTTTTGGGGTGTACCCTCATTTAAAATTTCTGAAAAAAAGCAGTGTTGGCTACCTCGTCCTCCTCCACCGCCGCTTCCACCTACACCGCCCATAGGTGTGCGCAGCCTATTGCATTAGGGTGTGCACCCCAAAGTTTAAATACACATGCATGTGTTTGCCTACATGTACATGGCCCCGATACATTACTCTCCCTGCTGGCAAAGTGAAATAGAAGTGTGTGGCACTTCTCTTATGGCAGAGCAGGTCAGGGGGAGATCTTTCCCATCTCCTCACTGGCAAACAGAGCGATAATGCTAATGTGCCCTAGGTGATTAGGGTGTGCCCAGGCACACCTGGCACACCCTGTGCGCATGCCTATGACACTGCCACATCCACCACCACCTCAACCTCCCTCCAACTCCATATGGGCCTCACAGATGAAGAACATTGTTTTATTTTTCTGTTTTTTTTTTGTTGTTTTAAGTTATTTCCCTATCCACATTTGTTTGCAGAGCACTTACCATGCTCTTAACGACGTTTTGCTGCCATTTGCAGCACTCTAGCCCTTTCCTTTGGTGTTTTAGAGCCATTTTAGTGCCTGAAAGTTCGGGTCCCCATTGACTTCAATGGGGTTCGGTGTCCGGGTAAAGTTCGGAAAAAGTCCGGGACACGGACCCGGACTTTTTTTTCAAGTTCGGCCGAACCCGCCAAACACGGACATCCAGGTGTCCGCTCAACTCTATTCTTCACTAGTGCACCACCGTTTGGTCATTTTAGCCACTAAATTTACAGGTACACTAGTGTGACTCACAGGTAAAAAAGCACCTGGTTGTTGAGGACTATTTGAAACGCTACCAAAATAAAACTGCTAGTGCTAGCAGGGATCAGGCCTGACTCTGCTAACGCAGCTGTTTCATATTTTTGGAAGTGACAGTAATCTATTGATTACTGCACTTGCCTGGGTGGGGTGGGCTGGGCGAAGGGGCTAAACGCAGGTGCTGGCAGGTGTCATGACCGATCCTGCTAACGCTGCGTTTTGGGAACCCTAAACTATTGGGGACGCTAGTATAGTTCTAATCAGATCAAAGATATTGATCCGTTCAGATACTATACTAGTAATGGAGGTGTATGTGTGTTTGTAGGTGTGTGTATGTGTGTGTTAGGGGTAATCAAAGGGTTAAATTATCTTTCTAACTAGGGACAGCAGGGCTCTGCGCTGTCCCTAGACTGACGCTAACTAGCGTTAAGGCTAACTAATGTCACCTGTGACACTAATAATAGTGATCAGAAAAAAATCTGTACACTATAAATTGACACTGTGACAGGGCAATGAAGGGGTTAACTGGGGGTGATCAGGGGGTTAAATCTTTATTGGGGGGGAGTGGCGGGTATCCTAAGCCTACTTGGGACAGAAACGAACTCGCTAGCGCTAACTGAAGTCACAACCACACTATTGCAGAAATACAGAAAAACGCTATATACCTGTATATAGTGTGCAACGTGACAGGGGGTGAAGGGGTTACCTGGGGTTGATCAGGGGGGATGTTGGAAGAATTTCAAGCTGAATACCGGTGAGTTGTAGGAAAACAAGTAAGTTCGTTTTATTTCATGTGCACATGGAGAAATACACAAATGCAAGCAGGTGTATGCTAAAGGTTCAGTCTGCCTGTATGTAGTTTCTGTCGATCCCCCACAGGGCTTAAGCTTTTATAGTAATGAATATGCATGAGACATAGATGTATCCTGGGCTGTAACCTAGGTGTGACCATGTAACTGGTCCAATCAGAGTCCATTTTCTTCTTATGGTGAGTTGAGGGTTAAATATTAGAACTGGTGGTCAATTTCGTTGGTTCTTTAATCACAAATGTCTATTCGTTGATCAAACAGGGAAGTAAGCCGTTGGTTTTCACCATGTTGCCACTGTCCTCTTTTGAAATAAGCAGACCATCTGTTTCCATTAGCAGACATTTTCCTCGGATAAGCATATTTCATTAGTTACAAGTAAGCTTAAAGCATATGGAAAAACAAGAGGAAATGGGACTTTAATTGAGGAACAACTGGACATGAAAATTGATATTATATTTTATTAGATAAATATACATGATTTAAAAACACTGTAACATATACGTATACAGAGGAAAAGCACACAGTAAATGCAAAAAATACATAAGATACATAATACATCCAAAATAAATACAATATTTCTAGGACCAAAAATGGATCACTCAAGAATACAATAGATATATTAAGACATGAATTCACTGTGTGCTCACATTCTTTACATATATGATGATTATACTAAACCATCAATTTTGAGTATTTTGTCGGCTCTACGCGTTTCATGGACCTCCGTCCATTCATCAGGAGCTTGAATATGTATCTAAAAGCTAATGAGAGTATGGGTAATGTTAATATACTAAAATTAATAATGAATGAAATTGAAAGATATATTTTGAAGTGGACAGCTACCTTGGGCAGTGTCATGGATACACGAGCCATCCAGTCTAGAGAGAGGAGACCGGGGTGAAACCGGAAAATGCCTGACCCGGGGCTGAGGCGCGGAATGCATCCAACAGGGGGGCAGCAGGAAGGAGAGGACCATCAAGATAGTGAATATAACTGAACATACTCCATGGGTATCAGTCCAAAGTATCATGATGAGGGCACATAGGGAGCAAGAACAGTCTGAAAATATATGCATGAATGGATGAGTACAATGTATTAAACAAATGTATTAAGAGAATCAATCTCAGAAAAATCTTAAAAATTCTTGAAAAAAATCTATACATAGTAAAACATATCTTTGCATATAAGTCTCAGAAAAATATAAAAAGTTATAAAAAAGATAAGTTTAATGATGAAAAATATCTCTGCATATGTTGAGATACATACGTCCAAGAAGTGCCAGTATTGAGCCACCACAGGTTAAAATCCCCAGAAAATTTGTGCATTAAAGTGTGTCTGGGCTCATGAATATGGCCCAGAGTGAGTCAAAGAGGACTTAAAAAATTACAGAAAAAGAGAGAAGGGGGGGGGGGGGGTGAGCAGCATCCCCTACAGGGGGGGGGGAGAAATGGGGAGGAAAAGGGGGTGGTAACAGAGCAAGGCGTGATGGATCAGTGCGATAAAGAAGAGAGAAGGGGGAGGTATCAGGGTGATAGGGCATCCACCGCTGAAAGGTGGAAAGCGAAGGTGCTAAACGATGAGGAGAGGAGAGACGAATCTTAAATGCAGGGTGCAAAAAAGTGTGGTGAAAAATCTGTGAAGATCAGTGCAAAGTGAATGAAAAGTGGTAAAGGTACGATATACTCACATAGAAATCAATGGCCAGTTGATTAGTGAAGGGACTGCAGAGGACCGGCAGATCAGCATTACCAAAAGAGTAGAAAGTACCAGTGGGGGTGAGCCTTGGTCCAATCCTAACCATATGTCCCAGAGTGTCGGAGCAATACCACGCCAGCGCCATGCTGGCGTCAGTATAAATAGGCGGCTAAGAACCTCCCATATCCGGTCCCATAGACCGGATATCAGTGGGGGCAGCCCGCCACTGACGAGCAGATGGAAGTTGCCTTGGCAACAGGACACCATTTGGCGTTAGGTACCAGGCAACGTACACATGACGCCGATGGAGGGCATGACGCCCCGCCCCCTGCTCGGATGCTGACGCAGAGACAGGCAAGGGGGGGAGGCGGCTGGCCGTCCATCGCAGCCCCGGATCAAGGAGTCCGGATCCACTCAGTCTCCCGGAACCAGAACTGGATAATGAGAGGCTCGGGAAACCATTAAATATTATGTATATAATGCATAGAAATAAGAACCTTTTACTGGGAAATGTCTGAAAAGAAAAATTCAATAAAGAATATATATAATCGTGATCAGGATTATCTCAGGGGGTTATGGCAAACCATACAAAGGCGGGTGTCTTCCACCCTATTGTATGTGGAGAAAAGAAAAGGCATAATGGTTTGCCATATAAAAAGAATGTACAGTTGCCTCCATCCCTATGTGTAAACATATGGAAAAACAAGAGGAAATGGGACTTTAATTGAGGAACAACTGGACATGAAAATTGATATTATATTTTATTAGATAAATATACATGATTTAAAAACACTGTAACATATACGTATACAGAGGAAAAGCACACAGTAAATGCAAAAAATACATAAGATACATAATACATCCAAAATAAATACAATATTTCTAGGACCAAAAATGGATCACTCAAGAATACAATAGATATATTAAGACATGAATTCACTGTGTGCTCACATTCTTTACATATATGATGATTATACTAAACCATAAATTTTGAGTATTTTGTCGGCTCTACGCGTTTCATGGACCTCCGTCCATTCATCAGGAGCTTGAATATGTATCTAAAAGCTAATGAGAGTATGGGTAATGTTAATATACTAAAATTAATAATGAATGAAATTGAAAGATATATTTTGAAGTGGACAGCTACCTTGGGCAGTGTCATGGATACACGAGCCATCCAGTCTAGAGAGAGGAGACCGGGGTGAAACCGGAAAATGCCTGACCCGGGGCTGAGGCGCGGAATGCATCCAACAGGGGGGCAGCAGGAAGGAGAGGACCATCAAGATAGTGAATATAACTGAACATACTCCATGGGTATCAGTCCAAAGTATCATGATGAGGGCACATAGGGAGCAAGAACAGTCTGAAAATATATGCATGAATGGATGAGTACAATGTATTAAACAAATGTACTAAGAGAATCAATCTCAGAAAAATCTTAAAAATTCTTGAAAAAAATCTATACATAGTAAAACATATCTTTGCATATAAGTCTCAGAAAAATATAAAAAGTTATAAAAAAGATAAGTTTAATGATGAAAAATATCTCTGCATATGTTGAGATACATACGTCCAAGAAGTGCCAGTATTGAGCCACCACAGGTTAAAATCCCCAGAAAATTTGTGCATTAAAGTGTGTCTGGGCTCATGAATATGGCCCAGAGTGAGTCAAAGAGGACTTAAAAAATTACAGAAAAAGAGAGAAGGGGGGGGGGGGGGGGTTAGCAGCATCCCCTACAGGGTCAGTATAAATTGGTGGCTAAGAACCTCCCATATCCGGTCCCATAGACCGGATATCAGTGGGGGCAGCCCGCCACTGACGAGCAGATGGAAGTTGCCTTGGCAACAGGACGCCATTTGGCGTTAGGTACCAGGCAACGTACACATGACGCCGATGGAGGGCGTGACGCCCCGCCCCCTGCTCGGATGCTGACGCAGAGACAGGCAAGGGGGGGAGGCGGCTGGCCGTCCATCGCAGCCCCGGATCAAGGAGTCCGGATCCACTCAGTCTCCCGGAACCAGAACTGGATAATGAGAGGCTCGGGAAACCATTAAATATTATGTATATAATGCATAGAAATAAGAACCTTTTACTGGGAAATGTCTGAAAAGAAAAATTCAATAAAGAATATATATAAAAAGAGAGAAGGGGGGGGGGGGTGAGCAGCATCCCCTACAGGGGGGGGGGGGAGAAATGGGGAGGAAAAGGGGGTGGTAACAGAGCAAGGCGTGATGGATCAGTGCGATAAAGAAGAGAGAAGGGGGAGGTATCAGGGTGATAGGGCATCCACCGCTGAAAGGTGGAAAGCGAGGTGCTAAACGATGAGGAGAGGAGAGACGAATCTTAAATGCAGGGTGCAAAAAAGTGTGGTGAAAAATCTGTGAAGATCAGTGCAAAGTGAATGAAAAGTGGTAAAGGTACGATATACTCACATAGAAATCAATGGCCAGTTGATTAGTGAAGGGACTGCAGAGGACCGGCAGATCAGCATTACCAAAAGAGTAGAAAGTACCAGTGGGGGTGAGCCTTGGTCCAATCCTAACCATATGTCCCAGAGTGTCGGAGCAATACCACGCCAGCGCCATGCTGGCGTCAGTATAAATAGGCGGCTAAGAACCTCCCATATCCGGTCCCATAGACCGGATATCAGTGGGGGCAGCCCGCCACTGACGAGCAGATGGAAGTTGCCTTGGCAACAGGACGCCATTTGGCGTTAGGTACCAGGCAACGTACACATGACGCCGATGGAGGGCGTGACGCCCCGCCCCCTGCTCGGATGCTGATGCAGAGACAGGCAAGGGGGGGAGGCGGCTGGCCGTCCATCGCAGCCCCGGATCAAGGAGTCCGGATCCACTCAGTCTCCCGGAACCAGAACTGGATAATGAGAGGCTCGGGAAACCATTAAATATTATGTATATAATGCATAGAAATAAGAACCTTTTACTGGGAAATGTCTGAAAAGAAAAATTCAATAAAGAATATATATAATCGTGATCAGGATTATCTCAGGGGGTTATGGCAAACCATACAAAGGCGGGTGTCTTCCACCCTATTGTATGTGGAGAAAAGAAAAGGGATAATGGTTTGCCATATAAAAAGAATGTACAGTTGCCTCCATCCCTATGTGTAAACATATGGAAAAACAAGAGGAAATGGGACTTTAATTGAGGAACAACTGGACATGAAAATTGATATTATATTTTATTAGATAAATATACATGATTTAAAAACACTGTAACATATACGTATACAGAGGAAAAGCACACAGTAAATGCAAAAAATACATAAGATACATAATACATCCAAAATAAATACAATATTTCTAGGACCAAAAATGGATCACTCAAGAATACAATAGATATATTAAGACATGAATTCACTGTGTGCTCACATTCTTTACATATATGATGATTATACTAAACCATCAATTTTGAGTATTTTGTCGGCTCTACGCGTTTCATGGACCTCCGTCCATTCATCAGGAGCTTGAATATGTATCTAAAAGCTAATGAGAGTATGGGTAATGTTAATATACTAAAATTAATAATGAATGAAATTGAAAGATATATTTTGAAGTGGACAGCTACCTTGGGCAGTGTCATGGATACACGAGCCATCCAGTCTAGAGAGAGGAGACCGGGGTGAAACCGGAAAATGCCTGACCCGGGGCTGAGGCGCCATGCTCTTAACGACGTTTTGCTGCCATTTGCAGCACTCTAGCCCTTTCCTTTGGTGTTTTAGAGCCATTTTAGTGCCTGAAAGTTCGGGTCCCCATTGACTTCAATGGGGTTCGGTGTCCGGGTAAAGTTCGGAAAAAGTCCGGGACACGGACCCGGACTTTTTTTTCAAGTTCGGCCGAACCCGCCAAACACGGACATCCAGGTGTCCGCTCAACTCTATTCTTCACTAGTGCACCACCGTTTGGTCATTTTAGCCACTAAATTTACAGGTACACTAGTGTGACTCACAGGTAAAAAAGCACCTGGTTGTTGAGGACTATTTGAAACGCTACCAAAAAAAAACTGCTAGTGCTAGCAGGCAGGGCCAGATTAACGTAGGGGCTATTGGAGCTGCAGCTCCAGGCCCCTACCTTAATATAGGCCCCAGGTTGGCCATATTCACTGTTACCGCTCTTCTGTCACTTGTAAACACAGAAGTCTGGCTTCTATGCTCGCTTCCCCAGGCAGCTCCCTCAAAACCTCCCCACACAGCACGAAGGCCGGACAAGGAGGGACAGTTGCCGATGCATGGATGTGTTTATGGGCTTCAGAGACAGCATCCCATGTTGAATTAGGGATGCATGGCTGCACCCTTCCTCCTCTGGGTGCATGCCAAGGCACGGCCCTTAAGGCCCTTCAAAATCCTCAGCACCAAGCCCATGATGCTCTTAATCCGGCCCTGCTAGCAGGGATCAGGCCTGACTCTGCTAACGCAGCTGTTTCATATTTTTGGAAGTGACAGTAATCTATTGATTACTGCACTTGCCTGGGTGGGGTGGGCTGGGCGAAGGGGCTAAACGCAGGTGCTGGCAGGTGTCATGACCGATCCTGCTAACGCTGCGTTTTGGGAACCCTAAACTATTGGGGACGCTAGTATAGTTCTAATCAGATCAAAGATATTGATCCGTTCAGATACTATACTAGTAATGGAGGTGTATGTGTGTTTCTAGGTGTGTGTATGTGTGTGTTAGTGGTAATCAAAGGGTTAAATTATCTATCTAACTAGGGACAGCAGGGCTCTGCGCTGTCCCTAGACTGACGCTAACTAGCGTTAAGGCTAACTAATGTCACCTGTGACACTAATAATAGTGATCAGAAAAAAATCTGTACACTATAAATTGACACTGTGACAGGGCAATGAAGGGGTTAACTGGGGGTGATCAGGGGGTTAAATCTTTATTGGGGGGGAGTGGCGGGTATCCTAAGCCTACTTGGGACAGAAACGAACTCGCTAGCGCTAACTGAAGTCACAACCACACTATTGCAGAAATACAGAAAAACGCTATATACCTGTATATAGTGTGCAACGTGACAGGGGGTGAAGGGGTTACCTGGGGTTGATCAGGGGGGATGTTGGAAGAATTTCAAGCTGAATACCGGTGAGTTGTAGGAAAACAAGTAAGTTCGTTTTATTTCATGTGCACATGGAGAAATACACAAATGCAAGCAGGTGTATGCTAAAGGTTCAGTCTGCCTGTATGTAGTTTCTGTCGATCCCCCACAGGGCTTAAGCTTTTATAGTAATGAATATGCATGAGACATAGATGTATCCTGGGCTGTAACCTAGGTGTGACCATGTAACTGGTCCAATCAGAGTCCATTTTCTTCTTATGGTGAGTTGAGGGTTAAATATTAGAACTGGTGGTCAATTTCGTTGGTTCTTTAATCACAAATGTCTATTCGTTGATCAAACAGGGAAGTAAGCCGTTGGTTTTCACCATGTTGCCACTGTCCTCTTTTGAAATAAGCAGACCATCTGTTTCCATTAGCAGACATTTTCCTCGGATAAGCATATTTCATTAGTTACAAGTAAGCTTAAAGCATAACTCTAGATATATTTTAGGTTTACACAAAACATGGTTCATTCAATTTACCTGACATTTCCCTCCTGTTGAAACTGCAATATATATACTTGGCTCAAATACATGTCTCAGGATTACCCTGTTTCAACAGGCATTTATCATTAAAACAGTTGGCCTCTTAATCTTTTTTATAAGCATATATGTACATTTTACACTGTTGTTACCTCATCTAAAGGCGGATCAAGCTCATTGATGGCAAGAACTGTATACATTACATCGCTAGCAGCTTTGTCCGCTATCCTCGAGATGAGCCCCTTTATACATGGTACCAGACAGCAGCCTAAGCATAATAACACTGACAGCACTACTGCAACCGCAGTGGCTAGGGTAGTAAAATACTTGCCCCATTTTCCAAACCATTGTTGCATCCATCCGGTGAAGGGGTCCTCAATCCTGCTATTTTCTGCCAATTCCAGAGATAGCATCTCCAAGCCCTTCAATGCTCGGGAGACGCTGCCATCTGCTGCAGTGTTGTTGGGGATAAAGGTACAGCAGGTGGTACCAAACATCATATAAACCCCTCCTCGTTCAACCAAGAGCATATCCAGAGAGATCCTGTTCTGACAGGCTGTCAGTGAGGTCACATCAAGCTGCTCGGCAAGGCCCTTGACTGCATCTCTTGTATAGTTAACAAAGCGCTGTTGATTGTAATATATATAGTTTATCCAATCAGTATTCTTATTTACAGATATAAACAGGAAAATAGATTTGAAATCTGCTGCTACTTGGTTTCTTGCTTTAAATCCATCTGGGACACCTCTTGGTACACCGATCTATGTACACTGATCTATCAAAACTTCCCCTGGTACATCTCGCTTATCCCATATAGGAACACCTCCTAGTCTGGCGGGGAAGATTAGAAAGGGTTGAGCTACTTTCACTAGTGTGCATGTCCCATCCCAATTTGAGCTCAGTAAAGGCCTTAGTTTGTTATCTCCACACATCCACCAAGTGTCAGCTAAGGCTTGCATTTGATTGATAAATAATTCAGCAGGAAAATGGTTTGTTTTGTTAACCTGATAAACCTTTGTACAAAATTTAAAACTAGTGCTGGAGAATCTCTTGGTGTTATTGAAACAAGTGTAGTTTCCCTTGTACACTGCATCACCTCTCGGTTTAGCTCTCATTTTATTGACAGGAAACTTAGCCATTTCGATATTACATGTAATATTATCAGCTTAACCTTGCATTATTATTAGTAAAACACATGTCGTGTTAAAAATATGTGGTACAGGGACCGTTGCCAACCGAGGCCTACCACTTGAACATACAACACAATCAGTCACGTTAGAATTGTTAGCAGTAAACTTCATCCACTCCAGCCATTCATTTTTGTCAGAGTAGTCTCTACACTCCATCTATCTTCTGGGTGTATCGCTACCCCAACTACCTTGCTGTCCTGCTCATTTCCAACCTTAGGGAGTGGGCCACCTGTAACGCTGTCAGGGGCATTTCGGGAAGGGTTTACCTGAAGTTTGATTTGAGCCCATGGATCCTCCCCTGACACGGTTATTGCCAGTCTATATACCCCACTGTCTTTGACCTTTGGGTTTTTAATTGTGAAGATTATGTTTGCTTGACTTTCCTTTGCTAAAAGGATCCTTTGATATGTCATCTGGAGGAATCCTAGCTGAACTGATCTCCCACTTGTGGGGATCTGTCGTCCTTCCAGTCACCACATGCCTTATCCTTCCCACATATGTGAGTAAGGTACAAGCAATAATCAGAAACTATCCTTGTGGGGTTTTGTATTACCCCGGGGACAGCAGAGAAATCATGGTCACCTCCGATCTACCTATTCCTATGTGTTGAGTTCACAGTGTTACTTTCACCTCTTGTAGGTGGGAGGTGGTCTCTCCTTCCAGGATGTGACTCCCTTTATTTAGAAAAAGAGATGTGCCCCATTCACAACACTAACTCACATAGGTTTGTTTCTCTACTCTAGTGATTTTTTGGGGATTATCTACTGTCTGCTTACTGTCAGGCCTAAATCTTGCTTACACTGTGTAATATGTATCCAAGCGCACATTGTACACAAAAAAAAGTTTTGTTTGAGTAATTTGAGAATCCAAACACAGTAAATGTCTTCTCCACTAACTACCATCCCTCCTGTTGAGACATGGTTTACTCCATGGTTAAAAAGAGCGCATGCCAGAACAAACTGCTTAGGCAAGATTGGTCCAGAATCTGGGCCAATTCCCACAAAATTGCAACCACTTGTCTATGTGTTTCAGTATTATCTCATAATAATCAGGGATTTCAAAAATCGGTGTTATGTATGTACTGTATGTGCAGCATGTATAGTCAGTAGCAGATTTACACAGTCTAGTCAATGCTACACCAATTTGTTCTATGTCCATCTCATTTATTAGCACCTGTGTACTCAATGTCCATAATTCAATTGTTCAGAAAACCCACCTTTAGCCATGTGTCATTTCTAATGTGATCTAAATAAAGAAATATTTAATACTTTTCATTGGTTCTATTCCCCACAGTTTACCTTAATTGAAAAAAATGGGGGATCTGTAATACATCTAATACTGTGTAGATACCTACTTTCCTTTTCCCTAAAAGAAAAAACTCAGCTTTCCCATTCAGGGTAAAACATTGGCACAAAAACACCACCAGCCATCTCCCAACTGGACTTCTACATAATTTTGTATCTAAACCAAACAATGTCCAACCATAGGCCCAACTTCAAACTACTTAATGTGTGCATTTCCTCTATATATTACGGTCTCCTCCCACACTCTAAATACACTCTAATTGGATTGTACATATATTTACCCCAGCGTCTGTGTACATATTACCTATCCATAGATGTGTCACCATACTCCGCATGCTTGACCCAAACCCAGGCAATCAAAGAGAATTGAAGAAACCCATATGTGTGAACCTATCTAATTTCATAATTATTCATCAAGAAAATTTAATCAAATGTATCAAACATGGTTAAAAGATTGCTCAGTGGCAGATATTACAATATATATATATATAAATATCTCAAGATTTGCAGTACCCTAAAATTTGCAACCATTGCAATAATCAAAATTATCTCTATTTGAAACCAACAATTCTAAGTAGGCTAGAAATTACCTTTCCCATAATAAATTACACAAATTGCTTAGATTCAAACTGCCATTCATAAAGAAAAATGTACTTGAAAGCAGATATCAGTTATGTGTAAAACCCAAGTTTAAATTTCTAAACCTTAGTGTAACCCTTTGTGTTTCTGTACTGTGCACATCCTGTGAATTCTGTTTTCCAAAATGTTTGCACACTCCAAAAGTGCTACTGCCTTACAGGCCACTGTAATGATTATGACAGAATATACAAAAGTAGATGCTTCCATACATAAACAAAACACACGCACAGGAAAGGACAATGCAGAAAAATATAAAATCAGAAGAAAAACTTAAATACCATCAAAATTATTTAGCTGCTCTGTATATAACCAATTGTAACAAAAAATATCATTGCATATAAACAAAGATGATGCAAGTTGTCAATGGTTGCTGTAATCTTCTTTAGATTTTGGACATCAAACCATATCAGACTGGTGGATTGATACCTGTGCTGCCACGCAGCTTTAACTGTCTAGCAGTTGTTATTACATGTTATGTTATGCTATGTTATTGGTATCTTCCTTGCACCCCTGCTGTTTCTGGCTAGATGGTTTCTCCCATCCTCCATTTTCCTGCTGTTACTCCCATTTTGTTTAGTTGTTATGAGGAGACTGCAGAGTGTGGAAGCTGTGTAACTTCATTTGAAATTTACCTATGGAAAAGCCTCTATGTTTATGCCTTTGAAGCATAAAGAAGCATTGGAGAACACCTCTGGAGTCTTTATTCATTGAGTAAACTATCTGTCTAAAGCCATCATTCAACCTGCTGCACACACTTTCAGACTGGGGTTCTACAAGGAGGTCACAGGTACAATCGATGCTGAGACAGAACAGTAAATTTCCAGGAATACACAGCTTCAGAAAGTACATTTCCAAGAAGTACTTGAAGTAAATTTCCAGTAATCCATCACACAGTTGTCTCTGCAGCTTCAGAAACTACATTTCCTAGAAGTACTTGAAGTAAATTTCCATGAAGAATCCATCACAGGTATCTCTGCAGCTTCAGAATAGTACATTTCCAGCTTCAGAAATGTAAGTACCACACCTGTGTGTCACCAGAAGCATTACTCTGCATATGAAACCAGCCACCTACTGAATGCTTCATTACTGTTACAGCCTTCTGAGGTGATCCAGTTTGAACTAGTTCCAGCACTAGCCACTATTGTAACAAAAAATACCTCAGCCCAGCCTGCTTAATAACAGAAGTCACTACTTACAGAGCTGAGCTCTGGCAGATTTCTAACAAGACACCAGAAATACAGTACTTATTATGTCTTACAGAGATCTCACAGAATTACCTGCATTTAGTCAAGATAAAGCAGACTCCTTACTTCATTCTGCTCGTCCTGTCAGAGCCCCTCATCCATCCTTGAAGGCAAGGGAGGTTTATGAAGCAAGTAAGGAAGAAACATCTAGTAACCTGACTGCATTGTGGGAAAAGACTTTAAGTTGTATAACAGCCACTAATGAAACTAGCAACAATTCTGAGCAATTGAACACTGCTCTCTCAAGGGTTAAGAAGGCATTTGAGAATTATAAAAGACTTTCTGAGAAGTACTATTCCCTATTGTTACATTCCAACATAGAGGAAGCTGCATTGGAATTAAAGGACTTTACTTCTAATGACCAGCAGAGGCATAGCACATATCTTGAAGCAAAGGCACAGATAGAAGGTAGATTGGCACAGTTACATGAAACTACATCCTGTAACTCTGCTTCTTCCAGACACTCAGGAAAATCTTCTAGGTCTGCGCGCTCATATCATAAATCTTCTTCTAAGTCATTGCGGTCCTGCTCTATAAGGTCAATACTGAGCGACCAAATACTCAAAGCTCGCCAAAAGGTAGCAGTAGCCCAGGTTCAAGCCGCCTGCTCTGAAAAAGAAGCAGCCTTCAGGCTCAGCTAGAAATTCTTCAGAAGAATAGAGAAAAGGAAGTAGCTTTAGCAGAGTTATCTGTCTTGGAACAAGCCCTATTGGAAGAAGAAGGAGCAGCTTGTACCAGCTTGTCTGCTTGTCAAGACCCTGTTGAAGGGACCCTACAGTTTGTCCTAACTCAGAACCACGACAATACAGTCCCACCTACAGTTGGAGATTCTTCTCATAATCATCCAGCAAGTAGATCAGAAGACAATGTGTCGCCAAAGCAAGCTGGTCAACTAGACGCACTTACTAACAGAGACCCTCCACAACTACCGCACGTCACAAAATCAAGTGAATCAACCTACGCAGCTCATGTGCCACCACAACAACATGTGCATAGAGATTACAAGGGCACAGCAGAAGACTACAGAATGAACTCTATACCCCCTTTGATACAGCTCTCTTTAACTTCAAATGCTCAGAGACCTTCAGACGACAGACCCCTACCTAGATTAAACCCATCTGCAACACCTTTCTCTCTACCTACCAGCCAACATCATATACCAACCATGGTCCAAGACGGCGCACCATCAGTACCCCCTGTGGCTATAAAAACTGAAAGCACTGACATTGCAGAGTTCAGCAAGTTTATGATTCGACGAGAGTTGATTACAACTGGACTGTCTAGATTTGATGACCGCCCAGAGAACTACAGGAGTTGGAGATCTACATTTAAGGCGGTAACCAAGAACTTGGACATTGATCCTCAAGCAGAACTTGACTTACTAATAAAGTGGTTGGGGCATCAATCTTCAGAACAAGTAAAGAGACTTAAATCTGTCTACATTTATAACTTTAAAGCAGGCCTTGATGCTGCCTGGGAACGTCTAGAACAAGACTATGGGAGCCCCGAAGTCATTGAATCTGCCTTATTCCAGAGACTAAACGACTTTCCTAAAATCTCTGTTAAGGACAATCATAAGCTTAGAGAGTTAGGTGACCTCCTTCAAGAACTTGAAATTGCTAAGTTAGATCCTAGTTTACCAGGTCTTACTTATTTAGACACTGCTCAGGGCGTAAATCCTATTGTAGCAAAGTTGCCTAGTTATCTTCAGGGAAAGTGGACTAGTGAAGGATCTAAGTATAAGTATGAACATCATGTTTCCTTCCCTCCCTTTTCTTATTTTTCAGAGTTCGTGCGGAAGGTTGCAAGATCCAAGAATGACCCAAGCTTCTTCTATCCAGATACAACCACCGTTCCTTTAAGTACTTCAAGGGGTATTGCCACCAACAGTAAATTCAAGGATTTAAGGCATCCTGTTGCCGTGAGGAAGACTGCAATAGCATCCAACGTCTTGGCTACAGACATCAAAGCAAGCAATCTTAATCAACAGTGTCCTATTCATAATGCGCCACACTCTCTCTCCAAATGTTGTGCATTTAAGGGCAAGCCTATTGAAGAACGGAAGTCATTTCTCAAAGAGCATAATATCTGTTTTAAGTGTTGTGCATCCTCCGATCATTTAGCTAGAGACTGTAAAATCGCCATCAGATGTTCTCTTTGCAACAGTGACAAACATGTGGACGCTCTTCATTCAGACCTGTTCAAAAGGAAACCTTCACCCGGCAGCAACCCCAAGACTACATCAGATGATGGCGGGGAGAGAACTGAGCAATATGCCGACCCCGTAACCACAAGGTGTACAGAGGTATGTGGAGAAGGGCTTCATAGCAAGTCTTGTAGCAAGATATGTCTTTTAAGAGTTTTTCCTGAAGGATGTCCACAAAAATCCATAAAAATGTATGCCATACTCGATGATCAGAGCAATCGCTCATTGGCCAGTACAGAATTCTTTGACCTATTCAACATTCAAGGAGAGACCTGGTCTTATACCTTGCAGACATGTGCAGGAAAGGTCAATACTTCTGGAAGAAGAGCCCATGGCTTCGTAGTTGCATCAGAATATGAGGACAAAGAGTTTCCTCTTCCAACTCTAATCGAATGTGGTCAGCTACCGAACAACAGAGAAGAAATCCCCACACCAGAGGTTGCACGTCATCACCCTCATTTGAGCCACATTGCTAACTACATTCCACCACTTAACAAGGATGTTAAGATTTTGATTCTACTAGGGAGAGGCATTCCTAGAGTTCATAAAATAAGAGAGTTATGTAACGGTCCAGATGATGCTCCTCAAGCCCAGAAACTCGATCTTGGATGGGTGATAATAGGAGAAGTCTGCTTAGACCAATCTCACAAGCTCTTGGATGTAGCTTCCTACAAAACTAAGAAAACCCTAACATTTGAAGACTGAGTTACATGGTGTCTAATTATTTATTTACACAGTGTTTTGATGGATTATGTGGCTATTGATGGACCACTATATATGTATTGTATTTTATGAATTCCAATACCTCATGTTCAGTTTTTATATGTGGATTATTTTATTCATTTACAATGTACTTTATGTATTATGTAATAAACTATTCTTTTTGAGATTGCGTATTACCTTCAATATTTACCAATAACTGTCCTCATTTAAAGTCCCACAAACCTTGCTCTTTGTTTCTAATGTTACCTGTCAATTGATGGAATGTCCATCGCACTATTATGTGAAGGAAAGACTTGATTTTAAGAACGAAGTTCCATATCAAGCACTTCAAAGCATTAACTGCAAGCTCACTTCTCAAAAGGACTTTGGTGATTCAGTGTACCAGACTACTTGTGATGACAACAAGATTTCCTCTTCAGTCGAAGACAAGGAGTTCATCAAGATTATGGATGAAGAGTTCTTCAAGGACAATTCCAACAGTTGGGTAGCTCCATTACCCTTCCGAGTACCAAGGCTTACTCTCCCTAACAATCGAGAACAAGCTTTAACCAGATTTGCTGCACTTGAGAAAACTCTCCGTAACAAACCTGAGATGCAAGAGCACTTTCTAGCATTCATGCAGAAGATTTTAGTGCCAGAAGTTGTCCTCACACAAACCATTTGGTTTTCAGGACCCAAGTTTTTAATGGACCAGTCTTCTACAAACTCAGAAGAAATTATCGATTTCCACCTGGAGGATCCAGATACTTATCCGGAAATCCGGCCTGAAGTTGTAGCATTGAGTTCCAACATCTGCTCAAGAAGAAATTTGGAGGATGAAGATGACTCCACAGATATGGGGGATGGAGCTGATGAATGGATGCAGGCCAAGACTCTGGTTAAGCCTCCGGACCAGCTGGAACTCAGCGACGCTGAACTTAAGGAGGAATTCACTCGTATCCTGACTGCAAACAACCCTCATGCCCCCCAGAACATTGTGAGGTACAGTTTTAAGGAACGGGCCTACAAACCCATTAACATCGTGGACCAGCTGGCCGTACGCTTCTCCCTGGATGGAAACATGTTAAACGAAGACTCTGATGAAGCGCGGTGACAGATGGTGAAGTTGGGAGTCATTGAAGAGACTCAGACCAACGACTCCACAGAGCCGGGAGACAAAGATACAGATGGGAAGTCTGACGCTCAGGCTAGTGAAGAATGGACAGAAGGTGAGGAAATACCATCCAGGAACAAGAAGGAGAGAAAACTGACCAACCAGTTCAATTATAGCAAGAGAGCGTCCCAGAGCATTGGCAAGCCCCTGCGGGAGCGAGCTTCTCAGACGGAGCCACCTCCAAGGGCCACCTTCTCCGCCACTGCAGACCAGTGGAGATTCAGCCCACCACACGCTTCACACATGGGCGGAGCATGGGAACGTATGATTGGGATAGCAAGGCGCATACTGGATTCTATGTTGCTTGATGTGAGTTCTTCACGTCTTACCCATGAAGTACTTACTACATTCCTTGCTGAGGTCGCAGCAATAATCAACTCAAGACCGCTGACAGCTGTATCCACAGACCCAGAATGTCCAACTGTTTTAACTCCAGCTGCATTATTGAGCCGGAAAATTGGACAGATCCCAGTGCCAAAGAGCATCTTTGAGGAAAAGGACATATATAAACGTCAATGGAGATATGCTCTATACCTTGCAGATTGCTTCTGGGACAGATGGAGGAGGGAATACCTCACACTTCTTCAAGGACGTAAAAAGTGGCAAACCCAGAAGCCTAACTTAAAGGAAGGGGACCTGGTTCTTCTAAAAGACAAGCAAACCAATCGGATCCAGTGGCCAGTTGGAGTTATTACAAAGGCCATTGCTAGTGACGATGGAAAGGTCCGAAGTATGGAAGTCAGGATTGTAAAGGACGGGAGCCCAAAAACCTTCCTGAGACCAGTCACTGAGACAGTCCTAATTATGCCTGCTTCCAAAAATTCTGATTCAGTGTTATGTGTAGGAGTCACTTAGACCTCTAGCATAGTTAGCTTAGAGGAGAGGGCTACATAGCATTCTACTGTATGCAATGTTAATTGTATGTTTATGGAAAATAATTGTGTAGTGGTATCTCACGATACCAGGCGGGGAGTGTGCTGCCACGCAGCTTTAACTGTCTAGCAGTTGTTATTGCATGTTATGTTATGCTATGTTATTGGTATCTTCTTTGCACCCCTGCTGTTTCTGGCTAGATGGTTTCTCCCATCCTCCATTTTCCTGCTGTTACTCCCATTTTGTTTAGTTGTTATGAGGAGACTGCAGAGTGTGGAAGCTGTGTAACTTCATTTGAAATTTACCTATGGAAAAGCCTCTATGTTTATGCCTTTGCTAACTTGAAGCATAAAGAAGCATTGGAGAACACCTCTGGAGTCTTTATTCATTGAGTAAACTATCTGTTAAAGCCATCATTCAACCTGCTGCACACACTTTCAGACTGGGGTTCTACAAGGAGGTCACAGGTACAATCGATGCTGAGACAGAACAATACAGTTTAGTACTATCTGGAAACTTAAACAAAATGAAAGGTCATAGTGGGTTACAATTACATTTCTTACCTAGAAATAATCAAATAGTTAGCAACAAACATATTAACCACAAAACATATGGCCATGTTGTTTAATGAGAGTGCACTCTTTTCTACCCATAATAAATGAGCTCATAATAATTAGGTAATTTGATTATCACCACGTGGATTTTCATTAATGGACATCCATCAAAAGTTGTCAATAATTCACCATGGTTAAAATACATTCACAATAACATTTATAGTGTGTTCATATACTGTTACTCTTAGCTTGGTCACACATTTAACATGTCATACAGAACTTGTCTTATTCAGCTATCTTATTCAAATTCCCGCCGTGTGGAAAGAACACACAGTTTTTTTAGTGGGTGGAGACATGTTTTTTTGATGACGCCCACAAGGAGGGGCGAAACGCATCAACGTATGTCCGGTCTTCACAGCCAACACATCACTTCCGATGTGACGCAAGCGGAAGTAGCGTTGGAACGCATGCCGCTTTTCACATCTAGGAGGACGGTACGAACACCATCCACTAGACGCCGGGGATATTTTATTCTTATAAGGCTTGTCTATGCTCTTTGATATGTGAGTGTAATTCCTAAAGTTAATTCACGCCCAGACGACGTCTTTTGATGACGAAACGTTGGCGACTCCAGACGCAACGTCCACACGCCCCCTGGAAGTAGCCGGCTTTTTCTGTGACATTCTGTTTGCTGCCTGGGACATCTGCGGGACGCCGCACCTTCACCCCATGTTCAGCTTCTGATATGCCTGTCATTATTCGCTATATTGTGAGTATGTTTCCTTAATAAATATTGTTTAAAGTTTTTACGGGATTACGCTATGGGCCTCGCTTTTTTCTCCACATATTCATTTATGGCTGATGGAATTTACTGAGGAGTGCCAATCTTAAACATCCCCTAATTACACTGATTCCACCACACATCTCGAGAGGCGGTTCCTCCTATTTGGAAAAGTAACCATGGAGCTTTGGAATACTTGTCTAAACATCTGACCATATTGGTTTGATTATTAGCCGGGAGAGGCTGACTCATTCATTTGAGCAGCCACGGAAATTCGGTAAGCTGCTTATTATATCTAATCACAGAGGTCTCCCCCTCCTTCACATATCCTTGGTGTCACGGGAAAGAATTCCCTCTCTGGAATATCCTGCATGCGGATTTATCTTTACCCTACACTATTTTTTGTGGGACTCATTTATTTGGACACTATCTATTCTTTTCATGATTTTTGTGAATATTGGTACCCATTTATTTGGACACTACCCATTATTTTCATTATTTTTGTGAATATTGATATCCTTAGCGCGGCACTTTTGTATTATATAATTCCTAAAGTTACTTTGATCAATTAAATTTATCTTATTGGAACGTACTGCACCATTGGTCTTTTTATGCTTATTTGCTTATTCTCATGGGAGATTACTCTGAAGGCACCAAGCTCATCCACTTACCCTAAAGCCTGTTAGACCCCAAGACCATCAGGCCTTAAGGGGTCCACACCATCTGGTAATTGGATTCACGTGTGGGGAACAAGGGCACGTGTGTATTATATTCGTAAAGCCCTTGGGAGTAGGGATGATCAAACTTTTGAAAAGTTCGGTTTGACCAGAACACCCGAACTTCCCGAAAGTTCCCGAAAGTTCGGATTCCAGAACCCCATTGAAATCAATGGGACACGAACTTCGGTAATCCAAAAACACAATTTTGAAGCCCTAAAACCAAATAAATGCCCCTAAAAAGTGCCTAGGGTTCAGGGTCATGCCCCAGGGACTATTAATCACATGAAAAAAAGTTCTTAAAAATTGTCGTTTTTGATAGAGAGACAATTATTGAAAAAATTATTGAAAAAAAAAAAGAGATTTCTTTGGATTTAGTGTCTTTCTAAAAAGTGCTGAAGTTTCAGCTCTGTAGCATGTCCAGAGCATGAAAAAAAATAAACATTTTCTTAGAATTTTTATCAGCGCAGGGATGTGGCTCCGCTCCTATCACACCTATATGTGTGTATGTGTATACATACATACATATATGTGTGTGTGTATATATATACCCCTATACAGAAGTTCAGATGTTATGCCTGCCTCCAAAGACGCCCAAAAAATGCCCAAAAAACACCTGCAACAACACACCTTGGGTGTTTTTGTTGCAGGCGTTTATTGGGCATTTTTTGGGCGTCTTTGGAGGCAGGCATAACATCTGAACTTCTGTATAGGGGTATATATACACACACACATATATGTATATATATATATATATATACACATACACACATATAGGTGTGAAAGTAGCGGAACCCCATCCATGCGCTAATGAAATTATTTGCAGGGATGTGGCTCCGCTCCTATCACACCTATATGTGTGTATGTGTATATATACATACATGTGTGTGTGTATATATACCCCTATACAGAAGTTCAGATGTTATGCCTGCCTCCAAAGACGCCCAAAAAATGCCCAAGAAACGCCTGCAACAACACACCTGGGCGTTTTTGTTGCAGGCGTTTATTGGGCGTCTTTCGAGGCAGGCATAACATCTGAACCTCTGTATAGGGGTATATATACACACACACACATATATGTATATACACACATACACACATATAGGTGTGATAGGAGCGGAGCCACATCCCTGCAAATAATTTCATTAGCGCATGGATGGGGTTCCGCTACTTTCACACCTATATGTGTGTATGTGTATATATTCATATATGTTTGTGTGTATATATACCCCTATACAGAAGTTCAGATGTCATGCCTGCCTCCAAAGATGCCCAAAAAATGCCCAATAAACGCCTGCAAAAAAAACGCCCAGGTGTGTTGTTGCAGGCGTTTTTTTGGGCATTTTATGGGCGTCTTTGGAGGCAGGCATAACATCTGAACTTCTGTATAGGGGTATATATACACACACACATATATGTATATATACACATACACACATATAGGTGTAATAGGAGCGGAGCCACATCCCTGCAAGTAATTTCATTAGCGCATGGATGGGGTTCCGCTACTTTCACACCTATCTGTGTGTATGTGTATATATACATATATGTGTGTGTATATATACCCCTACACAGAAGTTCAGATGTCATGCCTGCCTCCAAAGACGTCCACAAAAAAGCCCAATAAACGCCTGCAACAAAAACACCTAGGTGTGACAGGAGCGGAGCCACATCCCTGCTCTACTAAAAATTCTAAGACAAACGATCTTTTTCTTATGGCGGTCACCCTGACATGGATGAATTCGGTCACCCTGGCATACAAGGAGCGGAGGCCCATCCCTGCTCTACTAAAAATTCTAAGACAAACGATCTTTTTCTTATGGCGGTCACCCTGACATGGATGAATTTGGTCACCCTGGCATACAAGGAGCGGAGGCCCATCCCTGCTCTACTAAAAATTCTAAGAAAAATTATCTTTTTTCTCTGGCGGTCACCCTGACATGGAAGAGTTTGATCACCCTGGCATAGCAGTCAGAGTCAGTTCACCCTACACTACACTACAATCACCCTGACACTTAACACTTTCCCTACAGAAACTAGATTATTGAATCTAACTATAGTGGTATATGGTACCCTAACTACACTAGATATCCCTTTCCTAACACTAATAATTGCTAAATGACACTTTTGCAGCAGGAGTAACAGAACTGCTTCCACTCTCTTCCACAACCCCATGTATTACAGTGCTAGAGATTTGGCGGGGCTATGTTATATACTGGGGGGCGTATTCACTACTGATTGGCCTCTGGACCCCCTAGTCACTCCAATCACATTCCTAGCACCCTCCTGCCCCCTTAATTGGCTTTTACTGATGCTTCTGGTCCAATCACGGGCTTTTAAAGCCCAGTTCCTGTCCCATTGCATTTTGGTCGGTTCTGGTTGCCGAATTCCAAACTTTTTCCGCAAAAAGTTCGGAATTCGGCCGAATTTCGAACAGTCAATGTTCGGGTAGAACCGATGGTTGTCCCAAACCATTCGATCATCCCTATTAGGGAGCACCATTATTTATATATTTCACTTTTTGCGCCAAAGTTTCACAGTGGACATTTGTGTTTCACAACACGGAATTTTATTTGGACATTATTTATATATATATTTATAACCACCAATTTCAGATTTTTTGTATTTATATATATATATATATATATATATATATATATATATATATATATATATATAAACATTTTTTTTTTGGACATTTTTATTATTATTCAATCTTATACAAGTCACTGGTTTATTTGAGCTATTAATTATTTTTATATCACTGTTTAGCGCTGTGTTTATATATTCACTTATTAATGGTGATCAGGGGGTTAAATCTTTATTGGGGAGGTGGCAGGTACGCTAAACCTACTTGGGACAGAAACATACTCGCTAGTGCTAACTGAAGTCAAAAGGCACACCATTACAGATACACAGAAAACCGCTGTATACTGTATATAGTGTGCAATGTGACAGGGGGTGAAGGGGTTAACTGGGGGATCAGGGGGGGATCAGGGGGTTAAATCTTTATTGGGGGGGTGGTGGGTATCCTAAGCCTAAAAGTAACGGTCGCAAGCGCTAAATCAAGTCACAAGGCACACTAATACAGAAATATAGAAAGCAGCTATTTACTGTATACAGTGTGCAATGTGACAGGGGGCGTAGGGGTCAACTGGGGGGGGGGGGGGTTTGGGGTTTAAATATGCCTATTTACCTGTGCGTGGGTGTGCTTGGTGCAGTACTCACGTTTTGATCCTCTCTCTTCTCTCGATTAATCCAAAAAGGATTTTGGGAGGAGAGAGAGGGTAATTTCTGTGCCTGTGTTTACATTTCCCAGGCACAGATAGGTATGGGATTGGTCAGGACCGATCAACAGGTCCAGGCCAAAAATCATTGGCCTGGACCTGATGACTGATCGGTTCTGTACCCGCACGCCCCCGGCCCCGAGAATCTAGTAATGCCTTTTCACGTGATTTTGCCTGTAGCTGCCACACTACTGACGTATATAGGCAGTGCAGCGACGGCAAGTGGTTAAATTATCCATATTGGACTTCAAACCTAGACGCCTCTTTTATATAGTTAGGAACGAAGGTGAAGCATTCCATATACTGTATAGCCCTGGTAACTCACATCTATCACATCTTTTTCTTTTACTTATCCTTGACATAAATACACTACTTATGCCAATTAGGTCCAAAAAAAAAGCACTCTATCGTTTCTCTCCCCCCAGGGGGCCCCACCATCCCCCAACACCTAAATGAGTAGAAATGAGCTGAAACTCAGACTATCATTCAGGCTGGGAGGCTTGGTAGCCTCCAGGTCCCAAATCCATCTGGTTTCCCACTGCAATACCTTGTTATCAAGGTTACCTCCTGACTGATTTGCAGAGACAGCCTCGGTGACCCACATTTGAAGACATGTGGGATCCCTGTTATCTAGGAGATCTACCTCTAGGAAGGCATACATTACTTAGTGTGAGTCTTGGGAGTCGGAGGTTTCTCCCCATTCCTTTTCTGTGTTTCGCCTGTTGGAGTTTCTACAACTAGGTTTAGATCAACGTTTGGCTCTGGGCACCATTAAAGGCCAGATTTCTGCTTTGGCCATATTTTTCCAAAGGCCGTTGGTGGCAAAATCCTTGGTTCGCACTATTGTGCAAGGAGTTCGCCATCTGGCTCCACCGGTGAGATCCCTGGTGCCTCCATGGGACCTCAATTTGGGATTGCCCGTGCTTCAAAAGCCTCCTTTTGAAAATATTTGAGAACTTCCTCTGTTCACTCTTTTGCAGAAGGTGTCCTTCTTAGTCGCTATTACTTCCGCACATAGGGTGTCGGAGTTGGCTGCGTTGTCCTGTCGGTCACCTTACCTGGTGATTCATAGGGAAAAAGTGGTGTTGTGACCCTGTCAGGTGTTCCTTCCAAAGGTTGTCTCTGAGTTTCATTTGAATGAAGATATTGTGTTACCTTCCCTATGTCCTAAGCTGAAATATCCTAAGGAAATTGCCTTACATTCCTTAGATGTGGTAGGGCAATTCGGGTGTACCTGGCGGTGACTGAACCGATTCAAAAATCTGATTCTTTGTTTGTTCTTACGAGTGCACCTCGGAAGGGGCAGGCTGCATCTGCTGCGATTATTACCAAGTGGATCAGAGCAGGCCTATTCCATTAAGGGTCAGGTTCCTCCTTTCCCTGTTAAAGTGCATTCTACGAGGGCGCTTAGTGCTTCCTGGGCCTTCCGTCATCAGGCGCCAGTGGTTCAAGTGTGCAAGGTGGCTACGTGGTCGTCTGTACACACATTCACAAAGTTTTATAAGGTGGATGTACTTGCATCTTCGGATGCAGCGTTTGTTCACAAAGTTTTACAGGCTGCGGTTGCAGAGGCTTCCGCTTCTTGAGGGTGTAATTTTTTCCTTTTGGTGAGCTCCAGTTGTTCCTAGTTGAGCTCTTGTTGTTACCTGGTTGGCTATGTTTAGACTTGTGGGGAATTATGCGTTTGCTGTGTTTTTTCCCACACCTCATATTGACACTGCTTTGGGACATCCCAATGGTCTGAAGCATTGAAGCTGTGTCTGTCAGTAAAGGAAAGAGAAAACTGGATTTTTGTCTTACCGTAAAAACTGGATTTTTCACTTACCGTAAAATCCTTTTCTCTTAAGCTGATTGACAGACGCAGGACTCATATCTTGCTATTAGTAGGGAATTGCTGTCCCCTACAGGAGTAGGACACTAGGCTTTATCGGAACAAGAAGATGAGACCCACCTGAAAATAAACAGAACCCCCAAGGTAAACCAAGGGTCCCCTCAAACAGCAGCCTGCAAAACCTAGTGGCCAAAAGAGGCATCCGCAGATGCCAGCACATCAACCTTATAAAACTTTGTAAAGGTATGAACAGATGACCAGGTAGCCGCCTTGCAAACCTGAAGTACAGATGCCTGATGGCAAATAGCCCAGGAAGTACTAAGTGCCCAAGTAGCGTGCGCCTTAACAGGGAAAGGAGGAACCTGACCCTTAATCGAATAAGCCTGCACCACCGTCTGCCTGATCCATCTGGAAATAGTCACAGCAAATGCAGGCAACCCTTTTCTAGGGCCATCCGTGATCACAAAGAGCGAATCTGACTCACGAAAAGAGTCGGTAGTTTCCAGGTACACCCTGATTGCCCGAACCACATCCAAAGTGTGCAGTGCAAATTCCTTAGGATGGATGGGCATAGGACACAAGGAAGGCAACACAATATCTTAATTTAAGTGAAAACTGGAAACCACCTTCAGAAGGAAGGACGGATCTGGATGAAGAACCACTTCATCCCTATGAACCACCAGATAGGGGGAACAACAGGACAACGCAGCCAGTTCCGACACCCTGCACGTAGAAGTAATAGCCACCAAGAAGGCCACCTTCTGGGATAAGGTAAACAGGGGAATCTCCCTAATATTTTCAAAAGGAGGTTTCTGGAGAACCGACAGCACCAAATGAAGGTCCCAGGGTGGCAATGGAGGGCGCACCGGAGGTACCAGGTGCCGCACCCCCTGGATGAAATTTCGCACCAGGGAATAAGTGGCCAGTTGCCTCTGGAAGAAAATCGCCAAGGCCGAGACCTGACCCTTGATAGTACTCAAAGCCAGCTTCTGCTCAACTCCCCGTTGAAGGAAGGCCAAGATCCGAGCCATCGAGTAAGAACTTGGAGGAACCCAAAGGGACTCACACCACGCAATATATGACTTCCACGTACGATGATAGATCTTCCTGGGAGTCACTTTCCTCACTTTAAGCAGAGTAGGAATAACTGAATCAGACATTCCCCTGTCCTTCAGCACCTGGCTTTCAACAGCCAAGCCGTCAAAGCCAGCGACCGTAAAGCAGGATGGAAGATTGGCCCCTGAGACAGTAGATCCTCCCTGAGAGGAAGTCTCCATGGAGCATCTGCGACTAGCCTGACCAAGTCGGCATACCAGGCCAGTCCAGAGCCACAAGAATGACTGGAATTCCTTCCGCCTCTATCCTGCGAAGAAGTCTCTGTAGCAACTTAAGAGGAGGAAAGGCGTACAGCAGCTGATACTGCCCCCACGGGGCCACCAGCGCATCTGCGGCGTCTGCCAGAAGATCCCGGGAGCGGGCTACAAACCTCTGCACTTTCCTGTTGATCCGGGATGCCAACAGATCCACATCTGGGTTGCCCCAATGAAGGCACAGCTGGTGAAACACCTCCGGATGGAGAGACCATTCCCCTTGAGCCAAGGTCTGTCGGCTGAGGAAATCTGCCTGCCAATTTTCCACGCCTGGAATGTGAACAGTGGAGAGAGCTGGAACAAAGCATTCTGCCCATCAGAGGATGCCGGCCACTTCCAAGGCCGCAAGGACACTTTTGGTGCCCCCTTGGTGATTGACATAAGCCACGGCCGGGGCATTGTCCGATTGAATGCACACTGGACAACCCTGAAGATGCTCAGTCCAGTGAACCAGGCAAAGCCTGATCACTCTCAGTTCCAGTACATTTATCGGCAACCTGGATTCTTCCAGGGACCAGATTCCCTGAGCAGAAAACCTGCCGAGAGCCCCTCCCCACCCAGATAGACTGGCATCCGTGGTGACAATCGTCCAATAAATCGGAAGAAAGGATTTTCCTTGAATGAGCATCGGAGACTCGAAGCCAACATATCAGGGACTCCCTGGTCCGCTCGCTCAGCTGGATCTGATTGTACAGGGAATCGGGATTCCTGTTCCATTTGAGAAGGATCTCCTTCTGGAGGGTCCTTGTATGAAACTGAGCGAAAAGTACCACCTCGAAGGACGCCACAATCAGTCCCAGAACTCTCATACAGGTCCGAAGGGATGACAATTTGCTGGAGTTTGTGGAGTTTTTCCGAAGGGAGAAACAAATTGGCTAAGGACGAATCCAAAAAGTCAGGCCCAGATAGTCCAGTCTCCTGGAGGGAACCAGGGACAACTTCTGCAGGTACACAATCCACCCGAACTCTTCCAGAGATTTCATGGTGATTTCCAAATTTGTCATCAGAGCCTGTGGAGATGCCGTATGGAGAAGGAGGTCGTCCAGGTAGCCCAGGATTGATATCCCCCTCTGCCGCAACAGCACTAGAACTTGAGCCAAAACCTTTGTGAAGACCCTTGGGAGCAGAGGCGAGACCAAAGGGTAACGCCACAAACTGATATTGGTCCTCTCCCACTGCAAAGCGCAGAAAACGTTGGTATCCTGCGTTAAAGGGAATGTGAAGGTAGGCATCTTTGATGTCTATGGAGGCCAGAAAGTCCCCCTGATGCAGGGAGGCCACCGCTGTGCGAATGGATTCCATCTTGAATTTTTGCACCCATATGAAACAATTCAGCGCCTTTAAGTCCAGGATTGGACGCACCTTGCCCTCCTTTCTGGGCACTGTGAACAGATTTGAGTAAAAGCCCCGAAAACGTTCTGCACACGGAAACGGAACTATTACTCCCTGTTGTACCAAGTCCTGTACTGCCCCAAACAGAGCCCGTAAGCGATCCAGGGACAGTCTCACATTGGAAGGAAAGAACCTTACCGATGGAACTGATCGAATCTTGTACCCCGACTGTATGACCTTTTGAACCCATTTGTCTTTAATCTGGGAGAGCCACGGGTCCTGGAACCGGCAAAGATGTCCCCCCACTCCTGATATGGGTGGGGGTGCACCGTTAGGTTGAAGTGGCATTGTCCTCAGGTCTGGAGGAACTCGATTTTTGTTTTCCAGTCCAGGATCACTTTGAACCCCCCGAGGAGGCCTTGAAGGGCTTCGCATTGTCGACTGATCCAGAGGGACGAAAAAACTTCTTGTGTGCTGAAAAGGAGGGTCCCCGTCTGCAACGAGGGTCCTTACCCTTGGTAGCTTGCACGAAAAAAGGTGGTCTTGCCCCCAGTGAGACCTTTGATAATATCATCCAAGGTAGCTCCAAACAGGCGATCCCCCTGAAAAGGGAGATCAGTTAAGGCTTTCTTTAAAGCCTGATCCACAGACCAGCGCTTCAGCCACAGCATGCTCCGGAGGACCACCGCCGAAAACGACAAGCGCCCCAGCATTGGATCAGTATCCAGTGCGGCATCATAAACAAATTGCAGCCCTTGCACCATTTGGTCCAGCAGTTCTGAAACGGCAGGGGGAAGGTGTCTCCCCTCCAGGTCACGGCGTAGTAACTTAGCTCATTCCATTAATGTTTACGAAACCAGGGCAATGGTAAACACCGGTCTTAAGGCAGACCCCGCTAGGGAGAACATAGTGCGGGACACAGACTTTGCCCTATGATCCTCTGGATCCCTAAAAGACGGGGAATCCTCCACCGGGATCACATTAGCTTTATTTAGTCTGGAGACTGGCGGATCCATCGTAGGCGGCACCGTCCACTTTTTAATGAGGGACTCTTCAAAAGGGTAGCACCTAGCAATCTGCCTAGGCATCCCAGGGGAGCGTTTCGGACGGTCCCATTCCTTCTTAATTATATCGCCAAAGCATGCGGGAAAAGGAAAAACCTTTGTCACCCTGGAGGGTTTGCGAGTGCCAAAAGCAACCTGTGCATCAGTCCCAGTCGCAGCTGCGTCCTCCATCTTTAGGGTATCACGTACAGACACAATCAGTGCGTCCACCAGTGCCTTGTCTTGTGCGGCAGCAGAGGCAGAAAGGTCATCCTCACTATCAGAGGAGATGGGGTGCGAGGCAGTAGACTCAGAAGGGAGACCTGCATCAGCAGTGACTGATTCAGACTCAGATTCTAAGGCATCAGACGAGGCAGGAGGCGGAGGGCGTCTTCTAGCACCTCTCCCCTGAAAGACCATCTCCACCCGGGACACAAACTAATCCAAGACGGCCAAAAGTGCATCTATAGTCAGCTGGGAACCTGAGGGCCCTGCGGCCACCTCGAGGGGATCAGGTGGGGACACATGTTCAGCAGGGTCCATGTTCCACCAGGGGAACCCTTTAGCAAAATAAAAAAAAAAATGTTTTTTTTTTTTTGGAAAATGTCCCGCCGTGCTACAGTGCCCCCAAGTGGTCAGGCAGCGTGCCTTGAGACCCCTAGCAGAGAAAGAGAGAGACCTCCCCAAGGCTTACCAACCCACAGCAAGATGCACCAGAAGGCCCAGAGTGTCTTAGCAGCACGTGTCAGCAGAGATCTTCCTCTCAAAAGAATGCCTGCAGAGCGGTGTGCCCCGGTCGGTCTTGGGAGGGGCTCCACCCACATACACGCCTTCAGGACTCCCACACAGTGATTCTATGTACTGAAATACGAGCCAGGTGTACCAAGATGGCCGCCACCATGCAGAGCACATGGAGGCTACAAGAAAATGGCGGCCCGCGGCGGTAAAGGGGACCCCTGGGGCACCCCCCCCCCCAGGCTGACAGACAAGTGATCAGCAGATTGGTCTGGGGAAGGCAGGTAGGATCCCCCCCCCACATAAACGTCCGTCCGCCGCCGGTGGTATACCCCACCCCCGCCCCCATTTGCGGCCTGTTATCCAGATACAGCCCCCCTGTAGACATAACACATCCCAACATCCCCAGTAGTGATGGGTCCGACCGTCCCAGGGAGGGGTCCATGTGACCGTCTACCCCAAAACCCGACAGGAGGAAAGGGGAGAACATAGATCTGAATTTCACATAATGTGAGATACTGGGTTTTTCCCCTTAAGATAACATTCACGTATCGTCCCATCATATTAGAGCAATTGAAAGTCTGAGTGCCACCCAGTGGTATTGATGAGACTGTAGCACATCTGAGCACACAGAAAAAAAGCATTACAATAAATGTGGACAGTAAAAAGTTTGTTGACCATGTTTTATTTTTTCAAAAGGAAGCAAAATTAGTGGCAGAGCAGATGAGAGGAAAAAGAGCAACAATATGGAAAAAGAAATAAAAGACAGGAAGGCAAGGATGAGAACAGTAGGGAGTAGGGTAAGATAAGAAATAGAAAAAAGGAGGACAAGGGATAGTAGTAGAGGAAGATGGGGAGGCAAGGCACGGCAAGGTGACGAAGAAGGGGTAAAGTGAAAAGGGAGGGAGAGAAAGGGAAGGCAGGGGGTTGAGAATATGCATGAGAGGAAGGAGAGGAATGAAAGGCAAGTATGAAAGAGGACAGGGGATGAGAAGAAGGGAGGAATGGGAAAGGTGGGGCAAGAGAAGAAAGGGAGAAAAAAAAGGAAAGATAAAAACTAATACATGGTTATTGAAGAGAATGAGACAAGTAATATAAATAATAGAGATAAAGGAAGAAGAGAGATCAGAGAAGCAAAAGAGATAGTGAGAAGGAGATTAAGAGAAATGGAAGATAGCACAGGAGGAAGAAAGAAAAAAGAAAGAGAAAAAGAGGAGAGAAAATGGACAAAAAGAGCAGCTGGATATAGAAAGGGGATGGGGATTGAGAGAAGAGGAAGGCAGATGAAAAGAGGCAGAAAAGAGAGGAGATGGAGAAGGATAGAAAGGCAAGAGTGAGGGGGGAAAGAAAAAATATCAGAGATTATGCAAGGAGAAGAGAAGACTGATTCTGAGAAGAGGGGAAAGAGATGTAAAGAAGAGGCAGGAAAAGGATGACGGGAATGGTGGGAAGAATTAAAAAATCTAATTTACTTTGGATTACTATTGCCGTTGTTGTCCAGTGAGTCTCCTGCAAGAATTTCTGCTCCATCAATGTAATTTGCACAGCAGTCCCCTCTGTTGGTGATCATTATGTGGGATATTTTATGAGTTGCCAATAAATCCACTCTCAGCCAAGGTGAAGCCTCAAACTTAGTAGAGAAACAAGACCCGTGCCAAAAGTCAGGATCCAAATTTCCATCAATGGCATTTATTGTTGAGCTTAAAGAATCAGTAGAAGACTGAGTAGGTCGCAGACCGGTCAAATTGCGACCTGGCGAGACGTTTAACTCGCGAGCCAATCCCTGTCCAGTGGGACTATGTCACGGCTGACCCAGCGCGGCACTAGGGCCTGCGCGCGCTCATTGGCTGGCTGGGTTGACCACTGGATTTCAACATCCAGCCTGTCGCCCAGATCCGGCATAATTGCTTGTAGATCTTACCGGAACAATCCAGAGAAAAAAACTAGCTAAAAAAAAACAATTATCCAAAAAGCTTGCCAGGACCAGAGATCCCAGCAAGGAACTTAGGTCCTTACTTCTGACTAGGCAGAAAAAACTGACATCCTATAGCAGGAAGAGAGAGGGTATACCCCCTGGGACTGCCCATAGGTATAGCCAGAACTTTTTTTCTGCCTAGTCTCCTACTCCTGCAGGGGGCAGCAATACCCTACTGATATCAAGATATGAGTCCTGCGTCTGTCAATGAGCGACAGAGAATTCCTTTTCTCTAAGGTTCACTGACGGCCACAGCACCCGCCCCTCTGTTGGGGTTGAGTTATAATGTATGTTCTTCTAACACTGCTTGTTACAAACTGGAGTCCTACAGCAGGAAGTGATGGTATACCCTCTGGGACTGCCCCAGGAGTGTAACCAAAAAGGTTTCCACCTAGTCCTACTCCTGAAGAGAGACAGCATAAAACCCACTGGTCTGAAGACTTGAAGCTGTGTCCGTCAGTAAACCTCAGAGAAAAGGATTTTACGGTAGGAGAAAAATCGAGTTTTATTGATGTATTAATGATTACAGAGCTGCACTTGTGCCTATTTATCTACTTGGAGTTCAGCTTTACCAAACCAGTCCTATAGTTGTTCATTGGTTGTCTATATTATGAAAATTTTAAATGTGCACAGGACAAGATGTGAAACTGAATCAGCTAAAATCTTTCCTTCTTCATGGTACTTTATTCTTATTTGCTCAGGTTTATTCACCCATGTCATTAAAGAACAAGCCACTACAGGAATCATGATTTCGCTCATATGTGCCCTCTTGTGCACTCTGGCTGGCAGCACTGAGATTTGTAAGTACAGTATAGTAATTTAAACAGCTCTTTATTTTGGCATGCCTAGAAAAAGAATACACGGAGCATCATATTAGGCATATGTGTGAGTAAATATGATTTGTTCAGGAGCATGGTTCAGCACATGACTACATTTTGTCATTTGTAAACAATGTTTTGCTGTGGAAGCCACTTAAAAATATGACTAGGGAAGATCAGCGGGTCCATCAATGTCTCAGATTTCATGAACAGTAGGGAGCTTCTGCTTCTTACATTGATGCTGGTAAGTCTTTCAAGTTCCTGTAACATGGGGTTTGACAGGTGAATAAGAGCCTTGTGTGCATTTCTTTTACAAATGTGCACACTGTTTGAACTCTCCTTGTTCCTGGAGCAAGGAGGTCAGTCTTTTGAGCATTAGGTTAGTTATTAAAATAAGTGAGATTAAAGTGGTATTAAACCCAAAACCAAAAATATAATATATGCAGTTTACCAATCTCTAGATGTTGTGGCTGCATTCATTTTATTTTTTAGGCTTTTTCCCCTTTGTTTTCACCTGGTAATCTGGCCAGTAACAAACCTCCTGTATTAGAGGGCCCCCAATCAGGATGAGGGAGCCAGAGACACCTTTGGACAGCAACATTGTTAGTCTGGAAGTAGGGTAGTGTTAAATGTACTTGCAGTTTGAGATACACCAACAAATTGAAGCCAAACTCCAGCTAACATTTTATAAGCAGTTACATTAACTTTTTTTTAATATCTTTTGGGATAAAGGTTTTAGTCAGTGGTCAGTGGTAGATGGATTCCTTGTTTGTCTCAACCCTGTAATTGCTACATCAGCAGGACAACTTGTTCTGTTAAAAAACAACAGACCAACCGGCCAGATCACCAGGTGAAAATAAATGAAAGAAAACCTAGAAAAGAAAACAAATGCAATCATTACATCTAAGGTTTGGTAAGCCGCAATATAATAAATATCATAAATGTTTGGTTTTGGGTTTAATACCATTTTAAGACCTTTGCCTGGTTTGTGTGTGTGTGGACACTTTTAAAATGTATTCACAAAATCTGATGATTGACAGACCAACCATCTATTCAATAGATCAAGCTCTTACATAGGTGGGTTCAGAGGTCCTAAACTACTGACTTGAACATGAACCACTATTTTCTGTAGTTCACTGGGTAACTTCAATAATATTACTGAAAACTTGCATTTACCTTGAATGCTTATAAAAATGTCTAACCTCCATAAATCACCCAGAGAAAAACAGGAGAATTGTAAATATTACATGGGAAATCTCACTAGATTATTTTTCTGTTTAACCAGATAACAATGTTGCCCTCCAGAGCCGCTCTACTCAGTCTTCTACTGATTCTTTAAGCTCAACAATAAATGCCATTGATGGAAATTTGGATCCTGACTTTTGGCACGGGTCTTGTTTCTCTACTAAGTTTGAGGCTTCACCTTGGCTGAGAGTGGATTTATTGGCAACTCATAAAATATCCCACATAATGATCACCAACAGAGGGGACTGCTGTGCAAATTACATTGATGGAGCAGAAATTCTTGCAGGAGACTCACTGGACAACAACGGCAATAGTAATCCAAAGTAAATTAGATTTTTTAATTCTTCCCACCATTCCCGTCATCCTTTTCCTGCCTCTTCTTTACATCTCTTTCCCCTCTTCTCAGAATCAGTCTTCTCTTCTCCTTGCATAATCTCTGATATTTTTTCTTTCCCCCCTCACTCTTGCCTTTCTATCCTTCTCCATCTCCTCTCTTTTCTGCCTCTTTTCATCTGCCTTCCTCTTCTCTCAATCCCCATCCCCTTTCTATATCCAGCTGCTCTTTTTGTCCATTTTCTCTCCTCTTTTTCTCTTTCTTTTTTCTTTCTTCCTCCTGTGCTATCTTCCATTTCTCTTAATCTCCTTCTCACTATCTCTTTTGCTTCTCTGATCTCTCTTCTTCCTTTATCTCTATTATTTATATTACTTGTCTCATTCTCTTCAATAACCATGTATTAGTTTTTATCTTTCCTTTTTTTTCTCCCTTTCTTCTCTTGCCCCACCTTTCCCATTCCTCCCTTCTTCTCATCCCCTGTCCTCTTTCATACTTGCCTTTCATTCCTCTCCTTCCTCTCATGCATATTCTCAACCCCCTGCCTTCCCTTTCTCTCCCTCCCTTTTCACTTTACCCCTTCTTCGTCACCTTGCCGTGCCTTGCCTCCCCATCTTCCTCTACTACTATCCCTTGTCCTCCTTTTTTCTATTTCTTATCTTACCCTACTCCCTACTGTTCTCATCCTTGCCTTCCTGTCTTTTATTTCTTTTTCCATATTGTTGCTCTTTTTCCTCTCATCTGCTCTGCCACTAATTTTGCTTCCTTTTGAAAAAATAAAACATGGTCAACAAACTTTTTACTGTCCACATTTATTGTAATGCTTTTTTTCTGTGTGCTCAGATGTGCTACAGTCTCATCAATACCACTGGGTGGCACTCAGACTTTCAATTGCTCTAATATGATGGGACGATACGTGAATGTTATCTTAAGGGGAAAAACCCAGTATCTCACATTATGTGAAATTCAGATCTATGGACTCGGAGCACCTGTTACTGAGGATGAAAGATTTTCAAGTAAGTTGCTGCCCATTTCTCCCTTTTGGACCAGACATATATTATTTCCAGTACAAAAAATATGGGAAAGGTAAAACTTTTAAGTCATCCTCAGAATTAGGAGAGGTGAGAAATAATAGAGACCCCTCTTCTGGTGGCATCTATCAAAGTTTGAAGCTCCTTTTTTTTTGGAAGATGATTTTTTTTTCATTTTGTGTTCTGAACACATAGCACATGCAGTGAGGCAAAGTCCCCTCCAGTGAAGATACACCCTGCAATAAAAATCTGTAGTGTAGCACTTACTCTCAACAAAACTGCTAAAATTGTATGGTCTCTCCCGCCTTCCTAATGGTGACCCACCCTGTAGCTGCGCCCAGAAACACAAAGACCAACCATTAGTGACAACCAGGCTTTCTTGGTTTTAAAGGTTTATTTACTCAACTTGTGTAGAGAGGGCTATGGGCACAGAATACAAGAAAAAAAAAAGAAACAGCAAACACAGGTCTTAGGCCTTTTAGGCCTTTACAGAATAGAAAACTAGTTACTAGTTACATAGTTGGTGAGGTTGAAAAAAGACACCAGTCCATCCAGCTCAACCTATGATTAGTGTGTGTTTGCTGTTAACAGTACATTGTATACCCCTGTATGCTGTGGTCTTTAAGGTGCCCATTTAATAGTTTTTTTAAACTATCGATGCTCCCTGCTGATACCACTGCTTGTGGAAGAGAATTCCACATCCTTCCCGTTCTGACAGTAAAGAACCCTTTACGCAGTTTAAGGTTAAACCACTTCTCTTCTAATTTTAGTGAGTGGCCACGTGTCTTATTAAATTCCCTTTCGCTGAAAAGTTTGTTCCCTATGCTAGGGTTACCACCAGTATGGTATTTGTACATTGATATCATATCCCCTCTCAAGCGTCTCTTCTCCATAGAGAATAAGTTCAATGCTTGTAGTCTTTCCACATAGCTTAAGTCCTCCATTCCCCTAATTATCTTTGTTGCCCTTCTCTGGACTCTTTTCAGTTCCAGCACATCCTTCTGGAGGACCGGTGCCCAGAACTGAATGGCATACTCGAGATGGCCGGCCGGACCAGAGTCTTGTAGAGTGGGAGAATAATCGTTTGGTCTCTGGACTGAATCCCCTTTTTTATACATGCCAATATTCTATTGGCTTTGCTTGCAGCAGCTTGGCATTGCATGCCATTGCTAAGTTTGTTGTCTACTAGGACCCCCAGGTCCTTTTCCATCTTAGATTCACCCAGAGGTTCTCCCCCTAGCGAGTAACTTCTTAGCTTAGTATCTTCTGCAAATACTGAGATTGTGCTGGTTAACCCATCCTCTAGGTCGTTTATGAGTAAATTAAACAGGATTAGTCCCAGGACAGATGCTTGGGGGACCCCACTTTCCACACCCGACCACCCTCTGGACTCGCCCCTGGAGCCAGTTTTCAATCCAGGTATTCACCCTATGGTCCGTACCTAAGTTTGTACAGTAAGCGTCTGTGGAGAACTGTATCAAATGCCTTTGCAAAGTACAGATACACTACATCAACAGGTTTTCCTTTATCTAGATGGCAGCTTACTTCTTCATAGAAGGTTAATAGATTGGTCTGGCAAGAATGATTCCTCATGATCATGAATCCATGCTGATTACTACTTATGATGCCATTTTTATTACTAAAATCTTGTATATAGTCTGTTATCATCCCCTCCAATATCTTGCAGACTATTGATGTTAGGCTAACCAGCCTGTAGCTCCCAGGAATACATCTCTACCCTTTTTTAAATATTGGTACCACGTTGGCTTTTCTCCAATCAGCTGGTACCATTCCCATCAGTAGACTATCCTTAAAAATTAGGAACAATGGTCTGGCTATCACCTGGCTGAGTTCTTTAAGGACCCTCGGGTGTAAGCCATTTGGTCCCTGTGACTTATTTATGTTAAGTTTTTTAAGTCTAGTTCTGAGTCTGTCTTCGGTTAATCACGAGGGTGCTTTATGTGACTTGTCATTAACTTTAACATTACAAGCTGGGTTAATGTAGCCCCCCAATTCTTTTGTAAAGACTGAAGAGAAGAATTTATTTAGCACCTTCACCTTCTCTCTGTCCTTTGTAGCCAGATTCCCTTCTACCGCATTGTTTCTTATCGGTGTATTCACCATCCGACCCATGAAATTGTCCTGCAAAACATTTAGAAAATGGCGAGCCTTAGATGAATGTGTGGTTACTTCTGCCCGTCTATATCTGGATAATTAAAATGCCTCATTATAATGACATTTCCCATCCTTGCTGCCATTCCCCCTCCTCCCTCTGGTTGGGGGGCCTATAGCATACACCCAGTATTACTTTCCCCAAAGTACCTTCCCTTTGAAGCTCTACCCATAGGGATTCTACCTCTTCCTTAGCTCCATTCATGATATCGTTCCTCACAGGGGCATAACTACTCGGGTTGCAATTGCAACCGGCCCCATGCTCCAGGGGGCCTGTGCGGCTCCCCTGTACACTTGGATAGCATATAGAGAAATCACTGTCCTCCTTTTTCCTCCTGTAGCTGCAGGAGGAAAATGGAGCAGATTGGTTCCTCTGTATGCTGCCCCCGCCACTCCTCCTATCCATTTCGCTTGTGTTCTGCTGTCTCTGGGCCCCCGTATGCTCCCCTGGTCCCCCCCCCACACTGTGCTCCCTTCCATCTCCTGCCGGCTGCTGCAGGGCATGTGTCACAATAGAGAACCATGAAGGGGTCAGTAAATATGTAATTTACCAGCTCCTTCATTTTCTAAATGGACAAAGTCATAGTCAGTGACATTATAAAAAAATAAAATAAAATGATAAAAAATAATATAGTTAAAATACCAAAAAATAAAAACTACTGACACCAGTGGGTGAACTTCCAGGATCGCAAAGGTCACACTTGCGAACGGGCCCTGGCATTCCACCACCGCGGGGAGGCCTCAAGATGGTAGGAAGGGAGCCCACTGCAGATCTTGTGAAAGGGTCCAGCAACGAGAATAAAGGGCCCCAGGATCAGTGGGAAGAGCCCCAGGCTTGAAGGTAAGGGCCCCAGCCAGGGGTCCAGGGGGCCCTTCATGGTTTCTTGCATCGGGGCCCTGAAGGTTCTAGTTACGCCTCTGGTCCCTCATATTCACTTGCACCTTGTTCTTGACATACAGGCAAACCCCTCCCCATTTTTTACCCTCTCTATCTCTGCGATAAAGGGAATACCCCTGAATTAGCATTAGGTTGGGCAGCCAAGATCTGTTCCCCAAGAGGAGAGGTTAAGTTGGTGCGGATGGCAGCCAGGATATGATCTGGTCCTCCCTGGACAACTCAGAAATCTGGCGAGACAAGGCATCAGCTTTAACATTCTTGGAGCCGGGCAAATAGGAGAATAAGGCCCATCTGGCCTGACGGGGTGTGAGCCTCTTGGCCTCCGAGAGATACGTCAGATTCCTATGATCAGTGAGAACGAGAACTAAAACCACAGAACCTTTGAGCAAGTGCCTCAATTTTTTGAGAGCCAGGATAATGGTCAAGAGCTCTCTGTCTCCAATCTCGTAATTGCATTCAGCTAAGGACAGCTTCTTGGAGTAGAACCCACAAGGAAGTAAGGGTCCATCAGGAGTCTGACGCTGAGACAGGAGGGCACCTACTTCTAGGACAAAGGGCAAACCAGGATTGGGATGAGACAGAATAGGAGACAAAGCAAAAGCAGACTTGTGGGCTTTGAAAGCTTGAGTGGCAGCAGGCGTCCAATTGTGGGAATCGCTGCTCTTCTTGGTCAGATCTGAGATAAGTTTGGCTAAAGAAGAAAAGTTCCTGATTAATTTCCGATAGTAGTTGGAAAACCAAAGGAAACGCTGAATGGAACAGAGACCACTGGAGCGAGGCCATTGTAGAACAGCCAAAACCTTCTGAGGGTCCATGGAGAACCCCTTAGCCAAAACAATGTAGCCCAAGAAGGCAAACTGAGACAGGTGGAATTCACATTTCTCAAGCTTACAGAAAAGCCCATATCACTTAACCGTTGCAGCGTCCGTCTGACATCCAGGTAGTGTGATTCAATGGAGTCCGAGTAAATCAAGATGTCATCCAAATAGACTACCACGCATTGCTGTAACATATCATGAAAGACATCATTGATGAATTCCTGGAAGACAGAAGGCACAATGCACAAGCCAAAGGACATCACCAGAGATTTGTAATGACCGGTTCTGGTGTTAATTGCGGTCTTACACTCATCGCCCTTCTTGATCTTTATGAGGTTATGCGTGACCCTTAGGTCAAGCTTGGTAAAGACTGCTGCTCCCTTGAGGTGGTCGAACAATTCAGTAATCAACAGAATCGGGTATACATTCTTGACCGTGATGCGATCGAGGCCCCTATAATCAATGCAAGATCTCAACTCACCCTTTTTCTATACAAATAAAAAACCAGCACCCGCTGAAGAAGTGGACTTGCGAATGTGCCCCCGGGCAGTCGCATCCGCAATGTACTCCTCCATAGCCTTATTCTTAGCAACTGAGGGAGGATACACACTGCCATGAGGGGGAATGGCACCAGGTTGCAAGTCTATGGCATATTCATACGGACGATGAGGAGGAAGAGTACTAGCGCGCACCTTGTCAAATACATCTTGATACTCACAATATTCAGTAGGCAAAACTGAATCAGAGGGGGTACAAAAGTACCTTAACAGGCCCATGGATACAAACAGCGCCACACTGTGGAGACCAAGAGAGGATCTGGACCGACTGCCAATCAAAGGTCGGATTGTGTTTCTGAAGCCAAGGGTAACCCAAGACAACGGAGTAGTGTGAGGACTATATAACCTGGAAACAGGTCGACTCCCTGTGAACAGCCCCTATCACCATATCAACCGCAACAGTCTTGTGGGTAACCTGTGTCGGTTACAGGGGTCTGCCTTCAGTCGCCTCAATAACTAGTGGAGAAACACGAGGCTGCAAGGGTATGGAATTTGCAGCAGCAAACGTACTGTCAAAGTAACCGCCAGTACCAGAGTCTACCAACGCTTGGGTAACCGAACTGAACCCGCTGCACAGGAGAGGAAAACTGTGATTAGTGGTTTATCTTTACGGGAAACCAGGGACGAAGAAATTCCACCTAAGATCTGCCCCCGACAGGACCTTAGATGCGAGCGTTTCCCGGACGGGTAGGACAAGATTTCAGGAAAGGTCCACCAAGACCGCAATACAGGCACCAGCCCTCCCTCCTCCTAAAGGCCCGCTCAGCCTCAGAAAGGCGAGTGAACGCCAGCTGCATGGGTTCACAGCCAGACACACCTTCCCAAGGAGGCGTGGGAGGTGAGGGAGGAATGGGTGGGAAAGAAAACGTAGGAGCCAAACTGGTAGGAGGCCTCCACAGGCGTTCCTTAAACGATGGTCTTTCACTGAGCCAGATGAAAGCCTCAAGCTCGTCAGGGAGATCCTTGGCCGCAATCTTGTCCTTCAATGCATCGGAGAGACCATGAGAGAAGACAGCCACCAGAGCCACATTATTGCAGCCCACCTCTGCTGCCAGGGTACAAAATTCGATGGCATACTCGACAATGGTTCGTATACCCTGTTGAATGGACAGGAGCAGCAGGCAGAGCGAGCAGGTACATCGAATACCCTACGAAAGGAGGCAACAAAACTCGGGTAATTGAGTATCACAGGATTATCATTCTTCAATAAGGGATTTGCCCAGGCCAAGGCCTTCTCCGAAAGCAACAAGATTAGGAAGCCCACCTTGGACCTGTCAGTGGGAAACGCTTGAGGAACCATCTCAAAATAAATGCCCACTTGGTTTAAGAAGCCACGACACTGACTCAGTTCACCCCCATAGTGCTGCAGGAAGGGGGCTGAACCAGTCATCTCTCTGGTAATAGTGACTTCAGCTGCAACTGCAGGAGCGGCAACAGGAGCAGCAGTGGGTGCAACAACAGGAGGAACCACCAGCCTAGCAGCACCAGGAGCAAGGTGTGCTGTGCGTGCAAGCAACGTCTGCAACGCCTGAGCGAACTGACCCAAAAGGTGATCTTATTGATCGAGCCTGGTAACCAGCATGGGGAGTGTAGGAGCACCTGCATCGTCAGGATTCATGGCCCTTGTATACTGTCAGGGTGCCAGGAAACCAGACCACACGGGGATGCGGGTAAAATAAAGCAGTTTATTGGAGAAAACAACAATAATCGCACAGGAAGAGTGAGGATGTGAGAGCAGGAACAAGCTGGGGTCAAGTCCAGAAACGGGTAGTCATCTAAGCCGGGGGCGGGTCCAGAAGTGGGTAGTCTGCCGATGCCGGGTCGTCTGCCAATGCCAGTTCGTCAGCTGATGCCGGGTCGAGGGCCAGGAAAGTCGTCAGCCAAGCCAGGTCATACACGGAGGAACACAGAGAACAGAAGACTGCTAGCAGAGATACACCTTGGAGCACAAACACAAGGGCAAGGATTGCAAACCAACAGGTGATAGATATAGTCAGGTGTGCAGCATCATCAATGTGTGACATCCAGGCAGCAGGAAGTGATGATGCAATCAGAGTCTATAAGAGGCAGCAGTCTGCACGTGCCCAAGATGGCTGCCAACAGGAGGGCAAGGTACGACCATGACAACTACTCAGGTAGAATACACTGATACAATATTCAGATACTCACAATACTCAGGTGCTCACCCTACTCAGGTACTCCCACTACTCAGGTACTCAAAATACTTAGGTACTCAGATACAATACCCAGGTACTCGCACTACTCAGATACTCACACACCTCAGGTACTCTCAATACTCAGGTGCTCACAGTACTTACATACAATACTCAGAAACTCACAATACTCAGACACTCACACTACATCCTCCTCAGACAGCATCCCCACTACACGCAGTTAGGGATGGATGGACTTCGTGTTTGATTCAAACCTAAGTTTGACTCGAACACAGCCCGTTTGCCAAATTGCCAACAAATGAGCTTCTTCGTTGGAACTTCAAGTTCCCTCATCCATAATGCACTGCACACTGGCAGTGCATTATGTGATTGGCCAAAGCATGGACTCTGACCTCCATGCTTTGGCCAATCAAATCAAGTGTGTTAGGGCTACAAGATTGTGGAATTCTCTACCACAAGAGGTGGTTTCTGCGGGTAGTATGGTGGCTTTCAAAAAACTCTTAGACGTACATCTCAAGGATCAGAACATTCAGGGCTATGTGAGATGATTACAGCCACACACACCTACACAGGTTGAACTGGACGGACTATTGTTTTTATTCAACCTCACCTACTATGTAACTATGTAACTATGATTGGCCAAAGGCAGGTGCCTTTAGCCAATCATGGCTCAGGTGCGGCTGCCATGCACCGTGTGTAGGGCAAAATAGAAGTTAGTTAGTTAAGCAGGGAGAGTGTGTTCAGCCTAAGCAGGCTTGACGGTGGGGCAGGTGGTAGAATACCAGGCTTGCAATTGAGAAGTTGTGGGTTCCAATCCCTTAGACAGCGGGTGATTTTTAAGTGGAATTCCATCAGGGAGAGTGTAGTATAGTTAATAATAGATTGCTGGCAGGGAAAGAGATTTTTGCTTTTTACAGTTTGTTGAGATCTGATGCAGTGCAGTGTATACCACAAAGATATAGGCACTTCAGTTTATATCAGTTTATGTCAGTATTCCCCCTAAAATCCATACCAGACCCTTATCCGAGCACACAGCCTGGCTGGCCAGGATGGGGGTGGGGGCAAGCGAGCGCCCCCCCCCCACCCCCACGAACCATACCAGGCCACATGCCCTCAACATGGGGGGTGCTTTGGGGCAGGGGGGGTCTCCCCCCCACCCCAAAGCACCTTGCCTTCATGTTGATGGGGACAGGGGTCTCTTCCCAACAACCGTGGGCTGTGGTTGTGGGGGTCTGCAGGGGGGAGGCTTATCGGAATCTGGAAGTCCCCTTTACCAATGGGGCCACCAGATCCTGGCCCCCCTCCTATGTGAATGGATATCGGGTACATCGTACCTCTATCCATTCACCAAAAAAGTGTACAAAAAAATAAAAGACAAAAGCCAGTTTTGGACAAGTCCTTTATTAAAAAATAAAAAAAAAAGTGTCCCCCAATGTATATCCATCTTCAATCATGTCGGACACCCGCAACCAAAAAATAGAAAAAAAAAAAGAAGCTCCTGCTTCCCAAGACGCCTCCCTGTGTGGAATGAGCTTTTGGAGTTTGACAGCTCTTTTATAGGAATCTGACGTCACAAGCGCCACACAATGCACTGCTCAGGTGCAGTGAATAAATTACATGACGTCATTACGCGCGGGAGGCGTCTTGAGAAGCAGGAGCGTATTTATTTATTTTTTTCTATTTTTCAGTTGCGCACGGGCGACGTGATTGACAATGTATTTACATCGGGGGTGTAATGTTCTGGTACCTTTGGGTACCCTAATTACTCTTTCATAAGTGTATGCGCCCCACCATTCTCTTTTGGTAAGGTGCGCATACACCTTTAAGACTGATGCTGTCATCACTGAGCGCCGGACTGGATGGCTATTTAGATCGCCGGCTCTCACTCACATGTGTTCGTTCAAACTGCTTTGTGCCTTGATGCTAACCTGTCTTGAAGCTCTCATGCTTGCAAGCATACCTCGCTGTCGGAACCACGCTGCGCTGATCCCTGTATCCCGCTACCGGATCATCCGCTCTTGCCGAACCTCTCCTCTGCTACATTGCTATTAGTGATAAGTACCCCACAAGGGAAACCTCTATAACCTTTATACTAAAGCTTACACTATCTAGCTCTGCATACTAAGGACTATTACTACATCTGCATTATCTAAGATTGCTAGCTCTTGAGCCTACTACCACCTGTTCTTGCACTGGGTTGATCTCTCTTGTATGTCCACCTGCTACTCTGTCATCTGCTACCATCTGCATCCCATCTGCTACTATCTTACTTTCAAGAACATTTCCTTTCAAGTGTCTGTCATCTACCATCTCTACCCAACCTGTCTCTTCAGCCTATCATCACTGTGTTACTATATACATAAGTCACTCTAGGAAACATCTTATTGAGTGTGTGTATTTGCTTGCTGAATTGAGATCATCCACACATGATGAGTCATTGAGAGTTGGGATTGGTGTCTCAGCGTTTCTCTACATGACTACTGAAGTGGAATATTTCTGCAGCTGAAAATCCACATCATACGTAAAACGCAGGAGCGTTACAGGGGGACACTATTTTTTTTTTAATAAAGGACTTGTCCAAAACTGGTTTTTGTCTTTATTTTTTTGTACACTTTTTTGGTGAATGGGTAGGGGTACGATGTACCCGATATCCATTCACATGCAGGGGTGGCCGGGATCTGGGGCCCCCCTTGTTAAAGGGGGCTTCCAGATTCCGATAAGCCTCCCCCCGCAGACCCCCACAACCACAGCCCACAGTTGCCGGGAAGAGACCCCTGTCCACATCAACATGCACCCACCCCCACATGTTGAGGGCATGTGGCCTGATATGAAGCCCACACCCCCATCCTGGCCAGCCAGGCTGTGTGCTCATTTTTATTGTTTCACTTTAAGCATTATTACAATCACTGCTCCTATAAAAACAATTGTTTTAAAAACATTTTTTTGCATTGATTCATGTCCCCTAGGTCCCCACACATTTTTTTGGGCCAATAACTTACATTTAAGCCTTTAAAATTAGGACTTTTGATTTTTCATGTTCGTGTTCCATAGACTTTAATGGAGTTCGCATGTTCGCTAGAACATTTCCCCTGTTCGAGATGTTCTGGTGCAAACCAAACAGGGGGGTGTTCGGCTCATCACTACACACAGTCAGTCTTCACAATCAGTCACAGTCTCAGTCTTCTTTATTAGTTTGTGTCTCTGTGTTCTTTCTCTGTACTCCCGCTCAGCCCCCCCTCCCACCCTTGTAAATTGACACTGACAATTGCAGGGCTTGTCAGCGATTCCTTCTCCGTCAGTCAGTCAGCAGACAGCTTGCTTCTCTGCTCCTGCTGCCTTTGCCTGTCACAATCCCTCACTCCTCCGTTCAGCAATATCACTTACACGCCGCCCTGGTCAGCCTGCAGCCTGTCACCTCTTGATCTCCTGGTCTCCCGATCCTGCTGTCTCTCCCATAGCACTTAATCCCAGGGTTGTCTGCTGTTGTTCCTGGTCCCCTGGTCACCCAGCACCGCTGGTGCCTCCTGCGATCTGCTTCTTGGCCCCCGGGTCCCTAGCCGCCACCGACTTTTAGTCTCAGTGGTGGGGTGGGGGTGTTGGGTGGGTTCGGTCAGCAGCAGCAGCAGCTCTCACTCCGCACAGCTTTCACTCGAAACCACGCTGTCTCAGTGACAGTTCTCCCTACTTCCCCAGGGCAAGTACAGCACCACCCTGTGGTCACATCAAGATCACACAGTAATCCATTATTATTATTATTATAAGAGTTCCAGCTTTAAAATTGATAAAATCGATTTTGGGCCATCCGCTTGCTAAGGGGAACCTGAAAAAGAAATGGATACTGGCAATTTTTTTTTTTTTTTGGGCACTTACCTTATTATAGAAGAAAATATACTCACCTTCCTTCCACTTCCTCCCTCTACGGCCTGCGCCGTCACTTCGGGTTTGCGATGATTCCTGGGAGCTAAACGTCTTCACTCCCAGGAATCAATGCGCCTGCACCTGCCCCGCTCGTCACTTCCGGTGCAGGCACGGTATTCACTGCTAAACAGCTTCTGGGCAAGCCCAGAAGCTGTGCAGAGATGCCGCGCCTGCACCAGAAGTGACGATCGGGGCAGGTGCAGTGCATTGTGGGACTCCGACGTCACGAAGAGGACACGCAGAAGGACGCTGTGGCTTCAGCTGCCCACACCTGAGATGGCAGCGCTGGAGAAGAAATTTTCAAGGTAAGTATTTCTTCTTACAGGTAAGTGCGACCCGGGACAGTTCAGAGGCTATCCATTATCGAATGTACTAGCCCTGACTGTATCAGGAGTAATTTTGTTCAAATTGACCCCCGAGGCCGGAACTCCGCTTTAAGAGCAGCCTTCTTCAACAGCAGAGATGATGGTGGCTCTAATAATTTAGTAACAGCCTCCCAACAATATATTGTCCCATTTGACTCTCTAAAGCCGCACAGTGTTTGAATAGTTGAATTCTTTAATAGGTGCGGAACATGAATCCCCGTGCAATGTCCTCAGCAGAAGCTTCTTTCAAGCTGTCCAGGTCACAATACAGCACAGCAAACTCCTCAAAAGATGCTTCAGATGGACAGCTATCTTCCTATTTCCTGAGCCTCGGTCACAGGCCAGGTTTTCATTCTTTAGGCCAAGGTTCAGGCCCCAAAATCCTTTAGCTTCAGGGCTTCTTCCCGTGGGAAAAGGCCTGAGAGGCAAAAACTTCTAAGGCTACATCATCGGAAAAAGCCCGTTGGTGACTCTCTAAAGCAGAATAAATATTCATAACCCATTACATTACAACTAATGGAAAAACTCAACAGCAGCAGGCAGAAGCAGTCAATGTCCTGGGCTTTGATGTAACCTACTGAACACTGATAACAAACAAAGCTGAGACTGGCTACAGCCTAGATCCAAACACACTGAATTTAGTTAGGGACACTCAAGTTTACGGCACTATCTCTAGACTAGTAAATGTTACATGTGCACTATACATAAAATATGAAAAATAAACATGCATGCTCACAATTAAAAAACACAAGGGGATTAGCATATGGGCAAGTACTTATGAAGGACTTGTACTGTGGAAGTTGTGTCCAAAAACAAAGCAGGCAGAAGCCAAAATACTAGTCACCAGTATTGTCTGTGGTCTCCCTTCAGATTTGCCCTTTACTGACTTACCATGCCTTCTTGTGCACCATTCCTCTGTGTGGAAGTGGATATCTTGTTGAAAAGGGACTCTACTGCTTCATATCAGAGCTGCCCCCTGATAACTGGTGGAGAGATATTTAGGCAACATCAGGAGAGGTTCCAAAACCACAGATCTACAAGGATAGATGAAGCAGGGAGATCCTTTCAGGTCCTCAAGTGCAGCTTCCTCTCGCAGTATAGACATCAACAAATCTCTCTCCAAATTTCCTGAGACTAGCAGTCAGAGTCAGCAGTGCCATAGATGATCTCATACAGCTGTTCTACAGTTATAAGGCTACAGAACAGGATTATCTAGGCAAGGGAAATAATTAGAGACAAAAGGTATTTTTCAGGGTACTTCCTAGGCCCAATTAAGTGTTACTATAAAAACAAGGTCAAAGGAAGGCGCAAGCACCTAGCGCATTAGCGCAAAACAATGTATTTGAGCAAATAAAATGGATAAGAATTGGAAACTTATAAAAGTGCAACTGGTATAAACAAATACACCACAAGATGCCATATAGTGTAAGCTATGTATGCTCTAATTGTATCCCGCTATTTAGCCAAGCTCAGTTCTGAGGAAGGGGATGCGCCCCCGAAACGCATCAGATTGGCTATATAGTGGGATACAAACAAAAATTATAATTCGCGCTGGACCCCTATGAAATGTGAACTGCTGCAACCCAAATCTTGGAAATGTGGCATAAATAGAAATAGTACAAAAATGGTGTGCTGTTCTAAATTGTATAATAAAAAACCTAAGAATACATCTGACAAAACCAAATGTTATATGAAAAGCAATAAAGTGCTAATGCAATAATGGTGTAATGTTCCTTTTAATCGAACAAATGTAACCTTGAATGGATCTAGCAATACACAGTTGCATATAAGAAACAGTAACGTGTGAGTGCTGATAATTAGTGCAAAGTGCAAACTAATAAAAAAAAAAACGTGACTTTCATCTTACCGTAAAGTCCTTTACTCTGATGATCATTGATGGACACAGCTTCATATCTTCATTGACCGTTGGGTTATGGAGTAGGACACTAGGCTAAAAAGAGTTAAAAAAAGCTTGACTACGCCCCTAGGATAGTCCCAGGGTGTATACTCCCACTTCCTGCTATAGCAGGGGTGGGGAACCTACGGCCCACGGGCTATATGTGGCCCGTGGGCTGTATGTGGCCCGCAAAGTCATCTGGTCCGGCCCCTTTGCAGCTGAGTCTGTGTATCTCAGCTGATCTGTCAGAACGGAGCCGATGCTTCCTGTATAGTTCCGGCTCCATTCTGACAGTCTGAATGAGTCACAGGTGGAGTGATATCAAATGCACACCGCCTGTGACCAATACAGATAACATCGCCTCTTCCTCTAGTGCGGCGCCGCTACACTTCTCCTAGCCAGCATTTCCCACTAGCAGCACACACAGCAATTCCAGCCAGAGCCAGTAGTACCAGCCAGAGCCAGCAGTACCAGCCAGAACCAGCAGTGCCAGCCAGAGCCAGCAGTACCAGCCAGAATCAGCAGTTATAGCCAGAGCCAGCAGTACCAGCCAGAACCAGCAGTACTCACAGCAGTACCAGCCAGAACCAGCAGTACCAGCCAGAACCAGCAGTACTCACAGCAGTACCAGCCAGAACCAGCAGTACTAGCCAGAGCCAGCAGTACCAGCCAGAACCAGCAATACCAGCCAGAACCAGCAGTACCAGCCAGAGCCAGCAGTACTAGTCAGAACCAGCAGTACCAGCCAGAACCAGCAGTGCCAGCCAGAACCAGCAGTGCCAGCCAGAGCCAGCAGTACCAGCCAGAACCAGCAGTGCCAGCCAGAGCCAGCAGTACCAGCCAGAGCCAGAAGTACTCACAGCAATACCAGCAAGAACCAGCAGTACCAGCCGGAACCAGCAGTACTCACAGCAGTACCAGCCAGAACCAGCAGTACCAGACAGAGCCAGCAGTACCAGCCAGAACCAGCAGTACCAGCCAGTACCAGCAGTACTCACAGCAGTACCAGCCAGAGCCAGCAGTACCAGCCAGAACCAGCAGTATCAGCCAGAGCCAGCAGTACCAGCCAGAGCCAGCAGTACCAGCCTGAACCAGCAGTACCAGCCAGAGCCAGCAGTACCAGCCATAGCCAGCAGTACCAGCCAGAACCAGCAGTACTCACAGCAGTACCAGTAGGAGCCATCAGTACCAGCAGTACTCACAGCAGTACCAGCCAGAATCAGCAGTATCAGTCAGAGACAGCAGTACCAGCCAGAACCACCAGTACTCACAGCAGTACCAGCCAGAACCAGCAGTACCCACAGCAGTACCAGCCAGAGCCAGCAGTACCAGCCAGAACCATCAGTACCCACAGCAGTACCAGCCAGAACCAGCAGTACAAGCCAGAGCCAGCAGTACTCACAGCAGTACCAGTCAGAGCCAGCAGTACCCACAGCAGTACCAACAAGAACCAGCAGTACCCACAGCAGTACTAACCATTGCCAGAAGTACTCACAACAGTACCAGTCAGAACCAGCAGTATCAGCCAGAGCCAGCAGTACCAACAAGAACCAGCAGTACCCACAGCAGTACCAACCATTGCCAGAAGTACTCACAACAGTACCAGTCAGAACCAGCAGTATCAGCCAGAGCCAGCAGTACCAGCCAGAACCAGCAGTACCCACAGCAGTACCAGCCCAAACCAGCAGTACCAGCCAGAGCCAGCAGTATTCACAGCAGTACCAGCCAGAGCCAGCAGTACCAGCCAGAGCCAGCAATACCCACAGCGATACCAGCCAGAAACAGAAGTACCCACAGCAGTACCAGCCAGAGCCAGCAGCACTCCAAACAGTACCAGCCAGAGCCAGCAGTACTCACAGCAGTATCAGCCAGAGCCAGCAGTACCCACAGCAGTCCCAGCCAGAGCCAGCAGTACCCACGGCAGAACCAGCATTACCCACAGCAGTACCAGACAGAGCCAGTAGTACCCACAGCAGTACCAGCCAAAGCCAGCAGTACCAGTCAGAGCCAGCAATATCCACAGCAGGACCAGCAGTACCCACAGCAGTACCAGCCAGAGCCAGCAGTACCCACAGCAGAACCAGCAGTACCCACAGCAGTACCAGCCAGAGTCAGCAGTACCCACAAACAGTACCAGCTAGCAGTACCCACAGCAGTACCTACAGCACAGTACCAGCCTGAGCCAGCAGTACCCACAACAATACCAGCCAGCAGTACCCACAGCAGTACTGGCCAGCAGTTCCAGCCTGAGCCAGCAGTACCCGCCTGAGCCAGCAGTACCCACAGCAGTACCAGCCTGAGCCAGCAGTACCAGCCAGCAGTACCCAAAGCACAGTACCAGCCAGCAGTACCGGCCTGAGCCAGCAGTGCCCACAGCAGTACCAGCCAGCAATACCTACAGCACAGTACCAGCCTGAGTCAGCAGTACTAGCCTGAGCCAGCAGTACCCACAGCAGAACCAGCCAGCAGTACCCACAGCAGTACCAGCCTGAGCCAGCAGTACCAGCCAGCAGTACCTACAGCAGTACCAGCCTGAGCCAGCAGTACCAGCCAGCAGTACCAGCCAGTAGTACCACCAGCACAGTACAAGCCAGCAGTACCAGCCTGATCCAGCAGAACCCACAGCAGTACCAGCCAGCTGTACCTATCAGCAGTACCAGCCAGCTATACCCACCAGCAGTACCAACCAGCAGTACCCGACAGCAGTTCTTTTCAAAACTTACCACCACAAAGAGTCGACTGCGCTCCAGACTGACCGATGCAAACCTGGAAAACCAGTTGCGAGTAGCAACATCATCAATACCAGCTAACATCACACACCTCACCAAAGAGAAGCAGTTGCAGCCATCACATTAGGCGTAAGTTAATTAAATGTTTGACCATATATAACACATATATAACAGGCACATTTTTAAGTTAATAATTTTGTACAGCCCCCAAATGATTTTATAAATATCCAAGTGCCCCTTTGCAGAAAAAAGGTTCCCCACCCCTGTGCTATGGGATCTCAGTTTAGTAACAAGCAGTGTCAGAAGAATACATAACCCAACTCCACATAAGGGTGGGTGCTGTGTCTGTCAATGAATATCAGAGAAAAAGATTTTATGGTAAAACAAAAATTCAGTTTTCTCTTTTGTTTATTGACGGACGCAGCTTCATATCTTCATTGACCATTGGGACATCCCAAAGCAGTGTCATCATGAGGGGGTGGAAAACACAGCAAAAAACAGAATTCCCAAAAAAGGGCTAAACATAGCCAACCAAGTACCCAAAGAAACAAAACGCTAAAGACAGTGCAAGAAAATTTTAAAGTGAAAATCCAATTAATATGTCTTACTTCTCTTAAGTACAGACACTATTGAGCAATGGTGAACAAATTGATTGTATCTTACCAGTGCCAATAAATAGGTGGATAAATGTGCTCCAATAAAAATAATTATAAGTGAATATAAATGTGCTCCAGTAATAATTATATAGCAGTGTACCAAAACAATAAGTAAAAATATACACTCCCAATGCTGTTTATAAGTGGATATAAATAAACTCCTAAAAAAATCAGCCAAATAATAAGTGTCCAGTGAATGTCCAGTGAAAAACGTGACTGGTGCTCAAAAAATCAAAATCCTCCAAGTGCCTTCTTTGTGAATTGTGGATCATGGATCCCATATTCTCTCCTCCCCCAACCGTGAATCCACTTACCAGAAGGCATGGACCCCTAAACTGTACAGCATAGGGGTCAATAGAGCTTGATACTGGTAAGCGGTTGCAGATAGAGGTCCTCTTTAAGGTATCCCTCCTCATTATGGAAAGACAGAAAACACTCCAGATAGTGTAATACATTCCAAGAATTTTTATTGTAGTTAAAAAGATGCAAATACACTCACATTTCTCAAAATATTCAATGGTTCCTCAATAGGTAAACTTCCAAGGTGTTCAGGAAGCAGTTCAGGCATGCTGCTGCTGCGGTCTGTGCGGTAACTAACGGCGTGCGTTCCACCGCACTTCTGTATGCGTTCCACCTTCCTGGAAGTGACATATGACGTTGCTGAGAAGACCAGAAGTGCGTTGACGTGTTTTGCCCCTCCCAGTGGGCGTTTTTAAAGACATAACTAGCCGGCTTTTCAGCAAGTGCTTTATACTCACTCTGGCGAACACATGACCCCAGGGCTTATTTCCTGTTTTGGTGTCTACTGAATCCAAATACCCCTTCACTTTCATGTTAAGATTCTATAGATAGGAAAAATCGAGCAGTTAAAGTGCATGCATGTTCAATATGTTCCTAAAATTACATAAATATACAAAATAATCCATAAACTTTAATATAATCCTAAAGAGCGCTAAAAATTAATATAAATAAATAAATATAAAAAAATAATTATTCAAACTTAATCAAGCAGAGGATATGCTAAAAAGAGGATGCTAAACATAGACATTAAAAAGCGCAATTGCTTAATAATGAATTCAATAAATAAATAATGAATATAAAACATAAAAGATTTTTTATTGAGGCGAGAGGCAAGTAGGTTCACATTGGGAGTCCCCCACCTGAGACACAGTTGTTGAAACACCTCCGTGTGAAGGGACCATTTGCCCGGACTCAGGGCCTGCCGAATGATGTAGTCTGCCTGACAATTTCCCACCCCTGGAATGTGCACAGCAGAGAGGGCTGGGACATATCGTTCTGCCCACCTTAGAATGCCGGCCAATTCTTTGGCCGCAAGGGCACTCTTTGTGCTCCCTTGATGATTGACATATGCCACAGCCGTGGCGTTGTCCAATTAAATCCTTACCGGACACCCCTGTAGATGATCCATCCACTGTGACAGGCAAAGCCTGATCGCCTGAATTTCCAGGATGTTGAGCGGTAGACTGGACTCCTCCCGAGTCTAAACAACCTGGGTCGATTTTGTGCCCAAGGTACCTCCCCACCCGGATAAGCTGGCGTCCGTGGAGATCACTGTCCAGTACAGGGGAAGAAAAGATTTCCCCTGCTGAAGCGCCGGGTAATGTAGCCACCACAGCAAGGCGATCTTTGTACTTCAGTTCAACTGGATGAGATTGTCCAGGGACCTAAGATTCTTGTCCCATTTGGCCAGAATCTCCCTTTGCAGAGGCCTGGTGTGAAACTGAGCAAACAGAACCACCTCGAAGGTGGAGACCATCAAGCTCAGCACTTGCATGCAAGTCCTGAGAGATGACAGGCGGTTGGAGAACGAGAGCCAAATCGCATGCTGCAATTTTTGGAGTTTTGCCTCTGGAAGAAACACCCGAGCCGAGGCTGAATTCAAAGTCAGACTCAGATAATCCAATCTGTTTGTTGGAGTCAGAGCTAATTTCTGAAAATTCAGCGTCCAGCCAAACTCTTGTAAAGTTTGCACAGTGATGTCCAAATCATCTTGTAGGACAGATCGGGACTGCTCACAGAAGGAGATCGTCCAGGTACTTCAATCACACCACAATCTGACCAAGGCAAGCACCAGGGCCAACACTTTTGTGAACACCCGAGGAGCTGAAGCGAGACCAAAGGGTAACGCCACAAATTGATAGTGCTCCTCGCCCACGGTGAAGCGTAGAAAATGCTGATGCCCGACATAGATTGGGATATGAAGGTAAGTGTCCTTGATATCGATAGAGACTAGAGAATCCCCTTGATGAACTACAGTGCAAATAGACTCCATTCTGAATTTCTGAACCTGCACAAAGCGGTTCAGGGCCTTGAGGTCCAAAATTGGATGGACCTTGCCTTCCTTCCTGGGAACAGTAAATAGGTTTGAGTAAAACCCCCTGAAAAAGTTCTGAATCTGGAACTGGTACAATGACCCCTTGTGAGAGCAAATCCTGTACCGCCCCGAGAAGGCCCTGCAGCTGGAAACAGGTGCAGGTTGGAAGGAAAGAACCTTGCCAGGGGCAAATGGGTCAACTCGTGGACCCATTTGTCTTGAATGAAAGAGGTCCACAGGTCTGGAAAGAAGCAAAGACATCCCCCCACCCCATGGTGAGGGTGCCCCTTCAGGCAGAGGAGGACTTGTCTACAGGGCCAGCAGAAACAGCTTTTGACTTATCAACCCAGTGTCTCTTGGAACCTCCTGAGCAGGCACAGGAGAGTTCAGAAACCCTTATTCTGCACCCCCACAGGACAAAAGAGGAGAAAAGGAAGAGGAAACGGCTGTACCGCTGAGCACTGCTCCTATAGGCTACAAGAAAATGGCTGCCTATAGACTTCAATGGGAAGCTACAAAAACTTGGCCTAGCACAGGTGAACCCACTAATGAGGAGAGGGTGCCATTAGGGTAGGAAGGCATAGGAGGGACCTACTGTACTAATCCAGGAAGAGTCCCGCATCCACCCCAAAATTTCCCAGAGGAGAGGGGGGACACTACTCACCACACCTTTGGAACTGTGCTGGAACCACTCCGGTTAGATCACCTCCCCATCTTGGAATGGGGGGTGCTGCGGGCCAGAGGTATGCTGCGACTCAGGCCACAACCCGGTCATGTGTGTCCTCTTGGGTTGTTTCACTTGCTGAACAGTCCCCGTCCTGTGGGGTCATGTCACGGCCGACCTAGCGTGGAGCTGTGGTCTGCACACGCTCGCTGGCCAGACTGGGGAGACTGTAAGGATCTAGGGCGAGGGTCTTCAAAATATGGCCCTCCAGTTGCTCAGGAACTACAATTCCCATCATGCCTTGTCATGTCTGTGAATGTCATAGTTTTACAATGCCTCATGGGATGTGTAGTTCCTCAACAGCTGGAGGGCCGTAGTTTGAGGATCCCTAATCTAGGGTATCAAGTGCGTCTCCCAGTCCGGCAGTTGATTGTAGTTCTCACTGGAACAGACTTGATTGTAGAAAGAAAAAGCAACAAAAGGAAAAAAGTTAATTAAAAAAAGGAAAAAATGCTAGGACCAAAGATCCCAGCAAGGAGCTAGGTCCTTACTCCTGACCAGGCAGAAAAAACTGAGATCCTATAGCAGGAAGTGGGAGTATACCCCCTGGGACTACCCTAGGGTGTAGTCAAGCTTTTTTAACTCTTTTCCGCCTAGTGTCCTACTCCTAAGGAGAGCAGCATAACTCAATGGTCAATGAAGATATGAAACTGTGTCCGTCAATGAACAAAGGAGAAATAAAAAAATTTATTCAAATGTGATGGAATTTGAGTAAAGTCTACTGTAGAGTTGCCAATCTCAAAATAGTGCTTCACAACATGAAATCACTCCAAAGGTGCTCCAGTGTGAAAAGGTGCTCCTAGGTGTAAACAAAAGGCCTATTACCAGAACATTTGGATCTCAATTATAGAGATCGACAACAGCCTGTGTTAAATCTCCAAAGCGGAAGCCTCACAGTCTCCATATGAAATCACTCTTTGAATGAGCGTCTCTCAAAACAGCAACATTTAAAAGATGGGGAGAGTAAACCAGTAAGGTATACATATGTATTTGAAACATTAAAAATGCACTTACATTGAGACAAAGAAATAAATATTTAAAAACAAGCCATCCGCAGTGACGTCACTCGTAGTTTCCTTTCCGACGCTTTTCCCAAAAAATGGTGTCTTCTAGGATTTGAGGATGCCAGGTAATATCAGTGGCAAGATTTAAAGAAGAAGTGACACCGGAAGTGTACATCAAAACTATCTAGTGCCACTGTGGAGACATGACTAGGGTAGTTCAGATCCCACCTGTTTAACCATATTACCTGGATTAGTACCCAACACCACCTCCATTTACCTTTAAATGACAACACTAACTCAGCATTGGGATTAAATGGCCGGTTCGGCCTTTTATTAAATAAAACCATAATTAACAGAAAAACAAAACAATCAAACCAATCCAGATCAAAGAATAGTTGCAGATCCTTAACGATACCATCTCCAACAACTCCCACTACAGGACTGACAATTGCGCGGTCATGCGACACTGTACCTAAATAAAATTGATGTCCTTTTTTTCACACAAATAGAGCTTTTTTTTTGTTGGTATTTGATCACCTCTGCCATTAATATTTTTTGCACTATAAACAAAAAAGAGTGATAATTCTGAAAAAAAAAAAAACAATATTTATTTTCGTAAATTACGGGACACAGAGCCATAAATCATAACATATGGGTTATATAGCCACCTACAGGTGAAGGACACTGGCAACCAATCAGAACGGATGGCCCCCTAAATAACCCCTCCCACACAGGAAGTACCTCAATTTTTTCACCAGTGTCTAAAGGTGATGGTCACTGTGGAGAGTATCTCCACATATTCTTTAACCACTTGCCTACAGTGCACTTTCACCCCCTTCCTGCCCAGACCGATTTTCAGCTTTCAGCGCTCTCACACTTTGACTGAGAATTACTCAGTCATGCAACACTGTACCCATACAAAAATTGTGTCCTTTTTTTCACACAAATAGAGCTTTCTTTTGATGGTATTTGATCAATACTGGGTTTTTTATTTTTTGTGCTATAAATAAAAAAAGACTGAAAATATCGTGAAAAAACGCATTTTTCTTTGTTTCTGTCATAAAATTTTGCAAATTATTCATTTTTCTTCACAAATTTTGGCCAAAATTTATACTGCTACTTATCTTTGGTAAAAATAACCCAAGTAAGTGTATATTATTTGGTCTTTGTGAAAGTTATAGAGTCCACAAGCTATGGTGCGAATCATTGAAAATTGATCACACTTGATCACACCTGATGTACTGAAGGCCTATCTCATTTCCTGAGACACTAAAAAGTCAGGAAAGTACAAATACCCCCCAAATGACTCCTTTTTGGAAAGTAGACATTCCAAGGTATTTAATAAGGGGCATGGTGAGTTTTTTGAAGTTGTAATTTTTTCCCACAATGCTTTGCAAAATGAAGATTTTTTTTTTTTTTTACAAATTGCCGTATTAACAGGTTATTTCTCTCACACAGCACATGTATACTTGCAACTACACCCCAAAACACATTTTACTACTCCTCCTGAGTATGGCGATACCACATGTGTGAGACTTTTTCACAGCCTGGCCACATACAGAGGCCTAACATCCAAGTAGCAGCGTCCGGCAGACTAGGAGCATAAATTACACATATCATTTCCTGACAACCTATCGCACTTTTGAAGGCCCTGGAGCACCAGGACAATAGAAACTCCCATAAAATGACCCCATTTTGGAAAGCAAACACCCCAACGTATAATTTGTGAGGCATAATGAGTCTTTTGAACCTGTCATTTTTTTTCCACAAGCTTTTGGAAACTGTGGAAAGAAAATGAAAATGCATTTTTTTTTACACAAAGTTGTCAATTCATGCAATATTTCTAACTAGAGTTGAGCGGACACCTGGATGTCCGTGTTCGACGGGTTCGGCCGAACTTTAAAAAAAAGTCCGGGTCCGTGTCCCGGACTTTTGCCGAACTTTTCCCGGACACCGAACCCCATTGAAGTCAATGGGGACCCGAACTTTCAGGCACTAAAATGGCTCTAAAACACCAAAGGAAAGGGCTATGGCAAATGGCAGCAAAACGTAATTAAGAGCATGGCAAGTGCTCTGCAAACAAATGTGGATAGGGAAATAACTTAAAACAACAAAAAAAAAAAACAGAAAAATAAAACAATGTTCTTCATCTCTGAAGGACGAGGCCCATATGGAGTAGGAGGGAGGTTGAGGTGGTGGTGGATGTGGCGGTGTCATAGGCGTGCGCACAGGGTGTGAAGGGTGTGCCTGGGCACACCCTAATCACCTAGGGCACATAGCATTATCATTATTTGCCAGTGAGGAGATGGGAAAGATCTCCCTCGGAACTGCTCTGCTCTATTTCTCTTTGCCAGCAGGGAGAGTAATGTATCGGGGCCATGTACATGTAGGCAAACACATGCATGTGTATTTCAACTTTGGGGTGCACACCCTAATGCAATAGGCTGCGCACACCTATGGGCGATGTAGGTGGAAGCGGCGGTGGAGGAGGACCAGGGCCGGATTAATAGCATCATGGGCTTGGTGCTGAGGATTTTTAAGGGCCTTAAGGGCCGTGCCTTGGCATGCACCCAGAGGAGGAAGGGTGCAGCCATGCATGCCTAATTCAACATGGGATGCTGTCTCTGAAGCCCATAAACACATCCATGCATCGGCAACTGTCCCTCCTTGTCCAGCCTTCGCGCTGTGTGGGGAGGTTCTGAGGGTGCTGTCTGTGGAAGCGAGCATAGAAGTCAGACTTCTGTGTTTACAAGTGACAGAAGAGCGGTAACAGTGAATATGGCCAACCCGGGGCCTATATAAAAGGTAGGGGCCTGGAGCTGCAGCTCCAATAGCCCCTACGTTAATCTGGCCCTGAGGAGGATGAGGTAGCCAACACTGCTTCTTTTCACAAATTTTAAATGAGGGTACACCCCAAAAGAGTGAGAAAGAGCAAAAATGGAACAATGGGTGGGTAAGGTCGGTATCCATTGCTATTCTGCACAAGGTACGGAAAAGTCCCGTGGGATCCATGCCTGGTTCATTTTAATGAACGTGAGCTTGTCCACATTGTCTCTGGACAGGCGGCTGTGCTTGTCTGTAATAACGCCCCCAGCCGTGCTAAATACCTGTTCAGATAATACACTGGCTGCAGGGCACGCCAGCACCTCCAAGGCGTAAAGGGCAAGCTCAGGCCATGTGCCCTATTTGGAGACCCAGAAGTTGAAGGGGGCAGACCCCTCATTCACTACATGTAGGCGTGTGCACACATACTGCTCCACCATGTTGGTAAAATGCTGCCTCCTGCTGAGACGTTCCATCTGAGCTGCTGGTGCTGCTGTTTGTTGTGGCGTGCTGACAAAGCTTTTCCACATTTCCGCCATGCTAACCCTGCCTTCTGAGGTGCTGGCGGTGCCCTGGTTGCGTTGGCGAACTCCTCCTCCTCCTCCTCTGCCTTGTGCTTCCACTGTGGCCCCGCTGTCAGATGGGAATGCCAGCAGCATCGCGTCTACCAGCGTGCGCTTGTACTCCCGCATCTTGCGATCGCGCTCCAGTGAGTGAATTAAGGACGGTACGTTGTCCTTGTAATGGGGATCCAGCAGCGTGGCCACCCAGTAATCAGCACAAGTTAGAATGTGGGCAACTCGGCGGTCGTTGTGGAGACACTGCAGCATGTAATCGCTCATGTGTGCCAGGCTGCCCAGAGGCAACGAAAGGCTGTCCTCTGTGGGAGGTGTATCGTCCGTGTCCTTTGTATCCCCCCAGCCACGCACCAGTGATGGCCATGAGCTGGCCTGGGTGCCACCCTGCTGTGAACATGGTTCCATCTCCTCCTCCAGCTCCTCCTCCTCCTCATCCTCCTCATCCTCCAGAACTGTGCCCCTGCTGGACAATTGTGTCCCTGGCGTTTGTGTGTGCAGGAACCCACCCTCGGAGCCCCTTGCGAATGACTGCCCTGAAAGCCTTGGAAATGTTACCTCTTCATCCTCCTCCTCCTCCTCCTCATCCTGTGCCACATCCTCTTCCATCATCGCCCGAATCCTTTTTTCAAGGAGGCATAGAAGTGGGATAGTTAAGCTGAGAACGGCGTCATCGCCACTGGCCATGTTGGTGGAGTACTCAAAACAGCGCAACAAGGCACACAGGTCTCGCATGGAGGCCCAGTTATTGGTGGTGAAGTGGTGCTGTTCCGCAGAGTGACTCACGCGTGCGTGCTGCAGCTGAAACTCCACTATGGCCTGCTGCTGCTCGCACAGTCTTTGCAGCATGTGCAAGGTGGAGTTCCACCTTGTGGGCACGTCACATATGAGGCGGTGAGCGGGAAGGCCGAAGTTACGCTGCAGCGCTGACAGGCGAGCAGCAGCAGGGTGAGAACGCCGAAAGTGCGCACAGACGGCCCGCACTTTCTGCAGCAGCTCTGACATATCGGGGTAGTTTTTAAGGAACCTCTCCACCACCAAATTCAGCACATGCGCCAGGCAAGGGATGTGTGTCAAACCGGCTAGGCCCAGAGCTGCTATGAGATTTCGCCCGTTATCGCACACCACCAGGCCGGGCTTGAGGCTCGCTGGCAGCAACCACTCATTTGTCTGCTGTTCCATGCTCCTCCACAACTCCTGCGCAGTGTGTGGTTTGTCCCCCAAACAGGCAAGTTGTAAAACTGCCTGCTGTCGTTTACCCCTGGCCGTGCTGAAGTTGGTGGTGAAATTGTTACGCTGTCCGGATGAGGAGGCGGTAGAGGATGAGGAAGCGGAGTAGGAGGAGATAGAAACAGGAGGCAAACTGAAGCTCCCTGCAATCCTCGGTGGTGGAAGGACATGCGCCAAATTGCTATCCGCCTCAGGCCCATCCGCCACTGCATTTACCCAGTGTGCCGTTAGGGAGATATAACGCCCCTGACCGTGCTTACTGGTCCACGTATCGGTAGTTAGGTGGACCTTGGCACAGATGGCGTTGCACAGTGCACACCTGATTTTTTCCCCCACTTGGTTGTGCAGGGAAGGGATGGCTTGCCTGGAAAAGTAGTGGCGGCTGGGCACGACGTACTGTGGGACAGCCACCGACATAAGGTTTTTAAAACTGTGCGTCTCCACCAGACGGAATGACAGCATTTCAAAGGCCAATCATTTTGAAATGCTGGCATTCAGGGCCAGGGATCGCGGGTGGGTAAGGGGGTACTTCCTCTTCCTCTCAAGTGTTTGGGAGATGGAAAGCTGAACGCTTCCACGGGACATTGTGGAGATGGTTGTTGGTGACCCAGGTGGTGGTGTTGCTGACAGATCGTCTGTTTGCGGGGTGGCAAGTGCCGGTATCACTACAGATGTGGCTGGAGCGGCCGAGACTGCAGCAGAAGAGGAAGCAGGATGAGCCAGAGACGTTTCTTGGTTTTGAAGGTGTGTACTTGTAACGCTCTAGCGTTTGTTTAGAAAGTTGGATTTGCAGCTGCAGAATCTCCACTCAGTAGTCGTGTAGAGATGTGTTGAATCACCATGTCCAACTCTCCAGACTCATCATTGTGGCCAGCCTGCTTCAGCATACAATATACAAACACTCAATAAGATGTTCCTGGAGTGATAGGTTGTATATGATAGTATAGAGGTGATGTGCTGAAAGGACAGGCGTGAGTTGTGATAGCAATGATGAGTACTCAATAGTAATGTTCAGGAGAGTAGTAGATGATGGTAGATAGGTTAGCAATCATGTGCAATAACAGGTGGTAGGGGACAGCAGATGGAGTGTACAAGAGAGGCTAACTTAGTGCAAGGATATAGATGGTAGTAGACTCAAGAGCTAGCAATCTATGTAACAGTGCAGATGATAGAAATAGTAATGCATAGATAGTAACAGTCCTTAGTATGCAGAAGTAGATAGTGTAAGTTTGATAGGAAGGAATCCCCTGTGGGGTACTTATCACTAGTTAGATTAGTAAGCTGAAGGGTCCGGTAATGAGTGAATGATCGGGTAGCGAGATACGGGATCAATAGCGAGGTTCCGGTCTATCCAGGTATGGCAATAGCTGGAGGCTCCGGCAGCGTAAGACAAGGCTGTATAACATGTGGTTTGAACGAACAATTTGTGAGAGAGAAGCCGGCGATTGAAATAGCCGCTCAGATCGGCGCTTAGTGATGACGTCATGCGGCTTAAAGGTATATGCGTTCCACCTAGCTGAAAAGGTGGGACGCAATATGAAGAAGGAAATGACCTATAAGGGTACCGAAGGTACCAGAATCTTACAGTACCCCCCCTTAAGGCCGGCTCCGGAAGGCCTATAGCACTGGTCTCTCCGGGTATTTGGAGTGAAACCTTCGTATAAGCCTGGGTGCGCGGAACGTCAGAAGTATCCAACCAGGTGTCGTCTTGGGGTCCATAGTTCTTCCATCTTATGAGATATTGGAGTTTTCCTCTGTGGATACGAGAATCCAAAATCTCCCTAATCTCAAATTCCTCTCCGCCTTCAACTTGTACTGGAGGTGGAGGCGAGATGGTAGGCCTTATTAATTGGTTGGGAACATGTGGTTTCAGTAACGACACGTGAAAGATGGGATGTATTCTAAGATCTGCCGGTAAGGTGAGTTGCACTGCAGCTCTTCCAATGAGCTTTTTAATTGGAAAAGGTCCGAGAAATAGAGGTCCAAGCTTTTTACTGGGTATCTTTAACCTCAAATTTTTCGTAGATAGCCAAACGAGATCCCCAATAGCGTATTGAGGAGAAGGTTTTCTACGAAGTTCGTAATACCTTTTTTGTTGGCTATGAGCATGTGAGATGGTGGTGTTAAGTAAACCCAGAGAGTCTTTTAGGTAAGATAATCCCAGAGAGTCTTTTAGGTAAGATAATCTGAGGCTACTGGGTTACTTGATGGAAGGATGCGTGGTGGAAGAAGTGTTGGATGAAACCCATAGTTTAAGTAGAACGGACTCTGCTTAGTAGTACTGTGGGTCACATTGTTATAAGCAAATTCTGCCAGAGGGAGGAGGTCCACCCAATCATCCTGTAGGTATGAGGTGTAGCAACGTAGGTATTGTTCAATGCACTGGTTGACTCTTTCAGTTTGTCCGTTGGTCTGAGGATGGTAAGGAGAAGTGAGTTTTCGCTCAATACGAAGTATATGACATAGAGCTTGCCAGAACTTGGAGATGAACTGTGAACCTCGGTCAGATAGAAGAGTCTTTGGAATTCCATGTAGCTTGAACACATGTTTCACTAGTAATTCCGCTGTTTGTTTAGATGAAGGTAGTCTGCGAATAGAAATGAAATGTGCCATCTTTGTCAGATGGTCCACTGACACTAGAATGGTATTAAATCCCCTGGAAGGTGGTAATTCTACTATAAAGTCCAAGGATACAACTTCCCATGGAACCTGGGGTATTGGTAGACTGCAAAGTAGACCAGATGGTTTTGTAGTGTCAATTTTGGACCTTGCACAGATGTCACATGAGGAAACAAACTTTTGTACAGACGTTTTCATATCAGGCCACCAAAACTGCCTGGTGAGCAAATTAAATGTCTTAGTCATACCCATATGTCCTGCCATAGGTACGTCATGTGATAATTCCAAGATCTTGGTACGCATACTAGGAGGTATGTAGAGTTTGTCGTTAAAGTAGAGGAAGCCTTCTGCATCAGCACTTAGTTGTGGTGGAGGTGAATCCAGTCCTATACTGTGCAGAATCTCTTCCTTCAGGGAGCGAACAACACCAACAATACGATCATAGGGTATTATAGGAAATGAAGGAATTTCGGCGCAGTTATCTTCGGTTAATCGTGATAGCGCATCCGCTTTTTTGTTTTTGTCTGCAGGCGTGTAGGTCACTAGGAAGTTGAATCTTAGAAAGAATAGTGACCAACGTACCTGCCGGTGGGAAAGGGTCTTGTTAGTCTGAAGGTATTGGAGATTTTTATGATCTGTATATATGAGTATTGGCAATCGAGTACCTTCAAGTAGATGTCGCCAATTCTCTAGTGCCAGTTTTATGGCAAGCAACTCTTTTTCACCCACTGGGTAATTCACCTCTGGGTTGCTTAATGATTTAGAGAAGAAAGCAACTGGGTGAAGTGGTGAAGTATTTGTTGGTCGTTGGGAGAGAACTGCTCCTACTGCCATATTTGACGCATCTACCTCCAGTATATATTGGAGGGATGGGTCTGGATGGCGTAGTATGGGAGCGGAAGTGAAGCTTGATTTTAACAAGCGGAAAGCTCCATTGGCTTCTTCAGACCATTTAAATGGTTTCTTTACACTTGTAAGTTGTGTGAGAGGTCTCACAATAGCAGAGAATTCTTGATGAACTTCCTATAGAAGTTTGAGAATCCAAGGAATCGTTGTAATGCTTTACGAGTTGTTGGTACAGGTCAATCCAGAATACACGATATCTTGCTCATATCCATTTTGATTCCGTTCTTAGATATGATGTATCCTAGGAATAGTACTTCTTCTTTATGAAATAGGCATTTTTTTAATTTTACGTATAAATTGTGTGCGAGTAATCTGGACAACACAAGTCTTACATGTTTTATAAGTTCAGACAAAGATTGAAAATAAATGAGTATATCATCCAGATATACCACAACACAAACATCAAGTAAGTCTCTGAAGATGTCATTTACAAATCGCTGAAAAGCTGCGGGAGCATTACACAACCCGAAAGGCATCACAAGATATTCGAATAATCCGTATCTGGTTCTGAATGCTGTTTTCCACTCATCCCCGTCACGGATTCGGATTAGGTTGTATGCCCCTTTTAGGTCCAATTTAGAGAAGTAGGTAGCTCCGCGCACTTGTTCAATGAGTTCGGGAATGAGAGGTAAAGGATAGCGATCCTTTATCGTAATGGTATTTAATTGCCTATAGTCAATAATAGGCCTAAGACGTGAATCCTTATTGCGGACAAAGAAAAGTCCTGCAGCTGTGGAAGAAGTAGAGGGTCTGATAAACCCTTTCGCTAAATTCTCATCCAAGTATTCCTTGAGATGAGAAAGTTCATCCTGAGAAAGAGGATAAACATGACCGAAAGGTAATTTGCTATTAGGGAGTAGATCAATAGAACAATCATAGTCCCTATGGGGAGGCAACACAAGCGTTTTTCTCAAGGAAGACTTCTGACAGATCCTGGTAGCATGGTGGTGGTGTAATTTCATCTGACACCATAGACAGGATTTTTTTATATGATTGGAGGTTACACGTGATCTCGCAATAGTGAGAAGGGAAGGTTAGAGTCCGTGTCTTCCAATCAATGGTTGGTTGATGTATGTGTAACCAGGGAAGTCCCAAAATAATGGGAAAATGTGGTGAAGGTAATACATCAAAAGTGGTTGTCTCCGCATGAGACTCGTTAGCAGTAACAAGGAGTGCTTGTGTCTGATTGGTGATTGGACCAGAAGATAACGGGATACCGTTAATGAAACTAACAGAGACAGGTTTAGGTTTTGAAATAATAGGTATTTTATTTAAGGTAACAAAACGAGTATCGATGTAGTTCCCACAAGATCCTGTGTCGATCATAGCCTTGGTGGTGATCCTAATTTGGTCCCACTGTAGTGTCAAATGAATAAAGAGATAGGGATTAGAAAAGGAAGTCGTTAAACCCCCCAGCAAGACATGTGAACACTCACCGTCTTTTTTGCGGGCAAGGGGACAGACGCTTATCAAATGATCTGAGGAGGCGCAGTACATGCAGAGGTTTTCGGATCTTCTCCTGGCTCGTTCAGTAGTCGATAAAGGTGGGCGTATCGTTCCTACCTCCAAAGGAGTAGGGTCAACGGGCGAAACCCGAGAAGGACTGGACAATGGCATTCCCATCTTCTCAGCCTTTCTTTCTCGCAGTCGCCTGTCAATATTGATGCTGAGCTGTATTAAGGCATCCAAAGTGCCAGGTAAATCCGCTCGGGCGAGCTCGTCTTTAACGGCTTCTGATAACCCGAGTCTGAACTGAGTTCGCAGAGATGCATCATTCCACCCAGAATCAAGGGTCCATATTTTGAACTCTGCTATGAAGTCTTCAACAGGTCTCCTTCTTTGTTTTAAAGCCCTCAATTGGCTATCAGCAGTACTCTGCCTATTGGGGTCTTCATATAAGCTAGCGAGTCCCGCTATGAACAAAGGATAGGAGTTGAGAAGAGGGTCCTCTTTTTCAAAGAGAGAGTCTGCCCAAGCCCGTGGATCACCCGATAAATATGAAATAGTAGTACAGACTTTAATTTGGTCTGTAGTATAAGTACGAGGTTTTAAATTAAAAAGCAATTGACATGCGTTTTTAAATTCACAAAATTTTTTCCGATCACCTGTAAACACTAGAGGAAGGTTTATTTTAGGCTCACGAGGTTGAGCAGCAGTGAGTTGTGAAACACGGGCTATCTGCTGTCTTAAAGTCTGATTTTCATTTTTTACTTCAGTAAGAGCAAGGATTAATGCATCTACCTTTTGTGTTAATTGTATCACTTGAGTGGCTAATTCTGCTGAATCCATTTTTTAAAGGTTCGTTCAATCTGTAACGCTCTAGCGTTTGTTTAGAGAGTTGGATTTGCAGCTGCAGAATCTCCACTCAGTAGTAGTGTAGAGATGTGTTGAATCACCATGTCCAACTCTCCAGACTCATCATTGTGGCCAGCCTGCTTCAGCATACAATATACAAACACTCAATAAGATGTTCCTGGAGTGATAGGTTGTATATGATAGTATAGAGGTGATGTGCTGAAAGGACAGGCGTGAGTTGTGATAGCAATGATGAGTACTCAATAGTAATGTTCAGGAGAGTAGTAGATGATGGTAGATAGGTTAGCAATCATGTGCAATAACAGGTGGTAGGGGACAGCAGATGGAGTGTACAAGAGAGGCTAACTTAGTGCAAGGATATAGATGGTAGTAGACTCAAGAGCTAGCAATCTATGTAACAGTGCAGATGATAGAAATAGTAATGCATAGATAGTAACAGTCCTTAGTATGCAGAAGTAGATAGTGTAAGTTTGATAGGAAGGAATCCCCTGTGGGGTACTTATCACTAGTTAGATTAGTAAGCTGAAGGGTCCGGTAATGAGTGAATGATCGGGTAGCGAGATACGGGATCAATAGCGAGGTTCCGGTCTATCCAGGTATGGCAATAGCTGGAGGCTCCGGCAGCGTAAGACAAGGCTGTATAACATGTGGTTTGAACGAACAATTTGTGAGAGAGAAGCCGGCGATTGAAATAGCCGCTCAGATCGGCGCTTAGTGATGACGTCATGCGGCTTAAAGGTATATGCGTTCCACCTAGCTGAAAAGGTGGGACGCAATATGAAGAAGGAAATGACCTATAAGGGTACCGAAGGTACCAGAATCTTACAGTACTCCACTGCAGCTCGTGCTTTGCACTTAGATGCCTGATCATGCAGGTTGTGCTCAGGTTGAGAAGGTTTATGCCTCGCTTCAGGCTCTGATTGCACAGGGTGCAAACCACTCGTGTCCTGTCATCAGCACATTTTCTAAAGAACTTCCACGCTAGAGAACTCCTTTGAACTGACTTTGGTGCGCTCGTTCCCTTGCTGCGTTGGGCAGTAGCAGGCGTAGTGTCTAGGGCACAGCCGCTCCGCTTCTGCACCCTGCTCCCTCTTCTGCTGTGCTGGTGGCTCTGTGCGACCACCGCCTCTTCCTCCAAACTACTCAGGTCACCTGCATGACGTTCATTCCATGTGGGGTCGAGGACCTCATCGTCCTCCACATCATCTTCCACCCAGTCTTCACCCCTGCCCTCCTTGTCGGTCTCCACAATGCTGAACGCCGCAGCAGTTGGCACCTGCGTTTCGTCATCATCGGAGATGTGCTGCGATGGTCCTTGCATGTACTCATCTTGAGATATAAGTGGTTGGGCATCGCTGCACTCAATCTCTTCCACTTCTTGGGCAGGGCTAGGTGGATGGCCCTGGGAAACCCTGCTGACAGAGTCCTCAAAAAGAATAAGAGACTGCTGTATGGCTTGGGGCTCAGACTGCTTGCCTGATTTGCAAGGGGGTGAGGTGAAAGACGGTTGGACATCGGCTGCAGGTGCCAACTCTGACCTTTCTGCAGTAGACTGGGTGGGAGACAATGTGAAGGAACTGGAGGCACTGTCAGCAGCAAACCAATCTACTATCGCCTCTCTGTGTTCTGGCCTCATCACTTCTAGAGGCGTATGATGCCCTACCAAATACTGGTGCAGGTTCTGTCGCCTACTCACACTTGAGGAAGGTGTTTCACTTGTGCGTGTAGCTGGCACAGATCGACCACGTCCTCTCCTTGCAACAGGAGCTCTACCAGCAGCACCACGACCCAGGCCACGGCCCTTATTTGACGGTCTCCTCATATTTCTGTAATTTAAGATCTTGCCCTAGAAAGGTGTTTATTGAATAGCGGAACAAAACAACAACAGTATCGCACGGGTGTATCTCACAGTCAAATATGCAAACTATGCCGCAATTTAATGTTTTTACACCAAAAGGGTGTATATTGAATAGCGGAATAGGATAAAAAACTGTGTATCTCACACGTACAAACACAGACTAGGCCCGATTAAATTTTTTTCTAAAGGGAGGATGAGGAAGAGGAGTAGGAGGAGTTGGGAACAGGAGGAAAACTGAAGCGCCCTGCAATCCTTGGCGGGGGAAGGAGATGCGCCAAACTAATTTAAAAGGTGTATCTCACACGTACCGATACAGACTATGCCGTAATTTAATTTTTTACACTCCAAAAGGGTGTCTATTGAATAGCGGAATAGGAAAAATTTTATAATACGGTGTATCTCACACGTACAAACACAGACTAGGCCCCGCCGATAACAATTTTTTGTACCCTAAAGGCAGGATGAGGAAGAGGAGTAGGAGGAGCAGGCAGGAGGCAGACTGAAGCACCCTCAAAACCTCGGCAGTATGAGATGCACCCCAAAAATTGGAAAGGTGTATCTCACACGTACCGACACAGACTATCATGCAATTTAATTGTTTATACCCAAAGGTTTTGATTAAATAGCGGAATAGAAAATATGATCAAAAAAAAAGTGTATGTATATCACACGTACAGAAGCACACTAGGCCCCGATTACTACTGTTTGTACCCCTAAAGGCAGGATGAGGAGTAGGAGGAGTATGGAACAGGCAGCACCCTCAAATCTTCAGAAGTATGAGATGAACCCCAAAAACTTGGAAAGGTGGATCTCACACGTACCGACACAGACTATCCCGCAATTTAATTGATCCCCAAAGGTTTTTATTGAATAGCGGAATAGGAAATATGATCCAAAAAAGTGTATGTATCTCACACGTACACAACCACACTAGGCTCCAATTACTATTGTTTGTACCCCTAAAGGCAGGATGAGGAGTAGAAGGAGTATGGAACAGGCAGCACCCTCAAATCTTCAGAAGTATGAGATGAACCTCAAAAACTTGGAAAGGTGGATCTCACACGTACCAACACAGACTATACCGCAATTTAATTGATCCCCAAAGGTTTTTATTGAATAGCGGAATAGGAAATATGATCAAAAAAAGTGTATGTATCTCACACGTACAGAAGCACACTAGGCCCCAATTACTACTGTTTGTACCCCTAAAGGCAGGATGAGGAGTAGGAGGAGTATGGAACAGGCAGCACCCTCAAATCTTCAGAAGTATGAGATGAACCCCAAAAACTTGGAAAGGTGGATCTCACACGTACCGACACAGACTATCCCGCAATTTAATTGATCCCCAAAGGTTTTTATTGAATAGCGGAATAGGAAATATGATCCAAAAAAGTGTATGTATCTCACACGTACACAACCACACTAGGCCCCAATTACTATTGTTTGTACCCCTAAAAGGATGGATGAGGAGTAGGAGGAGTATGGAACAGGCAGCACCCTCAAATCTTCAGAAGTATGAGATGAACCCCAAAAACTTGGAAAGGTGGATCTCACACGTACCAACACAGACTATCCCGCAATTTAATTGATCCCCAAAGGTTTTTATTGAATAGCGGAATAGGAAATATGATCCAAAAAAGTGTATGTATCTCACACGTACACAACCACACTAGGCCCCAATTACTATTGTTTGTACCCCAAAAAGGATGGATGAGGAGTAGGAGGAGTATGGAACAGGCAGCACCCTCAAATCTTCAGAAGTATGAGATGAACCCCAAAAACTTGGAAAGGTGGATCTCACACGTACCGACACAGACTATCCCGCAATTTAATTGATCCCCAAAGGTTTTTATTGAATAGCGGAATAGGAAATATGATCAAAAAAAGTGTATGTATCTCACACGTACACAACCACACTAGGCCCCAATTACTATTGTTTGTACCCCTAAAAGGATGGATGAGGAGTAGGAGTATGGAACAGGCAGCACCCTCAAATCTTCAGAAGTATGAGATGAACCTCAAAAACTTGGAAAGGTTGATCTCACACGTACCGACACAGACTATCACGCAATTTAATTGATCCCCAAAGGTTTTTATTGAATAGCGGAATAGGAAATATGATCAAAAAAAGTGTATGTATCTCACACGTACACAACCACACTAGGCCCCAATTACTATTGTTTGTACCCCTAAAAGGATGGATGAGGAGTAGGAGGAGTATGGAACAGGCAGCACCCTCAAATCTTCAGAAGTATGAGATGAACCCCAAAAACTTGGAAAGGTGGATCTCACACGTACCAACACAGACTATCCCGCAATTTAATTGATCCCCAAAGGTTTTTATTGAATAGCGGAATAGGAAATATGATCCAAAAAAGTGTATGTATCTCACACGTACACAACCACACTAGGCCCCAATTACTATTGTTTGTACCCCAAAAAGGATGGATGAGGAGTAGGAGGAGTATGGAACAGGCAGCACCCTCAAATCTTCAGAAGTATGAGATGAACCCCAAAAACTTGGAAAGGTGGATCTCACACGTACCGACACAGACTATCCCGCAATTTAATTGATCCCCAAAGGTTTTTATTGAATAGCGGAATAGGAAATATGATCCAAAAAAGTGTATGTATCTCACACGTACACAACCACACTAGGCCCCAATTACTATTGTTTGTACCCCTAAAAGGATGGATGAGGAGTAGGAGTATGGAACAGGCAGCACCCTCAAATCTTCAGAAGTATGAGATGAACCTCAAAAACTTGGAAAGGTTGATCTCACACGTACCGACACAGACTATCACGCAATTTAATTGATCCCCAAAGGTTTTTATTGAATAGCGGAATAGGAAATATGATCAAAAAAAGTGTATGTATCTCACACGTACACAACCACACTAGGCCCCAATTGCTATTGTTTGTACCCCTAAAAGGATGGATGAGGAGTAGGAGGAGTATGGAACAGGCAGCACCCTCAAATCTTCAGAAGTATGAGATGAACCCCAAAAACTTGGAAAGGTGGATCTCACACGTACCGACACAGACTATCCCGCAATTTAATTGATCCCCAAAGGTTTTTATTGAATAGCGGAATAGGAAATATGATCCAAAAAAGTGTATGTATCTCACACGTACACAACCACACTAGGCCCCAATTACTATTGTTTGTACCCCTAAAAGGATGGATGAGGAGTAGGAGGAGTATGGAACAGGCAGCACCCTCAAATCTTCAGAAGTATGAGATGAACCCCAAAAACTTGGAAAGGTGGATCTCACACGTACCAACAGACTATCCCGCAATTTAATTGATCCCCAAAGGTTTTTATTGAATAGCGGAATAGGAAATATGATCAAAAAAAGTGTATGTATCTCACACGTACACAACCACACTAGGCCCCAATTACTATTGTTTGTACCCCTAAAAGGATGGATGAGGAGTAGGAGTATGGAACAGGCAGCACCCTCAAATCTTCAGAAGTATGAGATGAACCTCAAAAACTTGGAAAGGTTGATCTCACACGTACCGACACAGACTATCACGCAATTTAATTGATCCCCAAAGGTTTTTATTGAATAGCGGAATAGGAAATATGATCAAAAAAAGTGTATGTATCTCACACGTACACAACCACACTAGGCCCCAATTACTATTGTTTGTACCCCTAAAAGGATGGATGAGGAGTAGGAGGAGTATGGAACAGGCAGCACCCTCAAATCTTCAGAAGTATGAGATGAACCCCAAAAACTTGGAAAGGTGGATCTCACACGTACCAACACAGACTATCCCGCAATTTAATTGATCCCCAAAGGTTTTTATTGAATAGCGGAATAGGAAATATGATCCAAAAAAGTGTATGTATCTCACACGTACACAACCACACTAGGCCCCAATTACTATTGTTTGTACCTCAAAAAGGATGGATGAGGAGTAGGAGGAGTATGGAACAGGCAGCACCCTCAAATCTTCAGAAGTATGAGATGAACCCCAAAAACTTGGAAAGGTGGATCTCACACGTACCGACACAGACTATCCCGCAATTTAATTGATCCCCAAAGGTTTTTATTGAATAGCGGAATAGGAAATATGATCAAAAAAAGTGTATGTATCTCACACGTACACAACCACACTAGGCCCCAATTACTATTGTTTGTACCCCTAAAAGGATGGATGAGGAGTAGGAGTATGGAACAGGCAGCACCCTCAAATCTTCAGAAGTATGAGATGAACCTCAAAAACTTGGAAAGGTTGATCTCACACGTACCGACACAGACTATCACGCAATTTAATTGATCCCCAAAGGTTTTTATTGAATAGCGGAATAGGAAATATGATCAAAAAAAGTGTATGTATCTCACACGTACACAACCACACTAGGCCCCAATTGCTATTGTTTGTACCCCTAAAAGGATGGATGAGGAGTAGGAGTATGGAACAGGCAGCCCCCTTAAATCTTCAGAAGTATGAGATGAACCTCAAAAACTTGGAAAGGTTGATCTCACACGTACCGACACAGACTATCCCGCAATTTAATTGATCCCCAAAGGTTTTTATTGAATAGCGGAATAGGAAATATGATGAAAAAAAGTGTATGTATCTCACACGTACACAACCACGCTAGGCCCCAATTACTATTGTTTGTACCCCTAAAAGGATGGATGAGGAGTAGGAGGAGTATGGAACAGGCAGCACCCTCAAATCTTCAGAAGTATGAGATGAACCCCAAAAACTTGGAAAGGTGGATCTCACACGTACCAACACAGACTATCCCGCAATTTAATTGATCCCCAAAGGTTTTTATTGAATAGCGGAATAGGAAATATGATCCAAAAAAGTGTATGTATCTCACACGTACACAACCACACTAGGCCCCAATTACTATTGTTTGTACCCCAAAAAGGATGGATGAGGAGTAGGAGTATGGAACAGGCAGCACCCTCAAATCTTCAGAAGTATGAGATGAACCTCAAAAACTTGGAAAGGTTGATCTCACACGTACCGACACAGACTATCACGCAATTTAATTGATCCCCAAAGGTTTTTATTGAATAGCGGAATAGGAAATATGATCAAAAAAAGTGTATGTATCTCACACGTACACAACCACACTAGGCCCCAATTGCTATTGTTTGTACCCCTAAAAGGATGGATGAGGAGTAGGAGGAGTATGGAACAGGCAGCACCCTCAAATCTTCAGAAGTATGAGATGAACCCCAAAAACTTGGAAAGGTGGATCTCACACGTACCGACACAGACTATCCCGCAATTTAATTGATCCCCAAAGGTTTTTATTGAATAGCGGAATAGGAAATATGATCCAAAAAAGTGTATGTATCTCACACGTACACAACCACACTAGGCCCCAATTACTATTGTTTGTACCCCTAAAAGGATGGATGAGGAGTAGGAGGAGTATGGAACAGGCAGCACCCTCAAATCTTCAGAAGTATGAGATGAACCCCAAAAACTTGGAAAGGTGGATCTCACACGTACCAACAGACTATCCCGCAATTTAATTGATCCCCAAAGGTTTTTATTGAATAGCGGAATAGGAAATATGATCAAAAAAAGTGTATGTATCTCACACGTACACAACCACACTAGGCCCCAATTACTATTGTTTGTACCCCTAAAAGGATGGATGAGGAGTAGGAGTATGGAACAGGCAGCACCCTCAAATCTTCAGAAGTATGAGATGAACCTCAAAAACTTGGAAAGGTTGATCTCACACGTACCGACACAGACTATCACGCAATTTAATTGATCCCCAAAGGTTTTTATTGAATAGCGGAATAGGAAATATGATCAAAAAAAGTGTATGTATCTCACACGTACACAACCACACTAGGCCCCAATTACTATTGTTTGTACCCCTAAAAGGATGGATGAGGAGTAGGAGGAGTATGGAACAGGCAGCACCCTCAAATCTTCAGAAGTATGAGATGAACCCCAAAAACTTGGAAAGGTGGATCTCACACGTACCAACACAGACTATCCCGCAATTTAATTGATCCCCAAAGGTTTTTATTGAATAGCGGAATAGGAAATATGATCCAAAAAAGTGTATGTATCTCACACGTACACAACCACACTAGGCCCCAATTACTATTGTTTGTACCCCAAAAAGGATGGATGAGGAGTAGGAGGAGTATGGAACAGGCAGCACCCTCAAATCTTCAGAAGTATGAGATGAACCCCAAAAACTTGGAAAGGTGGATCTCACACGTACCGACACAGACTATCCCGCAATTTAATTGATCCCCAAAGGTTTTTATTGAATAGCGGAATAGGAAATATGATCAAAAAAAGTGTATGTATCTCACACGTACACAACCACACTAGGCCCCAATTACTATTGTTTGTACCCCTAAAAGGATGGATGAGGAGTAGGAGTATGGAACAGGCAGCACCCTCAAATCTTCAGAAGTATGAGATGAACCTCAAAAACTTGGAAAGGTTGATCTCACACGTACCGACACAGACTATCACGCAATTTAATTGATCCCCAAAGGTTTTTATTGAATAGCGGAATAGGAAATATGATCAAAAAAAGTGTATGTATCTCACACGTACACAACCACACTAGGCCCCAATTGCTATTGTTTGTACCCCTAAAAGGATGGATGAGGAGTAGGAGTATGGAACAGGCAGCCCCCTTAAATCTTCAGAAGTATGAGATGAACCTCAAAAACTTGGAAAGGTTGATCTCACACGTACCGACACAGACTATCCCGCAATTTAATTGATCCCCAAAGGTTTTTATTGAATAGCGGAATAGGAAATATGATGAAAAAAAGTGTATGTATCTCACACGTACACAACCACGCTAGGCCCCAATTACTATTGTTTGTACCCCTAAAAGGATGGATGAGGAGTAGGAGGAGTATGGAACAGGCAGCACCCTCAAATCTTCAGAAGTATGAGATGAACCCCAAAAACTTGGAAAGGTGGATCTCACACGTACCAACACAGACTATCCCGCAATTTAATTGATCCCCAAAGGTTTTTATTGAATAGCGGAATAGGAAATATGATCCAAAAAAGTGTATGTATCTCACACGTACACAACCACACTAGGCCCCAATTACTATTGTTTGTACCCCAAAAAGGATGGATGAGGAGTAGGAGGAGTATGGAACAGGCAGAACCCTCAAATCTTCAGAAGTATGAGATGAACCCCAAAAACTTGGAAAGGTGGATCTCACACGTACCAACACAGACTATCCCGCAATTTAATTGATCCCCAAAGGTTTTTATTGAATAGCGGAATAGGAAATGTGATCCAAAAAAGTGTATGTATCTCACACGTACACAACCACACTAGGCCCCAATTACTATTGTTTGTACCCCAAAAAGGATGGATGAGGAGTAGGAGGAGTATGGAACAGGCAGCACCCTCAAATCTTCAGAAGTATGAGATGAACCCCAAAAACTTGGAAAGGTGGATCTCACACGTACCGACACAGACTATCCCGCAATTTAATTGATCCCCAAAGGTTTTTATTGAATAGCGGAATAGGAAATATGATCCAAAAAAGTGTATGTATCTCACACGTACACAACCACACTAGGCCCCAATTACTATTGTTTGTACCCCTAAAAGGATGGATGAGGAGTAGGAGTATGGAACAGGCAGCACCCTCAAATCTTCAGAAGTATGAGATGAACCTCAAAAACTTGGAAAGGTTGATCTCACACGTACCGACACAGATTTATCCCGCAATTTAATTGATCCCCAAAGGTTTTTATTGAATAGCGGAATAGGAAATATGATCAAAAAAAGTGTATGTATCTCACACGTACACAACCACACTAGGCCCCAATTACTATTATTTGTACCCCTAAAAGGATGGATGAGGAGTAGGAGTATGGAACAGGCAGCACCCTCAAATCTTCAGAAGTATGAGATGAACCTCAAAAACTTGGAAAAGTTGATCTCACACGTACCGACACAGACTATCCCGCAATTTAATTGATCCCCAAAGGTTTTTATTGAATAGTGGAATAGGAAATATGATCAAAAAAAGTGTATGTATCTCACACATACACAACCACACTAGGCCCCAATTACTATTGTTTGTACCCCTAAAAGGATGGATGAGGAGTAGGAGTATGGAACAGGCAGCACCCTCAAATCTTCAGAAGTATGAGATGAACCTCAAAAACTTGGAAAGGTGGATCTAGAGAATAAAATGGAGATCAATGCAATATTTTTTATCACACCATATTTGCGCAGCAGTCTTCCAAATGCAATTTGTTTGAAAAAAAATCACTTTTTTGAATAAAAAAATAAGAAAACAGTAAATTTAGCCCAATTTTTTTCCATAATGTGAAAGATAATGTTACGCCGAGTAATTAGATACCCAACATGTCATGCTTCAAAATTGCACACGCTCGCGGAATGGCGCCAAACATTGGTACTTAAAAATCCCCATAGGCAATATTTTAAAAAATTCTACAGGTTACCAGCTTAGAGTTACAGAGGAGGTCTAGGGCTCAAATTATTGCTCTCGCTCTAACGATCATGGCGATACCTCACATGTGTGATTTGACACCGTTTACATATGTGGGCGGGACTTGCGTATGCGTTTGCTTCTGCGCGCGAGCTAACGGGGACAGGGCGCTTTAATTTTTTTTTTTCCTATTTATTTTATTTAATAATTTTTTATTTTTAAAAAGTTTTTTTAAAAAATATGTTTTGATCATTTTTATTCCAATTACAAGGAATGTAAACATCCCTTGTAATAGAAATAGGCATGACAGGTCCTCTTTATTGTGAGATCTGGGGTCAAAAAGACCTCACACCTCACAACGACACTAAAAAAAAAAAAATTGTTAAAAAAGAAAAAAAAAAAAAAGAAAAAAAAAACGGCCCTTTAAACCGGTTGCTGGGCAACGACTTTTGACGTAGCTTCGGTCCTCCAAGACCATAGAGTCGAGTGAGGGCCATCTTGCCCTCACCCAACTTCCTGTCTCTGAGGATCCAGGACCGGATAGTTTTCCCCGCTGCCGGCGGGTCCGGTAAGCTGAGAAAACGTCTAGGACCCAGCGGGAGGGGGGGGGGCACCTCTTCCCATGCACCGTTGCGGCGGATTCGGCGACGAATCTGCCACTGGGACCACCCTTATCTGAAAGCCGACCGCCCGCCGTTTAAGAAAATACCGGGGTTATGGCAGCTATCTGCTGCCATAAACCCAGTATTTAGCTTTAAATGGCCGATGTATATAGTCGTTAGGCGGTCGGTAAGTGGTTGCATGTATATAGCAAAAATTGTACCCCAAAATACATTCTGCTACTCCTCCTAATTATGGCAATACCACACATGTGAGACTTTTACATAAAATGCACATCTAATTTCCTGACAACTTATCATTTTTGAAGGCCCCTCACATTTTTAACACATAGCATGTACATAGCAATAAATACATTACAAAATACATTCTATAAAGGAAAGTGTAAAAAAAAATTATTACCTGTGGTTGTAGTAGTGCAGTTGTCCACAGAGAGCATTAGTCCAGGCAGCAGGCAGGGACATGCTTAGCGACGACAATAGCAATTTTCCAGGCAGCAGGCAGGAATATAGTCTATAGTCTGGGATATTGTCAGCACAGCCGCAGCATTTGTCCAAATGAATTTTCCAGGCAGAGACATGGTCAGCACAGCCATAATATTGGTCCCGGTACACTGCAGACAATCATTGTACCACTCTCCAGCTAATATCATGCAGCAGGCAGAGGCATGATGGTAGTAAGCTGAGGGCCTTGGTCAGGTGAGACCTGGGGACAGGGGTAGAGGCTTCTCCCACCCAAATCTCTTTGAAGCCTCAGGACTCCAGACCCTAATCCGGAATTTACGGAAACCAGAGAGAACCAAAAAAATTGGTTTTCTCTATCCGGAAAAACAACTCTGGAGCCCCTCACATATGTGAGACCCCTGTGTACTACAGTAGCAGGGGGCGACAGATCAGTTCAAGCGGTAGGCAGAAGAATAGTCGGTAAAACAAGCCAGGGTCAGTTCAAGTGCAAGCAATCCAAGCGGCAGGCAGAAGCGTAGTTGAAAAAACAGGCCAGGGTCAGTTCACAGGGAAGCAATCCAAACAGTAAGAAGAAGCGTAATCGGTAAAACAAGCCAGGGTCAGTTCACGTGAAAGCAGTCCAAACAGTAGGCAGAGGCATAGTGGAAAAACAGGCCAGGGTCAGTTAATGTGGAAGGCAGTGGCATGAGGAAAATTGGTCAGCACAGATGAAAACGGGGAAATGGGCTAGTAATTTATGAATGTATGGTACCATGTGAAGCATTCTCCAATGCACAGGCCAGGTTGGGAGGGACAGTACCGACAATAGAAGCTGGTGTCTTTACGAAACCCCCTTCTGCTGCACACACGGCATCTTTTTTGGCGTCTTCGTCCTCCTTCAGATGGTGGAAGGTAGTCTGGGAAGTGGCGCTCACTAAGTCGGCTAACAGCCTCAGAGCGAAGGTTTTCTTGGGGGAGGCCTTGTGGGTAGACGAGGGTCGTGATAATTTCTTCAATGTATTTTAGGAAGGCGATGGGGCTTTCAGTGGATTTGGAGTAGATTACATAAGAGTTATAAAAGGCCAATTGAAATAAATAAATTGCAACCTTCTTATACCAGAATCAGGACTTCCTTGTGGCCAAGTAGGGCTGAATCATCTGGTCGTTAAAATCCACCCCCCCCCCCCCCCATGTAAAGATTGTAATCCTGCACACATGATGGTTTTTGGATGGGACCTCTTCTTCTCCGAACCTCCACTGTGGTGTCGTCATGAATGGTGGACATCATGTATACATTTCGGTTATCCTTCCATCTCAAGGCCAGCACCTCGTTGTTTCTCAGGGCTGCTATTTCCCCCTTCCTCATTCTTTTATTTACTAAGGACTGTGGGAAGCCCTTCCTGTTCTTCCTGGTGGTTCCGCAAGCCAGGGTTCCTTCAAGGTAGAGATGTCTGAAAAGGGGCAGGCTGGTATAATAATTATCCAGGTAAAGGTGGTAGCCTTTCCTCAGCAGTGGGTACGCCAGGTCCCATACAACCTTTCCATTTGTGCCCATGTAGGCCGGGCAGTCAGGGGGATTGAGCTGGGGATCTCTTCCTTCGTATATGCAGGACGCATACAGATATCCCATAGCTCTGTCGCACAATTTGTATAGTTTGACCCCATATTTGGACCTTTTGCTCGGAATGTATTGCTTTATTCCAAGCCGGCCTGTGAAGTGTAGCAGGGACTCATCTACACAAATGTTTTGATCTGGGACGTAAAGTTCTGCAAAACTTTGGGAAAGAAAATTTATGAGGGGGTGAATTTTATACAGCTTGTCAAAATTTGGATGATTTTGGGGGGGGGGGGGGCACTGGCTGTTGTCACTAAAATGAAGGAAGCGCATGATAATTTCATACCTGGACCTGGACATTAGGGCAGAATATATGGGCATAATGTGTATGGGGTGGGTGGACCAATAGGCATGTCCTTCATTTTTTTTTGTAACCCCCATGTTTATTGTGAGGCCCAAAAACATTTTGAATTCCTCCAAGGTTAAATCTCTCCACTCAAACGGACAAGAATAGGAAGATTGGGGGTTGTTAGCAATAAACTGCTGGGCATACAGATTCGTTTGGTCCACGATGTATTGCAGAAAATCATTGGGCAAAAATAAATGGAGAAAATCAATAAAAGAAAAATTTTCTGTATTGGCCTGCACACCTGGCTGTGTGGTAAAAGGGGGAATATTTGCTGATCCAGAGTTGGAGGGTAGCCATCTTGGGTTGGCAAGAGCATCTGGGAGGTGGATAGTGGCCCTGGCTCTTGGGGGATGTGACACTCCAGTGCTGGTAGAAGGGGGATTCGAAATTGGGAGTGATGCCGCAGCGCTGGTGCTGGGCCTGGGCATTCGCTCCTGGGGTGTTTCGCTGGGGGCAGAGCGGGTACTGGGCGTGGGCATAGGATCCTGGGGTATACTGGTGGTGGCAGTGCTGGTGCTGGCCATAGGATCCTGGGGTGTATCCCTTGTGGCTGCCCGGTTTCCAGAGCGCCGTGCCCTTTTGGGAGGGACCCATTCTTCCTCCGAGTCCATCTCCGATCCGCTACTGTTAGCAACTTCAAATTCCGAATCGGATTCGGAATTGGATTGGGATACTGATGAGAGCTCCCCGGTGCCCTCATTATCCATAGAGATGATCTCAAACGCCTCCTCGCTGCTGTACAACCTTTTTGACATTTTGGCTGTGCGACGGGTGACTGTGGATGATCACTGATGAGTGGCAGTTGATGGATAGGTGGCAGGCAGGTGACGGATAGGTGGCAGGTGACGGATAGGTGGCAGGTGACGGATAGGTGGCAGGTGACGGTCACTGATGGGGTGACAGATGACGATCACTGATGGGGTGACAGGTGACGCTGATTGATGGGGTGACAGAGGACGATCACTGATGGGGTGACAAGTGACGATGACTGATGGGGTGACAGGTGACGGTGATTGATGGGGTGACAGGTGACGGGCGCTGGTCACCGATGGGTGACAGGTGCACCGCTGGCGATACTGATGGCAGTCTCTGGTGACAGGTGCACTTTATAGGTAGCGATTTTGTGCACTGATGGTGACAGGTGACTGTTGGGTGACAGGTGAAATTGGGGGGGGGGGCTGGTGACACAGATCAGTAACTCACTGTTTCAGGCTCAGCTCTCCTCACACTGGAAACGGTGTGTGAGGGAAGATGAGCTAGTAACAGTCAGTTACTGCTCTGTGTTTACATTTGTGATGGGCTGTGAATGGCTTCACAGCCCATCACATGGTAATCAGCCACTGTCATTGGCTGTTTTTTACTGTCGGTGACTAGCTGTGTTCCTAGGGAACACATAGCCACCGACATGACCGCGCTGCACGCTACCGATCGCGCATGCGCGGTCTTCTGCCGGCATCTACTGTTGTGATCGGCTATGTCATTGCAACATAGCCGATCACGTGGGAAACAGCCATGCCTATTGGCTGTTTCCCCCCTGCCGGTGACCGGCTGTGTCCCGTGGACACGCCGACACCGGCAGTGCACGGGGGCGCGCCCGCGATCGCGCGCCTGCCCTGCATTTACGTCATATGACGTCCGCCCAGGATAATAGCCGCACCGTCCCGCCGTCATATGACGGCGGGCGGGCGGTAAGTGGTTAAAGAAGAAGAAAGATGATGCTACATATCCCGATCAAAGATCACTGAATCTAAAGGGTTAGCTATCAGATCCATCTAAAAAAGTCAGAAGACTAAAAAGATGGTACCTGAGCCTCGGGAAGCAGATATAAGGCTTTGCCTGTAATGTTGTCCTTTTTAGGTGCTGGACCCTGGGATCCGGACCCTTGGTAGTACAAAACCCCAAAAGGCATTCCGTGCAGGGTGCTCTACAGGTCCAAAGCCATGGTCCCTCTAAAAACAAGCGGACCCAGTCCTTGAATGTCAGCAAGACAAAGCTCACTGTGATGGGTGAAGATTAAATTCCTGTTTTCTAAATCCTGTGGCAGGACTGGTAAGTCCAAGTTAAAATATTTACACATACAGCAAATGTAAATATTTTATGCACTGTTCCCTTTAAGAGATAACATAAACTGAGTGCCATCTTGGCCTCTGCATGAGACAATGGATGTTAAGCTATGCAAAATACATCTTGTTAAACATTATTTCTTTGCTTGTTTGTTTGACTGTTTTCACCCTGTACTGATCACCTGAAAGGTATCAGCTGTGACAAACCAATTTGGCCTAAGCTGTTCTCACCCCATGTTGTTGTTTTTGCCTTGGCACAAAAGCGTCCGTGTGTTCGTCTCCTCCCTCGATAGCGTGTCTGTGGCGAAGGCCCATTCGCGCTCGCTCAAATCGTAACTTTTTAAAATGGACGTACGCCGCAGGGGTGGGCATGTTTGAATGCGATTGGCGTGCACGTGGACGCCACGTAGCACGCCGTGCATGCGCTATGCAGCATAAAACGCCGCGATTTATAAGGAACTGTTTCCAACACGTAAGCCTCTTCAAAGGCTAAAGGGGACACAGAGCAGCAGCAACTGGGTTGCGTGAGTCACTGTGGGTGTATAATTACTGGCACAAACAGGTTCTGTATCTTTGGGATAGTCAGTACTGGGTGTGTGATAAGCTGTTTAGCTTGGCACAGGCCTTGAGTACACTGAATTTAGTACCTCAAGTTTGTCTTGCTATAAAGTAATGTCTGCCCGAAAAAGGGCTGGGGGGGGGGCACAGCTGGAAGGGGCACTGTGATGCCATCGTCAGGCCTTGAAGGTCCTAGAAGTGCTTCCTCTGTGTCTACCCCCCCTGAAGAGCCAGAGGTGATTAGCCAATCTGGGCCATTACGGTTGTCAGGTATAGTAGCTACTCCAGGTGCTTCTGCCTCAACCTATGTCACTAAGGACAATTTGGCATCAGCATTACCTGGCCTTGAGGGTAAGCTTGCTGGCATGATTGCAGCATCACAAGGAGGGAGGAAACGTGATAGATCTCCCTCACCTGAACCACCCCTGAATCAGTTCAGAATTGGGCAGAGGATGTGGAAGAAGTAGCTGAAAATGACCCTATGGAAGGTCAAGCTGAGGTTTCCACTTCTGGGGAGTACGAGTCAGAGGAGTCTTTGTCAGCCTACCAAACCCAGAGATTGTTAGTTCAGTCTCTTACTGAAATGGTTCGGTCTGGATACAAATTTCCTCACTTAGAGTCAGCTGAAGTCTCTTTTTCCTCTCTAGGCTCATTGCTCCCTCCTCATAGTCCTCGGACATTTCCCATACATCCGCTCTTGGAGCAAGTAATGTATAATGATTGGGACCATCCTGATAAGATTGTTGTTCCTCCTAAAAGGTTTTCTCTATTGCATCCTATGGAGGAAAGTTTTTCTAAGAAATGGAATATACCTACTGTGGATGCTGCCGTTTCTTTGGTTAACAAGAGTTTAACCTGCCCAGTGGATAATGCCCAGGTTTTTAAAGATCCAGCAGATAATATTTTAAAATCTTTATTGAAAGCCTCCTTTGCTGTTGCAGGATCTGCGATACAACCAGCAATAGTGGCCATAGGAGTTTGTCGGTCTTTAAAAGACCGTATAAAGTGAGTGTCCAAGACAGTTCCTTCTCAAGGAGAGTCTGTGATAGATCTGTCAGATCTGCCTCGCACTTTGTTTTGCAGTGGATACTCTTACGAAATCCATACGGCAAATGTCACAGTTTGCTCTGATGACAGTGAATATGCGCAGAATCCTTTGGTTAAAGAGCTGGTCTCCATGTAAAAGGTTGTTGGCTGGCTTCCCCCTTTTATGGAGAATGCCTTTTTGGTGATGATTTGGATAAGTATATCCAAAAGATCTGGGGGAGGGGAGGGGAGAGTAGGTTGCTACCTGTAAAAAGAAAGAGCAAGCGTCCCACTTTAAGGATCTCCAGTACTCATACTACCAGTGCTTCTAATTCCAGATGGTGGCGATGGCCTTAAAGAATGGTTGCAGATCCTTGACCATACCATCTCCCACAACTTTGGAGTCTGTGGTACCCCAGCTGCCTAAACACTGCCTGGAGGACTATCCTAACTGACCATAGACCCCTACCACCTTTCACTACCTGGTCAGTCTAGACTGAACCAGGCCAACCATAGGACTCCATACCTGAGGTGGGTTCCACCATGTTTTGGACCCTCATCAAGGACCCCAACCGTCACAATAGCACAAATGTGAAACCTTACACTTGTGCCCGTCGCCACACCCAGAAAGCCCTCTGGATACCGTTCTGTAATCCCAAGGCCCACAGGTCAATACCTACTGCATTGAGATGTACTCCATCCCCTCTCAGGTACAACCATGTGTCCATCTCCAGCTCCACATGCCTAACAACTAATCCACAATTCCTAGCAATGAATCTGCCCACCTCCTTATTCACCTTTATCTGGGCATTATTCAACTTCTCCACCGACCTGGCCCCTCTCAATGCAGTGCGGGCCACCATATCTGACCATACTATGATTATGTCAGGGAAGGAAGACCTAAGTCGCAAGAAGTCTATATTTACATCCCTAATAAGTTCCCTCATGAAACGTAGACCGAAGTCGTTGTCAGAACCATGTAAGACCAAAACATCCGGCGGTCTGTCCAGCCGAGCAAATCTGTGAACCTCAGGTAGGACCCTCTGCCAGAGTATCCCTGGCACCCCAATCCATCTAACAATGCCCTCCTCTCTTAAAACTCCCAACCACCATCCATTGTGCCTAACCTCTGCCCTTTTTGGCCCCCCAGAACACATAAGAGTGCTGGAAGAACAATCTCCAGTAAACAACCCAGCCTCCGATAGACACTTACGGAAAACCGCAAGGGATTGAAACTTGGACAGAAATGAACCATCCAAGTGGATGAACAAGGCACCCTCCTCTCTGGGCTGAACATTCAGAAATTGTTCCATTGCTAAGACTGAAAAAAGCTGTGTTCTATTGCCCCTAAACAAGTGTTGTTGATGTATACTGGTGAGTGGACACATTGGATGTCTTTGCTGCCATTGTGTTATGAGCTGGGCATCCACTGTGCCTCCAAGTACCTTTAAGGAGGTTTGGGCTACCTCAAGGCTCACCTGCCCCCTATCTTTCCATTAGAGTGCAAGTGCTTCCACTGTGGAGATTCTCATAAATTTACAGTTAGGACTGCAGGTAATACAGGGTGCCGTGAAGTGGCCCTGCAACTTACACATGTGTTTGCAAATGTGTGCTAACTAAACCCCTGTTTTAACGCATACTGTTAGACAGGTTAATTTGGTTGGTAAGCAAACTGGTTAGTGAATTGAGCTGGGAATTTTTTCCTGATTTTGTCCCTGAACAAGTCAACCTGCACTCCCTTGCCTCTCTAGTCAGTCTTGAGCTTTACCGATGAGGCAAGACACATAGCATCCCCCACCAACAGTCCCCCACAGAACTCTCCTGGTTGGGCTAACCAGCTCGCTAATCTGGAAAGCACGGAAAAAGGGCCACCAAAAAAGTGCCCTGAAACAAAGTCCCCTCATAAGGGGATGAACAAACCATAGGCAAATGATCCAGCACTGAATTCAGTACTGAAACTGAAACAGGTCATCTAGAATCACAACTACACCTTCGCCTCTGGTAACCCTTAAGCGTCTGACGCAACACAAAAGACTTGGGCAAAATCTGTGATACCTGCCAACTTAAATAAAAACGTAAGTCCCGACAATTTTCCATCCACCATGGACACTGAGGTACCCTGCGCAAGATTATAGCAAACTAAATATAGCACCAAAGATGACAGGTTCACTCCAGAATCCTCCCCACCTGCCTCCTCTAATAAAGAGAACCATTCCTTTCACACTTTGGCATAGAACACCCATGTTGCTGCACTGAGCGAGTTCTGTATCAGTCCAGTGGCAACGCCAATGCAATCCTTCATAGCCGCCGAGGAAAAGGCACCCCATGTTGCTTCGCCTCCGGGGCCAACACGCAAAACTTGTCCCACTGAAAACAAGACGAAACATTTGCTAATTTGTTGGTTGCTCCCGGGATGTGAACAGCATAAATAAATGTATTCACTCACAAACAACTCAAAACCAAGTAATGCAAGAGCCTGACCACCGGTATGGAAGAAGCTGAGATGTTATTAATTGCTAAAACCACGCCCATATTGTCACAATTGAATCAAACTTTTTTGTTCTGAAAAGCCTCCCCCCAAAGTTCCACTGCCAGGACAATGGGAAATAGCTTGAGTAACACCAGGATCCTCAAAAATCCAGTGGCGTGCCACTCCTCAGGCCATGGATCAGCACTCCAATGCCCCTGAAAATAAGCCACATATCCCACTGAACCTGCTGCATCTGTGAACAGGAACAGATCCGCATTGCTGACCGGACCTTCCAGACATAAATAATGGTCGTTAAAAGATTCAAGAAAAATATCCCAAATACGCAGGGGCCTTGATGCCAGATGAAGCTGCAGACATACGCCTGCAGAAAATCCTGCCCATGGAATTAATTCTGCAAGCAAAATTTAGCTTACCTAGCAGGGATTGTAGCTCCCACAACTTAATACTCCATCATCCACATGCTTGTCCCACTTCTGTTCACAGAGCCACCAATTTATCCATAGGCAACCTGAATTCCATGGCCACTGAATCAATGGTTATTCTGAGAAAAACCTATTCTGTGGCAAGGCCTTCCATCTTGTCCAGTGTTGCAATGTTGCAATGTCCCCAGCAGGATCTCACAAGTCCTTGACTCCGGTGATCCAATGCACAACAAATCATCCAGATAGTGGATGACTGAGTTCACCCCCGAGACCCCCCTAACTGTCCACTCAAGGAATGAACTAAATGTTTCAAACAGGGCACATGAGATAGAACAACCCATCGGCAAGCAAAGATCTACAAAGTAAGGACTTTGTTTAACAGCATCCTAGCAAACGGAAACTCTAAGGATGGACTGGGAGCAGCCGGAATGCTGATTCAACATCAGATTTAGCCATGAGCGAGCCTTGGCCGTATCTACGTACCCAGGAAACAGCTGTGTCGAATGATGTATAGATAACTGCACATTCCAGCGGGTCAATACCATCATTCATGGAGCCTCCGCTCAGATATGAGAAATGATGAATCATCCGAAATTTTCCTGGCTCCTTCTTCAGAACTATGCCTAATGTAGAAACTACAAGCCGAGGCGGAGGCGGGAAAGGAAATGGGCCACTCATGCGACCCAAGGTGACTTCTTTCAGGAGCTTCTCTGACACAACCGACGGATTAAGGAGCGCCAAACATAAATTATTGGAAATGGGAGGGACCTCTCGCAACGTACTTGGGATGCGTCCTTTCCAGCCTCACTGGCGTCATCCGTTTTTCCAGAAGTGTCGCTGGCATTCCCTTTCCTTGTCTAAAACAGCAAACGAGGGAATTAATTCATGTTTGAAGCAGCAGGTGCTTCCAAACCGACACGTTCCCTCATTAAACTGCCAACAAATCCCCTTCCTTCTAGGGGCCAGTGATCCAGAGGTGGAGGCACCGCCGACCCCCTCCCAGGAAAAAACTGACCCCCAGCCCTGGAAGAAGTCATCAACTTCATCCAGAGGCTGATATCTTTGTGATCCCAGCGTATGGAGGGGGGAATGGCTTTTCGTTGACTAAACTGTTCATAATAGCAGATCCAAGCAAGCCCACTGTATACCCTGTTAGCCTCACCAATGGCTTCCAAGTAGCAAAACAGGGCTGAACAGTCCTCCAGTGCTTTTTCCCTGATCACGCTAACAAAAATTGCAAATGCTTGCAATCAATTCGCAAACATCTGAGGAATAAGCCGTACCTCCTCTTCTCCTCATCCTTCTGGTTTTCGTCCGGTCTAGCGCTATCCAAGTAAAAATTTTTGAGTAGGAGCAGGGAAAATTTTTGCACATACTCAGCTTTCCAAATTTTTCCTCAAACTTCAGCTTTAAGGTGTGCCCCCAATGGTCCCTCGAAGCATACATATACCTCACATTTTGCTGAGTTAGCTAACCGCACCATTTTCACTTCCTTATCTCCATCCTTGGAAGTCTCAGCAGTGATCGCTACAGCTGCCACCATGTTCCCATCCATTTGCCCATGACTACCGCCGCTGACCTCACCGACGGAGCTCTTGAAGGGGCACAAATGCCCCCAGAAGACGTCTCCCTTCCCTGAGGGGGGCCCACGGCAATACTGCTGGCGAGTCCCTCATCGCCCCTGCTTTCAATTTCCATAGCAAGTCCTGCAGACTATCCCAGAGGCCCCTGCCAGCCTGACCTGAACCCGCCACCTGCTCTTGGGCCCCTTGGTCCCCAGCCCCTGCCCCCCCTAAACAACAGAAGAAAAACAAGACAAATCAGAAACAGTACACTCACTGGGCTCCACTGGGCAGGAAGCCACACCACCCGTCGTTCAGGATGCCCCCGCTGCCTGCAGGGTCTCCATCTCCCCATCCTCAGAGCTGCTGACTTCCCCCTTAGAGCGGACCTCTTCCTGTCTGTGGAGCTGCTGTCCCTTGCCAGCCGACCGACTCCTCGTCCTGGACACTGCATGTGCTGCTCCTGTGCTGGGGTACCCTGAGGGATTAAGAACCGGCCACCGCAGCTCTGTCTCCCTCTAATGATGTCATCAACCGATGCTGACGCCCTCTCCTCCATTTTAGTCGCTTCTCTGGCAGCCCGCACAGGCCCTGACCTGGACCTGTAGGCATTCCCCCTGGACCGCTGGGCTCCACCAGCCGAGGAGCCGGATATCCCATGCCGCTGTTCTCTCGCAGAATGAGGGCCACCAGCCACACCCAGGGACAGGCAGGCGCCTGCTGTGCAGACTCTCCACTGCCAAATTGACATGCCGACCGGCTCATCGCCTGCAGTGCCAGCCATCCGCACCTGGGACCGGAATACAGATGAGGGGACCATGGCTGCAGCATAGCGAGCTTCTCTCTCCTGTTGGCTCAGCCTTGGATGGGGGTTCCTCACAGGACCACCACCCACAGTAGCAGGCAATTGCTTAGCAGGTGGGCCTGGAGGGTCCTCTGGGCTAAGGTGCACTGGAGGCAAAGACTCCTGAGCCCGTGTGGTGGCAGGCACCGGCTGTGGGGGTCCTGCCTGAACCCCTCGCAGTAAAGCTGCTACCTGGCTCTGTACCCATTCAGGGCCATGTACAGCAGCAGCTCTGAGCGGATTTAATAGCAGCTCCAACTCACTCATTGTTTTCTCTCAACAGGCCAAAAATGTAGGAGATCGCCAGACAGACGTTTCCCCTATGATCTCCAGTTTGCAAGTGAAGCCCCTTCACTCCTCCTCTCTAACTACTCTCTCTCCTGCTCCTGCCCATCACCTCATCTGCTCGGCCAATAAGGTAAGAGTCCTGACCTCTCATATACCAACAACTAATTTAACCCCCTACTGCCTTGTTTTCCTTCCACCCTGTCATGCATGCCCTATGCTTATCATTTCCTTCAAGCTCAGGGCATGTCTTTATGTGCACATACAAACTACTTAGAAGTAAATATCCGAGGATAAAAAATGCTGAACAATAAGATACAACAAATGAATAATGTTTTTTTTTCACCACCAACTTCAGCACGGCCAGGGGTAAACGACAGCAGGCAGTTTTACAACTTGCCTGTTTGGGGGACAAACCACACACCGCGCAGGAGTTGTGGAGGAGCATGGAACAGCAAACAAATGAGTGGACGTGTGAGCTACGCTCTCCATGAGCTCCGTCCTCTAGCCCGCCCGGACCAGCACGCTTACAGCGCCGTTCAGGGGGAATGCAAGCGGCCAAAAAGCGGGGGAGTAAGAGTGCCCGCAGCGCTGCCAACAGACCACTGACTCGGGCAGAGCTTAAACACTTCTTTGCAAAAACGCTGACGCCACCGACTCCATTGACTCAGCTATCACCGCAGAGACCGCAGGGACCGGAGATACCAGAGATTCCAGGGATTCCGCAGACTCAGCCAGCATTTGTGCAGGTCGCGGCGGCGGCGAAGGTATTGCCTGTGGAACTGTGTGTGGCGAATCCGGAAAGGAATCCAGCTATGTCCCGCGCTGGTGGAGGTACTCATTGTTTGTTAGATAAGGACCCTATGCCCTCTATGTCTTCCTCGATTGACCCTCCGCAGCCCTCTATCCCATTCTGCTCCACTGCATCTCTTGCAACAGAAGGCATAAGCCAACATACTTATAGCCCGGTTACATTGAAAATGGATGAGGAGCTGCGCTTACTCCTTAGCTCTCTGCCCCGCAAGGCGGATCTTGAGCAGATGGTGAGTCGCATTGAGGAGGCTCATAAAAAGGACATTTTAGTAATTAAAAATGAACTTGGAGCTTTAGATGAGAGGGTTCAAGCAGAATAATCTGCCACAGGTGCTATGGAGCAGCGGATAAGTGCATTAGAATCGCACCTAATATCCCAAGTGGAACATTCCACTGCCCTTCAATTGCAGATGGAGGACATGGAGGATAGAGGGAGGCGCAATAATGTACGTCTGCGGGGTCTCCCTGAGTCCACAGCAGCAGAGGACTTAAGGATCACCGTGACCGATATTCTGGCAAAACTTTTAGGAGAGTCGCTACCTCCAAACATGGAACTGGATAGGGTTCACCGAGCTCTAGGCCGCAGATCTGAGGATCCAAAAAGACCTAGAGATGTACTTATCAGGTTCCATAGGTTCCAGCATAGAGAATTGGTTATCCGGAAAGCATGAGACCTACATATGCTGGAGACTAGTGATATGTAGATTAAAATCTTGCCAGACATCTCTAAAGCTACTCTTTCTCGCAGAGCGCTCCTGCGCCCCCTATTAGACCTAGCGAAACAACGGGGGGTTACATATCGGTGGGGCTTTCCGTTCTCTGTTTCGTTTCGGAAAGCATCCGCCTCTTTTACTCTCCGTTCAAGAGATGATCTGAAGGCCTGTTTTTTATTCTTGGGTACTGCCCCCATCGAGATACCAGACTGGCTTCAGCTTCCCCCACGCTCTAGGGCGCACATGCAACAATCTTTAACAGACACAATTTAGTTTTGCACAAACCACAATCTCAGGAGTATACAGCAACCATCATACCCGAGAGAAGAAGACTCACCATAAAGCATGGTCATTTACTTATTCCCTACGGCTCGGGAGATCGCTGGGATACTGTGCCTAACCCATAATATAGGGAAGATCAAGATAATAATAACCGATCCTAGTTCCTTTTTGGTGCAGGCTATAAGATCGTTCCTACTATAACTTGTTCTCGAGGAATAGATCTTGGAATATACTTTGGAAGCACATCTCTAGGACAGCAGAGAATGAATTAAGTTTCATAGATCCTCTTGATATGCCCAATCATCCCATCCCATCCCTAAGCTCCTTTCTTACCGTCTTATTGTCTTACCGTTTTGGTGGGGAATTTAATTGAAGCACCTTGGGGGAAAACAATTTCTTATAAACCACACTCTGTACGGAACAGAACATCCTTCCTCAAAGGACTGTACATATGTTTGTTTGTTTTACAGCTCTGGAGGCATTCACATTTCTTTTAAAGCATGTATTATGTGGGGGTAGCACTTTTTCCTTTGAGGAATGATTGTTACAATAGGTGGAAGTTGAAAGGTAGAGGGCTTTTTTTTGGTGTTTATTGCATGAATCAGGAGACATGTTATTCTTTATATAAATATGCACTGCATTTTTTTGAAAAATTAGTGGGTCCGGATGAGCAGGATATCGGGCTTCTAAATCTACCTGTTCTTTTTTTTTCTCTCTCTTCTTATTTACTCACCTTTCCTTTTAGGCCCGTGCATATTTCTTAGGTGGGATTTACCTCTGTGCACATTCTGTAGGACCCTTACATATTTAGTTAAAAAGGAAAGGGAAAAGAGGGAAAGAAAAAGGGAAAAAGAGAGTAAAAGAGATAAAGAGAGGAAAAAGGATTTTTTTTTTCCCTTGCCACTCAAGGTATTTATTTAAAAAGGGGAAAGATAGGAAAAGAGGAAAAGGGTGGAAAAAGAAAAAAGGAAAAAGTGTTACAAAAACATTGTGTAAAATTAAGTTAAAACAGCGCTAGCAACAGATAATATAACAACAAATAGAAAAATCAATATAAACACAATAGGTGCTTTATACCATATAAAGTCTCTCAATAAAATTAATATAAAAGTGCTCAAGTGCAAGTCTTTGTTTCTTCAGTGCAAGTGGATAAAGGTGCTCAGGTGCATATCCATCCAGGTGTATTAAGTGCTCACATGAGTGACCCTCCAGGTCCCCTACTCACCACACTATAGATGGCTCAGCGTGTTTGGATATAATGATGGGACTGTGACGTCCGTGCTCCAATATTTCATCCAAGTTAGGATCGCTCCGTTGGGATAGAGATGGGTTTCCCCAATATATGTGGATGAAAGAAAGGGGCTAATAGTGTAATACGTTCAAGAAATATATTTATTCCCCCACAGTTTAGGTTATACTCACAAGAACAAACAAATGAGAAAGCGATATGACAAACAGGCTCCACGCCGGAAATACGTCAACGCGTTTCACCCTGATGGTGGGCGTTTTCAAAAAGGTCTTTTTGAAAATGCCCACTATCAGGGTGAAACGCGTTGACGTATTTCCGGTGTGGAGCCACGTAGCGTCACTTCCGGTCGGGCTTCCTGGTCTCGGTGGAACGCACGCCAACAGCGGCATTCCTGTTTGTCATATCGCTTTCTCATTTGTTTGTTCTTGTGAGTATAACCTAAACTGTGGGGGAATAAATATTTTTCTAGAATGTATTACACTATTAGCCCCTTTCTTTCATCCACATATATTGGGGAAACCCATCTCTATCCCAACGGAGCGATCCTAATTTGGATGAAATATTGGAGCACGGACGTCACAGTCCCATCATTATATCCAAACACGCTGAGCCATCTATAGTGTGGTGAGTAGGGGACCTGGAGGGTCACTCATGTGAGCACTTAATACACCTGGATGGATATGCACCTGAGCACCTTTATCCACTTGCACTGAAGAAACAAAGACTTGCACTTGAGCACTTTTATATTAATTTTATTGAGAGACTTTATATGGTATAAAGCACCTATTGTGTTTATATTGATTTTACTATTTGTTGTTATATTATCTGTTGCTAGCGCTGTTTTAACTTAATTTTACACATTTTTCCAACAATTGGTTTGGATGCACAGCAGCTGCACTTTAATTGATACACTTATCAGTCACTATTACTATTTATTAATTGTGTTGAGCGCTGTTATAAGTTTGTTTTTCCGTTACAAAAACATTGAGTGGCGGGGTTACAATGTTTGTAGGGGAATAGACTAAACCGGGTACTGGGAAGGGCGGATCTTGATCACCCTACCCTTAAAATGTAGGAATACACGGGGCAAGACATTTTGATTAGATTAATGGGTGGGACTGGGACCGTTTTGCCTCATCTGTAGTCTCGGTTGAGGTGAAACGGTTGCCTCGTCCGGGGCTGCGGGTGGGGTGGGACGGTCTTGGCATCACTCATCTGTAGTCTCGGCTAGGCGATAGAAATTGGACAGGGTGGATGACCCTGGTTTGGGGAGGTCATGAACAGAGTAATGAACACCGGACGTAATAGCGCATTTCTAAGTCTAGACTATTGAATTCCTCCTGTGGTTACGTGGAGGCAACAGTAAGGGTGCAGCGGAGTTCATATACACTAGCCCCAGTCTTTTTTTTTTTCGTCTCCTCTCTCTATGGGGCTGGTATATCCGAATTCTCTATGCAAGAATAATGATTTTGAAATTGTGTGATTTCTCTCACGGTGATGTGTTTCTCTGTTTCTTTTTGCCTTTTTTTTTTTTTTCACATTTTTGGAAAGTGCTATGAATCATGATTTTTATGTCACTCTGTATACGAATATATATTGCATATAAATATATTTGAAAAATTAGCTGGTCCGGTCGAGTGAGATCGGGCTTCTAAATTCACTTGTTCTCTTTTCCACTCACCTCCCTTCTTAGGCCCGCACATTTTTTTTAGGTGAGACTCACCTTAATGCGCATCTCGCAGGTTTTCTGCGTATCTAGGTTGTTTTTTTTTTCTCTCCCTCTCCCCGCCCCTTCCTTATTTTCCCTTTTCTCTTTCCTTGGCCAGATGGATTCACTAAAGATTCTCTCATTAAATGCAAAGGGACTTAATATCCCAGAAAAATGAAAGTTGTTACTCAATGACCTTAGACATCGCAAAGTGGATATAGCTTTTATCCAGGAGACTCATTTTAGGGAGGATAAACTACCGGTCTTGAGAAATCGGTACTACCCACTGACTTACAACTCGACCAGCGCGACGGCAAAATCCAGGGGCGTATCAATATTAATCTCGGGCAGGGTACCATGGTCACTAACCCAGACTTACAAGGATGACCAGGGTCGTTTTTTGTTCCTCAAGGGCAGGGTGGGAGATGTTGTGGTCACCCTGGCAACGTTTTATGCACCCAATGATAATCAAGATCATTTTATCATACGTACTCTCTCTAAACTATCAAAGTTCTCAGAAGGGCGACTGATCGCCGGAGGTGATTTCAATATATCACTGATTCCCACAGTAGATACCTCGACAGGGCGTTCCTCGGTCTCTCCTGGCATACATAAGCGGATCTTGCATAATAACCAACTTGTAGATATATGGCGCATGCAACATTCAGGAGAAAGGGATTACACTTTTTTTCCACACCCTCATATATCCTACTCTAGGATCGATTTTTTTTAATTCCACACCGAGATCTACATGCAGTTAAAAAGACCGGTATAGAGTCTATCACTTACTCAGACCATGCAGCGATTACGTTAAACTATGCCCTGTTGGAGGTGGCTTCGACAGGTATGTAATTCTGGAAACTTAATGAGAGCCTCTTAAATCCGACAGTAGTTGAGGAGGTATCTAAAGAAATGAATTCCTATTTCTCTACTAACGAAACGTCGGACTGCGATAAAGGCGTGGTGTGGGAAGCACACAAAGCAGTAACAAGGGGATCTTAATTAAGAACGGCGCCCATATTAAGAAAATGAGAAACAAAATGCTGAACTCTCTCTTTATTAGGATACACGACTTAGAATTAACACATAAAAAAACATCAAAGTTTAGAGGTAGAACAGGAATTATTTTCGCTACGCAAACAAGTTACCGATCTTCTATATTTCAAAGTGAAGGCAGATCTGCAGAAGTGCCGTAAGCATACATACACCTCAGGAGATAAATGTGGAAAATTATTGGCATGCTCAGTACGGGAACAGAGACGGGTAGCGTATATCCCCCACATTCTTACCCCATCAGGGCAGAAGGTGTCCCTGCCACAGCATATAACTCAGACCTTCTGTGACTTTTTTGCATCTCTATATGATTTATCAGATAGTAATGTACCAATATCCCAAATGGACGAATATATTGCGTCAGCTGAGCTCCCAGCTTTTTCGCTAGAAGTTCAACAAGAACTTGAGAGGAAAATATCTCTAGAGGAACTAAGGTGCGCACTAAACTCTATGAAGTTGGATTCGGCTCCTGGACCTGATGGTCTTTCAGTATCTTATTATTGTAAATTTTTTTCGATACTTGGTCCTCATATGGTTTCCCTATTGAATGACTTAGGACTGAGTGCTTCTCTCCACCCTGATACCTTGAGGGCTCACATATCCCTTATCCCAAAAGAAGGGAAGGATTTATCAGCATGTGGCAGTTATCGCCCAATATCTCATTTAAATTCTGATTTGAAAATTTTCACGAAACTCCTGGCACTACGACTCTCGCCCCATCTGGAATCACTGATCCATTTGGACCAAGTGGGATTTATCCCAAAGAGGGAGGCAAGAGATAATACTATTAAAGTATTAAATCTGGTTCATATAGCTTCGAAATTTAATACACCTAGCATTTTTTTGAGTACCGATGCCGAAAAAGCTTTCGATGGGGTCAATTGGCCGTTCATGTTTGCAGTTTTACGTCAGATTGGCTTGGGGGCAAACATGATACCCTGGATTTCCCAAGTCTACTCTGACCCCTCAGCGCAAGTGAAGGCCAACGGGCTTCTCTCTGACTCATTCCATATAGTTAATGGCACGCGTCATGGATGCCCGTTATCTCCCTTACTTTTTGTATTGTCCTTAGAGCCCTTTCTACATAGGGTACGTTTAAACTCAGATATCTCAGGGATTTTGGTAGAGAAGACGGAGCACAAGGTCTCGGCATATGCCGATGACCTATTATTTTCACTCACAAAACCAATGATTTCTATACCGAACCTCTTACGTGAATTCGATATTTACGGAAGATTATCCAATTTGAAAATAAACTATAATAAATCGGAAGCCATGGGTATTGGCATAACGTCAAGTGTACTCTCTCATCTTAAATCCACTATATTGTTTCGATGGACTGATACAGCTCTTCAGTACCTGGGCGTAAACATCCCCTCGGACTTAGTTGCAACTTATAAGGTCAACTTCCCTGCTCAACTAACCAGTATAAGTGCACTCTTGGAAGGTTGGCAACAGGGTTTACATTCGTGGTTTGGGAGATGCAATCATTTAAAGATGTGCATACTCCCCAAGTTGCTCTATTTATTTCAGACATTACCTATTATCATCCCCCCCCTCTTTTTTTAAAAGAGTTCACTCGCTATTTACTCGCTTCATTTGGGCCAATAAAAAACCTCGCATCTCCCATGCCCAGCTTTCCTGGCCTAAGTCAAAAGGTGGTTTAGCTCTCCCAAATGTTTATAAATATTATCAGGCAACGCACTTGGGAAGAATTATCGACTGGAGACGACACTCCAGTTTCAAACAATGGGCACAGATTGAACAACTACAATCAGAGGCAGATCTAGGAGGGGCTATATGGTGTTATAAATATCTACCCCAAGATATTGTGCAACACCCTACAATCGGTTCAACCTTGAAGGTCGCTAGATTAATAATAAAACGATCAGTGCTAACCTCAGTCGATTCACCCTTGATTCCAGTACTGGGTAACCCAGCCTTTGCCCCGGGGATTACAGTTCAATCTCTACGAGACTTGAAGAAAAAGGGTTTTGTACAGGCCTCAACTTTTATTCGGGACAATAACTGGCCTACTATTGCAAGCCTTTTTGACCCATCCGGCCCCTACCGTCTACCATTCTGGAACGCCATCCAGCTGCATAATTTCTTACAAACTCTTCCTGCTCCTAAGTCATTAACTAGGGACTTAACGTTGTTTGAAAAATACTGCGTGGGTAACGACATACTACCGAATGTATTATCTAAAGTTTACCATCTATTGGCGTTACCTCCAGAGGGCAAACGATTGTCCTGCCTGGATAAATGGGAAAGAGACCTTAACTGTAGGTTCACGGCGAAACAGGAAAGGGATATAATTACATTGGCACTGGAAACCCCCGTTTGTACCAAGGTGAAGGAAATGAACTATAAATTACTTACGAGATGGTACCGGGTGCCTTTTTTACTGCATACGTTTTCTGCAAGTGTCTCAGATCAGTGCTGGCGATGCCAGGAGGAACCGGGGACTATCTTACATATTTTTTGGGAATGCCCTCGGCTAGCTCATTTTTGGGGAGAGGTGTATGCGTTAGCCCAAGAATTTTCTGAGAGGGAGATCCCGAATAATGCGGCTTTTTTTTTACTACATGTTTCCACCCTGCCCCTTGAGAGTTACAAGAAATCGATCCTGTTTCATATCTTGAACGCAGCTAAATCATGTATACCCTTATGTTGGAAGACACTTCTTCCTCCAACGATTAGTGATTGTGCCCGTAAAATTGAAGATATTAATAAAATGGAAGACTTACGTCTTTCTGCACAATTTAAAAAGCAATTTTATAATAAAACATGGGGCGCATTGGAACAGGTTTGTCTTAACAGAACGGGGGAGGAATTTACTGTGCTCCGTGAGATCAACAGCCATTACTGAGTCGGAAGGTCAGGAAATTAGTCCCTTAGTTTGAATAGTACTATTTTAGGTGAATCCAAGGCGGCCTCCCCTTTCCCCCCCCCCCCTCCTTTCCTCCCTTTTTTCCTACCCTTTCCCCCCTCATTTTGATTTTTTCTTTTTCTTTCTTCTCCCCTTCCCTTTTTTTGTTTTGTTTTGTTTTGTTTTGCTCTGTTTTGCTTTGTTTTGTTTTGTTTTGGTTTTGTTGATATATCTCATTAACCACTTTACCACCGGAGGATTTTCCTGCTAAAAGACCAGGGGTTATTTTGCGATTTTTTACTGCGTGACTTTAACGGACAATCGCGCGGTCGTGCGACGCTGTACCTAAACGAATTTCACGTCCTTTTTTTCCCACAAACAGAGCTTTCTTTTGGTGGTATTTGATCACCTGTGCGATTTTTTGATCACGCGCTATAAACAAAAAAAGAGCGTAATTTTTGCAAAAACAACAATATTTTTCACTTTTTTTTATATGAAATTCCCCCAAAAAAAAATGTAAAAATCTAAATTTTTTAAAATTTTCGGCCAATTTGTTTTACGCTACCTATGTTTGGTAAAAAAAATCGCAAAAAGCGTATTTTGATTGGTTTGCGCAAAAGTTATCGCGTTTACTAACAAAGGGAAAGATTTTTGTCATTTTTGGTGTTTTTTTTTTTAACGAGTAATGGCGGCGATCTGCGATTTTTTTTGCGGTACTGCGACATTGCGGCGGACAGATCGGACCCTTGACTGACATTTTTGACACTTTTGGGGGTACCAGTGACATTACTGCAGTAATCAGTGCTATACATATGCACTGTTACTGCAAAAATGACACTGGCAGGGAAGGGGTTAACAGTATTGGACAGGGAGGGGTTAAGTGTGTCCTAGGGGCGTGATTCTAACTGTGTAGGGACAGGTCTACTAGTGTAAAAACAAAGATCAACAGTTCTACATAGTAGAACTGTTTGATCTTCACTTTTACACAGGGAGAACTGACAGGTGGCTTGTTTACACAAGCCGCTCTGTCTTTCTCCCGCTGTAGCGGCGATCGTAGTGTGACCGGCGGACATCGGGTCCGCCAGTCACACTCCCGCACTCCTCCGTGAACGAGCCGAGGCGGGCGCGCGCCTCGGCGGGCGCGCGCCCGCCCGCTATTGGCTCTGGAAGGAGTGACAGGCGAGCGACGTAGACCTACGTCACTCTGCCTGGCCGGGGCCGACTGCCGCAGTAAATATACTGTGCGCAGTCGGCAAGCGGTTAAAGTGATGGATAAGCACGGAAAGTGATGTATTGATTTGGTAATAATCTGTAGGTGTGATTTTGTATAAATAAAATATTTGAAAAAAACAAAAAAACAAAAACAAATGAATAATAAAACCCAAAAATAAATATTAAAATGTGTGCAAACGGATGATATACAAATTATACAAAAAAAACCTTGCACATAATGTCACCACCTAGCGGTTGTAAACAATAATTACACATGAGATGTAGACAAAGCACAAATAAAATACTAATACTATCTATATTACATAACTAACTAGCACTGTCTCCATTCACTATATGTTATTCATCATCATATGTACAGGTATGTAAATGGACGACAAACTAAATGTAGTATATGTATGTATGTATATGTCTATATATATATATATATATATATATATATATATATATATATATATATATATATAGCCAAAAATGACATTAAAAATTTAAGACAATGAAAAAATATGTAGTAAAAAATAAAGTGGAATAATCCATGGAAATCCACCAGAAAAACTCTTGATTTTTAAAAACAGGACAATCAATAATTACAGGCAGGAGAAAAGGAACATTTTTTATGTTGATATGTATAGAAAATTAACTGTTGTTAATGAAGGAATTAACATCCCATTCCACGTTGAGCCCCCAAGGATGGTAGGATTTAAAGTCGAATATCCATCGCGTTTTACGACGAGATATCTGTCTTTTGAGATTACTACTCTTCCATTGAGGGGAATATTTCTCAATGCCCACAACCCTTAGGGACGCAGGATTTCTTTTTTTTTTTTAATAGAAAATAAGTTTATTTGTGCTGCAAAAATACAATACAAAATACAAAAACTCATTAACATGTGAGTTACACAATTGTGAAACACTTAAAGTGAAATAAGTGAAACAAGATATACCTTCACCGTACAAAAGAAGAGGTACAATGATACAATGTTATAAATATCTCACTCAGCAGCACCCCGCCCTGGTGATATATCAATTACATCCTGTCACTATGAGCAATAATCAAACAATCATATCCATACCCCGGCCCCACCGCCTCCCCCCATCCCCCAAAGACTTCAGAAAATATAAAATCACAAAAAATTTATACATTAAATGTACGAGTACTCTCTAACCACCGACTCCAAATTGTATCAAATTTCTTGGGACACCCCCTGTGTTTATAAATCAATAGTTTATAACGAAGAGCAGAATTTATTTCCGCGATCCAGTCCTGAAGAGTAGGGACTGATTCACGCATCCACTGTCTGGCTATAAGTTTGCGAGCGCTAAAAATAGATTACTGAAGAAAAATGGTAAAAAATGTATCAATGTCACAGTCAGGGAACAAACTTAACATACAGGGTAAAACATCTAACTGTAAGGGGGAGCCCATATGATCGTGCAAAAACTTAATAACCTGTGTCCAGTAAGCCTGAATATCCGGGCAAGACCAAATGAGATTTAAAAACGTACCCAGTTGCAGGGGGCAATGATGGCAGGAGGAGTTATATGACCGCCTATATTTCGATATTCTAAGCGGAGTAAGATAAGCTCTATGCAAGATGTACAGCTGAGTCACACGCTCTGAAAGTTTGGGCGAAGCCAACCTAGGGCCCACCAAGATATCGCCCCAATCCATCTCATCCAGGGGACCCGTATCCACAGCCCAATGAGCCTGTATCCGGGTCACCTGGCGATCATCCTCAACACCACGCAATTCAATGTATAAGGATGAGATAAGACCCTCATGCGTGTCGCCCAACAGCACCTCAAGCAGAGGGATATTTTGTAAAACGGGAAATTGTGTCAAGAATTGTGCATGTAATGCGTGACGCAACTGTGCGTATGGAAAAAACATATGCGGAGGGAGATCATACTCAGCTTTAAGTGATTGAAAGGAACGAACGCCTGAATCACAAAGCACCTGGCCCAGATACAGTATGCCCCTAGTTGCCCACAACTGACAATCCGGGATAGATAGAAGCTCTCGCAGGCCTGAGCTATGCCATAAGGGGGTCCTGGTGTGTATCTGAGGGTAATTTAACTTTTTTGCCGCTATCGCCCAAATCTTCCTGTGATGGAACAACAAATTATTCATCACCATCGCTTGAGGCGAAGGACCACATTTTCGTAAAAGTACCTGCATAGGGGTGTAAACAGCTTGAGGAAATCCATGACAAACTAAGGTTTGGTATCTAGTAGCCTCCAATTTATTAAAATAAAAAAAATGGGAAAGTTGTGACGCAAGGTAATAAGATTGAAAATCCGGTATAGCCACCCCCCCCCCCCCTTATCCGTAGGGTTTTTAAGTGACACCCATGTTAACTTATGGCACTCAGGTCCCCAAATAAAGGAATTCAGGATACGGTCAATAATTTTAAATAATTTCAGTGGGATTGGAACAGGGGAGTGCCAAAAGGCATAAAGAAATTTTGGTAATAAAATCATTTTAATAAGATTCACCCTACCCATTTATCCCAATGGCAACCTAGCTCATGTTTGAGTACGTTGTTTAAGCATATCAATTAGAGGTTCAATATTATCCCGCACATAGTCTGTAGGAAATTTGGTAATCGTAACCCCAAGATACCGAATCACCGCAACTCGCTGCAAGGGGAAGGAAGCAGAAACTTTTGAGGGTGGGGATGGGTCCAGTGGTAATATTTGAGATTTAGACTAGTTGATACGTAGGCCTGAATGGGGTCCAAACTGTTCTATTATACGCAACGCGGAGCATAAAGAGTCATCCGTGTCTTCCAAATATAGTAGCATATCGTCCGCGTAAAGACCGATCTTTTCAGTCAGGCCCAAATGACACAATCCATGGACATCAGGGGGAAACCGAAGCTGGAAAGCCAAAGGCTCCACGGCCAACGCATAAAGCAAGGGTGATAAAGGGCAGCCCTGTCTGGTACCTCGGCCTAGAAGGAAAGAATCTGATGTCCATCCATTGACCGATATCCTGGCTACAAGTTTATAATATAGTACTTGGACCCATCTAATAAATTCTGGACCAAATCCAAAAGCACGCAGGCATTCCCATATATAACTCCACTCAACTGAGTCAAAGGCCTTGGCGACGTCTAGCACCACCAAGGCTCTAGTACCCACCCCATCATGAACAGCCTGCAGTTTCATATATAAACGGCGAATATTCATTGCAGTATTTTTGCCTGGCATAAAGCCAGTTTGATCAGAGTGTATCAAGGAAAGTATGGCCTTATTTAGACGAAGTGCCAACAATTAAGCTAAAATTTTAATATCCGCCTGTAGCAGGGAGATGGGACGGTAGGATTCTGGATATAAAGGGTCTTTACCAGGTTTTGGCAGAATAATAATATTGGCTTCTCTCATAGAGTCTCTCAGACGGCCAATGTCATGAACATGGGTATAAAGGGAAAGGAGCGCCGGGGATAAGGATTCAGAAAAAGTCGCATAAAACTCGAGGGGTAAACCGTCGGAACCGGGGGCTTTACCCATGTCCAAAGAGGCAATGGCAGTGGCAATTTCATCTACTGATTAAGGAACATCCAATTCCGCTCGCTGGGCATCGGATAACTGGGGCAAGGATATACTGTGAAAAAATTCTCGGGTGTCCTGGGTGGCAACCGACGACTGAGAAGTATATAATTGAGCATAAAAAGAACGAAACGCAGCAGCCACCTGCGGCGGTTCAGAAATAAGAGTCCCATCAGAGTCCCTAAGCTGAACCACAACCGGAGGTTTAGTATCCAGATGGGCTAGATATGCCAAAAGTCTACCTGCCCGCTCTACCTGTTCAAAAACCCCTTGTTTACTAAAAAACAACTTCTGGTCTACTAATCTTGTCTGAGTTTTCAATGCAGAAACATTACCAGGTGACAGGTCAACTGAACAACTATTAGTCAGGGAAGTCAAATGTGCTTGTGCAGCAGCCAGAGCAATACCCGAGGACCACTTGAATCGATTGATTCGGCGGGCCAGAGTATCTCGAGCATGAAGTTTAAAAGCTTCCCACACCGTCCCTGCGGCCGCTGAGCCAACGTTAATGGAAAAAATATAAGACCACTCCCGAGCCAGACCCTCCTGGTCCTCTATAGCAGTAAGCCAAAAAGGATGGAGACGCCAAGGGCGAGGGATCGCCTGGGGTGCTATTCAAAAAGAGGACCAACAGGGTGCATGATCAGACAGGGAGCGGGGCTCAAATCCCGAATCCCGGAGCGTAGGAAGTAAGGAGTTTGAGACTATAATAAAATCTATACGTGACATTGTGGAGTGGGTGGCTGAGAAGCACGAGTACAGGCGTAAATGGGGGTGCTGATAACACCAGGTATCCGTCAGGGCAAAATCCCTGAACAGACGTCCCAGCCGGGTGAGGGGCTGAGACCCCTGAGCCGTCACAACACATTGACGGTCAAGGGCCGGAGCCAATACCATGTTAAAGTCCCCCATCCAAACAGCCGGGACATCAGGGTGCTGAGCCACAAAGGACAAGCCCTCCTGAACCACCTCCGAGCTGTAAAGAGGGGGGACATACAAGCTTATTGTATAAAAGTCCAACCGAACAGAAATAAGGGAAAAATGCACACGCTTAGAAATCAAAACCGAGAACCCTCGGGAAGCAGAAGTGTAGGTGGCATGATATGTCCATCCAATCCATGGACGCTTAAGCGCAAGCTGGAGTTGTCCAGTAATATGCGTCTCCACCAAAACTACAATATCCGCTCTATATGTTTTTAGGCAACTAAAAATGGCGGAACGTTTCACTTTGTCCCGGAGGCCTCTCACGTTCCACGTAAGAAACTTCACATTAGCCATCACAGGCAGCATAAAGATAAAAAAGAAAAGAAAAACAGCATATATGTGTGGGGAACTCCCAAGGCAGGTGTACACATCTCATTATATTTAGAAAAAGCATGTAGTAAAAAACGATCATTGTATCCATTAAGCAACCACATGGGGACACAGGATTTCTGTCAAGATATTGATCAAAATGTTTGGACACCCTATGGGAAGGTAAACCCTTCTTAATATTATTAAGATGTTCACAGACATGAACACCTAGTGCTCGTGTAGTTCTCTCCACTTACTGGAATCCACATGTACAGCTCAAAGGATACACAACTCCGTTAGTCTGACATGGTATGAAATTCTTGATATCATACTTTCTGGATGTGGAAGAGGTTTGGGATGTTTTGCACATCTTAATTTTTTTGCAGGGGAAAAGTCTTTCATATTTTCAAACGTTTTACTCTTAGGAGGAGGACATCAGAGGGCATGGCCAGCCCTACCATGGGTCCCACTGGGTCCATTGGACCCAGGCAGCACTTTGAGAGGGGCAGCAAAATGATGCCCAAGATTTTTTGTGTGTCATCAGTTTACAGTACATTATGGATGGCATTTCCCCATCTCATACTGCCGCCCGTAGTGCAAACTGATGAGTATGAGGAGGCGGAGGGTGTGCGCAATGACGTCAGACATTCAGACAAACTAAATAATACTGGAGTTTGTGGTTTGGAATTGAATACAATGGGATGTCATATAATTGGGCATGTAGACAAGGTGCTGTTGCATATAAATCTGACTTCCTGATAAATGTAATTTAAGTTTTAATTATCATGATATATAATAAAATTGTGTGGTCCTTTCGGTGGGTGTGTTTTTTTTTTTTTTTTTTGTTGGAATGACAGCATTTAATATTTGGACCCAGGCAGCACAATGTCTTGGGCCAGCCCTGTCTGAGGGGTTAATCACCAGCAGACAATATGGAGCTCCACATATGGGGATGTAATCCTCCTGGTTGCAATGCGATAATCCTCGTTCCAGGCACACACATAGCACAGCCGTCAGAAATGTAAAGAAAAGATTTAAGTGCAAACTGTATAATCACACCATCTTTATTGGCTAAAAGAATTCACTTACAAGAAGATGCCGCAAGTCAAACTTGAATATCCAGCTGGGAGCCGATGCTTCCTCGACTGGCTAACGAGACAGCATCATGTGATGTAGGAGACACCACGGGAGGCGATTAACCCCTCTGATGTTTTGAGCCCATCCCACCCACTGGTGATTCAGGGGTCTTTCATTGAGGTGAGCGCAGAGGAGTGCCTCTTGGTGAAGGGAGTTTTATCACACATCAGTAATTTCCTGGCACCTTATTGGTCTTCTGTTGTCATTTCCTGATAAAGGACTTTTTATGAACATTTATATGAATTTATATGAACTTTTTTATGAATTTTTAGCATTATTCATTGCGCTGCACTGTTCTTTCTTTATATTACTGTCTGGGATTTTTTGTGATGTACCTGGTTTAGTATTCAGCATGCATTTTAGGTGGAGTTAGGATTGAATGCGCTGACTGCTTTTTCTTTTATCATCTACTGTATATACCGCCTCCAAAACTTTAAATTTCCAATGTATTGGCTGTATATAGATCTATCCTATATAGCGGTACCTCTATATATACAATTGGAGCATACATATCTTACACTATTTGGCACCTTGTGGTCTATGTGTTTTTACCAGTTGCAGTTTTGTAAGTATACCATTTTTATCCATTTTATTTGCTCAAATACATTTTTTTGCGGTAATGCATTAGGTGCTTGCGACTTCCTGTCCCCTCATTTTTGTAGATCCAATTTGGATTCCCCTATCCATGGAAGGCTGCATCCGCCTAGAATTTGAATTTGTTGCACAATCCTATTCAACAGTGGAGGACCTCTGAGTGCTGGAAGTGATTGTTTTATACAATTAAAGTGTTACTAAACCCACAACAGTAAAATCAGTCTGTATATGTAAAGCATGCTTGCTTTACTCACTGTGGAACCTAAGGGGTTATCCCCTCCGTATTGTCTAAAAAGGCTGTCTTCTCTGATCTTGCCCTTCGTTTACTGTCCCCAATTCATCTGCTGATAGTACAGAGCCCTAGGAGGCACTCTGAACATGCTCAGTTTGGTGTGTATTGCTAGAGAGTTTTTTTTTTTTGGGAGAGAGGGTGCATGTGATCGGCACAGGGCCAATCAGCACTGTCCAGACATAGGGTTAGGGGTCATGCAGAGGAGAATGAAAACTTCCTCTACAAGCTTTAACTAGTGCTAACCAAGATATGCAGGGCCAGCCCTACCATGGGTCCCACTGGGTCCATTGGACCCAGGCAGCACTTTTAGAGGGGCAGCAAATTGACACCCAAGATTTTTTTTCCAGCAGTTTTGTGTGTCATCAGTTAGCAGCGCGTTACAGGCGGCCTTTTCCCATCTCATACTACCGCCTGTAGTGCAAACTGATGAGTATGAGGAGGCGGAGCGTCTCCTTCTGGGAACACCCCGCACATGACTGTGGTGTGCGCAATGACTTCAGACATTCAGACAAACAAAATAAATCTGGAGTTTGTGGTTTGGAATTGATTGTAATGGTATGTCATTAGGGATGCACCGAATATTCGGCGGCCGAACATTATTCAGCCGAAAATAGAAAAAATGGCACTTTCGGTATTCGGCCGAATAAGTCAAAAGGCCGAATAATTTTGTGCCGAACAATTGGGCTGAACGATAGTCGATATGATATCGACTATCGTTCTGTGGCCATAGGCGATATTCATATCGCCGAGGTCACGATATTTACAGGGGGAAGGGACTCGGAGGAGGACAGGAGGACTCACAGACTTCCGTGAAGCCGGGACACTTCAGCGGTGAGCATAAATCCATTACTCACTTGTGCACTGCAGCCCGCCCCACACATTCAGTGAGTCTTACTCTCCTCCCTAGTTTTTTTCAATGGCACATTCAGGAAGCCAATCACGCCGTGATTAGCTGCACAGCGAACCAATCACGCGTGCCTGCATACCTGATTGGTTCCGCTGTGCCGCTACTCACGGCGTGATTGGCTTCCTGAATGTGCCATTGAAAAAACTACGGAGGAGAGTAAGACTCACTGAATGTGTGGGGCGGGCTGCAGTGCACGAGTGAGCAATGTATGTATGCGGCTGTGCTCCTTTCCAGGCTCCTACTAGTCAACCTCCAGCCTCCTACTACCACCACTATGAGAGACTGTCACTATAATCTGATCGAGTCCACACTGACACTGACTGACTGTCACTGAGTAATTGATGTTACCACATTAACCCTGACCTGCCCAGTGCCCTGTATCTGCAATTAAAATTTACAAGGCTGCCTGCATGCTTCCTGATTTCCATTCCCAGCATCCTTCCCAATCCCTACAGTGTCACTAACATTAACCCTATGGTAAAAGGCTGCAGTGTGCACTGAATCCCATTCCCTACAGTAACATTTAGGGAGAGAGAGAGACATGAGAGGACAAGAGAGAGAGAGTGAGAGGACAAGAGAGAGAGACACACGAGAGGACAAGAGAGAGGACAGAAAATTGGCAAAATAAATGGAAAAAATGCGAAACACCGCGTTTGGTATTCGGCCTTCGGCCTTCGGCCAAACATTTCATTATTATTCGGCTTCGGCTTCGGCCAAGAATTTCATTTCGGTGCATCCCTATATGTCATATGATTACAATGAGCTGTTGCATGTAAATATGACTTCCTGATAAATGTAATATTAGTTTTAGTTATCATGATATAAAATAATAGGGAGCAGCATTTCATTCTTGGACCCAGGCAGCACAATGTCTTGGGCCACCCCTGAAGATATGTGTGAGAGCCGCTCAGGCCGTGTGGGAATAAAGTCCGGTGCACACTGCTTTGAGTGCTAGCCAAGAAGGGAGCTTGTCTCTGTTCCAGGCAATGGTATAGAGTTATTATGCGTGTTCCCCAATGCATTTCACCCCACGCACTGGAGCTTACTCATGGGGAACATGAGTAAGCTCTGGTGGGCAGAGTGAAACACGTTGGGGGCGTAGCCTGGCGGGAGTCCAGGCTGAGACTGCCATTTACTATCATACAGCAGTTTTTGACTTGATGTGCGGCTCCTGGGACACCTAATCACTCTCTACCAAGCTTTACCCAGTGCTTGGCTGGACACTGACAGAAATCCCAAGATTTCTATATACTGCTGATGAGAAAAGATATTTAGCAGCAGTAAAAAAATTGCATTTCCATGTTCTGTTTACTGTAAGAGACCAGATATATTGAATGCAGGGTCCTGGGTTTAGTAACCCTTTACCTTTTTAGATGTTAAAGCTTACCTATTTTCAAAAGTTAAAAAAGGGGAAATCTGAAATGGAGACATTGACAGCTATAAAAAGCAGACAGAGGTTCCAAACTTATGTTCCCATTAGTGATGGGCCGAACACCCCTCTGTTCGGTTCTCACCAGAACATCTCAAACAGGGAAAAGTTCTAGCGAACATGTGAACTCCATTAAAGTCTATAGGACACGAATATGAAAAATCAAAAGTCCTCATTTTAAAGGCTTATATGCAATTTATTGCCATAAAAAGTGTATGGGGACCCAGGTACTGCCCTGGGGTAGATGTTTCAATGCAAAAAAATGGTTTTAAAATTATCATTTTTACATGAGCAGTGATTTTAATGATGCTTAAAGTGAAACAAAAATGAAAAATTCCTTTGACTATCATGCCTGGGGGGGGGGGGTCCCCTTAATGTGCCTGTAAAGTAGCGCATCAATACGATGTATGGAGCCAGCTGCAGCAATACTGACATTTCTAAAGGAAAAAGTGTCATTTAAACTTGCTCGCGGACAATGTATTGTCGGCTCCCAGCAATATAGATAAAAAAACATGAAAAAAACGGCATAGGGTTCCCCCCAGTTCATACAAGGCCCTTCAAGTCTGGTAAGGATTTTAAGGGGAATCCCTGGCCCAAAAAAAAAAAAACGGAGTGGATTCCCCCCCAAAAATACATACCAGACCCTTATCCAAACATGCAGCCTGGCAGGCCAGGAAAGGGGGGGAGGCGAGAGCGTGCGTCCCCCCTCCTGAACCATACCAGGCCGCTTGCCCTCAACACGGGGAGGCACCTTGAATCCATGTTGTTGGGGACAAGGGCCTCTTCCCAAAAACCCTGGGCTGTGTTTGTGGGGGTCTGCAGGTGGGGACTTATTGGAATCTGGAAGCCCCCTTTAACAGGGGGCCCCCAGATCCTGTCCCCCCCATGTGAATGGGTATTGGGTACATCGTACCCCTACCCATTCACCAAAAAAGTGTAAAAAAGGAAAAAACACAGAACCACAGAACAAAGTCCTTTATTAAAAAGAAAAATAATAGTGTCCCCCATGTAAATCATGTGATGTCAGAAGGGGCGGTGCCACCGGGTGAAGTAACTGGGTGGCCGCCCCTTTGCCTATAAAAGAGCTGTCAAAGCTGAAGAGCTGCATACGGCGGGATGCCTACACATTTTTGGTGAATGGGTAGAGGTACGATGTACCCAATACCCATTTACATAGGGAGGGCCGGGATCTGGGGCGCCCCCTTGTTAAAGGGGGCTTCCAGATTCCGATAAGCCCCCCACCCGCAGACCCCCACAACCACAGCCCAGGGTTGCTGGTAAGAGGCCCTTATCCCCATCAACATGGGAACAAGGTGCTTTGGGGGGCACCCCAAAGCACCCACCCATGTTGAGGGTAAGTATCCTGGTATGGTTCAGGAGGGGGGCACTCGCTCGCCCCCCCCTTTCCTGGCCTGCCAAGCTACATGCTTGGATAAGGGTCTAGTATCGATTTTGGGGGAGACCCCACGCCATTTTTTTTAGTTTTGGCGTGGAGTTCCCCTTAAAATCTGTACCAGACCCAAATGGCCTGGTATGGATTTTGGGGGGGGGGGGGGGGGCGTGACTCTTTTTTTTTTCAATTTTGGTGTGGAGTTCCCCTTAAAATCTATACCAGACCCAAATGGGCCTGGTATAGATTTTGGGAGGGACCCCATGAGGTTTTTTTTTTTTTAAATTCCGTCATAGGGTTCCCCTTAACCATTTAAATACAGGGCACTTTCACCCACTTCCCGCCTAGACCAATTTTCAGCTTTCAGTGCTCATTGGCATCTAAGGTAAATATTGGTCTACTTGGCATGGCACTGCTCCCCATCTTTAACATTAGCATCTATGGGAAACATTGGACGGCTTGGTATGACCCTGCTCCCTGTCTTTAACATATGCGTCTATGGGAAATATTGGACAGCTTGACATGGCACTGCTCCCTGTCTTTAACATTGGTTGTCTATGGGAAATCTTGGTCAGCTTGGCATGGCAAAACTTACACTATAAGTGAGGGGACCCAGGAGGACTACAACATATCTATACATTATAAAAGTGGCGTATGCCTGTACACTACACTGACTGCCCTAAACTGACTCAACACACTATCCACTAACTACTAGTGATGATCGAACGGTTCGGGTCGACCATCGGTTTGACCCTAACATTGGCTGTTCGAGGTTCGGCCAAATTCCGAACTTTTTGCTGAAAAAGTTCGGAATTCGGCAACCAGAACCGACCAAAATGCAATGGTACAAGAAATGGGCTTTAAAAGCCCGTGATTGGACCAGGACCATCAGTAAAAGCCAATTGAGGGGGCAGGAGAATGCTAGGAATGTGATTGCAGTGACTAGGGGGTCCATAGGCCAATCATTAGTGAATACGCCCCCCAGTATATAAGATAGCCCTTCGCCAAATTCCTAGCATTGTAATACAGGGACATGGAAGAGAGAGGAAGCAGTTCTGTTACTTCTGCTACAAAATGTCATTTAGCAATTTTTAGTGTGAGGAAAGGGATATCTAGTGTAGTTAGGGTGCTATTTTCCACTATAGTTAGTTTAATAATCTAGTTTCTGCAGGGAAAGTTTTAAGTGTAAGGGGACCGTAGTGTAGTGTAGGGTTAACTGACCCTGACTGCTATGGCAGGGTGACAAAACCCTTCCATATCAGGGTGACCGCTATAGAGAAAAGATCGTTTCTCTTTTGTCACTTTCAGAGCAGGGATATGGCTTCTCGCCGGTCAGCTTGCTTTTTGCTGCAGGCGTTTATAGGGCTTTTTTGAGGAGATGTTTGGAGTCAGGCATGACATCTGAACTTCTGTGTAGGGGTATATATACAGTATATATACAGACACCCATGTCTGTATATATACACATATATAGGTGTGAAAGGAGCAGAACACTATACTTGCGCTAATGAAATAATGAACACCAATATGTCTCCGCTCCTATCACACCTATATATGTGTATGTGTAAAATACATATAAGTGTGTGTGTATATATACCCCTATACAGAAGTTCAGATGTTTTGCCTGCCTCCAAAGACCCACAACAAATGCCCAAAAAAAAACGCCTGCAACAACACACCTCGGCATATTTTTTTTTTGGCGCAGGCATTTTTTTTGGGCATTTTTTGTGGGTCTTTGGAGGCAGGCAAAACATCTGAACTTCTGTATAGGGGTATATATACACACACATGTATGTATATATACACCTAGTCATACATAGGTGTGAAAGTAGCAGAACACTATGCTTGCGCTAATAAAATAATTAACAGGCATATGTCTCCGCTCCTATCACACCTATATATGTGTATGTGTATATATACATATAAGTGTGTGTGTATATATACCCCTATAGAGAAGTTCAGATGTTTTGCCTGCCTCCAAAGACCCCATAAAAAATGCCCAAAAAAAATGCCTGCGCCAAAAAAAAACGCCCAGGTGTGTTATTGCAGGGGCTTTTTTTGGGCATTTTTTTGGGGTCTTTGGAGGCAGGCAAAACATCTGAACTTCTGTATAGGGGTATATATACACACACACACTTATATGTATTTTACACATACACATATATAGGTGTGATAGGAGCGGAGACCTATTGGTGTTAATTATTTCATTAGCGCAAGTATAGTGTTCTGCTACTTTCACACCTATATATGTGTATGTGTATATATACATATAAGTGTGTGTGTATATATACCCCTATAGAGAAGTTCAGATGTTTTGCCTGCCTCCAAAGACCCCAAAAAAATGCCCAAAAAAAAACCCTGCAATAACACACCTGGGCGTTTTTTTTGGGCGCAGGTGTTTTTTTGGGCATTTTTTATGGTGTCTTTGGAGGCAGGCAAAACATCTGAACTTCTCTATAGGGGTATATATACATACACCCATGTCTTGATTATTGAAAAAAAAAAGAGATTTCTTTGGATTTAGTGTCTGGGGGGTCTAAAAAGTGTACCTGTGAGGTTTCAGCTCTGTAGCATGTCCAGAACGAGAAAAAAAAACATTTTTCTTAGGATTTTTATTAGCGCAGGGATGTGGCTCCGCTCCTATCACACCTATATGTGTGTATGTGTATATATATACATATATGTGTGTGTGTATATATACCCCTACACAGAAGTTTAGATGTTATGCCTGCCTCCAAAGACGCCCAAAAAATGCCCAATAAACGCCTGCAACAACACACCTGGGCGTTTTTGTTGCAGGCGTTTATTGGGCATTTATTGGGCGTCTTTGTCGGCAGGCATAACAGCTGAACTTCTGTATAGGGGTATATATACACTCACACACATATATGTATATATACACATACACACATATAGGTGTGATAGGAGCGGAGTAGGGAGACCAGAGATCCCCCCAGGAAGGAGTCAACTAGGGACACCAGTTGGATGAGATTCAAACAATGATAACTTTATTTGGCACATATGCCGGTGCAAACATAAACAGTGTAAACAGGTGAGGCATGGCAATAATAAAAAACAATATAAAAACAAGATCACATCCTATGGAGGAACATCAACCCGGGTTGAATGCAAGAGTGAGTAATAAGTAGATGGAGCAATAATGATATGTAGTAACCAATGAGGCCAGGGAGTGAATTGCACAGTCCCAATTGCCGGTATCCCGTAATTAATGAGGTAGTTAAGATATTCTTGGCAGATGCAGTCCCCGCTAGGGGAGGTCACCACATGGGGTGAATGGTAGTAAAAATGTAGGGTCCCATATAGGGATAGCTGGATCTAGTAAGAACAAGTAATGATGGACTGGCGGCAAACGATGAAGGTTTGCTGAATGAAAGTTTCCCAAAACGTCATATACTGCTTAAATGAGAAAGTCACTCACAAAACATCAGTTGGAAAACATATACATCTTGCTAGTTACCATCCTTCAGGCATAAATTCGTGCCACAAGACTGGTCCTGGGAAGTGTGGACCTTGGTGACGTGATGGCGGTACACTCCGGCGTTGGCATTCCCCATGGCTCGCTCTCCCTCTGTGTACTTCCCTGTTGCCGAGTGCGGCCCAACGTCACGCCGGACATAGGAGGCGGGGGGATGCTGTGATTGCAGCCGTACGATGTCCGCTGGTCACATTGGTCGCCGTTCCATTGGATGGAGGAGGATGACGTGGACGACGCGTTTCACTGGCACAGAGCCAGTTTCCTCAGAGCTAGCGGTGGGAGGAAGTGGTTGGACATTTATAGAAGCCCGTTAATTAAATACACAGGTGATTATAGTTTGGGTTTTATGTAGCGTGTGTTACACTCTTTTAGCCACAAGATGTCCTCACTCCAATCAAAATAAATAGACAGATGTAGTACTCCCATGGACCTCATTCTTTTTCCTCATGAGAGTATGTGCCCAAGAAAAAAGGCTATCATCTCCATGGGAAATCAGGCAAAAGCCCATATTGACCAGTATTTACAATGAAGATAAAAACATACACAGGAAGAAGACGGGTCTTGCTGATGATAATGCATATCCACAAAAATGTAAGTTTCCCATTGATACACTATAATCAGTGGCGGCTGGTGCTCAAAATTTTTGGGGGGGGGGGCAAAAAGAAAAATGTAATAGGTATTGCTTCGCGGCAAAAAATGCGGTAATATGCATGGCACAGGTGATGGTACAGGCATGGCACAGGTGATGGTATAGGCATGGCACAGGCATGACACAGGTGATGGTATAGGCATGGCACAGGTGATGGTATAGGCATGGCACAGGCATGGCACAGGTGATGGTATAGGCATGGCACAGGTGATGGTATAGGCATGGCACAGGTGATGGTACAGGCATGGCACATGTTATGGTATAGGCATGGCACAGGTGATGGTATAGGCATGGCACAGGTGATGGTATAAGCATGGCAGAGGTGATGGTATAGGCATGGCACAGGTGATGGTAAAGGCATGGCACAGGTGATGGTATAGGCATGGCACAGGTGATGGTATAGGCATTGCACAGGTGATGGTATAGGCATGGTACAGGTGATGGTATAGGCATGGCACAGGTGATGGTATAGGCATGGCACAGGTGATGGTACAGGCATGGCACAGGTGATGGTATAGGCATGGCACAGGTGATGGTATAGGCATGGCACAGGTGATGGTAAAGGCATGGCACAGGTGATGGGATAGGCATGGCACAGGTGATGGTACAGGCATGGCACAGGCATGGCACATGTGATGGTATAGGCATGGCACAGGCATGGCACAGGTGATGGTATAAGCATGGCACAGGTGATGGTATAGGCATGGCGCAGGTGATGGTAAAGGCATGGCACAGGTGATGGTATAGGCATGGCACAGGTGATGGTATAGGCATGGCAAAGGTGATGGTATAGGCATGTCACAGGTGATGGTATAGGCATGGCACAGGTGATGGTATAGGCATGGCACAGGTGATGGTACAGGCATGGCACAGGTGATGGTATAGGCATGGCACAGGTGATGGTACAGGCATGGCACAGGTGATGATATAGGTATGGCACAGGTGATGGTATAGGCATGGCACAGGTGATGGTATAGGCATGGCACAGGTGGTGGTATAGGCATGGCACAGGTGATGGTATAGGCATGGCACAGGTGATGGTATAGGCATGGTACAGGCATGGCACAGGTGATGGTATAAGCATGGCACAGGTGATGGTACAGGCATGGCACAGGTGAGGTCACAGGTCGGCTTCAATCACTTACCTGCTCTCCTCCTGGGCTGCCTGCGAGACGTCCATGGCGCTGCTCCTCTCCTCTTCAGTCCTCTTCTTCTGACGGTGGCGGGATTCCGGGAACCATCCACGGCGCTGCTCGTCTCGTCCTCTTCAGTCTTCTTTGATGGTGGCGGGCTCTCTGGGTCTTCCGATCGGTCCGGGCAGCGGGAAGGAGATCGGGCGGTGATGGTGCGTGACTGACGCACTCACCGGCACCGCCCCCATTGCGACATCAGCGGGGTCAGCAATCGGATGTCCTGGATGATGATTGGTCCAGGGTGGAGAACAGCCAGGATATCACGAAAGTGGGGATGTCCTAGTGCTACGACCTGCGCCCAGGTTACGTCCCAGAAGGCAGCCAATCGGCGCCTCTGCTGGGTCGTAAACCCCCCCCCCCCCCATAGCCACCACATAGGCCGGCGAACGCGATTTTTTTTTTCAAACTCTATTGTTCGTTTTGTAAACTTTTTTTTTTTTCCCTTTTTTTTAGGGGGGGGGGGGCGGCGCCCTGGCGCCCCCTATGCACAGGCCGCCACTGACTATAAGCTAGAAAGGGACATCCAGTATCCCTCCCAGATTTCAGAGAATAGAAGGACTTCAAAGATGTATGTAGATATATTCAGAGATTTCCTGCCCACATATTGTCCAATGGGAAAAAGGGGGTATAGACAATCTATCTAGAGCAGAAAGGACCGCCTTGAAAGAACTTGAAGAGGCACCTGGCCTGGTGATTAAGGGCAGTGACAAGGGAGGGAATGTGGTACTGCTAAGTGAAGATCTCTATGAAAGAGAAACTCTAAGACAGTTGAAAGACACTACTACATACAAAAAATTAACTAGCAGTCCCTTTCCCGCCCTTGTCTCTGCCCTGAATAAGAAAATTACACTTGCGAGGGAGGTCGAATTGATCTCCAAGAAGGAAGCTGACTATCTTATGGTTAATACCTTCAATTTACCAAAATTCTACACCATCCCGAAACTCCACAAATCACTATCTAATCCACCTGGGAGGCCGATAGTTTCGGCAATAGGGGGTCCCCTAGAAAAACTTGGGAAATATGTAGACTCCCTTATCAAAGGGATGGTGTTTGACCTACCGTCCTACGTACAGGACACTAGGGACGTCTTGAGACGGTTGGCTGACATTTATGTCCCTGAACAACTTCTATTGGTGGGGATAGACGTGGAGACACTATACACGTCTATACCCCACGAATGGGGTCTCAGGGCTGTCACACACTTTTTGCAGCTTAAGTTTCCCCTTCTTGGAGCTCACAATGAGTTAATTGTGGAGCTCCTTAAATTTATGCTCAACAACAATTTCTTAATACCTTTTACCAATAGATCAGAGGGACCTCAATGGGGGCACCGTGGGCACCAGCCTACACCTGCCTCCATCTGGGCCTCTGGGAGGAGAATGTTATTTACCCATCCCCGATGTACCTCACCAACTGCCACATGTGGTTGAGGTACATGGATGATGTCCTGCTCCTCTGGGGAGGCACTCTCCCCCAATTGGAAGCCTTTGTTCAAGAGCTAAATCATAATGATAGAAATATCAGATTGACCTACATGGCAACTGCTAATGAACTCCCCTTCCTTGACCTATTAATCTCTCAGAACAATCAGGGCCTTAAAACTAAAACATACCGTAAGGAAACGGCCGCTAATACACTCCTGTCTGCTGATAGCCATCATCCAAGGTCTTTGATTGAGGGCATTCCTGTAGGCCAATTCCTACAAATTAAAAGGAATTGCTCTGATTCAACTGACTATCAGACAGAAGCAAGAATGTTACATAAAAGGTTCAGGGAAAGGGGCTATTCAAATAGAGTGATTAGAAAAGCAAGCAAGAAGGCAGCCCTTAGAAAGAGAACAGATCTGCTCACTAACAAGGAAGGTCAATCTATTCCACCACTAAATCTAAAGCCATCTTACCCTCATATAGTGACTAGATTTGGCACACAATGGAACCAGGTCAAGGCCATATTAAACAAACATTGGCAATTTTTGACAGTCTCACCCCTTATTGGTCAAATCATAGGCCCAAGGCCACTAGTTACAGCTAAAAACTTGCAGGACAGCCTCACCCACTCTGAATATGTTAGAACAGGTAAAAGTGGGGACTGGCTTTCCTCTCTACCTCCTTTGAAAGGAATGTTCACCTGTGGCAGATGTTCCATATGTAGGTTTGTTATAAGGTCAGATTGTTTCTCCAGCTAACAGACTTTAACCACTTACCGCATACTAACGTATATTTACGTCGGCAGACTTTGCGGTAGTATACCGGGATGATGCCTCTAGCTAGAGACACCATCCCGATACCGTGGTTTAGTGTCAACGGTCGGCTTTCCGTCGGTAATGACCGATGCGGCTCGGGAGCCGCTCGATCGTTACCCGGGTGAGCGGGAGGGGACATCCGCCCCCCTCCCACCGCCTTCCGTGACTTTGCTTGTTGCTCCCATCCCACTCGGAGCCCCTGAGCACCCAGCCGGTACGTCCGCCGGCTGGATGGAGTCCCAATAAATGCCAGAAACGGCTTTGATCGGGTCTCTGATGACGTAACACGGAGGCGGCGTCCATGATGTCACTTCCAGGTTACTGTGCTGCAAAAGGCGGCAAATTATTAAAAAACGGCTGTATGTAAAAACGCAGTTTTCGGCGTTTTGCATACATGGAAGTGTAGTGGAGGGGTCTAGGGTCTTTTAGACCCTCGATCCCTCCATAAAGAGTACCTGTCGCTACATATTGGTGTCACAAGGGATGTTTACATTGTTTGTGACAGCAATAAAAGGGATCAGATTTTTTTTTTAAAAAAAACCTGTAATAAATAGGGTTGAGCGAACACGGACTGTATTATTCGTGTTCGTACCGAATAATTGTTTTTTTGTTACCCGAACACGGACCCGAAAACTTTACTGTATATTCGGGTACAAATCCGTGTTCGTCGTTTTATTTCCGGGTTTTGCATGCATTGGCGTGCTTTTCATGGTGGGCTTTCAACAGCCAATCAACAAGCGTTTAACTGGTGTGCCTTAACCACTTAAGCCCCAGCCCTATTTCGGACACTTTTTGTTTACAAGTTTAAATCAGTATTTTTTCCTATAAAACTACTTAGAATCCCCAAACATTATATATATTTTTTTAGCAAAGACTCTGGAGAATAAAATGTCGGTCATTGTAATATTTTTTATCACGCGGTATTTGCGCAGCGGTCTTTAAAGCGCCATTTTTTTGGAAAATTTTTGAAAAATCACATTTCACTAATTTTAAAAAATACTAAACAGTAAAGTTAGCCCATTTTTTTTGTATATTGTGAAAGAACATGTCACGCCGAGTAAATAGATACCCAACATGTTACGGTTTAAAATTGCGCCCCCCCGTGGGATCGCGACAAACTACGGTCAATAGAGATCTCAATCTGCGACGCTTTAAATTTATTTAACGGTTACCAGTTTTGAGTTAGAGTGTAGCTCTTTTTTTTAAATTATTGCTCACGCTCTGGCGATCGCGGCGATACCTCACATGTGTGGTTTGAACAGCGATTTCATTTGCGGCTCGACTTCCGTATACGTTTTTTTTTGTGCGCGAGCTAACGGTGACGGGGGCGGCTAAATTTTTTTTTTTTTTTCCCATTTATTTTATTTATTTTTTTAACTTTATTAAAGTTTTTAAAAAAAAAAAAATCTGATCACTTTTATTGCTGTCACAAGCAATGTAAACATCCCTTGTGACACCAATATGTAGTGACAGGTACACTTTATGGAGGGATCGAGAGTCTAAAAGACCCTAGACCCCTCCACTACACTTCCCTGTATGCAAAACGCCGAAAACGGCATTTTTGCATACAGCCGTTTTTCAAATTTGCCGCCTTTTGCAGCACAGTAACCCGGAAGTGACGTCATGGACGCCGCCTCCGGGTTATGTCATCGGAGACCCGATCGATGCCGTTTCCGGCATTCATCGGGACTCCATCCAGCCGGCGGACGTGCCGGCTGGGTGCTCGGAAGGCGGCGGGAGGGGGGGGGACGTCCCCTCCGGCCCCCCCGGGTACCGATCGAGCGGCTCCCGAGCCGCATCGGTCGGTACCGACGGAAAGCCAACCGTCGGCTCTAAACCACGGTACCGGGATGGTGCCTCTAGCTAGAGGCATCATCCCGGTACACTACCGCAAAGTTTACCGACATAGACCTACGTTAGTATGCGGTAAGTGGTTAAGCCATCCCAGCCATGCCTACAAATGTATTAGTAGCTGTGATTGGCCATCTGAAGCATGTGACCAAGTCTTTATAAGTCCAAGGCAGCGCCGCTGCGTCATTCTGCTGTGTTAGTTTAGGGACAGAGCACACATCATACGTGCTGGCTGCTGATAAGGGACAGACAGGCAAAAAAAAACATTTGTGTCCGGATAGAATTGAGGGACAGGTCGGAGTGTGTTAGGCAGGGCGAGTTGTAGGCATTTTAGGGCGAGACTGCTGATTTTTAGGGTCAGTTTTCTACGATCGATTTTGCTGTGTGGGAGGGGTTTTCAGTGACCGATCTACGATCTTATCAATCCTTTTAGGGAGAGGCTGCTGCTGATTTTTAGGGTCAGTTTTCTACGATCGATTTTGCTGTGTGGGAGGGGTTTTCAGTGACCGATCTACGATCTTATCAATCCTTTTAGGGAGAGGCTGCTGCTGATTTTTAGGGTCAGTTTTCTACGATCGATTTTGCTGTGTGGGAGGGGTTTTCAGTGACCGATCTACGATCTTATCAATCCATTTAGGGAGAGGCTGGAGATAGGCAGGTGTCAGTGGTCCACATCGATTTTGCTGTGTGTGGGGTGCAGTGAACACAATTTATTTTGCCCACTGAGGAGGAGGGAGAAGAGTATTTTTCTATCAGTCACTGTGTGCAGCGTTTTTCCTTCAGCTGTGCTGTGCTGACTGATCATACACTGCCGTGTTCAGTTCACATGTGCTATTATTGAGTGGTTTCAAAAATCATACACTTTTTTCTATTCCACTATTCAATATACAGCCTTGGGTTAAAAAAAATTACCTTGGGTTAAAAAAAATTAAATTGTGGCCTGCAGCAGAGCTGAATGATATTTGGGGTTTTTGGGGTTCATCTCATACTTCTGAAGATTTGAGGGTGCTGCCTGTTCCAAACTCCTCCTACTCCTCATCCAGCCTTTTAGGGGTACAAACAATAGTAATTGGGGCCTAGTGTGGTTTTGTACGTGTGAGATACATACACTTTTTTTGATCATATTTTCTATTCCGCTATTCAATAAAAACCTTTGGGTATCAATTAAATTGCGGGATAGTCTGTGTTGGTACGTGTGAGATCCACCTTTCCAAGTTTTTGGGGTTCATCTCATACTTCTGAAGATTTGAGGGTGCTGCCTGTTCCAAACTCCTCCTACTCCTCATCCTGCCTTTAGGGGTACAAACAATAGTAATTGGGGCCTAGTGTGGTTCTGTGTAATGTTCCGGTACCTCTGGTACCCTTGTCTCCATATTTCTCCTCTCCTAATTGCGTCCCATCTTGTGTAACAAAGGACGCATATACCTTTAAGACCGGATGACATCATTGCCGAGCGCCGCTATGAGCGGCTATTTCAATCGCCGGTTTGCTCTCACTCATCGCTCGTTCAAACCCACATGTTCATCGCACCTACGCCTGAGAAGTCGGAGCTGCTGACATACCTCCCTTGCTGAACTGAAGCCGGAAACCTCGCTGGTGATCCGTATCTCGCTACGGGATCACCCCCCCTCTCCAATGGACACTGTTATTCCTAAACCTATCTAAGTGATAAGTACCCCGCAGGGGATTCTTGCTAACCAATCTCCTACTGTCATCTACTGCAAATACCAAGACTATCTGTATCTATCTATTCACTATCATCTGCATAGACTGTTAGCTCTTGGGACTACCTTCAACTATCCTTGCACTAGGTTACTCTGTCTAAGTATACTCCATCTGTGTCCTCTTACCATCTGCACTATACTTGACATCAGAACCTATCTGCTTTACCATCACCTGCAACTCTCCTAATACTACTTTTAGTGCTCACCATACAATAGCCTGTCTCTCATCTATATATCCTCATATACTCTATCCCTCCATTAAACATCTATTAATATATATATTATATAACAGGCTGTACACGGTGATGAAGTCCTGAGAGTTGGATATGTTGTTCAACAGATTCTCTACAAGGCTACTGAGTGTAATAATTCTGCAGCTGTAAATCCATCCACTAACAAAAACGCATGAACGTTACAGATTGAACGAGCCTTTAAAAAAAATATGGATTCAGCAGAATTATCCACTCATGTACTACAATTAAAATAGCAAGTAGATGCATTGATCCTTGCGCTTACAGAGGTAAAAAATGACAATCAAACCTTGAGACAGCAGCTTGGCCGTCTTACACAGCCTTCTGCTGCTCAGCCCCGTGAGCCTAAGATAAACCCTCCTATAGTGTTTTCTGGTGATCGGAGCAAATTCCGTGAATTTAAAAACGCATGTCGATTGTTTTTTTTGTTAAAACCTCTAACCTACACCACTGACCAAATTAAGGTTTGTACCATCATCTCCTATTTAACGGGTGAACCCCGGGCCTGGGCAGATGCTCTCTTTGAAAAGGATGATCCACTCCTTAATTCTTATCCCTTATTTCTAGCACAACTTGCTACTTTATATGAAGACCCCAACAAGCAGAGTACCGCTGACACCCAATTACGGGCCTTAAAACAAGGAAGGAGACCTGTTGAAGATTTTGTGGCGAATTTTAAAAGATGGTCCCCTGATTCTGGGTGGAACGACACATCTTTGCGAACGCAGTTTAGACTCGGCCTATCTGAGGCCGTTAAAGACGAGCTCTCCCGAGCGGATTTACCTGGCACTCTAGAGGGACTGATCCAGACCAGTATCAATATTGACAGACGACTACGAGAAAGAAAGGCTGAGAAGATGGGCTCACCATTTTCCAGTCCTTCTCGGATGTTGCCTGCTGACCCTACTCCTATGGAAGTAGGAATGATACGTCCACCTCTGACCCTTTCTGAACGTGCCAGGAGGAAAACCGAACATCTTTGCATGTACTGCGCATCCCCGAATCATTTGGTAAACGACTGTCCTCTTGTCCGCAGAAAAGAGGGTGAGTGTTCAAATGTCTTGCTAGGGGGACTCACAACTTCCTTTTCTAATCCTTATCTTTTTGTTCAATTAACATTGCAGTGGGACCAAACTAGGATCACCACCAAGGCTATGATTGACACAGGATCTTGTGGAAACTACATTGACATTTGTTTTGTCTCCCTTAATAAAATACCTATTGTTTCAAAACCCAAACCTGTCTCCGTTAGTTTTATTAACTGTACCCCTTTATCCTCTGGTCCTATCACCAGTCAGACACAGGCACTTCTTGTAACTGCTGTCGAGTCTCATGTGGAGACCACCACCTTTGATGTATTAACTTCACCACATTTTCCAATCATTTTGGGACTTCCCTGGTTACACATACATCAACCAATCATCGATTGGAAAACAAGAACGTTAGCCTTCTCTTCTCACTATTGTGAGACGACGTGTAACCTCCCCACACATGATAGGATCCTGTCTGTACTGCCGGATGACATTATTCCTAAGTGTTATCAAGATTTATCGGAGGTTTTCCTTGAGAAAAACGCTCAAATGCTACCTCCCCATAGGGACTATGATTGTTGTATCGATCTGCTCCCTAATAGCAAGTTGCCTTACGGACATGTACAGTGGGTACGGAAAGTATTCAGACCCCCTTAAATTTTTCACTCTTTGTTATATTGCAGCCATTTGCTAAAATCATTTAAGTTCATTCTTCTTCCTCATGACGATGACAACAATGTCAACAATTCTGTGTTTTTCTGTCAGTATGGGGTGCTATGTGTACATTCATGAGGAAGAAGAATGAACTTAAATGATTTTAGCAAATGGCTGCAATATAACAAAGAGTGAACAATTTAAGGGGGTCTGAATACTTTCCGTACCCACTGTATATCCTCTCTCACAGGATGAACTCTCTCACCTTAAGGAGTATCTGGATGAGAACTTGGCAAAAGGATTCATCCGACCTTCTACTTCCTCCACTGCTGCTGGGCTCTTCTTCGTCCGCAATAAGGACTCTAGCCTTAGGCCTATCATTGATTTCAGACAATTAAATGCCATCACAATAAAGGATCGTTATCCTTTACCTCTTATTCCTGAACTTATCGAACAGGTGCGTGGGGCTTCTTTCTTTTCAAAATTGGACCTAAATGGGGCATACAATTTAATTCGAATCCGTAAAGGGGATGAATGGAAGACGGCATTCAGAACCAGATACGGACTGTTTGAGTACCTTGTAATGCCATTTGGGCTATGTAATGCTCCCGCAGCCTTCCAACGGTTTATAAATTAGATATTCCGAGACTTGCTTGATGTTTGTGTGGTAGTATATTTGGACGATATACTTATCTATTCTCATTCCTTACCTGAGCACATAAAACATGTGAGACTTGTGTTGTCAAGACTACTTGCACATAACTTATATGTTAAATCAAAGAAATGTTTGTTTCATAAAGAGGAAGTACTATTCCTAGGATATATTATATCTAAAAGTGGAACCAAAATGGACATGAGCAAAATATCCTGCATTCTGGATTGGCCTGTGCCAACCACTCGCAAAGCATTACAAAGGTTCTAGGATTCTCTAATTACTACAGGAAATTAATTAAAAACTTCTCTGCGATTGTGAAACCTCTCACACAACTTACAAGCACGAAGAAACCATTTAATTGGACAAAAGAAGCAAATGGAGCATTATCTCTGCTGAAATCAAGCTTTACTACTGCCCCCATACTATGCCATCCAGACCCATCCCTGTAATACATCTTGGAGGTAGATGCGTCTAATATGGCAGTAGGAGCAGTTCTCTCACAACGACCAACAAACACCTCACCTCTTCACCCAGTTGCTTTCTTTTCAAAGTCATTAAGTAGCCCCGAGGTGAACTACCCAGTAGGTGAGAAGGAGTTATTAGCCATAAAACTGGCATTAGAGAATTGGCGACATCTACTTGAGGGCACTCAATTGCCAATTCTGATATATACTGATCACAAAAACCTTCAATACCTTCAGACTAATAGAACTCTTTCCCACCGGCAGGTACGGTGGTCGTTATTCTTTCTGAGATTTCATTTTTTAGTAACTTACACCCCCGCAGACAAAAATAAAAAAGCGGATGCACTTTCACTCCTATCCGAAAACTACCTTCATCCAAACAAACAGCGGAATTACTTGTGAAACATGTCTTTAAGTTACATGGTATTCCAAAAACACTGCTGTCTGACCGTGGTTCACAATTCATCTCAAAGTTTTGGATAGCTCTATGTCAGATACTGCGAATAGAGCGTAACCTTACTTCTCCCTACCACCCTCAGACCAACGGACAGACAGAGAGAGTTAACCAGTGCATTGAACAGTACCTGCGTTGCTATACTTCGTATCTACAGGACGATTGGGCAGATCTCCTCCCGCTGGCGGAATTCGCCTATAACAACGCTACTCATAGCACTACTAAGCAAAGTCCGTTTTAACTGAATTATGGGTTTCATCCCACACTCCTTCCTCCACGTATCTTACCATCAAGTAATCCAGTGGCATCTGATTATCTTGCCCAGATAAAGGATTCTCTGGGATTACTCAACAATACCATATCTCATGCTCATAGCCAACAAAAAAAGTACTACGACCTCCGTAGGAAACCCTCTCCCCAATATGCCATTGGGGATCTTGTTTGGCTTTCTACAAAAAATCTGAGACTAAAGATCCCTAGTAAAAAACTTGGACCTCTATTTCTGGGACCTTTTCCAATAGAGAAGCTTATTGGAAAAGCTGCAGTACAACTCACATTGCCAGTAGACCTCAAGATACATCCTGTCTTCCATGTGTCTCTACTGAAGCCCCATGTTCCTAACCAAGGAATAAGGCCTACTATCTCACCTCCACCTCCTGTACAAGTGGGAGGTGGAGAAAAATTTGAGATAAAATAAATTTTGGATTCCCGTTTCAATAGAAGAAGACTCCAGTATCTTGTGCGATGGAAGAATTATGGGCCCCAAGATGACACCTGGCTGGATACCTCCGATATACATGCCCCTAGACTGATTCGCAATTTCCACTCGAAATATCCGGAAAAACCAGTTCTAGAGGCCTTCCGGAGCCGGCCTTAAGGGGGGGGGGTACTGTAATGTTCCGGTACCTCTGGTACCCGAACTCCATATTTCTCCTCTCCTAATTGCGTCCCATCTTGTGTAACAAAGGACGCATATACCTTTAAGACCGGATGACATCATTGCCGAGCGCCGCTATTTCAATCGCCGGTTTGCTCTCACTCATCGCTCGTTCAAACCCACATGTTCATCGCACCTACGCCTGAGAAGTTGGAGCTGCTGACATACCTCCCTTGCTGAACTGAAGCCGGAAACCTCGCTGGTGATCCGTATCTCGCTACAGGATCACCCCTCTCCAATGGACACTGTTATTCCTAAACCTATCTAAGTGATAAGTACCCCGCTGGGGTTTCTTGCTAACCAATCTCCTACTGTCATCTACTGCAAATACCAAGACTATCTGTATCTATCTATTCACTATCATCTGCATAGACTGTTAGCTCTTGGGACTACCTTCAACTATCCTTGCACTAGGTTACTCTGTCTAAGTATACTCCATCTGTGTCCTCTTACCATCTGCACTATACTTGACATCAGAACCTGCTTTACCATCACCTGCAACTCTCCTAATACTACTTCTAGTGCTCACCATACAATAGCCTGTCTCTCATCTATATATCCTCATATACTCTATCCCTCCATTAAACATCTATTAATATATATAGTATATAACAGGCTGTACACAGTGATGAAGTCCTGAGAGTTGGATATGTTGTTCAACAGATTCTCTACAAGGCTACTGAGTGTAATAATTCTGCAGCTGTAAATCCATCCACTAACAAAAACGCATGAACGTTACATTCTGTACGTGTGAGATACATACACTTTTTTTGATCATATTTTCTATTCCACTATTCAATAAAAACCTTTGGGTATCAATTAAATTGCGGAATAGTCTGTGTTGGTACGTGTGAGATCCACCTTTCCAAGTTTTTGGGGTTCATCTCATACTTCTGAAGATTTGAGGGTGCTGCCTGTTCCAAACTCCTCCTACTCCTCATCCAGCCTTTTAGGGGTACAAACAATAGTAATTGGGGCCTAGTGTGGTTTTGTACGTGTGAGATACATACACTTTTTTTGATCATATTTTCTATTCCGCTATTCAATAAAAACCTTTGGGGAACAGTTAAATTGCGGGATAGTCTGTGTTGGTACGTGTGAGATCCACCTTTCCACGTTTTTGGGGTTCATCTCATACTTCTGAAGATTTGAGGGTGCTGCCTGTTCCAAACTCCTCCTACTCCTCATCCTGCCTTTAGGGGTACAAACAATAGTAATTGGGGCCTAGTGTGGTTCTGTGTAATGTTCCGGTACCTCTGGTACCCTTGTCTCCATATTTCTCCTCTCCTAATTGCGTCCCATCTTGTGTAACAAAGGACGCATATACCTTTAAGACCGGATGACATCATTGCCGAGCGCCGCTATGAGCGGCTATTTCAATCGCCGGTTTGCTCTCACTCATCGCTCGTTCAAACCCACATGTTCATCGCACCTACGCCTGAGAAGTCGGAGCTGCTGACATACCTCCCTTGCTGAACTGAAGCCGGAAACCTCGCTGGTGATCCGTATCTCGCTACGGGATCACCCCTCTCCAATGGACACTGTTATTCCTAAACCTATCTAAGTGAGAAGTACCCCGCAGGGGATTCTTGCTAACCAATCTCCTACTGTCATCTACTGCAAATACCAAGACTATCTGTATCTATCTATTCACTATCATCTGCATAAACTGTTAGCTCTTGGGACTACCTTCAACTATCCTTGCACTAGGTTACTCTGTCTAAGTATACTCCATCTGTGTCCTCTTACCATCTGCACTATACTTGACATCAGAACCTGCTTTACCATCACCTGCAACTCTCCTAATACTACTTCTAGTGCTCACCATACAATAGCCTGTCTCTCATCTATATATCCTCATATACTCTATCCCTCCATTAAACATCTATTAATATATATAGTATATAACAGGCTGTACACGGTGATGAAGTCCTGAGAGTTGGACATGTTGTTCAACAGATTCTCTACAAGGCTACTGAGTGTAATAATTCTGCAGCTGTAAATCCATCCACTAACAAAAACGCATGAACGTTACATTCTGTACGTGTGAGATACATACACTTTTTTTGATCATATTTTCTATTCCACTATTCAATAAAAACCTTTGGGTATCAATTAAATTGCGGAATAGTCTGTGTTGGTACGTGTGAGATCCACCTTTCCAAGTTTTTGGGGTTCATCTCATACTTCTGAAGATTTGAGGGTGCTGCCTGTTCCAAACTCCTCCTACTCCTCATCCAGCCTTTTAGGGGTACAAACAATAGTAATTGGGGCCTAGTGTGGTTTTGTACGTGTGAGATACATACACTTTTTTTGATCATATTTTCTATTCCGCTATTCAATAAAAACCTTTGGGGAACAGTTAAATTGCGGGATAGTCTGTGTTGGTACGTGTGAGATCCACCTTTCCACGTTTTTGGGGTTCATCTCATACTTCTGAAGATTTGAGGGTGCTGCCTGTTCCAAACTCCTCCTACTCCTCATCCTGCCTTTAGGGGTACAAACAATAGTAATTGGGGCCTAGTGTGGTTCTGTACGTGTGAGATACATACACTTTTTTTGATCATATTTTCTATTCCGCTATTCAATAAAAACCTTTGGGGAACAGTTAAATTGCAGGATAGTTTGTGTTGGTACGTGTGAGATCCACCTTTCCACGTTTTTGGGGTTCATCTCATACTTCTGAAGATTTGAGGGTGCTGCCTGTTCCAAACTCCTCCTACTCCTCATCCTGCCTTTAGGGGTACAAACAATAGTAATTGGGGCCTAGTGTGGTTCTGTACGTGTGAGATACATACACTTTTTTTGAACATATTTTCTATTCCGCTATTCAATAAAAACCTTTGGGTATCAATTAAATTGCGGGATAGTCTGTGTTGGTACGTGTGAGATCCACCTTTCCAAGTTTTTGGGGTTCATCTAATACTTCTGAAGATTTGAGGGTGCTGCCTGTTCCAAACTCCTCCTACTCCTCATCCTGCCTTTAGGGGTACAAACAATAGTAATTGGGGCCTAGTGTGGTTCTGTACGTGTGAGATACATACACTTTTTTTGATCATATTTTCTATTCCGCTATTCAATAAAAACCTTTGGGTATCAATTAAATTGTGGGATAGTCTGTGTTGGTACGTGTGAGATCCACCGTTCCAAGTTTTTGGGGTTCATCTCATACTTCTGAAGATTTGAGGGTGCTGCCTGTTCCAAACTCCTCCTATTCCTCATCCTGCCTTTAGGGGTACAAACAATAGTAATTGGGGCCTAGTGTGGTTCTGTACGTGTGAGATACATACACTTTTTTTGATCATATTTTCTATTCCGCTATTCAATAAAAACCTTTGGGTATCAATTAAATTGCGGGATAGTCTGTGTTGGTACGTGTGAGATACACCTTTCCAAGTTTTTGGGGTTCATTTCATACTTCTGAAGATTTGAGGGTGCTGCCTGTTCCAAACTCCTCCTACTCCTCATCCTGCCTTTAGGGGTACAAACAATAGTAATTGGGTCCTAGTGTGATTTTGTACGTGTGAGATACATACACTTTTTTTGATCATATTTTCTATTCCGCTATTCAATAAAAACCTTTGGGTATCAATTAAATTGCGGAATAGTCTGTGTTGGTACGTGTGAGATCCACCTTTCCAAGTTTTTGGGGTTCATCTCATACTTCTGAAGATTTGAGGGTGCTGCCTGTTCCAAACTCCTCCTACTCCTCATTCAGCCTTTTAGGGGTACAAACAATAGTAATTGGGGACTAGTGTGGTTCTGTACGTGTGAGATATATACACTTTTTTTGATCATATTTTCTATTCCGCTATTTAATCAAAACCTTTGGGTATAAACAATTAAATTGTGGGATAGTCTGTGTCGGTACGTGTGAGATACACCTTTCCAATTTTTGGGGCGCATCTCATACTGCCGAGGATTTGAGGGTGCTTCAGTCTGCCTCCTGCCTGTTCCGAACTCCTCCTACTCCTCATCCTGCCTTTAGGGGTACAAACAATAGTAATTGGGGCCTAGTGTGGTTCTGTACGTGTGAGATACATACACTTTTTTTGATCATATTTTCTATTCCGCAATTTAATCAAAACCTTTGGGTATAAACAATTAAATTGTGGGATAGTCTGTGTCGGTACGTGTGAGATACACCTTTCCAATTTTTGGGGCGCATCTCATACTGCCGAGGATTTGAGGGTGCTTCAGTCTGCCTCCTGCCTGTTCCGAACTCCTCCTACTCCTCATCCTGCCTTTAGGGTAGAAAAAATTGTAATCAGGGCCTAGTTTGTGTTTGTACGTGTGAGATACACCTTTTTGTAAAATTTTTCCTATTCCGCTATTCAATATATGTACACCCTTTTGGAGTGTAAAAAAATTAAATTACGGCATAGTCTGTATCGGTACGTGTGAGATACACCTTTTAAATTTGTTTGGCGCATCTCCTTCCCCCGCCAAGGATTGCAGGGCGCTTCAGTTTGCCTCCTGTTCCCAACTCCTCCTACTCCTCTTCCTCATCCTCCCTTTAGGGTACATAAAATTTTAATCGGGGCCTAGTCTGTGTTTGTACGTGTGAGATACACCGTTTTTTATCCTATTCCGCTATTCAATATACACCCTTTTGGGGTAAAAAACTTTAAATTGCGGCATAGTTCGCATATTTGACTGAGATACACCCGTGCGATACTGTTGTTGTTTTGTTCCGCTATTCAATAAACACCTTTCTAGGGCAAGATCTTAAATTACAGAAATATGAGGAGACCGTCATATAGGGGCCGTGGCCTGGGTCGTGGTGCTGCTGGTAGAGCTCCTGTTGCAAGGAGAGGACGTGGTTGATCTGTGCCAGCTACACGCACAAGTGAAACACCTTCCTCAAGTGTTAGTAGGCGACAGAACCTGCATCAGTATTTGGTAGGGCATCATACGCCTCTAGAAGTGATGAGGCCAGAACACAGAGAGGCGATAGTAGATTGGTTTGCTGCTGACAGTGCCTCCAGTTCCTTCACATTGTCTCCCACCCAGTCTACTGCAGAAAGGTCAGAGTTGGCACCTGCAGCCGATGTCCAACCGTCTTTCACCTCACCTATTGCAAATCAGGCAAGCAGTCTGAGCCCCAAGCCATACAGCAGTCTCTTCTTCTTTTTGAGGACTCTGTCAGCAGGTTTTCCCAGGGCCATCCACCTAGCCCTGCCCCAGAAGTGGAAGAGATTTAGTGCAGCGATGCCCAACCACTTATTTCTCAAGATGAGTACATGCAAGGACCATCGCAGCACGTCTCCGATGATGACAAAACGCAGGTGCCAACTGCTGCGGCGTTCAGAATTGTGGAGACCGACAAGGAGGGCAGGGGTGAAGACTGGGTGGAAGATGATGTGGAGGACGATGAGGTCCTCGACCCCACATGGAATGAACGTCATGCAGGTGACCTGAGTAGTTTGGAGGAAGAGGTGGTGGTCGCACAGAGCCACCAGCACAGCAGAAGAGGTAGCAGGGTGCAGAAGCAGAGCGGCCGTGCCCTAGACACTACACCTGCTACTGCCCAACGCAGCAAGGGAACGAGCGCACCAAAGTCAGCTCAAAGGAGTTCTCTAGCGTGGAAGTTCTTTAGAAAATGTGATGATGACAGGACACGAGTGGTTTGCACCCTGTGCAATCAGAGCCTGAAGCGAGGCATAAACCTTCTCAACCTGAGCACAACCTGCATGATCAGGCATCTAAGTGCAAAGCACGAGCTGCAGTGGAGTAGACACCTTCAAAACCAAGAAACGTCTCTGGCTCATCCTGCTTCCTCTTCTGCTGCAGTCTCGGCCGCTCCAGCCACATCTGTAGTGATACCGGCACCTGCCACCCTGCAAACAGAGGATCTGTCAGCAACACCACCACCTGGGTCACCAACCATCTCCACAATGTCCCGTGGAAGCGCTTAGCTTTCCATCTCCCAAACACTTGAGAGGAAGAGGAAGTACCCCCCTACCCACCCGCGATCCCTGGCCCTGAATGCCAGCATTTCAAAATTATTGGCCTTTGAAATGCTGTCATTCCGTCTGGTGGAGACGCACAGTTTTAAAAACCTTATGTCGGTGGCTGTCCCACAGTACGTCGTGCCCAGCCGCCACTACTTTTCCAGGCAAGCCATCCCTTCCCTGCAAAACCAAGTTGGGGAAAAAATCAGGTGTGCACTGCGCAACGCCATCTGTGGCAAGGTCCACCTAACTACCGATACGTGGACCAGTAAGCACGGTCAGTGGCGTTATATCTCCCTAACGGCACACTGGGTAAATGCAGTGACGGATGGGCCTGAGGCGGATAGCAATTTGGCGCATGTCCTTCCACCACCGAGGATTGCAGGGCGCTTCAGTTTGCCTCCTGTTCCTATCTCCTCCTACTCCGCTTCCTCATCCTCTACCGCCTCCTCATCCGGACAGCGTAACACCTTCACCACCAACTTCAGCACGGCCAGGGGTAAACGACAGCAGGCAGTTTTAAAACTTGCCTGTTTGGGGGAAAAACCACACACCGCGCAGGAGTTGTGGAGGAGCATGGAACAGCAGACAAATGAGTGGTTGCTGCCAGCGAGCCTCAAGCCCGGCCTGGTGGTGTGCGATGACGGGCGAAATCTCATAGCAGCTCTGGGCCTAGCCAGTTTGACGCACATCCCTTGCCTGGCGCATGTGCTGAATTTGGTGGTGCAGAGGTTCCTTAAAAACTACCCCGATATGTCAGAGCTGCTGCAGAAAGTGCGGGCCGTCTGTTTCGCACTTTCGGCGTTCTCACCCTGCTGTTGCTCGCCTGTCAGCGCTGCAGCGTAACTTCGGCCTTCCCGCTCACCGCCTCATATGTGACGTGCCCACAAGGTGGAACTCCAACTTGCACATGCTGCAAAGACTGTGCGAGCAGCAGCAGGCCATAGTGGAGTTTCAGCTGCAGCACGCACGCGTGAGTCGCTCTGCGGAACAGCACCACTTCACCACCAATAACTGGGCCTCCATGCGAGACCTGTGTGCCTTGTTGCGCTGTTTTGAGTACTCCACCAACATGGCCAGTGCCGATGACGCCGTTCTCAGCTTAACTATCCCACTTCTATGCCTCCTTCAAAAAACAATTCGGGCGATGATGGAAGAGGATGTGGCACAGGATGAGGAGGAGGAGGATGAAGAGGTAACATTTCCAAGGCTTTCAGGGCAGTCATTCACAAGGGGCTCTGAGGGTGGATTCCTGCACACTCAAACGCCAGGGACACAATTGTCCAGCAGGGGCACAGTTCTGGAGGATGAGGAGGAGGAGCTGGAAGAGGAGATGGAACCATGTTCACAGCAGGGTGACACCCAGGCCAGCTCATGGCCATCACTGGTGCATGGCTGGGGGGATACAGAGGACACGGACGATACACCTCCCACAGAGGACAGCCTTTCGTTGCCTCTGGGCAGCCTGGCACACATGAGCGATTACATGCTGCAGTGTCACCACAACGACTGCCGAGTTACCCACACAGGGCACCGCCAGCACCTCAGAAGGCAGGGTTAGCATGGCCGAAATGTGGAAAAGCTTTGTCAGCACGCCACAACAAACAGCAGCACCAGCAGCTCATATGGAACGTCTTAGCAGGAGGCAGCATTTCACGAACATGGTGGAGGATCATGTGGGACCAGTCTTGTGGCACAAATTTTATGCCTGAAGGATGGTAACTAGCAAGATGTATATGTTTTCCAACTGATGTTTTGTGAGTGACTTTCTCATTTAAGCAGTATATGACGTTTTGGGAAACTTTCATTCAGCAAACCTTCATCGTTTGCCGCCAGTCCACCATTACTTGTTCTTACTAGATCCAGCTATCCCTATATGGGACCCTACATTTTTACTACCATTCACCCCATGTGGTGACCTCCTCTAGCGGGGACTGCATCTGCCAAGAATATCTTAACTACCTCATTAATTACCGGATACCGGCAATTGGGACTGTGCAATTCACTCCCTGGCCTCATTGGTTACTACATATCATTATTGCTCCATCTACTTATTACTCACTCTTGCATTCAACCCGGGTTGATGTTCCTCCATTGGATGTGATCTTGTTTTTATATTGTTTTTTATTATTGCCATGCCTCACCTGTTTACACTGTTTATGTTTGCACCGGCATATGTGCCAAATAAAATTATCATTGTTTGAATCTCATCCAACTGGTGTCCCTAGTTGACTCCTTCCTGGGGGGATCTCTGATCTCCCTACCCCTTGTGTAGTTTACATTGTATATGGTCAACGGCCACCTCCTGTTGGACTTATTAGCCTGGGCTTTATTAATTATCTATTTTTCCATCCAGGCTCTCTCCTACATCAACCTATGGGAATTTACTTTGGTTGTGATAGGAGTGGAGCCACATCCCTGCAAATAATTTCATTAGCGTATGGATGGGGTTCCGCTACTTTCACACCTATATGTGTGTATGTGTATATATACATATATGTGTGTGTGTATATATACCCCTATACAGAAGTTCAGATGTTATGCCTGCCTCCAAAGACGCCCTAAAAATGCCCAATAAACACCTGCAACAAAAACGACCAGGTGTGTTGTTGCAGGCGTTTATTGGGCATTTTTTGGGCGTCTTTGGAGGCAGGCATAACATCTGAACTTCTTGTATAGGGGTATGGTGTCACCCTGTTATGGGTGGCTGGCTTGCAGGAACACTGTATTGGCTGGCTGGCTTGATGTCACCCTGTTATGGGTGGCTGGCTTCAGGAACACTGTGGTGGCTGGCTGGCTTGGTGTCACCCTGTTATGGGTGGCTGGCTTGCAGGAACACTGTGGTGGCTGGCTGGGTTGGTGTCACCCTGTTATAGGTGGCTGGCTTGCTGGAACACTGTGGTGGGTGGCTGGCTTGCAGAAACACTGTGGTGGCTGGCTGGCTTGGTGTCACCCTGTTATGGCTGGCTTGCTGGTCACCCTGTTGTGTGGGTGGCTGACTTGGTGTCACTCACTCACCCTTGCCTTTTCTATTATTGTAGGTCAGATGGCTGGCGGCTGGCACCCTGTGGTGGGTGGCTGAGGCCAGGGCCTGTGGGTGGATGGATGGATGGCTGGCACCGTGACTGGACCGGACTGCAGCTGGCTGTACACGAGGCTGTCTGAGGCATGGGAGGCAGTCTTAAGGCAGAGAATGTGTGCAGCGCGTGGTGAAATGGCGTCATGTATGGGCCACGCAGGTGTGGGAAGTGGTGTTAAAAGGCAGAACGTGTGCGCGCAACATACGCAACGACGTCACGAAAATATAGGCAATATCAGTAAATCCAAAGGCCGATTCCGATATATCGGGGAAAGTGCATATCGGCCCCCGATATGTCGGTGTTGCCGATAATCGGGCGATCTCTACTATACACTGCTGCCTTGTAAGCAGCAGCTTTATTTAGTGTGGGGCGTGGACTTATCCCTGAGCCATGATTGGCTAAAGGCACCCTGTCTTTGGCCAGTCATGGCTCTGACAGGATATTGTGCTGTGAATGGCCAAAGCATACAGGTCAGGTGCATGCTTTGGCCAATCATTAACAATCAATGCACTGCAATAGCGCAGTGCATTATGGGGCCCTGATCGGCAGACGAACTTCCTGCCGAGTGCCCCATTTGTTTGTGTTTTCAGCGAACACACGAACAGCTGATGTTCGAGTCGAACTTACATTCGACTCGAATATAGAGCCCATCCCTAGTCCCCATTTATTGCCATTATTTCCCCTTAGTTCAGTCCCTGTGATCATGTTGTAACTTGGACAGGAAGTGACTGAGGAGAAGACTCCTCAACAAGGCCACAGGCATCAACAAAAACCTGTTTGAAGTTCTAATCTCTCCTTACTTATCTAAAGCTAAAAAAAATGTTTTGGGATCTGGCTTATGTAAACTAAATTGAAGACACATATATATATATATCTTTTTGGAAAAGGTTAATCAATATATTAAATTTTCAGATCATATACAGAGAAATAAAATGAATAAATACAATGATCATATTATATATATTTTGAGATGATTGCCTACAAATTAATATTCTAAGTACAAGAACAGAATACTAATGGTCAGTTTAAATAAACTTTTTAAAGCCCAGTTTTTTTTTCAGTGGTAAAAAAAAAGATCAATACAGTTTAGCATCATCTAATTTTTTGTTCTCTTTTTTACCAGATACAAATCTTGCCCTTTATGGCCGTGCAACTCATTCCACTAATGTGAATGCTCTGAGCTCAGCATTGAACGTCATAGATGGCAATACAGATTCAATTTACAGCCAGGGGTCTTGCTTCTCTAGTGCCAACCAGCTTTCACCTTGGTGGAGAGTGGATTTGTTATCAACGTATATTATTTCCCACATAATGATCACGAACAGAGGAGACTGCTGTGCTGAGTACATTAACGGAGTAGAAATACTTGTCGGAGACTCCTTGGCCAACAATGGGAACAACAATGCAAGGTGAACTTATTCTTCCCAAAACATTTCTTACTCCTCCTCCTCTACATTTCCTTTGCCCTCTGCTATTTGTCTTCCTCATCTACTGTACCTTGTCCTTCTCTCCCTACTGTTCATGATCTTCCTTTTCCTCCGCCACCTCCACCTCCTTCTCCTCTTCTTTTTTTCACCTTTAGTTCCTTCCACTCCAGCTTTAATTCCCTTCTCTTCTATTCTAGTTTAATTGCCTCATTTACTTAATACAATGTTTTTTTTTTTTTTTAATAAATCCTCTTAATGCAGATGTGTTCAGATCACTTCAATACCACTTGGTGCCACTAACACCTTCCATTGTCCTAATATGAAGGGACGATATGTGAATGTAATCCTGCGTGGAAAAACAGGATACCTCACATTTTGTGAAATTCAGATCTATGGAACTCCTGTGCTCAACGCTAAACACTTTGTCTGCTTAAAAAAAGGTACAAATAAAGATACACTACAATGTGAAGGCTAAAGAATAGTGTAATATAAGGACCCAAAACATTTGATCACCTCTGCGGTTTTTATTTATTGCGCTATAAATAAAAAAAGGCAGACAATTTTGGAAAAAAAAAAAAACAATATTTTTTACTTTCTGCTATAAACATATGCAATAAAAAATGGAAAGAATCAAATTTCTTTATCAATTTAGGCAAACGACTTATAGTGGCGGACATTCAAACACTAACTGACACTTTTTAGGGACCAGTGACACTAATACATGATCAGTGCTAACAAATATGCACTGTCACTGTACTAATGACACTGGCAGGAAGGACCTAATATCAGGGGTGATCAAAGGGATAAATGCGTGCCTAGCCTGTGTTTTTCTAAACTGTGGGAGGTGCTTTTACTAGGGGAAGACATAGATCCTTGTTCCTACTTGGCAGAGACACAGGATCCATGCCTTCCCTCCTGTGAAAAGGGCGACCTGCTTTGTTTACATAGGTAGACCGCTGTTCTGCTTTTCTTCTCAATCATCGGCGGGTGGCGGGGGACTTCAAGTCCACAGTACCGGTCACTGGGCTCCCTCTGTGTGTGGCCACAACAGGAGCAAGCTGGCCGCAGCGTGCATGTGCACCCTATATCCGGAAGTGCTGGATCACGTATATATACACAGCGTACAGGTGCCATCCAGTAGCAGTAAAACTGCTATAGGGCGGACCTGAGGTGCTTAATCACTGTGGAGCTGTCTTTCTCCATAGATTGGTTTCATCTGACAGCTTGCTGTCTTAAGCGAGTGAGCATCTATGGAGAATTCAGTAATGATTAGGCACTTACATAGTTACATTGTCAGGTTGAAAAAAGAAACAAGTCCATTCAGCTCAACCAATAAAAAACAAAAAAGAAAGCACTGACGTGTGAAACGCATTTACTGGCTGTCCATTGAACTGTGTGTGTTTTGCTTTAGTTTTTTTCATTTTTACTGAGTTACTCAATAAAGAAGCTGTTTTTTTAATCTTGGAGTGCCGCTACCTTTGTTTCTTCACCTATATAGCACCTGTTATGCCAGTACAAGCCCCAGATGACTTTCATTAGAAGTATACAGCGCCTTCAAAAAGTATTCATACCCCTTTGAAATGTTCCACATTTTTTTAATGTTACAACCAAAAACGTAAACTTATGTTATTAGGATTTTATGTGATAGACCAACACACAGTGGCGCATAATTGTAAAGTGGAAGGAAAATGATAAATGATTTTCCAAATTTTTTACAAATAAATATGTGAGCATGCATTTGTATTCAGCCCCCCTGAGTCAATATTTTGTAGAACCACCCTTATCTGTAATTACAGCTGCAACTATTTTTGGGTATGTCTCTACCAGCTTTGCACATCTAGGCAGGGACATTTTTGCCCATTGTTCTTTGCAAAATAGCTCAAGCTCTTTCAGATTGGATAGAGAGCGTCTGTGAACAGCAATTTTCAAGTCTTGCCACAGATTCTGAATTGGATTTTGGTCTGGACTTTTACTGGGCCATTCTAACACATGAATATGCTTTGATCTAAACCATTCCATTGTAGCTCTGACTGTATGTTTGGGGTTGTTGTCCTGCTGGAAGGTGAACCTCCGCCCCATTCTCAAGTCTTTTGCAGGCTCTAACCGGTTTTCTTCTAAGATTGCCCTGTATTTGGCTTCATCCATCTTCCCATCAACTCTGTCCAGCTTCCCTGTCCCTGCTGAAGAAAAGCATCCCTACAACATGATGCTGCCACCACCATGATTCAAGGTGGGGATGGTGTGTTACGGGTAATGTGCAGTGTTAGTTTTCCTCCACACATAGCGTTTTGCTTTTGGCCAAAAAGTTCAATTTTGGTCTCATCTGACCAGAGCACCTTCTTCCACATGTTTTCTGTGTCCCCACATGTCTTCTCGCAAACGGGACTTCTTATGGCTTTATTTCAACAATGGTTTTCTTATTGCCATTCTTCTATAAAGGCCAGATTTGTGGAGTGAGCGACTAATAGTTGTCCTGTGGACAGATTCTCCCACCTGAGCTGTGGATCTCTGCAGCTCCTCCGGAGTTAACATGGGCCTCTTGGATGCTTCTTTGATTAATGCTCTCCTTGCCCAGCCTGTCAGTTTAGGTGGACGGCCATGTCTTGGTAGGTTTGCAGTTGTTCCATACGCTTTCTATTTTTAGATGATGGATTGAACAGTGCCCTGTGAGATGTTCAAAGCTTGGGATATTTATTTATAACCTAACCCTGCTTTAAACGTCTCCACAATTTTTTCCCTGACCTGTCTTGTGTGTTCCTTGGCCTTAGTGATGCTGTTTGTTCACTAAGGTTCTCTAACAAACCTCATCCCACCAATCAAAACAGAAAGGTATCCACTTCTCTTTAAATGACTTGATTAATCTGAGTGCTCTTGACAAGTTTAGAATTCAACAAATGAATCACCATAATGTGAAAAACATTGCTTTTCCCATAGAAGTGTCCCTTCCATTATGGGACTTCCTAATGAACAAGACCACAACTAAACTTAAAGGCATATTTCTATGCTATAAATTTTATAACTACCACCCTATACATCATAAACTACCAGTTATGGTAATATGGGAAAATGAGCTACAACGGTCATTCTCTTTACCACAATGGCTTCTTGCGATTAAAAATAACAGAAAATCCTCAGCAAGTGTGATATATGACACCAATGCGCATACACAAATTGGACCCAAATCTGTCCCCTATGTGCTGGAGAGATTGTCAATGTTTCCGGTTATCCCCTACACATACTGTGGCACTGTGTAGTATTGCGGCTTTTTTGGAAGGATGTGCTCTCCCTCATATCAAAGATTACTGGCATTCCATGTACAGTCACTCAGAAATTGCGCTCTCCCTTTCTTATCGAGAAAAGTGGTCACACATATTTTGAATGCAGCCTGCATCTCCATAGCACAAAAATGGCGATCAAAAATTCCCCCAAAGAACTCATAGCCAGAGTCAATACACAATGTACAATGGAACGAATGCTTGAATAAAAAGAAGGGAGAGCACATACCTTCCATAAACACTGGAACTTATGGTTAACATCCAAACAGGCTCCTGGTATCAACTAAGAGATAAAAAGAGGTATTCCAAATAGGTGCAACTTCAGTATAATGAAACCAATATCACTAGCGTACTTCCATCTTGTGGTACCAATAGGAGTAGCTCACTTCATATTTTGATATAACAAAAAAGGACTGACAACTTTGTGTATTTCTTTTTATTTATTTTTAATAATTAGTTACGATTTGATTTCAGTTAACATACAGTATCATTACTTTTTGAGATATTAAGCTACTCACCCCTTAGGACCCTCGGGGGGTCAATACCGAGTTTCCCAATCATACTTCTTATAAGCCTGCTCACAGTATGTTCCCAACAGGGGTGACAGGCTTTACGTCACAGAGAGGTCATCTCAAAATATACCTCTAGGATTCCCGGCAGTGAACAGCAATAGTGTTGTCTATCTTGTTTATTTTGTTTATCCTGTTCCTCAAATGTACAATGTATGTATACGACATATCTACCTGTCTATTGTATTTGTGCATCTTGGACCTTAATAAAAAACTATGGTTAAAAAAAAAGAAATAATAATTGATTCTGCGACCTTTAATTTTGTGAGCTAAGGCTTTCCCTGCTTTGTTAGAGGTGGAGTGATATGTGGCTTGTAATTTACATTGCATATGTTCAAAGGAGTCTAAAAGGAGCTATCTGAGTTTCTGTAGCAACGATACCAGCTTAGTTTTAAAAACCTGGGTGACCTGTGTTTTGTTTTGGTTTTCGATAAGCTTAATAGAATTCAAAAGGAACTCTAAATGCTGAGTCCTCCTCCTCTTTTCCCAAGTGCCCATTTGGATCAATAGGCCTCCAATAAACGGTTGTGTGAGTTCCATACCACAAAGGAGTCAGAGACAGAGCTCACGTTTCAAACGATGAGTCGAGAGTGTTGCTGTGTGCTCGGATGTTGTAACAAGAGGTTGTTACCTCACCACACAAAAGTGTAGCAGGTTTTCTCCCAGTTCCTGCTGCTGAATAACATCCGCAGATCATGGTGCTGCCACCACCATGCTTCACTGTAGGGATGGTATTGGCTAGGTGATGAGCGGTGCCTGGTTTCCTTCATAGTTACATATAGTTACATAGTTAGTGAGGTTGAAAAAAGACACAAGTCCATCCAGTTCAACCCATGATGCGTGTGTGTTTGCTTTTAACCGTACATTGTGTACCCCTGTATGTTGTGGTCTTTAAGGTGTACATCTAATAGTTTTTTGAAACTATCTATGCTCCCCGCTGATACGACTGCTTGTGGAAGAGAATTCCACATCCTTACCGCTCTTACAGTGAAGAACCCCTTACGCACTTTAAGGTTAAACCGCCTTTCCTCAAGTTTTAGTGAGTGGCCACGTGTCTTATTGTATTCCCTTTCTCTGAATAGTTTGTTCCTTATGCTAGGGTCGCCAGTACAGTATTTGTACATTGATATCATATCCCCCCTCAATCGTCTCTTCTCCAGAGAGAATAGGTTCAGTGCTTGTAGTCTTTCCTCATAGCCGATGTCCTCCATTCCCCTAATTATTTTTGTTGCCCTCCTCTGGACTTTCTCCAGTTCCAGCACATCCTTCCTGCGGACCGGTGCCCAGAACTGGACAGCATACTCCAGATGTGGCCGGACCAGAGTCTTGTAGAGCGGGAGAATAATCTCTTTATTTCTGGAGTGAATCCCCCTTTTTATACATCCCAGTATTCTGTTGGCTTTGCTTGCGGCGGCTTGGCATTGCATGCCACTGCCAAGCCTGTTGTCTACCAGTACCCCCAAGTCCTTTTCCATCCTAGACTCACCCAGAGGTTCACCCCCTAGTGAATAGCTTGCTTTCTGGTTTCTGGCACCCAAGTGCATTACTTTACATTTTTCTACATTAAACCTCATCTGCCATGTGGTTGCCCACCCCGTTATTTTGTTCAGGTCTGCTTGCAAGATTTCCACATCCTGCATAGAAGATATTGGCATGCCTAATTTAGTATCATCTGCAAATACTGAGATTGTACTAGATATCCCCTCCTCTAGATCATTTATAAATAAATTAAACAGGATTGGTCCCAGGACAGAACCCTGGGGGACCCCACTTTCCACACCCGCCCAATCCGAGTACTCCCCATTAATCACCACCCTCTGGACTCTCCCCTGGAGCCAGGTCTCTATCCAGGTACTCACCTTATGATCCATACCTACCTTCCTTAGTTTGTACAGTAAGCGTTTGTGAGGAACGGTGTCAAAGGCCTTTGCGAAGTCCAGATACACCACATCCACAGGCTTACCTTTATCTAGGTGGCAGCTCACTTCATCGTAGAAGGTTAACAGATTGGTTTGGCACGAACGATTTTTCATGAATCCATGCTGATTTCTACTTATAATACCATTTTCATTACTAAAGTCTTGTATGTGGTCCCTTATCATCCCCTCCAAAATTTTGCAGACTACTGATGTTAGGCTGACCGGCCTATAGTTACCCGGGATATATCTCGGCCCCTTTTTAAATATTGGTACCACGTTGGCTTTTTTCCAATCAGCTGGCACCATACCCGTCTGTAAACTATCCTTAAAGATCAAGAATAATGGTCTGGCAATCACCTGGCTGAGCTCATTAAGAACCCTCGGGTGCAAGCCATCCGGTCCCGGGGATTTATTTATGTTAAGTTTCTCTAGTTTAGCTCTAAGTCTATCCTCTGTTAGCCATGGCGGCACTTCCTGAGGTGTATTATTTAGTTCGGCCTTACAAGCGGGTTTCGTGTAGCCCCCCGATTCCTTTGTGAAGACTGAAGAAAAGAAATTATTTAACACTTCCGCCTTTTCTCTGTCCTCAGTGGCCATTTTTCCTTTATCATCTTTTATGGGGCCAATGTGCTCTGGCCTGGCTTTCTTACTGTTTATATACTTAAAGAACTTCTTGGGGTTCTTTTTGCTCTCCTCCGCTATATGTCTCTCGTGTTCTATTTTAGCCGCCCTGATTTCATCTTTACATTTCTTATTACACTCTTTGTAGTGCTTAAATGCTGCCAATGACCCCTCAGTCTTGTATTTTTTGAAGGCCTTTTCTTTAGCTCTAATATACATTTTAATGTTGGAGTTTAGCCACCCAGGGTTTAGTTTTGCTCTTTTAAATTTATTTCCCTGTGGAATGCACTGGCCCACTCCCTTGTTAAGTATGCTCTTGAAGCACTCCCATTTTTCCTCCGTGTTCTTTGTTCCCAGGGTTCTATCCCATTTGATATTTTCTAGCAGCGAGCGCAGTTTAGGGAAATTGGCTCTTGTGAAATTCAGCGTCCTTATATTACCCTTGTGTTTCCTATTACTGTAATTAATACTGAAACCAATTGACCTATGGTCACTGTTCCCTAAGTTGTCCCGTATTTCTATATCCGTGATCAGGTCTGTATTGTTGGTAATCAGTAGGTCAAGTACCGCATTGCTTCTTGTCGGTGCATTCACCATCTGACCCATGAAATTGTCCTGCAAAACATTTAGGAACTGCCGAGCCTTGGCTGAGTGTGCGGTTCCTTCTGCCCAGTCTATATCTGGATAATTAAAGTCCCCCATTATAATGACATTTCCCATCCTTGCTGCCAATCCTATCTGTAACATGAGGTCCGCCTCACCCTCCTCCCTCTGGTTGGGGGGCCTATAGCATACGCCCAATATTACCTTCCCCGCCGTGCCTTCCGTTTGAAGCTCTACCCATAGGGATTCTGCCTCGTCCATAGCTCCATTATTAATATCATCCCTCATATTTACCTGTATACTGTTCTTAATATACAAACATACCACATGTCACTTCAGACATGATGCTTGCCATTCAGACCAAAGTGTTCAATCTTTGTTTTATCAGACTAGAGAATTTAGTTTCTCATGGTCTGAGAGTCCTTCAGGTGCCTTTGGCAAACTTCAGGCGACCTGTCATGTGCCTTTTACTGAGGAGTAATTTCCGTCTATAAGGTTCTTCTGAAAGGTTCTCCTCTCTCCACAGAGAAATGCTGGAGCTCTGTCAGAGTGACCAGCAGGGTCTTGGTCACCTCCCTGACTAAAGCCCTTCTCCCCTGATCACTCAGTTTGGCTGGGCGGCTCGCTCTAGGGAAGAGTCTTGGTGGTACTAAACTTTTTCCATTTACCAATGATGGAAGCCACTGTGCTCATTGGGACCTTCAATGGTGCAGACATTTTTCTGTACCCTTCCCCCAGATCTATGCCTCAATACAATCCTGTCTTAGAGGTCTACAGACAATTCCTTGAACTTCATGGCTTGGTTTGTGCTCTGACATGCACTGTTAAATGTGGGACCTTATATAGACAGGTGTGTGCCTTTCCAAATCATGTCCAATCAACTGAATTTACCACAGGTGGACTCCAATTAGGTTGCAGAAACATCTGAAGGATGATCAGTGGAAACAGGATGCACCTGAGCTCAATTTTGAGTGTCATGGTAAAGGCTGTCAATACTTCTGTACATGTGATTTTTTATAATTTTTTATTTTCCATAAATTTGCAAAGATTTCAAACAAACTTCTTTTACGTTGTCATTATGGGGTATTTTTTATAGAATTTCGAAGAAAATAATGAATGAAATTCATTATGGAATAAGGTTGTAACATATCAAAATGTGGAAAAAAGTGAAGCACTGTGAATACTTTCCGTATGCAATGTAGTTCTGTAGCATTTTCGTAACCAAATTCAGCTGTCACCTAAGTTGGTGAGTATGCTTGGAGAGATCCGGAAATAACTGAAGTTCTTCAAAAGGTGTAGGTAATGTGTGCATTGATCTAGCTGTAGAAAGCAGTTGCTCTTTGTTCTGCAAGAAGTAGACCCTCATTAACACATCTCTGGGTACCGAGTCTGCCAAATTAGGTGCTTTATGGATACGATGGATATGGTCAATTGTAAGTTCTGTGGATGAAGCTTTAGGAAGGATGGCAGACATCAAGTTGCAAGCATATGTTTGAAGCTTGTTATGCAGAACAGAATCTGGTATCCCCCTCAGTTTGACATTATTTTATCTCGACCTATCCTCAATGTCTTTGAGTTTAGCATTAATCCATTTTACTCTTTACATATTGTACTCTGTCTCCCATATTGTTTAAATCAGATAAAAACTTGTGGAAACGAGTGGACAATTCTGTGATTAAGGAAGATTGCAGGAGCATCTCTTTTATGGTGGAGTCAAGTACTGGTTGGCCTGATGTGGGGAAAGCTGCTATGGGAGACTGCAAGGCTGAATGGGGATATGAAGGGTTAATTCCCTGGCATACTTCTGTGGGAGCAGATGGAGGTGGCTCTAGCCTCATGCAGGCCTTTGCTGGGCTGCAGGGCCCTGGGCTGTGTGCTGGGGAGCGGTTAAGAGAGAGCTGTGTGTGCATTACCTCTGTGGGGTCTTGGTAGGCATTGGGGAGATCCATGTAGGAAGCCGCAGCACAGGAGGACAAGGCGTCAGTGCCATCTTGGCTTGGTAGTAATCTTCCTTTTCTTTTCCTCGACATCGCTGCCTGGCTCTGTCTGAAGGTCAAGGTGGCAGGTGTGTGGATCGGGGGAGTGCAGGTGAGGCTGGTAGTCGCTGAAAATGTATCTCAAGGCTTAAACGGCTGTCTTGGTTGCTGGCCTTGATAGAGGATTTAAACCTAACCCACTCTGCAAACAAAACAGTGCTAGCTAAAGTTCTACTTTATTTAAACCAAAAGGGTTCACAATATTTAGATTATAAATTTCCTAAGGAATGGTACAATCCCAGGGTATTACCGTTATCAAAGCAAAGCTGCTAGAGTTAATCTGGCTAGCAAGGATCAAGTTTATTCAGTTCTTGGGGGGCTCAGATTTGCCAGCCATATCTATGAACTGCAGAGTAGTTACCAGAATTTCTCAGGCTTTGATATGTTTTCCATTGGAAAAGGAAAAAGAGAAATTTCTAAATATTTGTGTTAAAGATTATGGAAAGTGTTCTATTGATTTGGGTCTACAAATGTGACCATTTTTTGGGCCCACTTCTATGCATCCCTAAAACACACTGAGGATACTGAGGGGGTCAAATTTATTTAAATCTTCACTTGGACCATATAAATTCTTTAACCACTTCAGCTCCGGAAGGTTTTACTCCCTTCATGACAAGGCCATTTTTTGTGATTCGGCACTGCGTTACTTTAACTAACAATTGCGCAGTTGTGCGATGCTGTACCCAAATATAATTGATGTCCTTTTTTCCCACAAATAGAGCTTTCTTTCGGTGGTATTTGATCACCTCTGCGTTTTTTAGATTTTGCGCTCTAAACAAAAAAGCGACAATTTTGAAAAAAACACAATATCTTTTACTTTTTGCTATAAAACATTCCCAATAATATTTTTTTAAAAATCTAATTTTTTTTATCAGTTTGGGCCAATTTGTATTCTGCTACATATTTTTGGTAAAATAAAACCCAAAAAGCGTATACTAAATGGTTTGTGCAAAAGTTATAGCTTTTACAAACTACGGGATAGATTTTTGGACTTTTTTTGGGGTTTTTATTAGTAATGGCGGCGATCAGTGATTTTTAGAGGGACTGCGACATTGCGGCGTACAGATCGGACCCCTAACTGACATTTTTGACACTTTTTGGGGACCAGTGACATTAATACAGTAATCAGGGAAGGGGTTAATTACTGGGGGTGATCAAGGGGTTAAATGTAAGCCTAATTGTGCTTGCTAACTGGGGGGGGGGGGGGGCTCTGTGACAGGCACACAGAGATCGGTGTTTCAGCCTAGCTGAAACACACAATCTCACTGTGCCTGTATGACATGAGAGCGTCTGCTTTGTTTACATAGGCAGGTGGCTCTTCTGTCAGTTTCCCCAAAGATTGTGGTAGGTCGGCGGCTATCGAGCCCGCTCCTCCCGCGGTCTGGCTCCCGCTGTGTCTTAGAACACACCGCGTGTACATAATCACTGCGAGACCACGTGCACATGTTCGAGAATATTATTCTGAACGAGTATAACGAGTTCTTTTTGATCAATTAATTTCTTTTTAAAAGCATATACCAATCTTAGTGAAAACAGTCTACAGTAGGGAATATATAAGAATATTTATTCACAAGACATGTATTCATAATAAATGATCAGACTTGAGTGACACAAAGAGGTAACCTTACATAAAATACAAACTTAAAACGATAAATGCAATGTGATATTTAGCTTAATGATGAAAGTAAAAATAAAGCAAGATTACGTTTTCCCAGATGTAGTAGCATTAGGGATGCACCGAAATTTCGGCCACCGAAATTATCGGCCGAAAATGAGCCTCTCTCATTTCGGCCGATAATGGGTTAACAGTGCCGAAAATAAAAATGGCCGCCGTGGGGAAGGAGGAGGGCGCAGCGCAGCGCAGGGCAGGTTTCAAAAGTCCCGCCTCTGGCCGGCCGTCCGCCTCTTAATAATGTCCCTACTACTCTGTGCATTATGAATGGACATACTAGGCGGGGGGCGGGGTGAGCGGCCGCTATAGAGAGAACTATTGTGATCCTTCACTGTCAGCTCCTCACGTCTATGTATGAATGAGAACTGAACTGAGCTGACACCGGGCGGGGGGGCGGGCGGAGCGGCCGCTATTAGCTGTGACTATGTGAGAGTTTCACTTCCCTGACAGGCACGTATCTCCGCTGACAAGGAAGAGAAGCTCTCACATAGTCACAGCTAATAGCGGCCGCTCCGCCCGCCCCCCCGCCCGGTGTCAGCTCAGTTCAGTTCTCATTCATACATAGACGTGAGGAGCTGACAGTGAAGGATCACAATAGTTCTCTCTATAGCGGCCGCTCGCCCCGCCCCCCGCCTAGTATGTCCATTCATAATGCACAGAGTAGTAGGGACATCATTGAGAGGCGGTGCCGCCGGCCAGAGGCGGGACTTTTGAATGCAGGAGAGGACACCCGAGGAGGAGGACGCTGAGGCAGTGGGGGAGGGGGGAGGGGAGCTGAGGCAGCTTACCAATGCTATTAGTATTATGAGGCATGAGGGGTTAATGTATTGTCACTGCTGGTCACTCATCTATTAGTGACTGACCAGTGGCAGTTAATTAACCCCTTTTGTGCTGCATTAGTGCAACCAGTGTCAGTGTTAATTAACACTGGTTGCACTAATGCAGCACAAAGGGGTTAATTACCTGCCACTGGTCAGTCACTAATAGATGAGTGACCAGCAGTGACAATACATTAACCCCTCATGCCTCATAATACAAATACCATTGGTAATTAAATTAACCTCTTGCCAACCCATCACAGTACATATACTGTGACAGGGTGGCAGCGACAGGTGTAGGTGTACGTCGCTGCCTGTTTTTGGTTTATGTCCCTGTTCTATCCATTTCAAATTTTTTTTGGGGAAAAAGTCATTTTCGGTTTCGGTTTTCGGCCAAGGGCATCCTGCATTTTCGGTTTCGGTTTCGGCCCAAAATTTTCATTTCGGTGCATCCCTAAGTAGCATAAACCATAATTAAGTGTGCTATATAATCAGACGAGAATAGGCCATGCAAAACAAGAGATTAATACGCCAATATGCACTAATTCTGATAAAAATGTATAAAAAGCAAAAATCAGCTCTTAGAGAAAAATCTACATATGGTTAATACGGCTGGGACTGCTCGTTACCCTTAAATATGAAATATAAAACATGTAAGGAAGGAAATAAACAATATTAAGTAATATCAAATAACACAGCAAGGTATATTTACCATATTTAAAATGGCTGCTAGCTTAGAATGGTCGTTACCAGAGTCCTTAACCACCCCCCATCCGCGCTACAGCCTATATACGGCTGCAGAGCGGACTTGAAGTTTTTTAAACGGCCTCCCAGTGACACGCCCCCAGCGAGCTCCCGCGAGCGCGCTGCGGGGAAAATCACAGATCGTGGTGAATGGCCAATCACAGCGGCCATTCACCACGTGATCGGGCCGTCCAATGAGCGATGATCTCATCACATATGAGATCATCTCTCATCGCCGGCGCTCCTTCCTCACACGGAGCCTGCAGTGTGAGGAAGGAGGGGGAGCCTCACAGTGCTGGGGACACAGCAGAATGTAATCAGGGCACCGATCACCAGTGCCCTGATTACTAAAGGTAAAAATACACACACAGTGCCCCCCCATCAGTGCCCACCATCAGTGCCCCCCATCAATGCCCACAATCAGTGCCCATAGTGCTGCTAGTCAGTGCCCATCAGTGCCTGCTCATCTAGGCACTGATGAGCACTGACTGACAGCAATATGGGCACTGAGTATGGGCACTGATGGTGCTGCCCATCAGTGCCGCTCATCAGTGCCACCCGTCAGTGTCCAGTGCCATCTGCCAGTGCCCATCAGTGCCACCTATCAGTGCCCATCAGTGCCGCCCGTCAGTGCCGCCTCTCAGTGCCCAGCAGTGCCACCTCAGTGCCCAGCAGTGCCACCTCTCAGTGCCCAGCAGTGCCACCTATCAGTGCCCAGCAGTGCCGCCTATCAGTGCTCATCAGTGCCGCCTATCAGTGCTCATCAGTGCCGCCTATCAGTGCTCATCAGTGCGGCATATTAGTACCTCCTCATCAGTGCCCATAAGTGCCACCTCATCAGTGCCCATAAGTGCCACCTCATCAGTGCCCATCAGTGCAGCCTATCAGTGCCCATCAGTGCCGCCTCATCAGCGCACATCAGTGAAGGAGAAAAATTTATTTTCAAAATTTACTCGCAGAAAATAAGAAAAACTTTTTTTTTTTTCAAAATTTTCTGTCTTTATTCTTTTTTTTTGTAAAAAATAAAAAACCCAGAGGTGATTACATACCACCAAAAGAAAGCTCTATTTGTGTGAAAAAAATTATAAAAATTTCATATGGGTACAGTGTAGCATGACCGCGCAATTGTCATTCAAAGTGTGACAGCGCTGAAAGCTGAAAATTGGCCTGGATGGGAAGGGTGTTTAAGTGCACAGTAGGCAAGTAGTTAAGATGGCTGCCTTCCCAAGATGGTGGCCAGTTAGGGAGGAGTTTCGTTTGGCGTCCTTCCAAGTTTCAGATACATGATGGAGCAAAATGGAGTATGTATAGATGAGTATATGCATGGCTGTAGTAGCGTGTGTGTTGTATGTGTAATGTATGTGGTGTAATGATGTGTCGTGATGTGTCTGTCTCTCATTTGGCTTCCCTTTTAATACTGTATTGAACAAAGGACTATTAAAATTACCATAAGTTAAACGCAGAAGGAGTAACCTTATCCCCATTGGTTGGGATAACATAACCATTGACTGAAGTCATTGGGCGACACCTCTACTGGTTAACCAATATATGGGATATTTAAAACTATATGATAATTTCTCCATTTAAGACTATCATAAAAACAACATAATAATTTATCCATACTCTCATCCTCTATACATGTCCATAATGTATCTAAGTAAGGATTGGACCTGGTAACTGGACCTGATAACACCATTGAATTAAGAATATTACTAATACAATATATATATATACATTGATTGGAAATGACTCATTTACCCATATACTTTACATTTAGTAGCAGTAAGAATTATATAGATACATATACAGTTATATATATATTGCTACACAACAATTTCTATATGTAAACTTTTCTACACGGGTTATTTCCGATCAGAATATTATCCATTAAGGGATTATTATGTTAACAACAATACATTCATGACTTGGGACTGGACATAAAATATGGGAGAAATTCTGACCATTTGACACTACTATATAATAGATATAATGTACTTCTCAATAGAAGATTGTCATAACATCATAAGTTCCACAACCCCCTTTGGTATATGATGGGACAAGGATGTTGTATAAGCTTATGATTATATGAAATTCATTTGAAGATGCAGTTCTCATCAGTCTAAGTGACAATGTTTATTTGACACCATATAGCTTCCAATGGACAATTGTCTGTATGACACAATCTCTACCCCCCTCTTGGTGTGTAGGTAAATTAATTACAGATTCTAGTCTTTGTCCAGGCAGTTTTCCATTTGTTTGACTTCTCAGGGTAGGAACAATAGTTTATTTACTAGTGAATGGGTGAACACAGGTGTGATCCTGAATTTGAGTTTTGGCCATTGTGTGTTAAAACGTCTCATGGCCAGAACATAACGTTTTATGAACCCCCTGGATTCTCTCTTTTCGTGTCCAGGGGAAAAATGGCTTTTTATCCTTTGAGGTCCGTTGTATGTAAACCTTTCCCCCAAGGCCGGTCCACATGGGAAAAGCAATTTAGTCGTCTGCCTCTCCAGAGTATTATATTCAAAGTTTACAGGACACAATTTCCTTTTAGGGCAGATGACATAGCTTCTCATCTCAAAGTATATAAAATTACCGTGTAATATAGGCCCTTACCCCTGTGAGGGATTTACAAAAACAAAATGATAGAAAAAGATGGGGCTTTGCGGGCCAGTGGGAGTAGAAGGATCAGACAGAGAACCGTTTATAAAACCAAAATTGCATTTTATTTGTATAAAGACCAATAAAACTAAGCATGGACTACCATGCATGTATGATAACAAAGGACTGACATAACATACAATGATAAAATCAAACAATTAACGTCACTATTTATAGAGAAACATATCCCCAGAAGGGGTTGTAACCAAAATCTGTATAAGGTGGAAATTGGGTCTCAAGCTGGATTCGGTCACGGTAGGTCCCCAGCAAGCCGACGCGTTTCGCTCAAGGCTTCCTCAGGGCCTGAGAGACCATAACAGACCGATGTTTTCTATGAACAACATAAAAGCATAATCAAATGAGTGCCAGTCAATCATAAATTCCATGATATATCATACATAATAACATTATATTTCAATTATTACATAGGTATATTTGGTTTTAGTTTTTGTACTGACCCTTCTTGATAGTGACTTGTGCTAGGCGACAAAGCTGTAGCGATACTAATGCTGCTTGGAGCTATATTGCTTCGGTATTTATCATAACAGACATCAAAAATGTATTTCTTGCATAGGATCCAATGTATTACGTCCCAGATTGTGTTGCCAGGGGCAAGGCTGTAAACCAAAATGCCAATAGATATATATATGTGTCTACCGTATGATTTCGATTTTCATATGTTTATAATCTCATAACCAACCTTTTTTGGCTATCCCCCTTATGAACTTTTTGGAGTGAGTCCCAACTCACAAGGTGAAGGTCCTCTCCTTGATATATTCGCCCTTATATATATATTCACTCCTAGATATAATAGATCTATGAACATGAGAGCATAGGTTATTCTTTATCAGTGGAAGAGGGAAGAGAGCTAGTGAGGATAGCTTATTGGTTGAGTGGAGACAGTTAGATGGATAGACTAATGATTTGATGGTAGTATCAAAAATATATGTAATATAATATAATAGTAAAGTCGAAGTGTTCACACCCACCTAGTATTGTGTTACATGGCTTGAATAGGATAGGCAGCACCTTTCTTTCTGTAGTTCAGAGATATAGTGTATATTTCCCCAGTTACAGGGTCCTTGATGGCAACACAACTGACCTAGAAGGAGGACCGGGATTGTGCATATAGAGGGTTGTTAATATTAAAGGCCACAGTGCCATATAACATAGTTAATGGGGGGAGGTTTATGTATGCTAGGAAAAAGATAAGGAAGCTGCATAGACGCATACATACCTTTCCTCAGTCTAAGGTAGACTCCAGGCAGGAAAGGGAGACATGCATACAATTTCAGCTATATGGACAATATGGTCCTGGGCTGTATAAGCCCTGAAAGAGATAATTATAGGAGTTAATGTCAGATCTATAAGTCCTCCAGTCTATATTACATAGAATGTAGCCCTACGAGCATCTATCCATCCTTCCATTACGGGGTTAGCGTTACTTACCTCTATGTCTGGTTCACTTAGCAGCCTGCACTAAAACAATCCTCCTTTTGAGTCCACAGATCCGTCTCCCTCCTCTTTTCTTTTTCTCCCCCCAGGGAGTCCTTTTCCTTGCATCACTATAAGGGACAGATGAAGATTTTCCATTGGAATAGGGACTGTCAAGTAGATATAGAATAGAATAGTAAATTAAGAATGGATCCTATATGGATACCGCAATAAAGTAATGATTCTGTATATATAGAGTGACATAACACATATATGTATTTTGTGCTATATAATAGATGACTTGTAAGGTGACACTGTTGTAGCATATGCTGTGTTGGAACGATCAAAATAACCATCTGATACTGCACTGCCTGGAATTATTATATACCCCGATATGCCAATTATATATATGTGGCCTCGCACTATTGGACCGATGTTTGGTCTTCTGCAGGTTTCCAGGAGGTAGGAATATTGCCAAGATATTTACTATTATTCCACTAGATGGAGCTTGAGCAACAAAATAACGCAGCCCTTAATATGATTTCATCCAATCGGATGCTGGATTCTGGCATCCGGGCGGGTCCTGAGTTGGTCAACACTTCCTTTAAGGTAACGACCTCACTTCCGGCGCGACCGGAAGTGATGTGGATGCGCGGCGCCATCGCCGGCCTAGTCCTGGGCAGAGGAGAGTGTGTCCTCACTTCCGGAGCGACCGGTAGTGACGCGGTCAGGCAGCGTCACTGCCGACCGCAATTATGTAGTAAGCAGTTCCACATGAATTGCCCCGAATTGGGCGCCAATGCGCTTTAATGTGGGCGTTTCTTCCCCCTATATATAGGATTAACAGTGTGGAGGCAAACAGGCAGGCTGCTAAGTGAACCAGACATAGAGGTAAGTAACGCTAACCCCGTAATGGAAGGATGGATAGATGCTCGTAGGGCTACATTCTATGTAATATAGACTGGAGGACTTATAGATCTGACATTAACTCCTATAATTATCTCTTTCAGGGCTTATATAGCCCAGGACCATATTGTCCATATAGCTGAAATTGTATGCATGTCTCCCTTTCCTGCCTGGAGTCTACCTTAGACTGAGGAAAGGTATGTATGCGTCTATGCAGCTTCCTTATCTTTTTCCTAGCATACATAAACCTCCCCCCATTAACTATGTTATATGGCACTGTGGCCTTTAATATTAACAACCCTCTATATGCACAATCCCGGTCCTCCTTCTAGGTCAGTTGTGTTGCCATCAAGGACCCTGTAACTGGGGAAATATACACTATATCTCTGAACTACAGAAAGAAAGGTGCTGCCTATCCTATTCAAGCCATGTAACACAATACTAGGTGGGTGTGAACACTTCGACTTTACTATTATATTATATTACATATATTTTTGATACTACCATCAAATCATTAGTCTATCCATCTAACTGTCTCCACTCAACCAATAAGCTATCCTCACTAGCTCTCTTCCCTCTTCCACTGATAAAGAATAACCTATGCTCTCATGTTCATAGATCTATTATATCTAGGAGTGAATATATATATAAGGGCGAATATATCAAGGAGAGGACCTTCACCTTGTGAGTTGGGACTCACTCCAAAAAGTTCATAAGGGGGATAGCCAAAAAAGGTTGGTTATGAGATTATAAACATATGAAAATCGAAATCATACGGTAGACACATATATATATCTATTGGCATTTTGGTTTACAGCCTTGCCCCTGGCAACACAATCTGGGACGTAATACATTGGATCCTATGCAAGAAATACATTTTTGATGTCTGTTATGATAAATACCGAAGCAATATAGCTCCAAGCAGCATTAGTATCGCTACAGCTTTGTCGCCTAGCACAAGTCACTATCAAGAAGGGTCAGTACAAAAACTAAAACCAAATATACCTATGTAATAATTGAAATATAATGTTATTATGTATGATATATCATGGAATTTATGATTGACTGGCACTCATTTGATTATGCTTTTATGTTGTTCATAGAAAACATCGGTCTGTTATGGTCTCTCAGGCCCTGAGGAAGCCTTGAGCGAAACGCGTCGGCTTGCTGGGGACCTACCGTGACCGAATCCAGCTTGAGACCCAATTTCCACCTTATACAGATTTTGGTTACAACCCCTTCTGGGGATATGTTTCTCTATAAATAGTGACGTTAATTGTTTGATTTTATCATTGTATGTTATGTCAGTCCTTTGTTATCATACATGCATGGTAGTCCATGCTTAGTTTTATTGGTCTTTATACAAATAAAATGCAATTTTGGTTTTATAAACGGTTCTCTGTCTGATCCTTCTACTCCCACTGGCCCGCAAAGCCCCATCTTTTTCTATCATTTTGTTTTTGTAAATCATCTCAAAGTACATGTAAATAAAACAATTTCAACAATGGACTCAATGTGTGCTTCAAATTGAAGGGGTTTTGACTGAATCTGTGACAAGGTCATTTGAGGCCTCAAAGTTCACAATTCTTGACCTGTAATAGGAAAAATGTATTTCTATTTCGTACTGGAAGTCTAACAACATAATCACGTTCACGTAGATCTACATGATTATGCGCAGCCGAGCCCTGCCGCAGAAAAACTGCTTGGGACGGTCGGCAAGTGGTTAAAGAAGCTGGAATGAGAAGTCCACCAAGATGATTGTGGTTGCCCTTGCTAAGAGTTGTTCAGCATTGGTGTAAAATATCCAGGGCCAGATACATCCCTGGGTTCTTTCACAGAAAGCATAGGTTGAAACTTGTTATCATCTGAGGATTGAATAAATTTAGAGTACAGGTCATAGATGATGCCACAGCTAAATGAAGCCTTAAAACAAAGGGCTACATTTTTTTATTATAGATCTATTTAAAATAAGCCAAGTCTGTATCTAGAAAATTGACAAGACTTTGTTTAGGTTAGTGATTGAATTATTGTGACTGTTTTAGCCACTGCCTCCTGTAAATATACTACTACAGGGTGTCTGCTGTGCCCAGAAACACGCACACACATACATATATATATATATATATATATATATATATATACCCACAGTATATATATATATATATATATATATATATATATATATATACATACAGTGCCTTGTGAAAGTATTCGGCCCCCTTGAACTTTGCGACCTTTTGCCACATTTCAGGCTTCAAACATAAAGATATAAAACTGTCATTTTCTGTGAAGAATCAACAACAAGTGGGACACAATCATGAAGTGGAACGAAATTTATTGGATATTTCAAACTTTTTTAACAGATAAAAAACGGAAAAATTGGGCGTGCAAAATTATTCAGTCCCCTTAAGTTAATACTTTGTAGCGCCACCTTTTGCTGCGATTACAGCTGTAAGTCACTTGGGGTATGTCTCTATCAGTTTTGCCCATCGAGAGACTGAAATTTTTGCCCATTCCTCCTTGCAAAACAGCTCGAGCTCAGTGAGGTTGGATGGAGAGCGTTTGTGAACAGCAGTTTTCAGTTCTTTCCACAGATTCTCGATTGGATTCAGGTGTGGACTTTGACTTGGCAATTCTAAAACCTGGATATGTTTATTTGTGAACCATTCCATTGTAGATTTTGCTTAATGCTTTGGATCATTGTCTTGTTGGAAGACAAATCTCCGTCCCAGTCTCAGGTCTTTTGCAGACTCCATCAGGTTTTCTTCCAGAATGGTCCTGTATTTGGCTCCATCCATCTTCCCATCAGTTTTAACCGTCTTCCCTGTCCCTGCTGAAGAAAAGCAGGCCCAAACCATGATGCTGCCACCACCATGTTTGACAGTGGTGATGGTGTGTTCAGGGTGATGAGCTGTGTTGCTTTTACGCCAACCATAACGTTCTGCATTGTTGCCAAAAAGTTTGATTTTGGTTTCATCTGACCAGAGCACCTTCTTCCACATGTTTGGTGTGTCTCCCAGGTGGCTTGTGGCAAACTTTAAACAACACTTTTTATGGATATCTTTAAGAAATGGCTTTCTTCTTGCCACTCTTCCATAAAGGCCAGATTTGTGCAGTATACGACTGATTGTTGTCCTATGGACAGAGACTCCCACCTCAGCTGTAGATCTCTGCAGTTCATCCAGAGTGATCATGGGCCTCTTGGCTGCATCTCTGATCAGGCTTCTCCTTGTATGAGCTGAAAGTTTAGAGGGACGGCCAGGTCTTCGTAGATTTGCAGTGGTCTGATACTCCTACCATTTCAATATTATCGCTTGCAGAGTGCTCCTTGGGATGTTTAAAGCTTGGGAAATCTTTTTGTATCCAAATCCAGCTTTAAACTTCTCCACAACAGTATCTCGGACCTGCCTTGTGTGTTCCTTGTTCTTCATGATGCTCTCTGCACTTTAAACGGACCTCTGAGACTATCACAGTGCAGGTGCATTTATACGGAGGCTTGATTACACACAGGTGGATTCTATTTATCATCATTAGTCATTTAGGTCAACATTGGATCATTCAGAGATCCTCACTGAACTTCTGCAGAGAGTTTGCTGCACTGAAAGTAAAGGGGCTGAATAATTTTGCATGCCCAATTTTTCCATTTTTTATTTGTTAAAAAAGTTTGAAATATCCAATAAATTTTGTTCCACTTCATGATTGTGTCCCACTTGTTGTTGATTCTTCACAAAATATTACAGTTTTATATTTTTATGTTTGAAGCCTGAAATGTGGCAAAAGGTTGCAAGGTTCAAGGGGGCCGAATACTTTCGCAAGGCACTATATATATATATATATATATATATATATATATATATATATATATATATACACACAATATCTCACAAAAGTGAGTACACCCCTCACATTTTTGTAAATATTTTATTATGATGTCTTTATTTCCGACAAATAGAGCTTTCTTTTGATGGTATTTGATCACCCCTGCGATTTTTATTTTTTGCACTATAAACATAAAAAGTGCAACAATTCAGGAAAAAAAAGTATATTTTTCACAATCTGCTATATATATATATACAGTATCTCACAAGAGTGAGTACACCCCTCACATTTTTGTAAATATTTTAATTTTATCTTTTCATGTGACACCACTGAAGAAATTACACTTTGCTACAATGTAAAGTATTGAGTGTACAGCTTGTATAACAGTGTAAATTTGCTTTCCCCTCAAAATAACTCAACACACAACCATTAATGTCCAAACTGCTTGCAACAAAAGTGAGTACACCTCTAAGTGAAAATGTCCAAATTGGGCCCAATTACCCATTTTCCCTCCCCAGTGTCATGTGACTTGTTGGTGTTACAAGGTCTCAGCTGTGAATGCGGAGCAGGGGTGGTAAATTTAGTGTTATTGCTCTCACTCTCTCAAACTGGGTACTGGTAGTACAACATGGCACCTCGTGGCAAAGAACTCTCTGAGGATCTGAAAAAAAATAATTGCAGTGAAAAAAGAAAACAAGGGCGCCAAGTCACAAGGATGAGTAAACAACAATGACAACTTTATTGTAAAAACATATAGGGTGCATGCGTGGCTTCCGGACATGGCGGACATGTAATCCTTGAGCTCCGGACCCCGCGGACTCTCTGTGACCCCTGCTCCGCTTCTAACCGCAACAACAGCTCCGGGGGTAAGCTTATTTACACCCTAACACTCTGAGGTACCCCATGGGAAAAATCGGCCAGCAAAAGCAAGCCTACTCCGCGCCGCTGGAGCCGTGCACTCAGGTCGCCATGGATCGGTTCCTCACTAGGCCACAATCCCCGGCCTCGAGTTCCCAGCCTAAACCTTTCTCCTCCATGGACCCCAAATTGGGGCTGGGGAATGCTGCTGACCCCCCCCCCCCCCAGTACTCCTGCTCTGCTACATCAGTCCCCGTCATCAGATCAGGCGGTTTTGACCCCCACTATGATGGATGAGAAGCTGCAGGCTCTGCTTTATCAGATTACCCACAATATTGCTTCATACAGACGTACAGACGCCCTGGAAACAAAAATGGATGATTTGGTACAATATGTACAAGCTTTAGAGGAGGAAAACTCTGCACTGAAACATTCGGTGACGCAGCTCCAGTTACAGCAAGAAAATCTGGAGAACCGAGAGAGGCGCCAAAACCTTCGCTTCAGGGGCATCCCTGAGACGTTGGGGGACAACAATTTGCGTCCATACCTCTTGGGTTTATTTAACAACTTGGCACCCAATATAGTGGACATTGACTGGCGGTTGGACCAGGCTCACAGATCCCTTGGCCCCAAACCCCCGGCTGGGGCCAGACCTCGAGATGTGATCGTGCGTTTCCACTACTATGACAGTAAAGAAGCCCTGTCTCTGGCTACCCGCATCAGATCTCAGATGGAGTACCAAGGAGTTAGGATCCAGATCTTCAATGATCTCTCCCCTCTCACCCTGGGTAAGCGGAGAAATCTCAGACCCCGACCTCCCACCTTCAACGCCATTGCATCCCCTATTACTAGGGCTTCCCATTCTGTTTCATTGTCTCCAAAGATGGGACTCAGCATAGTATGCGTGATCTTTATAAGGGAGAGGCTTTCATAAAAGGTCTGGGCATCCCCCCTCTCCCAGACGAAGAGCTGCAACAGCAACAACCTCTCAACCGCCCTTTGCCAGCCACACCAAACCGTATGTGGACCCCAGCCAAGAGTCAGCACCGGAGATCGTCCTCCACCCCTCAGCACTTACGTCTTTCCAGGCCCCCCACTTGATGCATCTATTGATGGTGGCTATTTGATCTTCAATCTCCCCTCCAGGGTTTGTGCCCTATGTGGCCTTTCTATGTTCTCCCTGCTACCATGTTGTGGGTAGCTATGACCCCCCCCATGGGGTAACTGTTATTTTTGAACTCTTTTTGAATCTAGTTTGGTACTTTGGACTCTACCTTGACTCATAGAACATCTTCTACTTCATTTTGTGACTTCGGCATCTTTTTCTTTTTGGAGATGGGTTCTTTTTATATTATTTTTTCCTTTCCAAGGTCCTAGTCCCATTCAACTCAACTGTTTGGACGCCTTCATCTGCTGGAGTGTCGGTGGGTCTCCCGCTCTCCCCTTTCCCTTCCTTGCAGTTTGGCCCCGGGAGCTCCCATGTTGCCCTGTTATGCCCGGGTCCTTGTGTCCGGCGTCGTAAGGTGTTGCGGCCCCTCAGGCTTTTTTTCAATAGTTTTTTGTGGACTATTGGTTATTTTTTCTTTCTTTTCTTACCTTTGTTTATGTGATTTCATTACTGTATTGTTTTACCTGCTCTCTTGTCTTTGTTGGGCTCATTTCTGTTTTGGCCCATTCTGGTACTGTGGCTGAATCCTTTACGCTGATTAATGTTTATGCCCCTAATTCTGGTCAGATAACATTTTTAGATGAGATGTTGGAGAGGGTCTCCCGCCTCACCCAGCCTTTTATTATAGTTGGTGGGGACTTTAATTTGATAATGTCCCCTCACCGAGACAGACAGCCCCTTGTTCAGGAAACTCCCTCCCGACGCCTCTTAACCCAGGCCAAAGCCTTTCATAGATGTGTTCGGTCCCATAAACTCTTTGATTCCTGGAGAATTAAACATCCCACGAATAGACAATTCACTTTCTACTTCCCGGCCCATAAAATGCATTCCAGGCTCAACCATTTTTTCATCTCAGCTGTACGGTCAACTGTGACATACTCCCAATCACTTGGTCGGACCATGCACCTGTTGTCCTAGACCTTTCTATCGCCTCTTCCTCTTCTAGAACCTATCATTGGAGTTTGAATGACCGTCTTCTCCAGACCCAGGTTATCCCGAGACAGGCTAGCTACTGGCCTGATGGATTTTTTTGCTCTCAATGCGGGTTCGGTGGATGATGTCTCCACGCTGTGGGAAGCTCACAAGGCTGTCTTCCGGGGCTCTTGCATTGCCGAGAGTTCCCGGTTGAAGAAGGAGGCTGGTAGCCTCAGAGACTCTCTGTTGGCCGAACTGCGGTCAGTGGAGTCTCAGCTTGTGGGCTCCCCATCAGTGCCGAGGCTTAGGAGAGTAGTAAATGTCTGAGATCCCATTAGGACTCTTGATCTGTCCAAAATAGCCAAATTCTTGACTTGGGCGAAACAAAAATTCTACGAATTTTCAAACAAACCACACAGGATGTTGGTTAATAAACTCACACCTCGTCCCTTTCATTCAATTCCTGACCTACTAATCCGGCCTGACGGTACTCCCACACATTGTCCCTACACTATGGCTAAAGTGTTTGGTACTTTTTACAGCAAACATTATAATTGCCTTACCCCCGAAAATCGTTTTACTTTCACTCAGGAACGCTTTGATGACTTCTTCAAAGATGTATCCCTCCCCAAATTGTCCGATTTCGCCCTGTCTACATTGACGCTGAAGTTTCCATAGAAGAACTCACAGCCACGATTAAAGACCTACCCTCCCATAAGACCCCTGGTCCGGAAGGCCTTCCTTACCTTTATTACAAGACCTTCTTGCCTATTTTAGTGCCCCATCTGTTAGATTTATATGCTTCCCTGCTTCAGGGGAAGATCCCTCATCCCCAATTCACGCAGTCATACATCTTAGTCATTCCAAAGCCCGGCAAGGACTCTTCCCTTCCTAACAATTATCGCCCTATAGCACTACTAAACTCAGACTACAAGATCTTCACTAAAATACTTGCCAATTGGTTGTCTTTACTCATCCCCAAATTGATAGATAGGGATCAGGTGGGTTTTGTGATGTCCCGGCATGCAGGGGATAACACCAGACGCACTATCGACCTGATAGACCTTCTTAACAGATTCCCCGTCCAGCTTTGGTGCTGAATTAAGATGCCCAGAAGGCATTCGATCACTTGAGTTGGCCGTACCTTTTCGCCACGCTGAAGCAATTTGGCTTCAGGGGCCCCTTCTATAAAGCATTGGAGGCCTTGTATTCGCCAGCTACGGCCCAGGTTCGGATGTCGTCTGCTTTTATGTCGCCTTCGTTCCTCATGCACAATGGCACTCGCCAGGGTTGTCCCCCCTGCTTTTTATACTCTGCCTGGAGCCCCTGGCCGAGGCCATTCGTTCACACCCGGACATTAGTGGGGTTCTAATGCGACAGAGGGAGTATACTTTATCACTGTTCGCAGATGACATCATGTTGACCTTGACCAATCCGTTGCTGACCTTGCCATCCCTCCATGCTGTATTGTCCTCTTTTAGCGCCATTTCGGGTTATAAAGTTAACACCTCAAAAACGGAGGCTATGCCACTCCATATGCCCCCGGGTCTTTTCTCCCAGCTTCAACAGTCCTACCCCTATAGGTGGTGACCATCCTCCCTCTCCTACCTGGGGATCATGCTTACACCCTCCCATGCTACCCTTTATCAGAATAACTTTGTTCCCTTGTTTCGGGAGATTTTGGGTTTCCTACGTCAGTGGATGGGGTACCCCCTATCGCTATTAGGTCGAATTAATGTTTTAAAAATGTCAATCCTGCCTAGATTGCTTTATTTCTTTGACACTTTACCCGTCCTGGTCCCCATGGCACAACTTAAGTCTCTGCAACGTAGTTTCCTGAATTTTATTTGGAACAATAAGGCTCATAGAGTGGCGAGTTCGGTAGTTTTTTCTCTAAGGCGCAGAGGTGGTCTTGAGGCCCCCAATATCATTAAATATTATTATGCTTCCCACCTCCGGGTGGCGGCCTCCTGGTCTTCCTTGGCGGCCCCCAACCGGTGGTCGGAAATTGAGAGGGGTGTGATCTTTCCGGTCCATCCCTGCTCTTTACTATGGTCCCCCACCCTACACATTGACCGAGTCTTGCGGGGTATGTGTCTTGCACCTATGCTCTCCACTATGGATGTATGGATAAGATGTTATCACAGGTACTCTCTCTCCTCGCCATGCCCACCGCTCACTAATATTTTGTTTAATCCCTCCATCCCGAATAGTCTACAGGTGGGTCGTGTATGGACCTGGTCACGGGCGCCCCTTTTTCAGCTTCGTAACCTGGTCCATCCGGTCTCACGTAGCCTCTATTCATTTGAGACCTTGAGGGAGAAATTTAACATTCCAAAACATACCTTTTATTTTTATTTGCAAATATGTCACCTTTTTCATTCCATGACTAAATCACTGTCCCTTGAGAGGCCCACTGCCTTTGAACAATTGTCGGCAGAGGGGCCTCATCAGCGACACTTGGTTTCCACCATTTACAATATCTTGCATGATGTCCTTCCGCTGGCTGAGGATTCCCACCTCTACATGTGTAAGTGGTCCGATTTACTGCAGAGGCCCATCTCCTTGCAGATGTGGGACAGAATCTGGTCCTCTGCCTTCAAGTCATCCAGATGCATGGTGCAGAGAGAGACGACATTGAAAATTTTGATGTTCTGGTATAGGACTCCGGCCAGATTACATAAAATTGATCCGTCTTGTCCAGCCACTTGTTGGCGATGTGGCAACGATCTGGGTACACAATATCATATTTTTTGGCAATGTACTCTCCTACAACCCTTTTGGGAAATGGTGGGCTCAGTGATACAGTTGGTGACTGGCTTGTCTTTTTCACTTGACCCTCTCCATTACCTATTGGGTCTTCCGTTCCCCAGGGTCTCCAAACCCACCAGGCGCTTGATCCCCTATCTCCTGTTGGCAGCCAGGTGGGCTATCCCGTTGTGCTGGCTTCAGCCGGAACCTCCTGACAAGGCCCTCTTCCAGCGCTTGGTGATGGAGATACGGAGGATGGAATTCTTGACTGCTACAGTTCATGATGACATTACTCGCTTCAATGCTATTTGGGCAGACTTGGATCTCCATGTGTCTGACTTGACATGATTGTACCTTACCATCCCTTGTTATTGCTGTATTGACGCAAATTTACTCCTCCCTTTATGCTTTTCCTGTTTACATTCAGATTTACAATCTGGTTGATCTTTTGATGTTTCACTGATTATATTTAGTTTGATATGTGATATTCTGTTATGTTCTGTTTTTGGGGACATCCACCCTTTGTTTGAAAGTTACATTCTGTTCTCCTTTATTTCTTCAATAAAAATACAATAAAAAAAAAAAAAAAAAAACTTACATGTAGGTATTCAGGGTCAGCTTGTGTGGTATCGGAGGAAGATCCCCACAGTGAAGCCAGGTGGTGTAAATAGACTATGAAGCCTGGGTGGCGGTCCTGTGCACATTTTGTTGCGCCTGCGCCTGCACCTATTTGTTGCAAGTCAGTGGGGCTCCCCAAAACGCACTGTCGGTGTCCCTAAGTGCTTTGCAAGGAGGTATCCTTTTGAGGAGTCCCTGTTAAAGAAACTGACAGTGCCACCTGCAGGGGACTTTCAGGTTTCCAGGTTGAATAAAGCCATCCTGCTTCCGGTGGAGAACTCTCCGTTCTTTAAGACCCTTTTGACAAGAGAGCTGAATCTCTGGTCTGATACCTTTTTACCATGGTTGGTTCTATTCTGCAGCCGGTTTTTGCCATAACCTTGGTTTCCCAAAACTTAACATAATGGGCTAAGCTCCTGTGCCAAGATTTGGAAGGGGGGCAGTCCCCTCCTTGAAATGGTGGAGCTGGTGGACCAGCTGCTCCAGGGGTTGCAGTATATCTGTGATGTCTCTGCAGGGTGTCCGTGACAGTGGTGACTCTCCGCCGCATGATATGGCTGAAATATTGGTGTAGGGACCAGGCTTCCAAGAAGGTATGGACGGATCTCCCCTTTGTGGGAGACCACTTGTTCGAAGCTTCTATGTAAGAGATCAATGTCTTACTGGAGGTAAGAGTACTCTGCTTCCACAGACTACCAGGAGCAAAGAGTATCGTTGTAAACATGGCCCTTTCTTCTCGGCCCATAAGCGGTCTTTTCATTCTTCGGGATCCAAGAACCAGGGATCAAAATCCGCCCGTAACTCCACAGCGAGCTCCAAGAGGCCCTGGCCCGGTAAGTCCCTCCATGACCACAGATAAGCCCACTTCTGCCTGAAGGGGCGCCCTTACCTGTGTCTGGGGTGGAGGGACGTCTTTGCTTCTTTCCGGATCTGTGGACCTCATTGATTCAGGACAAATGGGTCCAGGAGTTGGTTCTGTCGGGTTACAAGATTGAGTTTCAATCTTTGCCTCCGGCAAGGTTCTTCCCTTCCAACCTGCGTTTGTCCCCAGATCACTTATTTACTGTTCCCAGGAAGGAAGGCAAGGTCCATCCAATCCTGGACCTCAAGGCCTTGCACCGCTTTGTACGGAATGAGAAATTTCGAATGGAGTCCATTCGCACGGTAGTGGCATCCCTTCATCAGGGGGATTTCCTGGCCTCTATCAATATCAAGGGTGCTTACCTTCATATTCCAATATATATCGGGCATCAGCATTTCCTTTGCTTTGCCGTGGGCGTGGAGCACTATCAATTAGTGGCGTTACCTTTTGGCCTCACCTCAGCTCCTTGGGTGTTCACAAAAGTTTTGGCCCCGGTGTTAGCATTGCTAAGGGAGAAGGAAATTGCGGTACTGGGGTACTTGGACAACCTCCTTCTCTAAGCAGAGTCTCCAAATGCCTGGACATTTTGGTGCGTACTTTGCAAGAGTTCGGATGGGAACTGATTTTCCAAAAATCTGTTCTGGTTCGTTCACCAAGCTGGACTATCTGGGGCTGACCCTGGATATGGCTTTAGCCCGGGTGTTTCTTCAGAGGCTGCAGGATGCGTTACGGCTTCTGTTGTCCAACCGGCGGTCATCTCTCAGGACTTGCATGCAAGTGCTGGGTCTGATGGTTTCCACTTGCGAGGCGGTTCCGTTTGCTCAGTTCCATACCAGATTCCTACAAAAGGAGATTCTGGTAAAATGAAACAAGGACCCACAGTCTCTAGACAATCTGATCCTGTTGAGCCGAGGTATGAGGGGATCCCTGATATGGTGGCTACGCTCTCCGGCGCTTCGACAGGAAAAATCCTTTTTCCCCCTGTACTGGACAGTGGTCACCACAGATGCCAATCTGTCCGGGTGGTGAGGTGTCTTGGGCACAGAATGTGCTCAGGGAGTTTGGACTCTGAAGGAGTCCAGCCTGCCGATCAATATTCTGGAAATTCGGGCAATCAAGCTCTGTATAACCTAATGGATGGATCGCCTGCGGGGGCCCCCGGTGAGGATCTAATCGGACAATGCCACGGCCGTGTCATATGTAAATCATCAAGGGGGCACCAGAAGTGCCCTAGCAGCCAGAGAAGTTGCTGGCATTCTAAGGTGGACAGAACAGTTTCTTCGGGCCATCTCTGCTGTGCATATTCCAGGGTTGGAAAATTGGCAGGCGGATTACCACAGTCGGCAGACGTCGGATCAGGAAGACTGGTCTTTCCACCAGGAGGTGTTTCATCAACTGTGTCTCCGGTGGTGGACTCTTGATGTGGACCTGTTGGCCTCTGTTCTCAACAGGAAGGTGCGGAGCTTCATACCAAGATCTTGGGATCCTCTGGCCTACACCACAGATGCCCTGGTGGCTCCTTGGGGTCAGTATCATCTGATGTAAGCATTTCCTCCATTGACTCTTCTGCCAAGACTCCTGCAAAGAATTGAGGCAGAAGGGGTTCCGGTCATCCTAGTGGCTCCAGACTGGTCTTGCAGGTCCTGGTACGCAGACCTAGTACGGGTAGTCACTGATGTTCCCTGGACACTCCCTCTCAGAGAAGATCTGTTAGCTCAAGGGCCGATCTTCTATCCTGCTTTAGTCGCTGGCTTTAACAGCGTGGCTATGGAAAGCCAGATGCTGAAGAATACAGGGGTGTCTGAATTGGTGATTCCTACACTGTTGAAGGCTAGGAAATCTACTTTTAGGAAGATCTATCATCGAGTCTGGAGGGCATACATCACTTGGTGTGAGTCGCGGGTGGTTTCCCCACCATTCTTTTTCGGAGTCTCATGTCTTGGAATTTCTCCAAAGAGGCGTTTGGCCTTGGGTACAATTAAAGGCCAGACTTCGGCCTTGGTGATTTTCTTTTTAGCACCCTTTGGCCACTAATTCCTTGGATCACACCTTTGTTCAGGGGGTTCACCACCTGGCTCCCCCAGTAAGGTCTCCGTTACCTCCATGGGACCTCAATTTGGTGCTATCAGTTCTTCAGAAACCACCTTTTCAGAATATTCGGGAGGTTCCTCTGTTTACTCTGTCACAGAAGGATGGAAGGACAGAAGGCACCTCTAAGTGTAATACGTATGGTAATTTATTAAAAGCAAATAGTAAAAAAAACTCACAGGAAATAAAGAGTTGAATGCCTATAGACTGATGTCCTGAGTGAGTCATCCAATTTCCTCTTGGAGAGGCAGGTGCTGTCGGGAGGGTCTGTTACCGCGGTGGAAATGAGCTGGCTGTACGGTGCAACAAGAAACAAAACTGGACGCTGGCTGATGGAGAAGCCAAGAGTGAGGCCTGAGGCGCAGGGAGCCGTACTGGGAGGGAGTATGTCGTCACTGATACGAGACTTGTCCTCGCTTTGAAGAAGGAGCGTCGCTACAGTCGTCATTGCAGCCAGCAAGCTCGGAAACGCATCGCCACAGTGATGACATCCTCCCTCCCTCCCAGTACAGCTCCCTGAGCCTCAGGCCTTGCTCTTGGCTTCTCCCTCAGCCAGCGTCCAGTTGGGTTTCTTAAAAGGAATATAAGAATCAGCGCAAATTATGTAAAATCGGTGAACCATAAATATTGATGTATAAAAATATAAATATAGAATCTTCAACAATCCTCTAAAATAAGATGAAATATCAAAGTGCCAAAGTGCTCATGTGCCGAATAAATATCAATAAAATATTATGAATAATAGTGCTATTAAGTGGTGGTCAAAAGTGATCAATATAAAAAGTATGACAAAAATTAAATTAATATGCAACTGAGTGAATATCCTGTGAAGAGTGAACCACTGTGACCTTACAGTTTCACAGGTGAATGAGTACAATAAATTCAATCATGTGTTGATAACAAATTGTGACAATAAAATAAATCTTTCTCACATTCAATACATGCCTTATGAAGAGTGAACCACTGTGACTCTTCAATTGCACAACGGATGAAATAAATCAAATAACGGTGATAAATAAAAAACAAGTGATGATACTGGATACAACTTCAAGTGTTGAATAAATACACCGTGATCAGTGCAATAAAATTAATATATTAATAAATAGCAGTCCCAGAATAAAGTGCAAAAAGTGCACAAAAATGCTAAAAAGTGAAATGATGAAACAAAGTTCATATTCACTTTTGACCACCACTTAATAGCACTATTATTCATCATATTTTATTGATATTTATTCGGCACATGAGCACTTTGGCACTTTGATATTTCATCTTATTTTAGAGGATTGATGAAGATTCTATATTTATATTTTTATACATCAATATTTATGCTTCACCGATTTTAGATAATTTGCACTGATTCTTATATTCCTTTTAAACTATTTTGTATGTGGTGACACTACAGAATTAGCTGCAGATTTCTGGTGCTCCATCTTATCATCCTTTTTGCTCCTTATTTCCATCTCCTTCTCTCTATTGGTAGCGCATAGGTTTAGCCCTTATCAGTTGAGTTTCTTGTTGCACCGTACAGCCGACTCATTTCCAACCACTGTAACAGACTCTCCCGACAGCGCCTGCCTCTCCAGGAGTAAATTGATGACTCACTCAGGACACAGGTCTATAGGCATTCAACTCTTTATTTCTTGTGAGTTTTTTTTACTATTTGCTTTTAATAAATTACCATAAGTGTTACACTTAGAGGCGCCTCCTGTCCTTCCATCTTTTTTTGCAGTGTTTCTGGGACTTTACTTCTGGTCCCTATGGATGGCCGCCCTTAGTTGTATGGGCTATGATATACTGGACTCGTTTTTGGTGTATCCCCCCACCCACATTCTTGTTTTCCCATATCTTGAACAGTGTTTGGGTTACTGTCATGTTCTGAACAGCTGCGCCTTTTTTTTTTTTTTTGTGTTTGCATCTCTGTCACAGAAGGTAGCATTTTTGGTGGCTATTACTTCCGCACGCAGGGTGTTGGGATTGGCTGCGCTGTCTTGTCATTCACCTTACCTGGTGGTTCACAGAGACAAAGTGGTGCTTCATCCGTGTCAGTCGTTCCTGCTTAATGTCGTCTCTGGTTTTCATTTAAATGAAGACATTGTATTGCCTTCATTGTGTCCTAAGCCTAAGCATCCTAAAGAGATTGGCTTACATTTTTTGGATGTGGTTCGGGCAATCAGGGTGTACCTAGCGGCGACCGGGTCCTTCCGAAAATTGGATTCTCTATTTGTCCTTACGGATGGCCCCCATAAGGGGCTGGCTGCGTTTGGCATTTCCAGATAGATCAGGCAGATGGTCGTGCAGGCCTATTTCCTTAAGGGTCAGGATCCTCCTTTACTTGTTAGGGTGCATACTACGATGGCGCTTGGTGCCTCTTGGGCGTTCCGTCATCAGCCGTCGGTTGTGCAGGTTTGCAAGGCAGCTACCTGGTTGTCCGTGAACACTTTCACAAAATTCTATAAGGTGGATGTGTTAGCATCTGCGGATGCTTCTTTTGGCTGCAAGGTTTTGCAGGCCGCTGTTGGGGAGGATTAGTCCTCTTTGAGGGTGTATTTTTTTGTCAGGTAAGCTCCAGTTGTTTCCTGGTTGAGCTCCTGTTTTTACCTGGTTAGCTACATTTAGCCTTTAGGAAGTTTGATCCTTGCTGTGTTCTTCCCACCCCTCATATTGACACTGCTGTGGGACTTCCCAAGAGTCAACAAGATATGGAGCTGTATCTGTCAGTGAACGAACGAGAAAACCTACCGTTAGTAGACCGGTAACGGTGTTTCTAAGAACCTTCTAGGGCGGCCAACGTATGAGAGATGATAGGCTCCTCCCTACCGGAAACACAATCCATATACAATTTGTTAAAAGGCCCCACCCTTCCCCTTGTCCCTCAGTTGTAAAAGAGTATCTTCCACAACCAATTCCAAGGGAAGAGTTCTTACAATTCTATAGGTACTTACCACCTATATTATACATTCTTACCACACCCATAAAACAGGGCGGGAAGTAGGCCGGCCGTCCTGGAAGGCTGGTAGAAACACTGTTACCAGTCTACTAATGGTAGGTTTTCTCACCTCACCTTCCAGGACGGCCAACGTATGAGAGGATAATAGATTACCCATAGGCCTACCTTAGGACGGGACCACTGCCTGTAAGACCTTTTGGCCAAAGGCTAGGTCTTGTTGAGACAGCACTTCTACATGGTAATGTTTCAGGAACGTGTCATGACTGGACCAGGTGGCTGCACTGCGGATCTGTTCCCAGGATACTCCAGCTTTTTCGGCCCAAGATATTGCCAGGGCTCTTGTTGAGTGTGCTTTTAGTTTTGCTGGTGCAGGAACACCTGAGGCCTCATAAGACATGGTAATTGCTTGTCTAATCCACCTAGAGACTGAAGGTTTTGAGGCCCGCAGTCCCTTTCTGGGCCCAGAATAGAGAACCAGAAGATGATTTGACCTTTTAAAGTCTTTGGTCCTCTCTAAATAGGTGAGAAGACACCTTCTCACATCAAGACCGTGAAATTTCTTTTCCTTTTCATTTTTGGGGTTGTCACAAAAGGATGGTAAATTTATTTCCTGTCCTCTGTGAAAGGATTATGCAACCTTTGGCAAATACAAAGGATCTGGTCTAAGGACAATCCTGTCTGAAAAAATTAACATAAAGGGTTCTTTTAAAGATAGACCTTGTTGATCTCCTACTCTTCTGGCTGTCGTGATGGCTAGCAGGAGAGCTAATTTAAGTGATAAAAACTTAAGGGAAACCTCTTTTATAGGCTCAAAAGGGTTACTAGATAACACCTCTAGAACCCTCGTCAGGTCCCAAGGAGGGAACCTGTTTCTTACAACAGGGGTAGCCCTTTCCCTAGCCAACAAAAATCTTTTGACCAACGGCTCTTTTGCAAGACTTGCATCCAAAAATACCGAAAGAGCCGCTATTTGTACCCTAAGGGTGTTAGTTGCCACACCCTTATCTACTCCATCTTGTAAAAATTCCAAGACCATAGGAATAGAGGTGAAGGCGACATTTCTCTGCCTACGCCAGGTACAAAAATGTTTCCAAACTTTAAAATATATATTTCTAGTGACTGGCTTTCTGCTCAGTAAGAATGTGTCTACCACTCTGTCTGAGCAACCCTTCATTTTTAGGATCTGGCGCTCACTAACCAAGCTGTCAGATGGAAAAATTTTGGTTTGGGATACACAACCGACCCCTGCGACAGCAGGTCTGGGAGATTTGGGAGTTCCCAGGGGGGAGCTACTGACATTGCTTTCAGACTTGCAAACCATGCTCTCTTTGGCCACCAAGGGGCAATTAGGATAAGGTGCAGGTCTGAAGATCGACTTAGCTTCTGTAGAATTCTGGGGATTAGGGCCAGGGGAGGAAAGGCATAAGCCAGCTTGAACTGCCACGCTTGGGCTAAGGCGTCCAGGCCTTACATCTCTTTCTCCTGTGTAAGGGAAAAGAATCGTTTTACTTTCCTGTTTTGCAGGGTGGCAAATAAATCTATCTCCGGGCACCCGAACCTTTGGACCAACAATTCGAAAATTTTGGGATTTAGTTCCCACTCTCCTTCTCTTATGGGGAGACGACTGAGGAAGTCTGCTTGCCAGTTGTTTCTCCCTCTTATGTGAATGGCCATCAGGGAGATTACCTTCCCTTTGGCCCACCCTAAAATTTCCTTGGTCAATGCTAAGAGGGAATTTGACCTGGTACCCCCTTGGCAATTTATATAGACCACCGCTGTAGTGTTGTTGGACAGGATCTGAACTTCCCTGCCTAGAACAGAGCTTTCGAATGCTTTCAGTGCTTCTCCCACTGCTTTCAACTCCCTGAAGTTGGATGAGGCCTGGGCTACTTGTTTGTCCCAGATCCCTTGAGCTTGGGCCCCTTCTAGGTGAGCCGCCCATCCCCACGTGCTCACGTCCATGGTGATTTTTACAGGGTTCCATTGACCCCATGGTCTGCCTCTCCCCAAATTGTTTGGGTTTAACCACCACTCTAGTGACTCCTGGACTTGAGGAGTGAGGTTGACAGTCTCGTTTAATGACTCCATCTTCCTCTCCCAGGAGGACAGGTGGAAGGACTGAAGGTCTCTTGAGTGGAGCTGAGCCCAGACAACCGCTGGGATGCTGGCTAGGACCCTTAGGATTTCTCTCCTGGAACAACAGGGTGCGCTTTTGAGAGTTCCTACTGCAGAGACTATTTTTTCCAGTTTTTCCAGCGGAAGAATGAGCCTTTGTACCTTTGAGTCTATACGGTACCCCAGATAGGTTTGCACCTGGGTTGGTTCCAGAGAAGATTTTTCTAGGCTGATTAGCCAGCCTAGTTTTTGTAGGAATTTTATCACCTGCCGAGTGTCTGAGTTCACCTGGTCTGCTGATGTGCCAAAAATCAGCAGATGGTCCAGATAGGGGAAAAAGGCTATACCCTGGAGATGGAGATGGGCCACTGTATCTGCTAGAGTTTTTGTAAAAATTCTTGGGCTGGCTGCTAACCCAAAGGGAAGTGCCCTGAACTGCCAGTGTGCTGTTCCCTCTTTGGTAACTACCACAAATCTCAGAAAGGCCTGGTGTTCCTGATGAATAGGAACATGCAGGAATGCATCTCTGAGATGCAGGGTAGTCATGAACACATCTTTCAGTAGGTTTTTGCGTACTGAATAAATGGTTTCTATTGAAAAATTTTTTAAAGTAGAAAACGTTTTTTAAGTTTATTATGAGGCGATGTTTTCCCGAGGGTTTGGGAACCACAAACACATGGGAGTAAAAGCCTTGGAAGAGCTGATCTTCTGGTACAGGGACTATCACTAACTGCTCTGCCAGTTTCTGAATCCCCTGTAAAAGGGCTTCCCTTTTTTGAACCTCCATAGGAGGATGGGTAAGAGTTATCGTTGGGGGGGTATTGATGTAAACTGCAGGCGATAACCCCTTTTTTATGAGGGAGTGGATATAAGGGGTCACTGCAATTTCTTCCCATTGGGGCAAAAATTGACTTAGTCTGCTCCCCCACTTTGATCCTGGCGTCACTTATTATCTCTTGCGTCGGCCGAGGGAAAAAGCAAATTATGTCTTTGTCTCCCTCTTCCAAAGCCCTGTCTTCTAGCAGGTTCTTTCCTGTTTTTTTGCTGCCTTTGCCCTGGGGGGCCACAAAAAAAATGTTCTGCCTCTATCCCTTCTGGGTTTGGCAGGAAACTTTTTCCCCCTCTCTGAGGATCTGGTCAGAACCTCGTCTAGGCTTGACCCAAAGAGTAATGATCCCTCAAAAGGCAAACCATAGAGCTTGGTTTTTGATGTGAAGTCGCCTTCCCATTCTTTAAGCCAGATGGCCCTTCTGGCTGAATTCAGAAGAGCCCCCACATTAGCTGAGGCTATTACTGACTCCACAGTAGCGTCAGCCAGATAGGCAACCACTTTACCTATAACTGACAGGGAGTCCAGTAGGTCTTGGGTTTTAACCTGTGACAGGTGCTTAGTCAGTCTTTCCACCCAACAATTAGCATTTCTTGCCACACAAGATGCTGATCCCAAGCCTTTTTCAGTAAGGACTCCGCCTTTCGGTTAATTTAATCCTTGATACTGCCTGAATTCACAAAGGAGAGGTCAGACCTCTTTGTTACTTGTGACAATGGGGCATCCAGTTTTGTTTTTTTAAGAAACCTTTCCACATCTTCCTCTTTAAAGGGGAACCTTCCTAGCCCCTTATACATTCTGTCCTGTGCTGAAGATTCCTTCGGGGGTTCAGGGATCTCTTCTGAGGCATAAATGGCCTGAGGGAGTCTCTGCATATCTTCCAACCCGAATAGATTTCTATTTACTCCTAAGTCCTCAGCTTCACTTTCTGAGTCCCTTTCTCCCTCACCTTCTGAACTGGTTTGAGAGTCTGAGCAGTCTGCCTCAATCGCCAATCTTTCTTCTCCCCTGGGCTGTGCTGGGGGGAGGTTCTGGGATACTGGTAGAAACCCAGAAGGACCTGCCCTGGAAGTTGAGCTTTCTTGGGAAGAGACACCTTCCTTAAGGATGGGTTCACTGGGCTCTGTGACTTGGAGGGAAGCCACCGAGGAACGAAATGACTGTATTGTATCCAGCATTTCTTCCTGGATGGATTTTAAAAAATCTTTCATTAATCCAGATGCCTGTTTACCAGCTAATTTATTGATGCATTTGTAGCAGAAAGGTTTAGTGTGGGAGCTAGATAATCTATCCCCCGCAATTACCACACTTTTTTGAGGTACCAGCACCTGTTGAAAAGGGGGGTACTGTACTAGAGGTCTCTTGTAGACTGCTCTGGGTCTCTGGAAGAGAAGATAAAAAGACAAGGTATCACTCTTCCATAAACATATAACCATAGAAAGGACGGAAATATGGGTCAGGGGAAAGGACCTTCCAGGGATATTGTTAATACCAGCAATTAACAAATGCAATCAGACAGTCAGCACTTACCCAGTTCCAACCTAGGTTTGGCTGCAGTCACCTGGACCGGCCTTCCCTCCTCCTTCTCCATGAGGTGGGTTGAGATAGGCTTAATTTCCCCTGCAGCTGTCCGGGCTCCTGGGGCCTGGGAGTCTGCTCTCCCACTAGCAAGTGGGTCCGGCGTCTCCTCCACTTTACTTTTCTTCTTCCGGGCGGTGCCCCACATGCTCCACCTCTGATGCTGCGCCGGAAGTTCCGGTCTCACAGCGAGGCTCGAGGTGCATGTCCGGCGGGCTTTTCGAACTCCTTGCCGCTGGAGGAGACTTGTTGGATAGCCGGAGACAGGCCTAGAGGGACACCCTGGTGACTGACGACCTGTGCAAATGGGGGCGACCTGTGAGAAGCCTAAGGAGGTGGCAGGTAGAGTGCAGCTCTCATCGGCATTCCTGAACCTGGCTCACAGGGGGACCGTCAGACTTCCAAGTCTTCAGGTCAGAGAAAAAAACAAAAGTTTCGCTGTAGGAAGAAACACAATCTAAACTAAGGGACAAGGGGAAGGGTGGGGCCTTTTAACAAATTGTATATGGATTGTGTTTCCGGTAGGGAGGAGCCTATCATCTCTCATACGCTGGTTGTCCTGGAAGGTGAGGTGAGAAAACTGGATTTTTGTCTTACAGTAAAATCCTTTTCTCTGATGTTCACTGATGGATAGAACACCCGCCCCTCTATTGAGTTGGGTTTTATGTTCTTCTGACACTGCATGTTACAAAAGTAAACCCCCAAGTAGTGTCCTACTCCTGTAGGGGGGCAGCATAAACCCAAGAGTCAAGAAGATATTGAGCTTTTATTGAACATCAGAGAAAAGGATTTTACAGTAAGACAAAAATCCAGTTTTTTGGTGTAATCACTTCTAAAGGGATACCGACCTGTTAACTTTCCCCATTAGGCAAGTGCACCAGCTGATCAATATCGAAAAAGTCACTCCCATTCAGGATCAATGAATAAAAGAGGGAGAAGAACAAATAGCTTTTTCTTCAGAGCACAAACAGATGGGAAAAGTTTGTTAGAGGGGATTGTTTTTTTTTTTTCTCAACAAAAGAGGAATTATTGTTTATATGCTAGCTGCCTGGATTTCATGCTAACTTAATAGTCCTAATTATTGCGTTACTGAAAAGGAACAAGCCCAGGTCCTACTAAACAGCTTAGTGGGTAATGTAGTGAATGTTCTAACATAAAGTCAAGAGCTTGAAACCCTGAGGTTTGAACCCCCAAAGACAGATTGACTATGCTGACCTCACTTCATGTTTATTTATTATGGGTTAGTAATGCTGCATGAAATAAGAGGTTACATCAGCATGACAGACAGGTATTGATTTACTAAAACTGGAGAGTGCAAAATCAGGTGCAGCTCTGCATGGTAGCCAATCAGCTTCTAACTTCAGCTTGTTCATTTAGGCTTCGGGCACACTGAATCCTACTTTGAAATTGTGTAACGTCACTTGAAGTTGCATGATTTTAAAGTCACATGTCAATGAAACTTCACACACAGATGTTTTGCAAGTTGCAACTGAACTTGCAAAAAGTAGTGCAGGAACTTATTTCAAAATTGGTGCAACGCCGATGGAGTCAGCGTTGCACCTATTTGACCGCTTCCATTGTGGACAATAGGGTGCGACTTTTCATGCTATTTAAAACAATCAAATCGCATGACAAGTCGCAACAGTGTAACTGGGGACTTTCTGCACAGCTGCACCAGATTTTGCACACTCCAGTTTTAGTAAATCAACCCCACAGTGTGCTAGTGTTTTCAAGTGGAGATCAGCAATTGCAACCTCCATATTTGGACTTTCTGTTGAAAAGAAGATTGACTTAATGTTGGTTGGTTCACAATCATTATGGCTACCAATAAAAAAGTGTTACAAAAAAATTCTTATTTTCTTCTGAAGGCATGTAGTTAAATAAGTAGTTGAATAAACATCCATATCTTATATTTATCAGTAGGATGACCCAAACATCTAAAAAGTTGCTTGGACACTCTCTGAATAACTTCTCTCTTTTTAACCAGATAACCTCGCTCTTCAGGGTCGCTCAACTCAGTCCTCAAGTTTTGAATTTTTAGGCTTAGGAATGAATGCTATAGATGGAAATACAGATCCGATCTATGCCTCCAGGTCCTGCTTCTCTAGTAAAAATGAACTGTCACCCTGGTGGAGAGTGGATTTATTGACAAACTATGAAATATCCCATATAATGATCACCAACAGAGGGGACTGCTGTGCAGAGTACATTAATGGAGCTGAAATTCTTATTGGAGATTCACTAACCAACAACGGGAACAATAATGCAAGGTAAACTTTTATGTTTACTGCCCAAAACTCTCCCCAATTTTTTCTTTTTTCACTTTATTTTCCACTCTTTTCTACTGCTCTTCCCAATGCTTTTTTATTCTCCTATCTTTCTTGCCTTCTATCTTGCATCTTTCTCACCTATCCTCTTTCATTTGTTTCTTCCTTTCATCTTCCTAGTCTTGTCTCATTGCAAAATTCACCACTCTGTCAGTAGCGCTGTGATAAACATAATCAACATTAAGTGTACATAGGTTCATGAAAAAAGTGTTTAAAAACTAAATTATATAGTCTAAAGTGAAAAAAAAATTCCAAATGAAATAATAATCGAAATGATTCCACCCAATAGAGAGAAACTCACCATACATGCGTAAGCTACAGGCCCCGCCAAGGCTTACGCATGTATTTGCAAATGTGTGCAGACTATGTGTACAGACTAAACCCCTATTTTTAATGCATACTGCTAGACAGGTCAATTTGGATAGTCACAGGCTGGACGGTGGATGATCATTTGGTTACTGTACCATTGGAGGCATTCTCTTTCTTTTCCATATGGGATACCATGATATTTCCATCCTACGGAGGAATACCATGAGATTTGTATAAGGAGTCAAACGATTCAATATTATTTTGAGCTTGATATGCCAACCATGAGAATGGAAGGCATATGTCTCTGGTGAGTTCCTGTCTATTGGGAGAGGGATCATGTTTGTGCACAGAAGGTGTTTGGAAAAAATCGCAAAGTGGAAATATTGACTATTACTGTGGACTTTCTTTTCGCACAATTGCACTGGATGGATCCATTTTGATTATTTTTTCATTTGGAATATTTTTTGAATTTGGACTATATTATTTAGTTTTTAAACACTTTTTTTCATGAACCTTTGCACACTTGATGTTCATTATGTTTATCACAGCGCTACTGACAGAGTGGTGAATTTTACACTGAGACAATATTTTGCACTTTGTTGGTTATTTTTCATAGATTTAATCTTAAGGTGGCAGCGGTGATTTTGAAATATTGTTTGATTTAGTCAAACACAAAGATTTAGATTGGAATATTTTTGTCCTCTATAGTGCGGAGAGTTTTTTCTTTATATTTCTGTCTTGTTGTGTCCCTCCTGTTCTCTCCTCTACCATATCCTTCTTTTTTTTTCCAACAATTTTTATTAGGTATTCAGAAAAATAACAATAAGTACATTGTAAAAGATACATAGCTGTAATTTGTAGTAAGAGTACAATATATATGACAAATGATTTTCAACATAGTGAGAAAGGAACGTAGGCAAAGACATAACAATTGAAGAAAAACATAGAAATTACGTGCTATGTGTTGGGATATCTGAATGACACGCCAGCGGGGAGGTAGGGTATGAGATTACAGCATTTGGTACGCTAAGTCAAGAGATTAGGTGGTGCAAGTATGGTTTATGCTGGGTACATTAGACCTTATCAACCACAGTTGCCATGTGTTTTGAAATTTGTTATAGGCGTTAGATCTTATGGCTACACTTTTCTCATATTCACAGGTGAAGTGCTAGTGTTGATCACATCAGAATTGTTTAGTGAATTATCTGTTTTCCAGTTCCTGGTTATTACCAATTTGGCTGCTAACAAGATATGAGCAACAATTGCTCGAATTTTGTGTGGGAACCCCTCAATTTCTAGATTTAATAATGCTAGTGCAGGCAAAGGGGGGGGGGGGTGGTTAAAATTCCTGTGGTAGAGGATATTAATTTGAAAACTTTTTTCCAGAAACCTGTAATACTTTTACAATTCCAGAAGATATGTAATAGGTTACCTGTTTGCTTGCAATTACACCAGCAAAGGGGTGAGTAAGATGCGTAGAATTTTGATAGTTTGAACAGAGTAAGGTACCAGCATGAGATTAATTTGTGATAATTCCCAATGATTCATGCACTTGGAGATGGCATATGAGTATTTAATCGCTAAGGTCTATTGCTCAGTGGTGAAGGATTTATGTAGGTCTGACTCCCATTTAAGCATAGGGTCTGTTTTGTGAAATAGCTTTTTATTTTTTAGGATTTCATAGAAGAGGGATATTCCTTTCTTAGAGTTAGACTCGGGTAACAGGAAGGCTTGATTTGAGGTCTGTAAATAAATTTGTGGTACAGGATGGGTTTTGACAAACTCAGCTATATGGATATGGGTGTAATATTCAGATTTGGGCAAATTATCTTTGGATTGTAAATCCGAGAAGGGTTGCACGGTGTTTTTGTCAATAATATCTTCTAACCAGTGTATGTTGTGGTCTTTCGAGTTATGTAAGGAAAGGTAAGGTTTTAGAATCTCCAGTGTTTCTATCAGGATTTTTAGTGGATCGGTGTTAGGTAATTTTTTGTGGTTCTTTCTCAGAATTCTCCATGCTTTAAGTGTCGCTTGGATCGTTAGGGGTAGTGAGTGTACAGGGAGCTGCTTCCAGCTATCCGCTAGGAGCAGGTTGGGCAGGTAGTGCGTTTTCATCAAGGCAGCTTCTGCTTGAACCCATTTGGTGTCTGAGGATGTTTGAAACCATTGCTTAACATGTGTGAGCTGGGTAGCTACATAGTAGTCTGACACATCCACCATGCCTAATCTGCCCATCGATTTATGTTTAATCATATGTGATTGGGAGCATCTAGGGTGTTTACCCTCCCATATGTATTTCTTGAGAACCTTTTGAATAGCGGCGAGGTAGGAGGGCGCTATTGGAACGGGGAGAGTGCAAAATATATAAAGTATTTGCGGACGCACCATCATTTTAAACGCTGCCAATCTTCCTAGCCATGAGATTTCCCTAAATGAGGTCTGCTGCAGTTGTTGCTTTATCCTTTTTAATCAGTGGCGCAAGGTGGGCTTCTACTAGGGATGATGTTAATGGTGTAAGGATGATACCTAAATATGAGATTCCGTGATCATTCCAGGAATACGGAAATGAGTCCTCTAAATGTTTCCTCATAGTGGCGTGTAGATTAAGTTTCAAAATGAGAGATTTAGTAAAGTTTACCTTGTAATAGGAAACTCAACTAAATTCCATTAAGGTCTGGTGGGCGAATTGCAGCGATATCAGGGGGTTAGTTAGTGAAAGAATAACGTCATCTGCAAATAGGCTTACTGTGTGTGTTTCCTTCTGTAGTTTGAACCCCGAAATATGGGGGTGGGAGCGTATTCTTTCAGCAAGGGGCTCTATTAGGAGATTAAAAATAGTAGGTGATAGAGGACATCCCTGTCTAGTGCTGTTTGTGATAGGTAGTGTTGTGGAGAGTAGTCCTGAAGTGTATACTTGCGCTGATGGCGTGGAGTATAGGGATAATATGGCATCATACATAAATCCTTGGAAACCAAATTTCCGCAATACATAGGACATGTATCCCCAGTGGACTGTGTCGAACGCCTTCTCTGCATCTAAGAAAAGAAGCAGAGAAGGCGTTCTGGAGGTCTAAGCATGGTGGATTAAGTTGATGATCCTTCTTGTAGCATCAGATGTTTGCCTTCCAGACACAAATCCCATCTCATCTGAATTTATCAGAGATGGTAATATAGTCGAGATGCATTTTGCCAGCAATTTGGCGAAAATTTTCACGTCAGTATTTAGCAGTGATATCGGCCTAAAGTTCAATGGGGTGTCCGGCGTCTTGCCCAGTTTGGAAAGTGTGGTAATATGCACTTTTAGCATCTCAGGCAGGAACTCTGTTTTGTCGCAGTGAGAAAGAGTTTCAGGAGGTGTGGGGATAGCATATGTTTTAACAGTTTGTAGTACTCGTTTGTGTAGCCGTCAGGGTCTGGGGATTTTTCGTTGGACAAAGTATCTATTGTTTTAATAACTTCTGGTGCAGTGAAGGGAGAGTTTAAAAATGACAGTTGGGATTCTGTGATTGAAGGTAGATTAATTGTGTCAAAGAATTTGTTAATATCATCTGTGGTTGGTTGGTGCGTAGTTGGGTCCTTTTTCAAATTATATAATGAGTCATAATAATCTGCAAAGGTGTCAGCCATTTCTTGAGGGTATGTTAACTTCATATAGGTAAATGGGTGTACAAGAAAGGGTATTTTGGATTTAGTTCTGCGTGCCTTTAACTTATTTGCCAGGAATTTGCCAGCTTTGTTGTGTTGTGAGTAATAAGATATCTTGAGTGATCGCATATACCTGTCATGATCCTGAACCATCTGTTCGCGAAGAGATGTACGGAGTGTCATGATAGCATCAGAGGTTTGGGCTGTAGGATTGGCTTTATTTTTGGTCTCAAGGGTGCTTAGTTCCTGCAGTATGTTAGTAATGACAGTCTGTCGGTGTTTGTGTGCTGTGGCCATCAGTTGGATCAGTATACCTCTCATGTACGCTTTATGCGCATTCCAAATAGTTGTGGGCGATACATCAGAGGTACCATTGTGTGTGAAAAAGTGTTGGGATAATAGGTCGCGATTGTCAGTGGATTGTAGTATTCTATTATTACAGCGCCAGATAGATTGCTTGGGGGGGGGGGGGCAGCTGCTCAGTTGGAGTGCAAGGCTAATCCCTGCATGGTCCGAGCATGTAATGTTGTGTATGGTACATTATGGGCATGTGATGGGCCCGGGCGAGGAGGTAGTGCCGGGATAATATTCCACTTTTTAAGCAAGATGAGGCCTTCTTCCAGGGAACGGATAGTAGTGGAGGTGCCTTCATTGGTGATTACCAGACTTGCGGGATACTTTCACTTGTAGGAGATGTTATGGTTACGCAAAGGCTTTGGTAACAGTGGACAGGTTGTTACTAGTGATGGACGAACATCGGTCGGGGCGGTTCGCGAACGTCAGCCGCAAATTTTCTCAAAAGTCAGCGAACCGCGAGTTTAATGGGAAGCGAACTTTAAAAACCTTTAGGTCATATTTGCAGCCACAAAAGACTTACTGAATAAATAATATTGCTGCGCTAAGTGAATGAACATCAGAAATAAATCACTTAGTGTAAAATAATAAACAATGTGACCGTAAACTAAAATAATGCGATAAACATTATTAAATATTGAATCAAAAAAACAGGTGATATTAAAAGTCCCAATAACACAGTGCAAGTAAAGTGACACAATAATACTGTGATATATAAGTCCCAATACACAGTGCAACTAAAGTGACACAGTAGTAAATAAATGAATCTTCATCTGTGATTAAAGTGCTGCATGCTTCACTCCAAGTGATCAACGTGACAATGGTAAGATTAGCAGCTCACCTCAAAGAAAGACTCATGAGAGTCTAAACACGCATAGGGTAAAATCACAGTAGCCTTGTAAGCCCTCCTGCCACCGCCTCCAAACAATCTTTCAAGTTGTATATGGCATCGGTGAAGAGATAAAAAAGGAGATCTAGTGCTCTCTGTCTCAATAAGGGGCTATTTATTACATTTGCTGAAATCGCACTTACATTGTATTGCACTTAAGCAGTGCAGGCTATCTCGGCATTCAGACACTTCCTGGTACCTCCGGGATCAGCGTAATGACGTGCAGGCTCCTCCCCCGTACGCGTTGCGTCATCGACTTCATTAGCCCGCCAGTATAGGCCCCAAAAATTGGACCACATGGGTTTACCTGACAGCAAAGAACGTAGTATTTGGTGGCTGGAGGTACATTAGGCATTCACAGGATACAGAAGTAAGTGTCGGCCAGTATAGGCCCAAAAAATTAGCCCACATGGGCTTACTTGACAGCTAAGAATGTAGAATTTGGTGGCTGGAGGTACATTAGGCATTACCAGGATACAGAAGTAAGTGTCGGTCAGCAGTGATGGACAAACATCGGACAGGCCGGTTCGCGAACACCAGCCGCACATTTTCTCAAAAGTCAGCAAACCGCGAGTTTGCGGCAGGCCCCATTGACTTTAATGAGAGGTGAACTTTAAAAACCTTTAGGTTTATTTGCAGCCACAAAACATGTACTAGCTGTGCACAAATAGTCCCAGCACATGGACAATGTCATAACAGAAGTATTGCAATTGAAAAAGTTGCCCTAACTTTTTTTTTTTTTTTTACAGCAAAAAATATATATTGTTTTTTCATAAATTCGCCAGAACTGACAGCAGCCAGTAAATACATTGTCTAATACATATTGGGTCCATTCACACATCTGTAAAATGGGTCTGCATCCAATCCACAATTTGGCGGAACCTTTACAGACCCATTGTTTTTCATTTCCAGTCTAAAAAATTTGGCATTCACAGGATAAAGAAGTAAGTGTTGGCCATATCAGGCCCCAAAAATTAGCCCACATGCGTTTACCTGACAGCTAAGAACGTTGTATTCTGTGGCTGAAGGTACATTAGGCATTCACAGGTAACAGAAGTAAGTGTCAGCCAGTATTGGCTGCAAAAATTACCTCACATGGTTTGAACTGACAGCAAAAAACTTAGTTTTTGATGGCTAGAGGTACGGAAGGTATTCACAGTACACAGAACCGTAAGTGTCGGCCTGTATAGGCTCCAAAAATTAGCTCACATGGTTTGAACTGACAGCCAAAAACTTAGTTTTTGATGGCTAGAGGTACGGAAGGTATTCACAGTACACAGAACCGTAAGTGTCGGCCTGTATAGGCTCCAAAAATTAGCTCACATGGTTTGAACTGACAGCAAAGAACTTAGTATTTGGTGGCTGGAGGTACATTAGGCATTCACAGAAAAAATAATTGTTGGCCCTGAAAGTCCCCTAAAATTTGCCATTCAATGGACATGAAATGCCTTTTATGCCCCTGTATTAGAGAAGCCAAGGACCAGGATTTGTTATGGGTGGAGGAATTTCGATGAAACCTGGTCTACTGGTCACATGTGTTGAATTCCTCAGAGATCCATGCCTCATTCATTTTTATAAATGTGAGGTAGTCTACACTGTCATGAGCTAGGCGAGTGCGCTTATCAGTTACGATCCCCCCTGCTGCGCTGAACGTCCTTTCGGACAGGACACTGGACGGGGGGCAAGCCAACATTTCCATTGCAAATTGTGCAAGCTCTGGCCAGAGGTCAAGCCTGCCCACCCAGTAGTCCAGGGGTTCATCACTCCTCAGAGCGTCCACATCGGCCGGTAACCCGATGTAGTCGGACACCTGTCGGTCTAGGCGTTCCCTCATGCTGGATCCAGAGTACAGCTGTCGATGGTTCAGCTGAAAGAAGGATCTCATATCTGAAGTGACCAAGACATCTTTCAACCGCCCTCTTCTTGCAGGCGCTGTTGGATTGCTACCCGCAACTGTCTCTCTGTGACTGGAAATTCCTCTGCACACGGAAAAGCAGAATGCAGCATTTCCCGCAGCAAGGCCTGAAAGTGCTGCATTCTGACCGCCCTCTGTGATTGTGGTAACATTTCCGCCATTTTGTGTTTGTACCGGGGGTCTAAGTACGTTGCCACCCAGTAATGGTCCTTGGCCTTTATGCGTTTTATACGGGGGTCCCCCTTAAAACACTGCAGCATGTAGGCCTCCATTCGCACTAAGCTGGAAGCGGTGTAGTGGCCTGCTTCCAGCTTTTTTTTTTTTTTTAAATTTGACAATTTTTATTGTTTTTTATACATATTCCAGACAGATTAACATATACAAACATCAAATCAATACACAAAAAAAAAAATAAAAAATTACCAACACATTTTACAACCTCCCAACAATGATAAAACAATAGGGGAGGAACAATGGGAGGGCCCGTGTCTGAAACTTCCTCCCTACTCATTAAATACCCACCACCAATCACACTAATCACATTCCACTCAATTAAGTGTATACCTATGTTGAAGGAAAACAAAAAAAAAACCCACGAGCAATTGTGCATGCATTTATCCCCCAGATAATCAATATATACATATATATATACATACTCGTGAAAGTAAACCAACGTGTATAGGAAGGGGCAGACGACCCTACATAGTAGTGCGTGTTTTATCAACAGTGAGTCAATGTGCAAAGTTTTTAAAATCCTTAACTTCTCACACACAAAAAAAAAAAAAAAAAAGAGAAAAACTAGGGGGAAAAGAGGGAGGGGGGGGGGGAATCCCCCATCCCCCTTGGCCCCCTGTGAAAACAAACCCCCACTCTCACCGTGCATCAATAAGAGAGAATTAGTCACAGTCAAATCCCCCAGTATCCCTTCCCAGAGAAAAAAAAAAAAAAAAAAACCCACGCAACGTAAGGGGGAGAGAGGGGAAGAGGCCACACGACACTTCTTATATTGTCGCCGTATCCATAAAGTGAACCCATGGTAGCCATCTAGCTCTAATTTCTTCCTCTGTGTTTTTCAAGGAGGATGTAAGTTCCTCCATCTTATAAATTTCTCTCACTTTAGAGTACCATAATTCCACCGTGGGCGACTGGGTTGGTCTCCACAGAACAGGTATACACGCCTTTGCAGCATTCAAAAGTCTAATTGTCAATGATTTTCGATATCTTTTTAAAGAAATTTTTGTAAGATGCAATAAACAAAGCATTGGGTCCCCCTGTATTTCCACCGCAGTTAATTGTTTAATAACCGAAGCGATTTTTGTCCAGAACTCCTCTATACGAGGACATGACCAAAAAATATGCATCATGGACCCTACCTCCGATCCACAATGCCAGCAGTTTTCCGATATGTTTCCATCCATTTTGTGCAACACCTCCGGGACCCTATACCATCGCGTAAGTATTTTGTAACCCATTTCCTGTGTTTTGCACTCCATTGAGGATTTATGAACTGTAGATAGAATCCGATTTACCTGGCCAGAAGTAAAAGACACTGCCAGTTCCCATTCCCATTGGCGAATAAATGGTAACTGCTGGCTATCTTGTTCTTCTACTAACCATGAATAGAATAGAGATATCATATGTTTAGGTGGTGTATTTGAAATGCATATCTTTTCAATGGGTGTTAAGTTACGTGGAACGTATCCCCTTTGATAGTATGTCTTAAGAAAGTGTCTCAGTTGCTGTATACTAAGATAGTCGAGACTACTATCTGGCCATAATTTTATTTCTTGCTGGGTAGGAATTTGTTCTCTCTGCCATACATCATGTAGGCGCGTCTTTCCAATCTGTGCCAGGCGTCTGATTCTACTGTTCATACAGCCTGGGGGAAATTCCGGGTTGCCTATAATGGGTATCAACGGAGAAGGGGCTGGGGCTATTTTCCCAAACTGCTGAATATGTCGGGTTTCTCTTAGTGTTGTCCCTATAACCGGATGAGAAAAAATCCTATCCGTAGATGAGTAAATTGACCATGGTGCTGGGGGGTCAACTGACCCGCCTCCACAACTTCCAGCCCGACCCAGCGCTTATTGGCCTTGTTACAGTTCCAGTCCACTACCCTAGTTAGGTGGATAGCCCTATAGTACCGAAGTACATCTGGTAACCCTATCCCGCCCTGCGATTTTGGCAAGGCTAGGGTCTGTAGTCGTATTCGAGGAGTCCTAGAAGCCCAGATAAACGAACGGAACAGTACCTTCATCTGATGAAAAAAATTCGGTGGTAAAGTTATTGGAAGAGTCTGCATTACATACAAAATCCTGGGCAGTATATTCATTTTTAATGCATTACACCTACCGAACCAGGTTAGAGTTAATTGCTGCCAGGCCCTCAGATCTTTTTTAATCTTTGCAAGTAAAGGAATAACATTTTTCCTATAAATGTCTAGCGGATCCGCGGTTATTTGATTCCCCAAGTATTTTAACGAGCCCTCAGCCCAGTGGAATGGAAAAGCGGACCGCAGCTGTAGTTCTTCTTGCAATGGCATAGCGATGCTCATTGCAGCTGACTTTGTCAAATTGATCTTGTAATTAGCAAGCATTCCATATATTCTGAGTGCCTCCAATATATTTGGAAGTGAGACAGTAGGATTTGTGACAAAAAACACTAGGTCGTCTGCAAATGCAGCGACCCTGTGCTGTTCGCCCCCAACCCTTAATCCAGTAATATCTGGAGCACTTCGTATTGTACATAACAGGGGTTCCAGTGTTAAAATAAAAATAAGTGGGGATAATGGGCAGCCCTGCCTAGTTCCGTTTGATAGCGTAAAAAAGTCTGATCTCCACTCATTAACGCGTACTGCTGCTGAGGGATTAGCATAGAGTGATAGGATATATGTCAACATCTGCGGTCCCACTCCAATATAAGACAGGGTGGCCTGGATAAAATGCCAGGACACCCTGTCAAATGCTTTTTCTGCGTCCGTGGAAAGCAACACCATCTTGTTATGGGATTCGTGTGCCGCATAGATGATATCCACGACCCGCGTCGTATTGTCCCTTGCTTCACGTGATGGGACAAAGCCCACCTGGTCAAAGTGTATCAGATCAGGAATATACGGCAAGAGACGATTAGCCAGTATTTTAGCCATAAGTTTAGTATCACAATTCAGGAGTGAAATGGGGCGGTAACTACCGCACAATAAGGGGTCTTTCCCCTCTTTAGGTATAAGAGAAATGTATGCCCTAAGAGAGTCCGTAGGTAATGCTGGTCCATTCACAACTGAATTCATGTGCCTCAGGAAAGGTTGTAGCAAAAGTATTCTAAAATTTTGATAGTAAGGCAATGTAAAACCGTCTGGTCCTGGTGCTTTATGTATTTTGGTCTGAGCCATTGCCTCCACTAGCTCATTCTCTGTAATCTCCCCTTCCATTGCTAATGATTGTTCCCTTGATAGAACTGGCAGACCGGAATCCTGTAAATAACTCGCTATCTTTTCTAAGTTTTTTTTTTTCCCTGTCCACTTACCTCCCTCCACGGGCTGCAAATTGTATAGAGAACGATAAAAGGTGCAGAACTCGTCTGCAATCGCCGATGAGGTATAAACCTCTCCCCCACCTGCCCTCTTTATACGGTGGATATGAGATTGTTTCCTAGGGCCCCTAAGTGTCCTTGCCAGCATAACTCCCGGTTTATTCGCATACTCAAAAAAGTATCTTCTTGACCATGTTAATTTCTTGTTTATTTTTAGAGGAGATCGTTTAGTTCCTCTCTCATCCGTGTCAGAGGAATCAAATGCTCCATGGCCAATGATCTTTTATGTTGTCTGCTAAGCTTCTCTATTTGGGATAGCAACTTGTTAACTTTTTTCTCCTGTAATTTTTTCCTTTGAGAGGCCAAACGCATTATCTCCCCCCGCACCACACATTTGTGTGCTTCCCAAATTATTGAAGGAGGCACAGTATCATCACTGTTATCCAAAAAATAATTCCTTAACACCTCTTCAATTTTCGTCCTAATCTCAGGAAATTGTAATAAGGACTCATTAAGCTGCCACGAGGAAGGTCTGGGAAGCATAAAATCCCAGTCCATAGATACATGTACCGGCGCATGATCTGACACGGAGAAATCATCAATGTTGGATGACATAACTAACGGAATGTCTGACTGCGGGATCAAAATACGGTCTATTCGGGTGTAGGCGTTGTGGATCGGAGAATAGTACGTAAAATCCCGTTCCTTCGGGTGCATTAATCGCCATGGGTCTACCAAATTTAGAATCGCTAATTCGCGCTGAAAGCGTCGTATCCGTGCGTATGAAATACAGGAGGACTTCTTTGAAGTATCTATAAGTGGTTCCGGGACAAAGTTAAAGTCCCCCCCACTACTAGATGGCCTTCCCTGAATCCCAATATAGCCGGTGTTAATTGCTGCAAAAATGTCAGATGGTCTGAATTGGGTAGATAAACATTTACTAATGTTACTTCTGTTTGGCCTATACTCCCCTTCACCAGCAAATAGCTTCCCATGGGATCTGTCATTGTATCTTTTAGTGTCCACTTAATCGTTTTAGAAATAAGGATACTGACTCCCTTTGACCTGGCTATAGGGGAAGGAGCATGATATACCCAAGGGAAATCCTTGTTACCTAATTTGGGCAAAGAGTCTTTCCTAAAATATGTCTCTTGCAAAGATGCTATTTGAGTATGCCACCGTTTCAAATCCTGCAACAGGCGTGTACGTTTCTGTGGAGTGGATAGACCTCTGACATTAAATGTCGATATTCTACATCCAGCTTTCGTGTGTCTAAACTGATTCGTCATTTTAGGTGTCCCCTTTACCTCTTCTCCCTCTCTCCCCGTCTTAGACCCATACAGGGCCATAGGTGCTGGCAACACCCTCCAGCACAAGAAAAAAAAAAAAAAAACCCCCCCACAATTTTACACCCGACTTACTATCTGTCTGGTCTTACATATAGCCCCCCACCCTCAACCCAACCCACAAATGTACAATTATCCTAAAATCAGGAAAGTTTCGCGCAACCAGGCGCGTCCTAGTATGGGGTGGGCGTGCTTGACTGGCACCGTGAGAATAATAATAATTGAGAATTTATGTAAACAATGAGACCCAAAAATTGGTATACGTCAAACATCAAAAACAACCAAAAAAAAAAAATACAAAAATACTCAAATAATACGAGAAAACAGGAAACCACAAATTCTTCCATTGTAAACATGGAGCGGTGGAGAGAGGGTGCCCTCCCCGCATTATAATACCTCGAGGGAGGGGGAAAGGGGCACAGTACCCCACCCCCGTCCCAAGAACCAATTGGCAGGGGGGTAGGTCTGTGTGGGTGGGGCCGGAGGAGCCCCAAAGAAAAAAAAAATGAGGAGCAACAGGCGCCGCCCTTCCCCCAACCCCAGACCCCACTTACCCCCTCCCCCACCCTCCCCTTACCCAAAACCCCGTTATCTGTAAATTAAGGCTCATCCCGCATACAAAAGAAAAAGAAAGAACAAAAGGGAGGGGAGAAAAAAGAAAAATCCTTCCCCTTTCCCCTTCTCTGTCCCTTTATAAATTTTTAAGCCCTCCATCCCCCTCTTTTACAAGAAGGGGGAGGGAGAGTATGTATAAATAATGAATCTGTACTCAGTTGAATTTTTTCCTAGGCCCCCCAAACAAAACAGGAGAAAGGAAAAAAAAAAAAGGAAGACCGTCCACAGATACATATAATTGGAGCTACTTTCCACGTATCATAGAAGTTTCCATGACCTAAAGTATAACAGGTATTTCATCAGTCATTGTCTCTGTAGGGACCCTCTGCCGACGTTGGAATTGGGGTGTATTGTGTGTTGATAGAGGCCCACCGTTTCCGAACACACATAACCAGTCCTGGATTGGTATTGGGGCAATTTCAAGAAAGGCAAATAGGTCTAAAAGTTGGTCATGCCACCTTAACACAAACGATTTTTTATTTCTCGTGATCACTAGGTGGAACGGATAACCCCAATGATATGTAACTTTGATCCTGTGCAATTCTTCTAACAAAGGTTTCATCAGAATTCTCATCCTGAGGGTGTAATACGAAAGGTCCGGTAAAAAACGAATTTGATTCCCTTCATAGTCCCATGGGACCTGGGTCCAAGACCGCCTGATAACCTCCTCTTTAAATGAGTAATAATGAATTCTAATTAAGACGTCCCTTGGGCGATCCAGACCACGTGTATGTGGGGTCCTAACCCTGTGAACCCTATCTATTTCAATATGTTCTGTGAGCGGGCGTTCCATTACACCATTCATAATCTTCACCGCACATTCTTTAAGTTCAGGGCCAGTAACTGACTCCAGCAAACCTCTGAGTCTGACATTATTTCTGCGGTTGCGGTTTTCATTGTCATCTTGCTTAAGTTGCAGGATGAGAATCTGTTTTTGTAGCATTTGTTGAGAGTGCTCTAATTCATTAATTCTAACATCAATTTGGGACTGCATCACCTCCATCTGACCCACCCTATTGTCCACCTTATCCACTTTAACCTTAATCGAGTTAATTTCGTCTTTCAAGTTACTCACGATTGTGGTTGCCATATCGCTTATGTCCTGTTTTGTAGGGATACGGGACACGAATTCTCTCCACTCTGTGACGGGCAGATATTGGTGCGTTATGGTTGGTGGTGTCTGTGTTGCTCCCTGTTCTTCTGGGGCAGGGTCATGAAGGGGAAGATCTTGAACACAAGAAAGATGTTCCCCTATCTGTTCCATATTAGTCTTTGAGCTCTTTATGTGCTGAGGGATGGGGCCCATGGATCCCGCGGTCGGTGGTCGTGTCGGCGCCATCTTGACTGCCACTGCACAACTTTGTGTGACTGCAGGTCTTCTTAGAAAATAGGTAGTAATATCCGTGCGTTTGCCGCAGGCCTCTGTCACAGTTTGTACGGCAGGCATATATGCTGCACCCGCAAGTACACAACTCGCCAACTGACTGAAAACACTGTTACTCCGCATATAGCGCCTGCCGGGACCGCTTGCAGAGACCTGGGGAAGCTATCCCAGTCTGGTAGGCACGAGCCGGCACTTCCCCTACTCACGGGACTCCAGGCAGTTGCGCGCGAATGGCGTCAAAGGGCAAATACAGCTCGCTGACCCCGCATGGAATCCAAGCCGGTCCGGGATGCCAATAGGCTGTGGCTGTGCTGCACCTTGAAAAGTGCCTGGAAGAACCACGGGCTCCAGCCCGCAGATCACGCTCACAGGGGCTGGGAACACTGGCTGGCGAGGACAGGCACTGCTCCTACTCACAGAGCTCCACGCTGCTGCGTGCTCACGGCGCCATCATCTGGGCACGCCCCCTTCTTCCTGGTGCTTCCAGCTAATCATCCAGGATAATGTCGTCCTTGTTCTCCTCCCTCCATCCACGGATAACACCAGGGATCCCAGAAAGGTTTAAAGCATGCTCTTCTTGCTCCTCCTCATCCCCCCAGCACCATCCTCGGACTCCTCTTCAGACTCCTGCTGTTTATTTGTCTAAGATGGACTAGCACCCCCTGGGAATTCATTCAACATTGCGACTTCCTGAGTGCAGGACCAGTGTGGCTCTTGGCTTCCAGGCACAACAGACACAGCACAGCATGGCAACGTCTCACCTGGCATATGGAATAGGTTCTGGGGATCTTGGGCACCGCAGGAGAAGAGACGGTAGCAGCGGAAAAGGAGAGGGAGGGAGGATGGAGGAGGAGGAGAAGAAGAGGCAGGCCTGCTTGCAATCCGTGGCGGTACAACTAAATCTACACAGGTGCCACGAGTTGCATTCCCAACGGCCATCAGAAGGTTCACCCAGTGGGCAGTAGAAGTGATATACCTTCCCTGCACGTGTTTGCTAGACCATGTGTCTGTGTAGATAACACCTCGCTTCAATCTGTGGTATTGGGGGTCCACAGGTTTATCACACCAGTTCTACAAATAATTTGCCACTATCTGTTGTCAATGTGTGTAGCACAGTTAACACAGCAAAAGAGGCCAAATTTTTGCAAGACTAAAATAGAATCTTAGAAAAGTATACTGTTAAATAACACCCCGCTTCAATATGTGCTATTGGGGGGCCACTGGTCTATCACACCAGTTGTTCAAAAAATTGGCCAGTGAGTTTGGCACTGTTTGTATCAGAGTTAACACAGCAAAAGAGGCAATATTGTTGCAGGACACAAATACACTTATGAAAGTATACTCAGATTGATAACACCCCACTTTAATATGTGCTATTGGGGGGCCACTGGTTTATCACACCAGTTGTTCAAAAAATTGGCAGGACACAAATACACTTGTAAAAGTATACTCAGATAGGCTCCAAAAATTAGCTCACATGGGTTGAACTGACAGCAAAGAACGTAGTATATGATTGCTAGAGGTACAGTAGGCGTTCACAGTATACACAAGTTGGTGGCGGCGATCTGTTTAGGCCGCAAACATGAGCTCACATGGGTTGAACTGACACCTTTTTTTACGCTCCAACATTTGAGCCACAGAAGGCTGCCTTTTTCCAGAAAAACGTGACGACGGCATCATGGAAGGTGGAGTGTTGGACAACTGTGAGGAGACAGGAGAAGGAGAAGGGGGAGGAGAAGGAGTAGAGGCTGGACGGTGAGAGCATGGAGTGTGGCTTTGTGGGTTCTGACAGTTTTTCTCCCACTGGGCTTGGTGATGGGATTTCAGGTGCCTTCTTAAGGCAGTTATCCCTAGGTGAGTGTTGGGCTTACCGCGACTTATGCGTTGACTGCAAAGGCTGCAGATGGCAACAGACACATTAATAAAAGCCCATACTGCGGAGCCATGTGCCAGTGTCCTGGGAGCGCCAGATGTGACTGTACATGGTTGATGGCTCCTGATACATTTGCAGTCTGCTTTCTACCTCTTCTACAATGCAAGTTCTGCCTGCCTCTCCTCCCTATCTGCCAGTCCATCAGTCCACCAGTTCTACAAATAATTGGCCAGTAACTGTTGTCACTGTATGTAGCAGAGTTAACACAGCAAAAGAGGACAAATGTTTGCAGGACTAAAATACAATCTTAGAAAAGTATACTGTTAAATAACACCTCAATTCAATTGGCCAGTTACTATTGTCACTGTGTGTAGCACTGTTTACACAGCGAGAGGCTAAATTTTTGCAGGACTAAATCACACTCTTAGAAAATGATACTGTTAAACAACACCCCACTTCTATATGTAGCATTGGTGTTGCACACCAGTTAAAAAAATTGGCCAGTGAGTTTGGCGCTGTGTACCAGACTTCACTCAGCAAACTAGGCAATATTGTTGCATGACACAAATACACTTGAAAAAGTTTACTCAGATAACACCCCACTTTAATATGCGGCATTGGGGGGGGGGCATTGGTGTAGCACACCAGTTCAAAAAATTGGCCAGTGAGTTTGGCGCTGTGTACCAGACTTCACTCAGCAAACTAGGCAATATTGTTGCATGTGAAAAAGGGCCGAGTGTTAAGAACCAACTTGTAACTCAATCACCTAGCGCTTATTAGTAAATGCGGCAATATCTCATGTGCACATAGACCAAACAAACAATCAATTAAAATCTTAAAAGCAGCTGCCTAAAAGAAACAAACATGAAAAAAGGTGCGTACCAATGAAATTGATATACACAAGCAGCGCTATGCAACTATAAAACCAAAACATATAGCTCTACGTGAATAAAGCTCTCCTTATACATAAATCAATGCATAAAAATGGGTGTTAAAGTCCAGTATGACAAAAGTCCATCACCAAAAAACAATGGGGTTGTGAGAAGGGAACAGACACTACCATAGCAGATGTCGGTAATATGCCTCCACCTCACCACATGCTCATCCCCAAAGTTGTGCTCTTACCAGATTTCTCTGTATAGTAAGCTCGTAATCAGTGATGTTCTCCCATAGATTGTCCCCGGACTCAGAACACACTAGTAACACTCACGGCTGAATTTGATGTGATTCCAGTCTCTTGTAATCCCATGTAAGGACTAAATGAGGCAAGGGCAACACTAGGATCCAATCATGTGTCTTGCTTTCATGTGTGTTAACAAGGTACATGCTGTGCAAGGCTCCCGGCGTGCAGTCAGCTGCTGGATCCTAACGGATAGATATCCATGTGGCGGAAAAAGGGAAAAGGCTGCTGCTGCCTTCCCTGCACACACACAGCCAGCCCTGTGCTGCCTAACATGAGAGCTTTATTCACGTAGAGCTATATGTTTTGGTTTTATAGTTGCATAGCGCTGCTTGTGTATATCAATTTCATTGGTACGCACCTTTTTTCAATATTGTTGCATGACACAAATACACTTGAAAAAGTTTACTCAGATAACACCCCACTTCAGTATGTGGCATTGGTGTAGCACACCAGTTCAAAAAATTGGCCAGTGAGTTTGGCGCTGTGTGTACCAGACTTCACTCAGCAAACTAGGCAATATTGTTGCATGACACAAATACACTTGAAAAAGTTTACTCAGATAACACCCCACTTCAATATATGGCATTGTGGGGGGGGGGGGAATTGGTCTATCACACCAGTTATAATACATTATAAGTGCTTTTGTCACTGTGTGTAGTGTTGCTACAGAAACGCTCAGTCTCACCACCACAGTGCACAATAATAGTGCTAATCCACTATAATATGCTTTCTACAAAGTATATTATACTGTGGATTACCCCCCTCCACCACCCCCCCCCCCTTTTAGTGCACTGCACAGCAATACCAAAAATCTGCAGCCCTTTACATTACTTTTGTGGACATTGACAAAGTGATTTCTGTGTGACTGCAGCCGATATCTAACTGCCCCTAAAGGAACCACAGGATACCTGGCCCTAATGTTAAAGAGACTGTTATAGACCCTAAAACGACATTGGAGCATTTTATATGACTTTTGTGGACATTGACAAAGCAATTTCTGTGTGACTGCAGCCGATATCTAACTGTCCCTAAAGCAATCACAGGATACCTGGCCCTAATGTTAAAGAGACTGTAATAGACCCTAAAATGACTTTGGAGCATTTTAAATGACTTTTGTGGACATTGACCAAGCGATTTATGTGCGACTGCAGCCGATATCTAACTGCCCCTACAGCAACCACAGGATACCTGGCCCTAGAGTTAAAGAGACTGTAATAGACCCTAAAACGACATTGGAGCATTTTAACCACTTGCCGACCGCCGCACGACTATTTACTGCGGCGGTCAGCCCCTCACAGGCAGAGTGACGTAGGTCTACGTCGCTAGCCTGTGAGGGTATAGGGAGCGAGCGCGCGCCGCCGGAGGCGCGCTCCCGCTCACGAGTGGTCACGGACCCCCCGCGCGTGTGACCGGCGGGCCCGATGTCCGCCGGTCACTCGGCGATCGTCGGGGGAGAGGGAGAAAGGCAGGCAGCTAGTGTAAACAAGCCGCCTGTCCTTCTCCCCGGTGTATGAATGATGATCATACGGTTCTACTATGTAGAACTGTTGATCACTGTTCATACATCTCAAGCCACAGCCAATCACAGTTAGAATCACGCCCCTAGGGACACACACAGCCCCTCCCTCTCAAAAAAAAAGTTAACCCCTTCACTGCCAGTGTATTTTTACAGTAACAGTGCATATGTATAGCACTGATTACTGTAGAAATGTCACTGGTAACTCCAAAAGTGTCAAAAATGTCAGTCAAGGGTCCGATCTGTCCGCTGCAATGTCGCAGTACCGCAAAAAAATCGCAGATCGCCGCCATTATGCGTTAAAAAAAAATGACAAAAATCTTTCCCTTTGATAGTAAACGTGATAACTTTTGCGCAAACCAATCAAAATAGGCTTTTTGCGATTTTTTTACCAAACATATGTAGCATAAAACAAATTGGCCGAAAATGTTAAAAAATTCTGATTTTTAAATTTTTTGGGGGGAATTTCATATAAAAAAATGTGAAAAATATTATTTTTGCAAAATTGACGCTCTTTTTTTGTTTATAGCGCATGATCAAAAAATTGCACAGGTGATCAAATACCACCAAAAGAAAGCTCTGTTTGTGGGAAAAAAAAGGACGTCAAATTCATTTAGGTACAGCGTCGCACGACCGCGCAGTTGTCCGGTAAAGTCACGCAGTGCCGAATTGCAAAATACCCCCTGGTCTTTCAGCAGCCAAATCCTCCGGGGCTTAAGTGGTTAAATGACTTTTGTGGACTTTGACAAAGCGATTTCTGTGCGACTGCAGCCAATATCTAACTGTCCCTAAAGCAACCACAAGATACCTGGCCCTAATGTTAAAGAGACTGTAATAGACCCTAAAAGGACTTTGGAGCACTTTAAATGACTTTTGTGGACATTGACCAAGCGATTTCTGTGCGACTGCAGCCGATATCTAACTATCCCTAAAGCAACCACAGGATACCTGGCCCTCATGTTAAAGAGACTGTAATAGACCCTAAAATGACATTGGAGCATTTTAAATGACTTTTGTGGACATTGACAAAGCGATTTCTGTGCGACTGCAGCCGTTATCTAACTACCCCTAAAGCAACCACAGGATACCTGGCCCTCATGTTAAAGAGACTGTAATAGACCCTAAAATGACATTGCAACATTTTAAATTACTTTTGTGGACATTGACAAAGCGATTTCTGTGCAACTGCAGCCGATCTCTAACTGCCCCTACAGCAACCACAGGATACCTGTCCCTAACCTGAAAAGAGACTGTAGAAGACCTATAACGAAATACCAGCCCTGAGAAGGACTTTTGTGGACATTGACAGAGCGATTTGTGACTGCAGCCGATCTCTAACTGCCCCTAAAGCAACCACTGGATACCTGTCCCTAACCTGAAAAGAGACTGTAGAAGGCCTGTACCGAAATACCAGCCCTGGAAAGGAAATTTGTGGATCTTCACAGTGCTATATGTGTCTAGCAAACTCTCCCTAATGAGCACAGCAGACCTCTCACTACACTGGCAGAAAGCGAAATGCGAAATGGCCACCAGGTCAGGTCTATTTATAGGGTAGGGGGACTGTCCATGTGCTGGAATGTTTCAATTGGCTGTCCCGTTCCACCTGACGGCTGTCATGGGTCAAAGTTCTCCCCAATGTAAACAAATATGGCCACCGCGAACGACGCCATGTGTCCGAAAATTTGGCGGGTAGCGAACAAGCAAAGTTCGCCGCGAACCGACTGCCGGGCGAATCGCAAGGCCATCTCTATCGGTCAGTATTGGCCCCAAAAATTAGCCAGCATGGGTTCACCTGACAGCCAAGAATGTTGTATTCTGTGGCTGAAGGTACATTAGGCATTCACACGATACAGAAGTAAGTGTCGGCCAGTATAGGCCCCAAAAATTAGACCACATGGGTTTACCTGACAGCAAAAAACGTAGTATTTGGTGGTTGGAGGTACATTAGGCATTCACAGCAGATACAGAAGTAAGTGTCGGCCATAAAAGGCCCCAAAAATTAGCCCACATGGGTTTACCTGACAGCAAAGAACGTAGTATTTGTTGTGGGTGGATGGCGGTCTGGCGAATATTTGTGGCCTGGCATGAGAAATTTCAATGAAACATGATCTACTGGTCACATGTGTTGAATTCCTCAGAGATCCATGCCTCATTCATTTTTATAAATGTGAGGTAGTCTACACTGTCATGAGCTAGGCGAGTGCGCTTATCGGTCATGATCCCCCCTGCTGCGCTGAACGTCCTTTCGGACAGGACACTGGACGGGGGGCAAGCCAAAATTTCCATTGCAAATTGTGCAAGCTCTGGCCAGAGGTCAAGCCTGCCCACCCAGTAGTCCAGGGGTCCATCACTCCTCAGAGCGTCCACATCGGCCGTTAACCCGATGTAGTCGGACACCTGTCGGACACCTTTTTTTACGCTACAACATTTGAGCCACAGAAGCCTGCCTTTTTCCAGAACAATGTGGCGACGGCATCATGGAAGGTGGAGTGTTGGACAACTGTGAGGAGACAGGAGAATAGGAGAAGGAGAAGAGCCTGGACGGTGAGAGGCTGGAGTGTGGCTTTGTGGGTTCTGACGGTGTTGCTCCCACTGGGCTCGGTGATGGGATTTCAGGTGCCTTCTTAAGGCGGTTGTCCCTAGGTGAGTGCTGGGCTTACCGCGACATATGCGTTGACTGCAAAGGCTGCAGATGGCAACACTGTTGTCAGCAACAGACACATTGAAAAACGCCCACACTGCGGAGCCATGTGCCTGCGTCCTGGGAGCGCCAGATGTGACTGTACATGGTTGATGGCTAGCTCTTGATACATTTGCAGTCTGCTTTGTACCTCTTGTGCAATGCAAGTTCTACCTGCCTCTCCTCCCTATCTGCCGATCCGCCTCTCCCTCTGAACTCCCCTCCTCTTCCTCTCTTGTGGCCACCCACGTGATGTCCATAGACACGTCATCATCCACGTCACCTTCCCCACCACTAACATTCCAGATCTCAGAGTAGGCAGCAACAGCAGGGACCAGCCTCCTTGGGCTGATCTGGGTACTGTCATCAGACTGCTGAGTGGCGGCTGTTGCTACCTCCTCTTCCTGATCTGATGCCAAGAATGGCTGTGCATCGCAAATGTCTTGTGATGGATTGGAAAATAATTCCAGTGACTCAAGCGGAGGGTTTGTGATGGTGGTGGTGGTGTTTGTGGTGGTGTCTTTGGGGGTGCACACAGCAGAGAGTGAAGAGGGTGCAGATAGAGAGGATAAGGAGTGTGCAGAAGAGGAAGGCTGAGTGAGCCACTCAACCAAGTCTGGTGCGTCCTTTGACGTAATCGAATGCACCTTCTGAAACTTCACACTTTGGCTCTGGCCTACTGCTCCTGCCCTACCCCTAGTAGCGGAACTATCAGGGTCGCAGCAGTCGCACTTGCAACCGGGCCCTGGAGTTCCGCCACCTGAGGGGGGGCCCGCCAGCCCCCGTTCTCTTACCGTGGCCGCGGCGTGAGGGGGCCGTCCGTCCGCTTGACTGTTCTGGCTAGTGGCTACTGTGACTGGCTGCCCTCCCCGATCATTGTGCCACACTGCGCGGGGGGGGAGGTGTCTACAGCGGCCGGTTGCTAAGAGGAGGCTGGCTGGGCTAAGTCTTCTGAAAAGTAGGGATGATCGAACTTTTCAAAAGTTTGGTTCGGCCAGAACATCCGAACTTCCCGAAAGATCGGCACGGATTTCAGAACCCCTTTGAAATCAATGGGACCCGAACTTCGGTAATCAAAAAACACAATTTTGAAGCCCTAAAACCCAATAAATGCCCCTAAAAAGTGCCTAGGGTTCTGGGTCATGCCCCAGGGACTATTAATCACACAAAAAAAAGTTCTTAAAAATTGTCATTTTTGATAGAGAGCCAACTATTGAAAAAAAAAAAAAGATTATTTTTTTATTTTGACTTTGGATTTAGTGCCTGGGGGATCTAAAAAGTGTACCTGTGAAGTTTCAGCTCTGTAGCATGTCCAGAACCATAAAAAAAAAAGATTGTTTGTATTATGTCACTTATAGAACATGGATATGGCTCCGCTATTTTCACACCTTGCCGGTTTAGTAGCAAGCGTTTTTTTGGGCATTTTTTGGGGGTTATTGGAGGCAGGCATAACATCAGAACTTCTGTGTAGGGGTATATATACACACATACTTATATGTATATATACCCATACACATATATAGGTGTGAAAGTAGCAGAACACTATACTTGCACTAATGAAATAATTAACACTAATATGGCTCCGCTCCTATCACACCTATATATGTGTAAGTGTAAAATACATATAAGTGTGTGTGTGTATATATATATACCCCTATACAGAAGTTCAGATGTTTTGCCTGCTTCCAAAGAACCCAAAAAAATGCCCAAAAAAACGCTTGCAAGAACAAACCTGGGCATTTTTTTTTGGCGCTGGCATTTTTTTGGGTTCTTTGGAGGCAGGCAAAACATCTAAACTTCTGTATAGGGGTATATGTATATACACACACACTGATACATATTTTACACTTACACATATATAGGTGCGATAGGAGCAGAGCCATATTGGTGTTAATTATTTAATTAGCGCAAGTATAGTGTTCTGCTCCTTTCACACCTATATATGTGTATGGGTATATATACATATAAGTGTGTGTGTATATATACCCCTATACAGAAGTTCCGATGTTTTGCCTGCCTCCAAAGAACCCAAAAAAATGCCAAAAAATGCCTGCGCCAATAAAAATGCCCAGGTTTGTTCTTGCAGGCGTTTTTTTGGGCATTGTTTTGGGTTCTTTGAAGGCAGGCATGACATCTGAACTTCTGTATAGGGGTATATATACACACCTACACATATATAGTTGTGAAAGTAGCAGAAAACTATACTTGTGCTAATGAAATAATTAACACTAATATGGCTCCGCTCCTAACTGTAACGCTCCTGCGTTTTTATAGTAAGCTGGATTTGCAGCTGCAGAATCTCCACTCAGTAGTCATGTAGAGATGTGTTGGAATACCAGATCCAACTCTCCAGACTCATCACTGTGGGCCTGTCTGCTTCAGCATACAGATATACACACACTCAATAAGATGTTCCTGGAGTGATAGGATGTATATGACAGTATGGAGGTGATGTGCTGAAGGGACAGGTGTGAGCAGTGACAGTAATGATAAGCACTTGATAGTATTGTTAAGGAGAGTAGTAGATGGTAATAGGTAGAATGCAGATAGGTTAGATATCATGTATTTACCATTTATCATGTAAGGACAGCAGATGACATATACAGGATAGACTAACCCAGTGCAAGGATAGATGGTAGTAGACTCAAGAGCTAGCAATCTATGTAACAGTGCAGATGATAGAATTAGTATGCATAGATAGTAACAGTCCTTAATGTGCAGAAGTATATAGTGTAAGTTAGTTATGGAGGATTCCCCTGTGGGGTACTTATCACTAGTAAGGTTAGTAAGTAGAGGGGTCCAGTAGTGAGGGAGTGATCCGGTAGCGAGATACGGGATCAGTAGCGAGGTTCCGGTCTGTTCCAGGTAAAGGAGAATAGCTGGAGGTTCCGGCAGCATAAGTCAAAGCTTGTAAGCATGCGGGTTGAACGAACAATGTGAGAGAGAAAGCCGGCGATTGAAATAGCTGCTCAGAGCGGCGCTCGGCGATGACGTCATCCGGCTTAAAGGTATATGCGTTCCACCTAACTAAAAAGGTGGGACGCAATATAGAAAGGAAAATGGACAATAAGGGTACCAAGGGTACCAGAATCTTACAGTACCCCCCCCCCCCCCTTAAGGCCGGCTCCGGAAGGCCTATAGCACTGGTTTCTCCGGGTATTTCGAGTGAAACCTCGTATAAGCCTAGGTGCGTGAACATCAGAAGTATCCAACCAGGTGTCATCTTGGGGTCCATAGTTCTTCCATCTTATGAGATATTGGAGTCTTCCTCTGTGGATACGAGAATCCAAAATCTCCTAAATCTCATATTCTTCTCCGCCTTCAACTTGTACTGGAGGTGGAGGCAAGATGGTAGGCCTTATTCCTTGGTTAGGAACATGTGGTTTCAGTAGCGACACATGAAAGATGGGATGTATTTTGAGATCTGCCGGTAAGGTGAGTTGCACTGCAGCTTTTCCAATGAGTTTCTTAATTGGGAAGGGTCCCAGAAATAAAGGTCCAAGCTTTTTGCTAGGGATCTTTAACCTCAAATTTTTTGTCGATAGCCAAACGAGGTCCCCAATAGCATATTGCGGAGAAGGTCTTCTATGAAGGTCGTAGTACCTTTTTTGTTAACTATGAGCGTGTGAGATGGTGGTATTAAGTAAACCCAGAGAGTCTTTTATTTGGGTAAGATAATCCGAGGCTACTGGGTTACTTGAGGGTAGGATGCGTGGTGGAAGAAGTGTGGGATGAAACCCATAGTTCAAGTAGAACGGACTTTGCTTAGTAGTACAGTGGGTTGCGTTGTTATAAGCAAATTCCGCCAGAGGGAGGAGGTCCACCCAATCATCCTGTAGGTATGATGTGTAGCAACGCAGATATTGTTCTATACACTGGTTGACTCTTTCAGTCTGTCCGTTGGTCTTAGGGTGGTAAGGAGAAGTGAGCTTTCGCTCAATCCGTAGTATTTGACATAGAGCTTGCCAAAACTTGGAGATGAACTGTGAACCACGGTTGGATAAAAGAGTCTTTGGAATTCCATGTAACTTGAACACATGTTTCATTAGTAGTTCCGCTGTTTGTTTAGATGAAGGTAGTCTGCGAATAGCAATGAAATGTGCCATCTTTGTCAGATGGTCCACTGACACTAGAATGGTATTAAATCCTTTGGAAGGTGACAGTTCTACTATAAAGTCTAAGGACACAACTTCCCATGGAACCTGGGGTATTGGTAGACTGCATAGTAGACCAGATGGTTTTGTAGTGTCAATTTTGGACCTTGCACAGATGTCGCATGAAGAAAAAAATTTTTGTACAGTCATCTTCATATCAGGCCACCAAAACTGCCTGGTAAGCAAATTAAGGGTTTTCGTCATACCCATATGTCCTGCCATAGGCACATCATGTGATAATTCCAAGATCTTGGTGCGCATAGTAGGGGTAGAGTAGAGTTTGTCGTTGTAATAGAGGAAGCCTTCTGCATCAGTACTTAGTTGTGGTGGAGGTGAATCCAATCCTATACTGTGCAAAATCTCTTCCTACAGGGAACGAACAACACCAATAATACGTTCATAGGGTATTATAGGAATAGAAGGGATTTCGGCGCAGTTATCTTCGGTTAATCGTGATAGCGCATCCGCTTTTTTATTTTTGTCTGCAGGCGTGTAGGTCACTAGGAAGTTGAATCTTAGGAAGAATAATGACCATCGTACCTGCCGGTGGGAAAGAGTTTTGTTAGTCTGGAGGTATTGAAGGTTTTTATGATCTGTATATATGAGTATTGGTAATCGGGTACCTTCAAGTAGATGTCGCCAATTCTCCAGTGCCAGTTTTATGACAAGCAACTCCTTTTCACCCACTGGGTAATTCACCTCTGGGCTGCTTAGTGATTTAGAGAAGAAAGCAACTGGTTGAAGTGGTGAAGTATTTGTTGGTTGTTGGGAGAGAACTGCTCCTACTGCCATATTTGACGCATCTACCTCCAGAATATATTGGAGGGATGGGTCTGGATGGCGTAGTATGGGAGCAGAAGTAAAGCTTGATTTTAACAAGCGGAAAGCTCCATTTGCTTCTTCTGACCATTTGAATGGTTTCTTTATACTTGTAAGTTGTGTGAGAGGTCTCACAATAGCAGAGAAGTTCTTGATGAACTTCCTATAGAAGTTTGAAAATCCAAGGAATCGCTGTAATGCCTTACGAGTTGTTGGTATAGGCCAATCCAGAATACAGGATATCTTGCTCATATCCATCTTGATTCCGGTTTTGGATATGATGTATCCTAGAAATAATATTTCTTCTTTATGAAATAGGCATTTTTTTAATTTCACGTATAGATTGTGTGCGAGTAATCTGGATAACACAAGTCTTACATGTTTTATATGTTCAGACAAAGATCGAGAATAGATAAGTATATCGTCCAGATATACCACAACACAGACATCAAGTAAGTCTCTAAAGATGTCGTTTATGAACCGTTGAAAAGCTGCGGGAGCATTACACAACCCGAATGGCATCACAAGATATTCAAATAATCCGTATCTGGTTCTGAATGCTGTTTTCCACTCATCTCCATCACGGATTCGGATTAGGTTGTATGCCCCTTTTAGGTCCAATTTAGAGAAGTAGGTAGCCCCACGCACTTGTTCAATGAGTTCAGGGATGAGCGGTAAAGGATAGCGATCCTTTATCGTAATGGTATTTAATTGCCTATAATCGATAATAGGCCTAAGACTTGAATCCTTATTGCGGACAAAGAAAAGTCCTGCAGCTGTGGAAGAAGTAGAGGGTCTGATGAACCCTTTTGTCAAATTCTCATCCAAGTATTCCTTGAGATGAGAGAGTTCATCCTGTGAAAGAGGATAAACATGACCGAAAGGCAATTTGCTGTTAGGGAGTAGATCGATAGTGCAATCATAATCCCTATGGGGAGGCAACACTTGAGCATTTTTCTCAAGGAAGACTTCGGACAGATCCTGATAGCATAGTGGTGCAATCTCATCTGACACCACAGACAGGATCTTTCCATAAGATGGGAGGCTACACGTAATCTCGCAATAGTGAGAAGGGAAAGTTAGAGTCCGTCTTTTCCAATCTATGATTGGTTGATGTGTGTGTAACCAGGGAAGTCCCAAAATAATGGGAAAATGGAGTGAAGATAGTATATCAAAAGTGGTGGTCTCCATATGAGACTCGTTAGCAGTGACAAGGAGTGCTTGTGTATGATTGGTGATTGGACCAGAAGATAACGGAATACCGTTAATGAAACTAACAGAGACAGGTTTAGGTTTTGAAATAATAGGTATTTTATTTAAAGTAACAAAACGTGTATCGATATAGTTCCCACAAGATCCTGTGTCGATCATAGCCTTGGTGGTAATCCTAGTCTGGTCCCACTGTAATGTTAAATGAACAAAGAGGTAGGGATTAGAAAAGGAAGTCGTTAATCCCCCTAGCAAGACATGTGAACACTCACCCTCTTTTTTGCGGACAAGGGGACAGACGCTTATCAAATGATCCGGGGATGCGCAGTACATGCAGAGGTTTCTGGATCTTCTCCTGGCTCGTTCAGTAGTTGATAAAGGTGGGCGTATGGTTCCTACCTCCATGGGAGTAGGGTCAACGGCCGAAATCTGAGAAGGACTAGACAATGGCATTCCCATTTTCTCAGCCTTTCTTTCTCGCAGTCGCCTGTCAATGTTGATACTGAGTTGTATTAAGGCATCCAAAGTGCCAGGTAAATCTGCTCGGGCGAGCTCGTCTTTAACGGCTTCTGACAACCCGAGTCTGAACTGAGTTCGCAGAGATGTATCATTCCACCCTGAATCAAGGGTCCATCTTTTGAACTCTGCTACAAAGTCTTCAACAGGTCTCCTTCCTTGTTTTAAAGCCCTCAATTGGATATCAGCAGTACTCTGCCTATTGGGGTCTTCATATAAACTAGCGAGTTCCGCTAGGAATAAAGGATAGGAGTTGAGAAGCTGATCATCTTTCTCAAAGAGAGAGTCTGCCCAGGCCCGTGGATCACCCGTTAAGTATGAAATAACGGTACAGACTTTAATTTGATCAGTAGGGTAAATACGAGGTTTTGGCAAAAAAAAAAATAGACATGCGTTTTTGAATTCACAACATTTTTTCCGATCACCTGTAAACACTAGAGGAGGGTTTATTTTAGGTTCAGGGGGCTGAGCAGCAGTAAGCTGTGAAAGACGGGTTACCTGCTGTCTCAGAGTCTGATTTTCTTCTTTTACTTCAGTAAGAGCAAGTATTAATGCATTTACTTGTTGTGTTAATTGTGTCACTTGAGTGGGTAATTCTGCTGAATCCATTTTTTGGGTTCGTTCAATCTGGTATGCTCCTGCGTTTTTATAGTAAGCTGGATTTGCATCTGCAGAATCTCCACTCAGTAGTCATGTAGAGATGTGTTGGAATACCAGATCCAACTCTCCAGACTCATCACTGTGGGCCTGTCTGCTTCAGCATACAGATATACACACACTCAATAAGATGTTCCTGGAGTGATAGGATGTATATGACAGTATGGAGGTGATGTGCTGAAGGGACAGGTGTGAGCAGTGACAGTAATGATAAGCACTTGATAGTATTGTTCAGGAGAGTAGTAGATGGTAATAGGTAGAATGCAGATAGGTTAGATATCATGTATGGTAACAGGTGGTAAGGACAGCAGATGACATATACAGGATAGACTAACCCAGTGCAAGGATAGATGGTAGTAGACTCAAGAGCTAGCAATCTATGTAACAGTGCAGATGATAGAATTAGTATGCATAGATAGTAACAGTCCTTAATGTGCAGAAGTATATAGTGTAAGTTAGTTATGGAGGATTCCCCTGTGGGGTACTTATCACTAGTAAGGTTAATAAGTAGAGGGGTCCAGTAGTGAGGGAGTGATCCGGTAGCGAGATACGGGATCAGTAGCGAGGTTCCGGTCTGTTCCAGGTAAAGGAGAATAGCTGGAGGTTCCGGCAGCATAAGTCAAAGCTTTTAAGCATGCGGGTTGAACGAACAATGTGAGAGAGAAAGCCGGCGATTGAAATAGCCGCTCAGAGCGGCGCTCGGCGATGACGTCATCCGGCTTAAAGGTATATGCGTTCCACCTAACTAAAAAGGTGGGACGCAATATAGAAAGGAAAATGGACAATAAGGGTACCAAGGGTACCAGAATCTTACACTAACACACCTATATATGTGTAAGTGTAAAATACATATAAGTGCGTGTGTGTATATATATATACCCCTATACAGAAGTTCAGATGTTTTGCCTGCCTCCAAAGAACCCAAAAAAATGCCCAAAAAAACCCCTGCAATAACACACCTGGGCGTTTTTTTTTTGGTGCGGGCGTTTTTTTGGGCATTTTTTTGGGTTCTTTGGAGGCAGGCAAAACATCTGAACTTCTGTATAGGGGTATATATATATATATACACACACACTTATATGTATTTTACACTTACACATATATAGGTGTGTAAGGAGCGGAGCCATATTAGTGTTAATTATTTCATTAACGCAAGTATAGTGTTCTGCTACTTTCACACCTATATATGTGTAGGTGTGTATATATACCCCTATACAGAAGTTCAGATGTCATGCCTGCCTCCAAAGAACCCCAAAAAATGTCCAAAAAAACGCCTGCAAGAACAAACCTGGGCATTTTTTTTTTGGCGCTGGCATTTTTTTGGGCATTTTTTTGGGTTCTTTGGAGGCAGGCAAAACATCTGAACTTCTGTATAGGGGTATATATACACACACACTTATATGTATATATACCCATACACATATATAGGTGTGAAAGGAGCAGAACACTATACTTGCGCTAAATAATTAACACCAATATGGCTCCGCTCCTATCACACCTATATATGTGTAAGTGTAAAATACATATCAGTGTGTGTATATATATATACCCCTATACAGAAGTTCAGATGTTTTGCCTGCCTCCAAAGAACCCAAAAAATGCCCAAAAAAACACCTGCAAGAACAAACCTGGGCATTTTTTTTGGCGCTGGCATTTTTTGGGGTTCTTTGGAGGCAGGCAAAACATCTGAACTTCTGTATAGGGGTATATATATATACACACACACTGATATGTATTTTACACTTACACATATATAGGTGTTATAGGAGCGGAGCCATATTGGTGTTAATTATTTAATTAGCGCAAGTATAGTGTTCTGCTCCTTTCACACCTATATATGTGCAGGTGTATATATACATATAAGTGTGTGTGTATATATACCCCTGCTCAGAAGTTTCGATGTTTTGCCTGCCTCCAAAGAACCCAAAAAAATGCCAAAAAAATGACAGCGCCAAAAAAAATGCCCAGGTTTGTTCTTGCAGGTGTTTTTTTGGGCATTTTCTTGGGTTCTTTGGAGGCAGGCATGACATCTGAACTTTTGTATAGGGGTATATATACACACCTACACATATATAGGTGTGAAAGTAGCAGAACACTATACTTGCGCTAATTAAATAATAGGTGTGATAGGAGCGGAGCCATATTGGTGTTAATTATTTAATTAGTGCAAGTATAGTGTTCTGCTCCTTTCACACCTATATATGTGTATGGGTATATATACATATAAGTGTGTGTGTATATATACCCCTATACAGAAGTTCCGATGTTTTGCCTGCCTCCAAAGAACCCAAAAAAATGCCAGCGCCAATAAAAATGCCCAGGTTTGTTCTTGCAGGCGTTTTTTTGGGCATTTTTTTGGGTTCTTTGGAGGCAGGCATGACATCTGAACTTCTGTATAGGGGTATATATATATACACACCTACACATATATAGGTGTGAAAGTAGCAGAACACTGTACTTGTGCTAATGAAATAATTAACACTAATATGGCTCCGCTCCTAACACACCTATATATGTGTAAGTGTAAAATACATATAAGTGCGTGTGTATATATATATACCCCTATACAGAAGTTCAGATGTTTTGCCTGCCTCCAAAGAACCCAAAAAAATGCCCAAAAAAAACCCCTGCAATAACACACCTGGGCGTTTTTGTTTTTGGCGCGGGCGTTTTTTTGGGCATTTTTTTTGGTTCTTTGGAGGCAGGCAAAACATCTGAACTTCTGTATAGGGGTATATATATATATATATATATATATATATATATATATATATATATATACACACACACTTATATGTATTTTACACTTACACATATATAGGTGTGTAAGGAGCGGAGCCATATTAGTGTTAATTATTTCATTAACGCAAGTATAGTGTTCTGCTACTTTCACACCTATATATGTGTAGGTGTGTATATATACCCCTATACAGAAGTTCAGATGTCATGCCTGCTTCTAAAGAACCCAAATAAATGCCCAAAAAAACGCCTACAAGAACAAACCTGGGCATTTTTTTTTTTGGCGCTGGCATTTTTTTTGGCATTTTTTTGGGTTCTTTGGAGGCAGTCAAAACATCTGAACTTTTGTATAGGGGTATATATACACACAGACTTATATGTATATATACCCATACACATATATAGGTGTGAAAGGAGCAGAACACTATACTTGCGCTAATTAAATAATTAACACCAATATGGCTCTGCTCCTATCACACCTATATATGTGTAAGTGTAAAATACATATCAGTGTGTGTGTATATATATACCCCTATACAGAAGTTCAGATGTTTTGCCTGCCTCCAAAGAACCCCATAAAATGCCCAAAAAATGCCAGCGCCAAAAAAAATGCCCAGGTTTGTTCTTGCAGGCATTTTTTTGGGCATTTTTTTGGGTTCTTTGGAGGCAGGCAAAACATCTGAACTTCTGTATAGGGGTATATATATATATATATATACATATTTTACACTTACACATATATAGGTGTGATAGGAGCGGAGCCATATTAGTGTTAATTATTTAATTAGTGCAAGTATAGTGTTCTGCTCCTTTCACACCTATATATGTGCAGGTGTATATATACAGACATGTGTGTGTATATATACCCCTATGCACATGTTCAGATGTCATGCCTGACTCCAAACATGTCCTCAAAAAAGCCCTATAAACGCCTGCAGCAAAAAGAATGCTCACAGGTGAGAAGCCATATTAGTGCACTAAATGTGACACAAGAGAAAAAATCTTTTCTCTATAGCGGTCACCCTGATATGGAAGGGTTTTGTCACCCTGCCATAGCAGTCACAGTCAGTTAACCCTACACTACACTACGGTCCCCTTACACTTAACACTTTCCCTACAGAAACTGAATAATTAAAGCTAACTATAGTGGAAAATAGCACCCTAACTACACTAGATATCCCTTTCCTCACACTAAAAATGGCTAAATGACACTTTGTAACAGAAGTCACAGAACTGCTTCCACGCTCTTCCATGTCCCTTTATAACAATGCTAGGAATTTGACGGGGCTATCTTATATACTGGGGGGCATATTCACTAATGATTGGCCTATGGACCCCCTAGTCACTCCAATCACATTCCTAGCATTCTCCTGCCCCCTCAATTGGCTTTTATTGATGGTTCTGGTCCAATCACGGGCTTTTAAAGCCCATTTCCTGTACCATTGCATTTTGGTCGGTTCTGGTTGCCGAATTCTGAACTTTTTCAGCAAAAAGTTCTAAATTCGGCCAAACCTCGAACAGCCAATGTTCAGGTCGACCATCGGTTCGACCCGTTCGATCATCCCTACTGAAAAGCAGTCTGCTGCTGCCTGCACCACTCTCAGCCTCACCCTGCCGATCCTCCAATAAACAGAGAAGGCTGATGCAGTGAGGCAGGGGTGGACGCTGAAAGAAAGTCAGCTGACACCAATAGAGTGCAGGGGGAGGAGTTCTCCCCTCTGCGAAGAGACCACATGCTGCTAGAAGCGTGCCTGCCTGGCTGGAGTGGATTTGCTGAGTGAGGGGGAATCGTCTGACTCTGACCGGCTGCTATGTAAGTGAACTTGTCCTGAAGAATGATGATCCCAAACTCCACCCTTGCTGGCTTGCTGCCTCTTAATGATCCCATGGCACAGAACAGATCTCATCCTTATCTACAACAGAGGTGTTGGGGGGGGGTGTAGGGATGAAATCTGAGGTGGTGGGGGGATGGGATCAGTAAGACAGAGGTGGTGAGGGAGGATGACACCACATCCCACCCCTCCTCCAACCCCCCTCCCCACCATCGCCCCTTCACAACCGCCATTGATCCCACCCCCCTCCCAACCAAGGGGAGGGGGGCCTTCATGATTTCTTACACCGGGGCCCTGAGAAATCTAGTTACGCTTCTGCTACCACCCCTGCGGAAGGGCCTGCCTCCTCCTCTGCCTGTCATGTTTCTAAATTAACCTGTGACAAAAGTCTCTAGAGAATCGCAGTATATCTGGAAAAAGGTATATAACACCCCGCTTCAATCGATGGTATTGAGGGGTCACAGGTTTATCACACCAGTTCTACAAATAATTGGCCAGTAACTGTTGTCACTGTGTGTAGCACAGTTAACACAGCAAAAGAGGCCAAATTTTTGCAGGGCTAAAATACACTCTTAGAAAAGTATAACGTTAAATAACACTCCACTTCAATGTGTGATATTGGGGGGCCACAGTTTTATCACACCAGTTCTACAAATAATTGGCCAGTAACTGTTGTCACTGTGTGTAGCACAGTTAACACAGCAAAAGAGGCCAAATTTTTGCAGGGCTAAAATACACTCTTAGAAAAGTATAACGTTAAATAACACTCCACTTCAATGTGTGGTATTAGGGGGCCACTGGTCTATCACACCAGTTGTTCAAAAAATTGGCCAGTGAGTTTGGCACAGTGTTAACACAGCAAAAGTAGTGATGGTAGTTCGCGGCGGGCCCCATTGACTTTAATGGGAGGCGAACTTTAAAAACCTTTAGGTCATATTTGCAGCCTCAAAAGACTTACTAACTGTGCACAAATAGTCCCAGCACATGGACAATGTCATAACAGAAGTATTGCAATTGGAAAAGTTGCCTTAAATGTTTTTTTTTTTTTTTCAGCAAAATTTTTTATTTTTTTAGCAGCTGGTAAATACATGTCAAATACATATAGGGTCCATTCACACATCTGTAAAATGGGTCCGCATTCATTCCACAATTTGGCGGCACATTTACAGACCCATTGATTTTCAATTCCAGTCTGAAAAGTTAGGCATTCACAGGATAAAGAAATAAGTGTCGGCCATTCCAGGCCCCAAAAATTAGTCCACATGGGTTTACCTGACAGCTAAGAATGTTGTATTCTGTGGCTGAAGGTACATTAGGCATTAACAGAATACAGAAGTAAGTGTCGGCCAGTATTGGCAACAAAAATTTGCCCACATGGGTTTACCTGACAGCTAAGAATGTAGTATTTGGTGGCTGGAGGTACATTAGGCATTCACAGGATAAATAAGTAGGTGTCAGCCAGTATAGGTCCCAAAAATTAGCTCACATGGATTTACCTGACAGCTAAGAACATAGTATTCTGTGGCTGAAGGTTAATTAGGCATTCACAGGATACAGAAGTAAGTGTCGGCCAGTATAGGCCCCACAAATTAGCCCACATGGGTTTATCTGACAGCTAAGAACATAGTATTTGGTGGCCGGAGGTACATTAGGCATTCACAGGATAAAGAAGTAAGTGTCGACCAGTATAGGCCCCAAAAATTAGCCCACATGGGTTTACCTGACAGCTATAAACGTTGGATTCTGTGGCTGAAGGTACATTAGGCATTCACAGGATACAGAAGTAAGTGTCGGCCAGTATTTGCCCCAAAAATTAGCCCACATGGGTTTACCTGACAGCAAAGAAAGTGGTATTCTGTGGCTGGAGGTACATTAGGCATTCACATAAAAAATAATTGTCGGCCCTGAAAGGCCCCAAAAATGTGGCATTCCATGGACATGAAATGCCTTTTATGCCACTGTATTTAGCGAAGACAAGGACCAGGAATTGTTGTGGGTGGATGGCGGTCTGGCGGATATTTGTGGCCTGGCATGAGGAATTTCAATGAAACATGGTCTACTGGACACGTGTTGAATTTCTCAGTGATCCATGCCTCATTCATTTTTATAAATGTGAGGAAGTCTACTCTGTCATGAGCTAGGCGAGTGCGCTTATCGGTCATGATCCCCCCTGCTGCACTGAACGTCCTTTCGGACAGGACACTGGACGGGGGCAAGCCAAAATTTCCATTGCAAATTGTGCAAGTTCTGGCCAGAGGTCAAGCCTGCCCACCCAGTAGTCCAGGGGTTCATCACTCCTCAGAGCGTCCACATCGGCCATTAACCCGATGTAGTCGGACACCTGTCGGTCTAAGCATTCCCTGATGCTGGATCCGGAGTATAGCTGTCGATGGGTAGGTTGAAAGAAGGATCTCATATCTGAAGTGACCAATACATTTTCAAACCACCCTCTTCTTGCAGGCGCTGTTGGATTGCTACCCGCAACTATCTCTCTGTGACTGGAAATTCCTCTGCCAGCGCACGCAAAAGCAGAATACAGCATTTCCTGCAGCAAGGCCTAGAAGTGCTGCATTCTGACCGCCCTCTGTGATTGTGGTAACATTTCTGCTATTTTTTGTTTGTAGCGGGGTCTAAGTACGTTTCCACCCAGTACTGGTCCTTGGCCTTTATGCTTTTTATACAGGGGTCCCCCTTAAAACACTGGAGCATGGAGGCCCCCATTCGCACTAAACTGGAATCGGTGTATTGGCCTGCTTCCAGCTCATCATCCAGGATAATGTCGTCCTCGTTCTCCTCCCCCCATCCACGGATAACACCAGGGATCCCAGAAAGGTTTAAAGCATGCTCTTCTTGCTCCTCCTCATCCCCCCCAGCACCATCCTCCTCTGACTCCTCTTCAGACTCCTGCTGTTGACTTGTCTCAGATGCTCCTGCTCCTCAACGGCTTGATCAATGACATGACGCATTGCACGCTCCAGAAAGAAGGCGTAAGGTACTATGTCACTGATGGCACCCTGGCTGTGACTGACCAGTTTGGTGATCTCATCGAATGGCCGCAGAAGTCTGCATGCATCGCTCATGAGCAGCCACTGGCAAGGTGAAAAAAACCCACGCTCCCCATAACCTGTCCTGCCGCAGAGTTCGTACAGGTAGTCGTTAAGATGTCCTGGACCCCAGGGTATTTGGCAACGAATTGCTGCACGACCAAGTTCAGGACGTGTGCCATTCATGGCACGTGTGTTATTTTGCCCTGTTTCAGCCCGCTTAGCAGATTGGCACCGTTGTCGCACACCACTTTACCAACTGTCAAATTGAGTGGTGTCAGCCACTGATCTGCCTGCGAATGCAAAGCTGAAAGGAGTGCAGGACCAGTGTGACTCTTGGCTTCCAGGTACAACAGACGCAGCACAGCATGGCAACGTCTCACCTGGCACGTAGAATAGGTTCTGGGGATCTTGGGCGGCGCAGCGGAAGAGACGTAGCAGCGGAAAAGGAGGAGTCAGCCGAGGAGGAGAAGAGGAGGCAGGCCTGCATGCAATCCATTGCGGTACAACCAAATCTACACGGGTGCCACGGGTTACATGCTTGACAGCCGTCAGAAGGTTCACCCAGTGGGCAGTAAAAGGGATATACCTTCCCTGCCCGTGTTTGCTAGACCATGTGTGCCAGAGATATATTCACTTGCCGCTGAACATGGCCATAAAGCTCTGGAATGCCCTTCTGCGAGAAATATTTCCTGCCTGGGACCTTCCATTGTGGTGTTCCAATGGCCACAAATTTACGAAAGGCCTCCGAGTCCACCAGTTGATATGGCAGTAGTTGGCGGGCTATCAGTTCCGACAAGCCAGGAGTCAAACATTGGGCAAGAGGGTTATCCGGCGTCATCATTTTTTTCCGCTCCAACATTTGGGCCATAGAAGCCTGCCTTTTTCCAGAACAACGTGACGACGGCATGATGGAAGGTGGAGGGGAGGACAATAGTGAGGAGAGAGGAGAAGGAGAAGAGGCTGGACGGTAAAAGCCTGGAGTATGGCTTTGTTGGTTCCGACGGTGTTGCTCCTACTGGGCTTGGTGATGGGAGTTCAGGTGCCTTCTTAAGGCAGTCGTCCCTAGGTGAGTGTTGGGCTTACTGCGACTTATGCGTTGACTGCAAAGGCTGCAGATGGCAACACTGTTGTCAGCAACGGACACATTAAAAAAAGCCCACACTGCGGAGCCATGTGCCGCCGTCCTTGGAGAGCCAGATGTGACTACATGGTTAATGGCTCGCTCCTGAAACATTTGCAGTCTGCTTTGTACCTCTTGTGCAATGCAAGTTCTGCCTGCCTCTCCTCCCTATCTGCCAGTCTGTCTCTCCCTCTGAACTCCGCTCCTCTTCCTCTCTTGTGGCCACCCACATGACGTCCATAGACACGTCATCATCCACGTCGCCTTCCCCACCACTAACATTCGAAATTTTGGAGTAGGCAGCAACATAGGGTACCAACCTCCTTGGGCTTATCTGTGTACTGTCGTCAGACTGCTGAGTGGCGGCTGTTGCTACCTCCTCTTCCTGATCCGATGCCAACAATGGCTGCTCATCGCAAATGTCTTGTGATGGATTGGAAAATAATTCCAGTGACTCAAGCGGGGGTATGTGGTGCTGGTGGTGGTGGTGGTATTTGTGGTGGTGTCTTTGGGGGTTCACACAGCAGAGAGTAAAGAGGGTGCAGATAGAGAGGATGAGGAGGGTGAAGAAGAGGAAGGCTGAGTGAGCCACTCAACCAAGTCTGGTGCGTCCTTTAACGTAATCGAACGCGCCTTCTGAAACGTCACACTTTGGCTTCGGCCTACTGCTCCTGCCCTACCCCTACCACCCCTGCGTAAGTGTCTGCCTCTTCCTCTGCCTGTCATGTTTTTAAATTACCCTGTGACAAAAGTCTCTAGAGAATCGCAGTATATCTGGAAAAAGGTATATAACACCCCACTTCAATATGTGGTATTGGTGGGCCACAGTTTTATCACACCAGTTCTACAAATAATTGGCCAGTAACTGTGGTCACTGTGTGTAGCACAGTTAACACAGCAAAAGAGGCCAAATTTTTGCAGGACTAAAATACAATCTTAGAAAGGTATACTGTTAAATAACAAACAAAGATAAAATTCCCAGTTCAATTTGCCAACCAGTCTGCTTACCAACCAAATTGGCCTGTCTAACAGTTTGCGTCAATACAGGGGTTTAGTTAGCACACATTTGCAAACGCATGTGAAAGCTGCAGGGCCACGTCAAGGCTCCCTGTTACCTGCAGTCCTAACTCTAATGAATTTTAAAGAGTCTCCACAGTGGGAGCACATGCAAGCTAATGGATAGATAGGGGGCAGGTGAGCCTGGAGGTGGCCCATCCCTCCTGAAAGGTAATTGGGGGCATAATGGAAGCCCAGCTGATAGTATTACAGCAAAGGCACCCAGCATGTCCACTCACCAGTACACATATACAACAAAGAAAATGGCCCCCACCTATAACTGGCCGAGTTAACACAGCAAAAGAGGCAATATTGTTGCAGGACACAAATACACTTGTAAAAGTATACTCAAACAACACCCCACTTCAATATGTGGTATTGGGGGGCCACTGGTCTATCACACCAGTTATAATACATTAAAAAGTGCTTTTGTCACTGTTTGTAGTATTTCTGCAGCAACGCTCAGTCACCACACCAGTCACAATGCTGCACAGTGCACAATACAAATCCACTATAATATGCTTTCTACAGTGCATTGCGAAAGTATTCGGCCCCCTTGAATTTTTCAACCTTTTGCCACATTTCAGGCTTCAAACATAAAGATATAAAACTGTCATTTTTTGTGAAGAATCAACAAGTGGGACACAATCATGAAGTGGAATGAAATTTATTGGATATTTCAAACTTTTTTAACAAATAAAAAACTGAAAAATTGGGCGTGCAAAATTATTCAGCCCCTTTACTTTCAGTGCAGCAAACTCTCTCCAGAAGTTCAGTGAGGATCTCTGAATGATCCAATGTTGACCTAAATGACTAATGATGATAAATAGAATCCACCTGTGTGTAATCAAGTCTCCGTATAAATGCACCTGCACTGTGATAGTCTCAGAGGTCCGTTTAGAGCGCAGAGAGCATTATGAAGAACAAGGAACACACCAGGCAGGTCTGAGATACTGTTGTGGAGAAGTTTAAAGCCAGATTTGGATACAAAAAGATTTCCCAAGCTTTAAACATCCCAAGGAGCACTGTGCAAGCGATAATATTGAAATGGAAGGAGTATCAGACCACTGCAAATCTACGAAGACCTGGCCGTCCCTCTAAACTTTCAGCTCATACAAGGAGAAGACTGATCAGAGATGCAGGCAAGAGGCCCATGATCACTCTGGATGAACTGCAGAGATCTACAGCTGAGGTGGGAGACTCTGTCCATAGGACAACAATCAGTCGTATACTGCACAAATCTGGCCTTTATGGAAGTGTGGCAAGAAGAAAGCCATTTCTTAAAGGTATCCATAAAAAGTGTCGTTTAAAGTTTGCCACAAGCCCCCTGGGAGACACACCAAACATGTGGAAGAAGGTGCTCAGATGAAACCAAAATCAAACTTTTTGGCAACAATGAAAAACGTCATGTTTGGCGTAAAAGCAACACAGCTCATCACCCTGAACACACCATCCCCACTGTTAAACATGGTGGTGGCAGCATCATGGTTTGGGCCTGCTTTTCTTCAGCAGGGACAGGGAAGATGGTTAAAATTGATGGTAAGATGGATGGAGCCAAATACCATTCTGGAAGAAAACCTGATGGAGTCTGCAAAAGACTGAGACTGGGACGGAGATTTGTCTTCCAACAAGACAATGATCCAAAACATAAAGCAAAATCTACAATGGAATGGTTCACAAATAAACATATCCAGGTGTTAGAATTGCCAAGTCAAAGTCCAGACCTGAATCCAATCGAGAATCTGTGGAAAGAACTGAAAACTGCTGTTCACAAACACTCTCCATCCAACCTCACTGAGATCGAGCTGTTTTGCAAGGAGGAATGGGCAATGTGCAAAACTGATAGAGACATACCCCAAGCGACTTACAGCTGTAATCGCAGCAAAAGGTGGCGCTACAAAGTATTAACTTAAGGGGGCTGAATAATTTTGCACGCCCAATTTTTCAGTTTTTTATTTGTTAAAAAAGTTTGGAATATCCAATAAATTTCATTCCACTTCATGATTGTGTTCCACTTGTTGTTGATTCTTCAAAAAAAATTTCAGTTTTATATCTTTATGTTTGAAGCCTGAAATGCGGCAAAAGGTTGAAAAGTTCAAGGGGTCCGAATACTTTTGCAATGCACTGTATATTACAAAGTATACTATACCGTGGATTACATCCCTATATAGTGCACTGCACACCTATACCAAATAAATAGAAGCCCTTGAAATGACTTTTGTGGACATTAACAGAGCGATTTGTGTCTGCTGATCTCTGTCCCTGGAGCACACTGGATACCTGTCCCTAAACTGAAAAACTGTACACCTATACCAAATAAATTGCAGCCCTTTAAATTACTTTTGTGGACATTAACAGAGCGATTTGTGTCACTGCTGATCTGTCCCTAGAGCACACTGGATACTTGTCCCTAAACTGAACAGAAACTGTACACCTATACCAAATAAATTGCAACGCTTTAAATGACTTTTGTGGACATTACCAGAGCGATTTGTGTCACTGCCGATCTCATTCTGTCCCTGGAGCACACTGGATACCTGTCCCTAAACTGAAAGAGACTGTAGTAGACCTATACCAAATACTATACCAGCCCTGAAAAGGACTTTTGTGGATCTTAACAGAGCTATTTGTTTCTGGCAATCTCTCCCTGATGAACACAGCAGACCTCTCCCTACGCTGACAAAAAGCAGAATGTGAAATGGCTGCCTGCTCTGGTCTATTTATAAGGTAGGGGGCATGTCCATGTGCTGAAATGTTTCAATTGGCTGTCCCGTTTCATCCTGATGGCTGTGTCATGGGTCAAAGTTATCCCCAATGTAAACTAATATGGCCGCCGCGAACAACGCCATGTGTTCGCAAAATTGGCGGGTAGTGAACAAGCAAAATTTGCCGCTAACCGACAACCGGGCGAACCGCAAGGCCATCCCTAGTTGTTACGGCATTGCATAGTAGATTGTGAAAAATCAGGGAAGATTTGAATGTCTCTGAGTTTTTCTGGAAGTTGATCGAGCTTCCGAAAGGCTTCTAAAATTCTTTCTTTCACCTGAAAGAAGTGAACTCTCAAGAGTACATCTCGGAGTATCTTTTTGGGCAGGTGGGGAGGTTTAGGGATACGGTGGACACGGTCCACGGTGAGGTCTGCTGATGAGAGGTTAGGTACAGCTGCTAGGAAGATGTCCCTTTGTAACGCTCCTGCATTTTCTGAAACAAGATGGATTTGCAGCTGCAGAAAAACTCCACTCAGCAGTCATGTAGAGATACGTTGAAATACCAATTCCAACTCCCAGGACTCATCACTGTGGTCTGTCTGATTCAGCATACAAATATACACACTCAATAAGAGTTTCCTGGAGTGATAGATGTATATAGCAGTATAGTGGTGATGAGCTAAAGAGACAGGTATGAACAGTGACAATAGGTGAACAGCACTTGAGAGAAATGTTCATGAGAGTATAGATGGTAACAGGTAGGATGCAGATGGGTTAGCAATCATGTATGGTAGTAGGTGGTAGGATAGCAGATGACATACAGGAGAGACTAACCCAGTGCAAGGATAGATGTTAGTAGGCTCAAGAGCTAGCAATCTCAACAACAGTGCAGATGATAGTAACAGTCCTTAAGATGCAGAGCTAGATAGTGTAAGCTTAGTAGGAAGGTTTATGGAGGATTCCCCTGCAGGGTACTTATCACTAATAGCAAGCAGTAGTAGAGAGGTTCGGTATGAGCGAGTGATCCGGTAGCGGGATACAGGGATCCGTAGCGAGGTTCCGACAGCGAGGTACGCTTGTGAGCATGTGAGCTTCAAGGCAGGTCAGCAACAAGGCACATTGAACGAACATGTGAGTGAGAACGCCGGCGGTTGAAATAGCCGCTCTGCGGCGCTCAGTGATGACAGCATCGGTCTTAAAGGTGTATGCGCACCTACCAGAAGAGAATGGTGGGACGCATACACTGAAGTGGAAAGTGGAATAGGGGTACCAGAGGTACCAGAACATTACACCCTTATATGGTGTGGTAGTTGTGCCTGTGTGACGTACTCTGGTATACCACATACCTTAAGGTTGTTGTGCCTGGACTGATCCTCCAGGTCTGCTAGTTTGGACTTCATCCAGTTGATTTCCTCTGTGTGAGCCTCGTGTGCGTCCACCATGGTGTTAAAGGATGTAGTGCATTCTAAAAGGTGTTCCTCTACCTGCCCCACTCTTTGACCTAGGTCATGTATTTCAGCTTTGCAGTGGTGTAGGCCTGTCGGAATATCTGATTGTAATGAGGCCCTTAGAGACAGTAAAATGTCCTTTAGGGTTGTGTCAGAGATCAGTTGCCCGCTGGTGGGGAAGGAAGTAATGGGGTCTGCTGCATTAGTGTCCATAGAAAGTTGGTCAGGGAAGGCACTCACCTCCGGATCAAAGGCATCATTATGTGTGTCAGCATGATGGTCTACTGTGTCTCTCCTAGGCCTTTGTTTGGCTGGACTGCTTGTAGATCGGGAATGACACTCAGCTGCATCATGCAGCGTTCTTCCCGCTGTGTAAGGGAGATGCTGCTGCGTGGATGCTAGAGCACCACCCACGGAGTGTGAGGAGTGGGTGCCACCGCCATTTTGGTGTAGCCCGGCGGAGAAAAGGCTTGTGATTTTGAGCGGTTGTGGTGTCTCGGCTTCTCCTGGGCATCTCCTCTGCTGCAGTATGCCTTTAGATACGGGGATATGGCAGTGGCTGGTCTCAGAGGTCCCTCGATGTGCGGCAATCACCCGATCTGCGGGAACTCTCTCAGCTCCTGCGGCCAGTCTCCACAGATCCAGATATCTCCATATCCTTCTTCTTTTCTTCTTCCTAGTCTTGTTCTGTCCCCTCCCCTTCCATAATTTTTTTACTTTCTTCTTCTTTGCCTCGTTCTGCCCCTCCCCTCCTCTTCTCCTCCCCTCCTCTTCCTTCGTCTTTCTAGTCTTTTTCAGACCCCTCCTTTTCCATAAGAAAACATGCACTAATGGAAGGAGAGCCAGACCAAAGGATAAAAGAGTATAAATTAAGAGGATAAATTAATTTATCAGTTCATACTAAAAAACAGCCAATGTGTTTAGGGGGTCAGAAAAAAATTCCTTCTTCATCAGGGCTACAACAAACATAATATAATATAAATGTAAATGTGACTGATACAATCATAATAAGTCTAACAAACATACAGTAGATTTCATAGAGTTATGATTGTATCGGTCACATTTACATGCATATTATATTTATATTTATATTATTGTGTTTTGTTGTAGCCCTTATGAAGGGGAAGTTTTTTCTGACCCCTAAAACATGTTGGCTAGGTAGCCTTGTCTGTTGTGAGCAGACTAACCTAAGCCAGTGAGCTCTCTAAATGTTTTTGTCCTCTCACTACTTTGTACAAACTTACTATACATCAACGTCCCAGCACCTCTTTTCTTCATTGGACCCTCCTTTTCCATATCCATCTTCTACTTTTTGTTTTCCTTTTGTTGTTCTATCCCTTCCCTTCCACTACTCTTTCATTTCCTTCCTTATTTATTTTTCTTCTTACTAATTTTGTTCTGTACTTTCCCATACCTTCCCATTCCATATACTTTATCTTCTACTTTTCTTCTCTCCTCTTGTTCTGTCCCCTCCCCTCCTCTTCGATGTCCTTCCTCTGCTACCCTTTCTCCTTGTTTATTCTGTATGCTTTACTTTCTCTTCTTCATATAGTTTTCCTATATCCTTCTACTTTTCTTCTTCTTAGTCCTCTTCTCTCTTTTTGCATTCCCTTCTTACTGCAACAAATCTCTGTTTACAGTTTTTTTTTTTTTTTTTTCAGATGTGCTCAGATTACAGCAATACCACTAGGAACTACTTTGACCTTCTATTGTTTTGATATGAAGGGCCGATATGTGAACATTGTCCTACCTGGAAAAACAGGATATCTAACATTTTGTGAAGTTCAGATCTACGGTGCACCTGTGTCCGAATGCTCTTTCTGCTAAAATTGATGAGGACCCATAATATATATATATATATATATATATATATATATATATATATATACAGTGGGTACAGAAAGTATTCAGACCCCCTTAAATTTTTCACTCTTTGTTATATTGCAGCCATTTGCTAAAATCATTTAAGTTCATTCTTCTTCCTCATGAATGTACACATAGCACCCCATACTGACAGAAAAACACAGAATTGTTGACATTGTTGCAGATTTATTAAAAAAGAAAAACTGAAATATCACATGGTCCTAAGTATTCAGACCCTTTGCTGTGACACTCATATATTTAACTCAGGTGCTTTCCATTTCTTCTGATCATCCTTGAGATGGTTCTACACCTTTATTTGAGTCCAGCTGTGTTTGATTATACTGATTGGACTTGATTAGGAAAGCCACACACCTGTCTATATAAGACCTTCCAGATCACAATGCATGTCAGAGCAAATGAGAATCATGAGGTCAAAGGAACTGCCTGAAGAGCTCAGAGACAGAATTGTGGCAAGGCACAGATCTGGCCAAGGTTACAAAAAGATTTCTGCTGCACTTAAGGTTCCTAAGAGCACAGTGGCCTCCATAATCCTCAAATGGAAGACGTTTGGGATGACCAGAACCCTTCCTAGAGCTGGCCGTCCGGCCAAACTGAGCTATCGGGGGAGAAGAGCCTTGGTGAGAGAGGTAAAGAAGAACCCAAAGATCACTGTGGCTGAGCTCCAGAGATGCAGTCAGGAGATGGGAGAAAGTTGTAGAAAGTCAACCATCACTGCAGCCCTCCACCAGTCGGGGCTTTATGGCAGAGTGGCCCGACGGAAGCCTCTCCTCAGTGTAAGACACATGAAAGCCCGCATGGAGTTTGCTAAAAAACACCTGAAGAACTCCAAGATGGTGAGAAATAAGATTCTCTGGTCTGATGAGACCAAAATAGAACTTTTTGGCCTTAATTCTAAGCGGTATGTGTGGAGAAAACCAGGCACTGCTCATCACCTGTCCAATACAGTCCCAACAGTGAAGCATGGTGGTGGCAGCATCATGCTGTGGGGGTGTTTTTCAGCTGCAGGGACAGGACGACTGGTTGCAATCGAGGGAAAGATGAATGCGGCCAAGTACAGGGATATCCTGGACAAAAACCTTCTCCAGAGTGCTCTGGACCTCAGACTGGGCCGAAGGTTTACCTTCCAACAAGACAATGACCCTAAGCACACAGCTAAAATAACGAAGGAGTGGCTTCACAACAACTCAGTGACTGTTCTTGAATGGCCCAGCCAGAGCCCTGAATTAAACCCAATTGAGCATCTCTGGAGAGACCTAAAAATGGCTGTCCACCAAGGTTTACCATCCAACCTGACAGAACTGGAGAGGATCTGCAAGGAGGAATGGCAGAGGATCCCCAAATCCAGGTGTGAAAGACTTGTTGCATCTTTCCCAAAAAGACTCCTGGCTGTATTAGATCAAAAGGGGGCTTCTACTAAATACTGAGCAAAGGGTCTGAATACTTAGGACCATGTGATATTTCAGTTTTTCTTTTTTAATAAATCTGCAACAATGTCAACAATTCTGTGTTTTTCTGTCAGTATGGGGTGCTATGTGTACATTCATGAGGAAGAAGAATGAACTTAAATGATTTTAGCAAATGGCTGCAATATAACAAAGAGTGACAAATTTAAGGGGGTCTGAATACTTTCCATACCCACTGTATATATATCCATATGTTGCAGAATACATATTGACCTAAATTGATGAAAAAATTCAATTTTCAAAATTTTTTTATTGGATAGGTTTCATAGCAGAACGTAAAAATATTGTTTTTTTTTTTCAAAGTTGTCATTATTTTTTTTGTTTATAGTGCAAAAAAATAAAAAACACAGATGTGATCAATGGCTACCAAAAGAAAGCTCTATTTGTGGGAAAAAATGACATACATTTAATTTGTGTGCATGACCACACAATTGTCAGTTAAAGTAACGCAGTGCTGTATTGCAAAAAATGGCATGAACATAAACGGGGTAAATCTTCCGGAGCTGAAGTGGTTAAATGTAGGTAAATATATTCATCAAAAACAGTAAAAATTAAGCACTGTAAGGTACAAGATTGTATCTTGTGTGCCACAACCAAACTGCTGTCAATTATTATCAATCAGTGCTTCACAATCCATTTGATTAATAAGATAAGCATGCAATAAAAAAATAAATAAAAATAAATAAATAAATGTAACCAACTTGTGCCATGCCTCACAATTTAATGCCTTATGTAGTGCACTAGACTGAACAATATTATGCAACACAATAGTCTCAATTTCACATTATTGTGCAGTGTGTTGAAATCACAGTCCATGGCATTGTTGTTATATATTCCTCTTCAATCACGTCTCACCAGTGGCGGCCCGTGCATAGCGGGCGCCAGGGCGCCGCCCCCCTACCCCTAAAAAAAAGAAAAAAAAAAAGAAAAAAAAAAAATGACAGCGAACAAATAAAGTTTAAAAAAAAAAATTGGGTTCGCCGGCCTTTGTAATGGAAGTGGTGGCTAGGGGGGGGGGGGGGGGGGTGGGGTTACGTCCCAGAAGAGGCGCCGATCGGCAGCCTTCTGGGGGCGTAACCCGATCGCAAGTCCTTGCGATTGGACACCCCCACTTTCGGATATCCTGGCTGTGATTGGTCCAGTCTCCAGCCTGGACCAATCATCATCCAGGACATCCGATCCCTGACGTCACAATGGGGGGCGGTGCCGGTGCGTGAGTCAGTCACTCACCGTCACCGCCGCTTGGAGGACGAGGGAGAAGCCGCTCTCCTTCCCGCCGCCGCAGAGAGGACGGAGGAGGGAAGAACCCGCCGCCGCCGCCGCCAGGTAAGTGCATTAAATTGAAGGGAGCACGCACGCTGCACTCTGCATTGATTGGGGGACAATGCCGTGGGAACTCTGCATTTATTGGGGTACATTGCTGTGGCACTCTGCATTTATTGGGATACAATGCTGTGGGCACTCTGCATTTATTGGGGTACAATGCTGTGGGCACTCTGCATTTATTGGGGGACAATGCTGTGGGCACTCTGCATTTATTGGGGTACAATGCTGTGGGCACTCTGCATTTATTGGGATACAATGCTGTGGCACTCTGCAATCATTGGGGTACAATGCTGTGGGCACTCTGCATTTATTGGGGTACAATGCTGTGGCGCTCTGCAATCATTGGGGTACAATGCTGTGGCACTCTGCAACCATTGGGGTACAATTCTGTGGCACTCTGCAATCATTGGGGTACAATGCTGTGGCACTCTGCAATCATTGGGGTACAATTCTGTGGCGCTCTGCATTTATTGGGGTACAATGCTGAGGCGCTCTGCATTTATTGGGGTACAATGCTGTGGCGCTCTGCATTTATTGGGGTACAATGCTGTGGGCACTCTGCATTTATTGGGGTACAATGCTGTGGGCACTCTGCAATCATTGGGGTACAATGCTGTGGGCACTCTGCATTTATTGGGGTACAATGCTGTGGGCACTCTGCATTTATTGGGATACAATGCTGTGGCACTCTGCAATCATTGGGGTACAATGCTGTGGGCACTCTGCATTTATTGGGGTACAATGCTGTGGCGCTCTGCAATCATTGGGGTACAATGCTGTGGCACTCTGCAATCATTGGGGTACAATTCTGTGGCACTCTGCAATCATTGGGGTACAATGCTGTGGCACTCTGCAATCATTGGGGTACAATTCTGTGGCGCTCTGCATTTATTGGGGTACAATGCTGAGGCGCTCTGTATTTATTGGGGTACAATGCTGTGGCGCTCTGCATTTATTGGGGTACAATGCTGTGGGCACTCTGCATTTATTGGGGTACAATGCTGTGGGCACTCTGCAATCATTGGGGTACAATGCTGTGGGCACTCTGCATTTATTGGGGTACAATGCTGTGGGCACTCTGCAATCATTGGGGTACAATGCTGTGGCACTCTGCAATCATTGGGGTACAATTCTGTGGCACTCTGCAATCATTGGGGTACAATTCTGTGGCACTCTGTAATCATTGGGGTACAATTCTGTGGCACTCTGCAATCATTGGGGTACAATGCTGTGGGCACTCTGCAATCATTGGGGTACAATGCTGTGGGCACTCTGCAATCATTGGGGTACAATGCTGTGGGCACTCTGCATTTATTGGGGTACAATGCTATGGGCACTCTGCAATCATTGGGGTACAATTCTGTGGCACTCTGCAATCATTGGGGGACAATGCTGTGGGCACTCTGCAATCATTGGGGACAATGCTGTGGCGCTCTGCAGTGATTGGGGACAATGCTGTGGCGCTCTGAATTGAAAGGGGCATGCACGCTGAACTCTGCATTGTGGGGGCACAGCACAGTGTTTATTGCATTGAAGGGGGCACAGCACAGTGTTCATTGCATTGAAGGGGGCACAGCACAGTGTTCATTGCATTGAAGGGGGCACAGCACAGTGTTCATTGCATTGAAGGGGGCACAGCTTCAAAGTCATGCAATTTTTTTACTGCGTTTTTTGGCGCAAAGCAATACCTATTACATTTTTCTTTTTGCGCCCCCCCCCAAAAATTTTGAGCACCAGCCGCCACTGCGTCTCACATGGATACCCTCCTCCAGATATATGGGGGATATATGATATATGACTGGGATATATGACTGTACAGTTAGGTATGGTCTCTAAATGCTTGCATCCCCCATTGTGCACTTAATAAAACATTCCCAGATCAATGGATTTCACAGATGCTTCTTAATACCTCCGTGTGCAAATTTTACTCCTCTCAATACCTCTGGTCAGCTGCACATAGAAAAACAAATTAAAACAATTTATTACTTCTAAAAACCTACAGATATACACTCACTGCTAAAGCGCACCAGGCTTATACAGCATTTACAGCAAATACATCAGTAACGATCAGCTTTCCAATGTTATTGTTACCACACTGTCTCGCGTGCAGAGCATCGTGATGTCAACCATTATCAGGGGGAATTTTAAGTTTTTTCAACTGATTTTAATGCCACTGGAGACATCCCGTTGAACCTTCAGAATCATTTGATTTCTCCAGCCTCACATAACACTTGGGCTTAGTGATCATTTTATCAGGTCACAAGCACTGCATTGTGGGACAGAGTAGGGAGTATGTCTATTCTCCAATATTTAAGCAGTTAAGGCATTTCTGTGGGCCTTGGTGGGCCTTTCAGCAAGCAGATTATAATAATTCATTACAACCTAGCACTTTAAAATGCCTACTGTCCATATTTTGGTCCCGCCTACTGCTTTTCCCACTACAAGATCACTTTTAATGGAAATCCCACCTTGCACAGTTATACAAACAATATAAGAAGGCCAAAACTATCATACAGTTTTCAAATAAATTAAGGCATTCAAATACTGTATATGAGGAATTAGGCTTCAGGCTTCAGGGTGCTAAAAACGTGTAATGTTATTTGCATCTTTAGAACAGATTTTGTTTTACGTGGATCATGACTACCCTATCTGGCAGTATGAGTTTTCTGAAGCTATGAAAGTCATTCCCTTCCAATGTCTAGCCACCTCCCAGAGGTTTATTCTATTAATTTCCCCCTCTTCTATCTCCCCTCTCTCTTCTCTTACTTTTTTATGTCACTTTCCCTCTAGCTTATCTCACCCTTGTTCATTCCTATACCATTAGCATAGCATCTGCAATTGGTCATGTCCCCCTTTATACATACTATAATCCATTTATTGCTTCTCATACCTATTTGTCATAACTTTGCCTTTTGCACCACTCAACTCGCATTAAAGCATCCCTCAGGTGCTTTCTTACTCTTAATGACATCATTAATACCATAGCCTCTAATGTTTTATGATTTATTTTCGAATCCTTTTCTTTATAAATGTCCACTTATGTTGTCAGACGGTCTTCCCTGTATCATATCCCATATACACTTATCTTTTGGTTTATGTTCTAGAGACTGTTTCTACCTGATTGTACTATGTGATACAGGTGCAGAAAAATTGTGGCTTGGGTGTTGGCGGTGCCTGAACACCGTAACCCCTCACAGTTACTCTTGCTGGGCGCAGGAACGGGCCCTGCTGTTAAAAATTAGAAACAATGGGGAGCGGCTGTGACAAAGGAGGGAGGTGGTGGTGGAAACCTGTGGTCACAATAGCTGCTGTATCCTCCCAGATTTGGCTCAGTGGTGCTGTATAAATACCTAACTCTGGAAAGATTTGTCATTCCCCACCTTTGTTTCAAGACATTGCTGCAGCACAGGTCACCATGTCTTACCCATTGACCTCCCAGCCCCAGGCAATGCAGGGCTACTCTACCATTAGCAACCAATGGGCATCTGCAGTTGCGGAGCATTTCTCCCTTGCATTTTGGCATGCAGAGTAGCCTCAACCTACGGGGAGTGCTGCTGCTTGCCGTTCATAGGAGGTGCCATACTGGCCATGCACACTGGCATAAGGGAGCGCTACCACATTCCGGGATGTATCTGCAATGACTGCGTGTGCCTCACATTCTGCGGACCATGCATCCTCTGTCAGATGGCACGTGAGCTGAAGGCCAGGAACTGATGAATCTTTAGCATGATGGTGTCATGGCGGGAATCTATAATGTTGTCATGGTGAGCATCCATGGACTTTAACAGAACATGAAAAATTCTGAAATCTTATTGAAGGGGGAGAGGTTATCACCTGCGTTACCACTGACCCCCACCCCCCCTTCCTATCCAACATCATTCAGCTCTACAGGAATAATGTGTGTACATTACATTCGTCTACTAAAATTGTGAAGGCATTTAGAGCTTGTATTTGACAACTTGATTTTAAATTGTGTATTTATGTCTCCCACATAGGCAGCCTATTGCATTCGGGTGTGCACCCCAAAGCTCAAACACACATGCCTTTCTCTGCAGTCTCAGCTGCACTGGACAGTGAATGAATGGGAAGTGCTCTGTGCTGAGAAGCTTCCTGTTCATTCACAAATTGAAGCATAGAAAACACCATGAATGAACGCAGTGAGTGTGTTCACTGTGTTCATTTAGAAAAGAAAGGGGCTGGTAAATTGCATATTGACTAGCCCCTTCCCCCGCTCTACATTCTGAAACATCCCCCACATCAGCTTGGGGGAGAGGAGAGGGAAGCCAGCAACACTGCAGGTTGGGGGGGGGGGGGCGCACCACAAGGGGGGAAGCTCGGGCAGTAGGAGGAATTGGCACTGCATGTAGTGATTTGGGTGTACCCAGGCACACCCCATGCACACTCTGAAGAAGAGGATAGTCCTCAAAATGCGTCAACCTATCGGATCTTTAATTTTTGTCACATGAGTTGATGAATTATGGATTGGATTATGCTGTATTTTGTGATGAGCTTTTACACAATAGCCTTTTTGTGAGTATAATACTGACTACTTTTTACTTTAATAAATATTCGGTCTTAGGATAATGCAAAAAAAAAAATTAGAAACAAACATTGAAATTACATGCACCTGTGATACAGGTGGGTATAGAAAATACTTATTATTTACCCCCTTTAAAGTCATCACATTTTGTTGCTCTGCAGTCTGAAATGCAGACAGACCCAGGTTTTGTTTTATCCAGCTGTATTTACTCAGTGCAACTTATATTATACAAGTGAAAGATATAACACCAACATGTCAGAAGAAAATAAACAAAATTAAAAACTGAATCACTGAGTTGGAAAAAGGATCACCCCCTCTTAAATATTACTTGTAAACTCAATCAGGTGTTGCTTATCATGTTCTCAATGGCATGCAAAGCCATGTGACTTTCAACTGTAAGCAGCTGTGGTCATTTTGATTAGCTCATCATGAAAAGAGCTTTCCTGGAGTATTTCAACCCCTGTTAGTGCAACTGAAGCAAACAATCAACGATGGGTGGCAAGATCAAAAGATCTCCGGGGTAAAGTTGTGCACAAAAACAAGTCAGGAGATGGATAAAAAAAAACATTTTAAAGGCTTTATCAATGTCTAGAAGCACAGCTAAGTCTATTATTGAGAAGTGGAAGGTATTTGGTACAGACCCTCCCTGGATCTGGATGTCACCCAAACTGGATGAAAGACCCAGGAGGAAACTGGTCAGAGAGGCTACCAAGAGGCCTACAGCAACTCTGAAGCAGGTGCAGGAATTTATGACAAAGAGTGGTCATTGTGTGCATGTGACCACAATATCACAAATTCTCCACAAATGTGGCTTGTAAAGGTTGGTTTCAAGAAGAAAACCATTCCTCAAGAAAGACCACATGCAGTCACGACTGAACTTTGCCAAAAAGCACCTTGAAGATTCTGAGACCACATGGAAAAAGGTGTTATGGTCAGATGAGACTAAAATTTAATTATTTGGCCTCAACACCAAAGGATATGTCTGGCGGAAATCCAATGCAGCTCACCATCCATATAACTTCATTCCTACAGTAAAGCTGTTGTGGAAATCTCATTGTGGACATTTCTTTAGTTAAATAGTCATAATGTCTCCCAATGTCAGTTTTACCGGTAATCGCTTTTCACAGCGAATATTGCTTTAACTGGCATTGCAGAAAGACTTGTTAGTGAAAACCTTCCATTAAGATGAGATGGCACAATGCTTGTAGCAAAGAGAGTCCATCGCACAGATGTATACCCACCATTCGGGGCCCCGTACTGCTGAGATATGTTTGTGATATGGAATTCTTATAATTTTACCAAGATTAATGGATGGCATCTTTTAGTCCTATTTGATCCGTATGACTGAAATACTGCTGTTATTATCTTATGCAGATAAAGCCTCATCAACTGGGACAAATAGAATGATCGCTATTAAATATGGTTTATATACATATATATATATATATACTGTATATATATATACATATATACTGTATATATATATATATATATATATATATATATATATAATATTTAATGAGATCCACTAACAGGTAATGAGTCCATGTTTGTGAATGAGCACAGACAAGTCCATAAGATGGCAGCCATTTATGCTCATCTCTGCACATGTCTGTGTTTTTACATAAGCACTGACTCTTCGTTCCCATTGTTCTTTTTGAATGTATACATGTTCTGTGATTGGTGATCTTGAAGCCACTCCCTGTTACCCCCTTTTGTTAAATAAACCTGCTCTGCCCTGGATGGGACAGTCACTCACAGGGAACCCTCCAGATGGCATCGAATGGACTACAGCAAGCATGTCTGTTCATTTCTTTGCTGCCGAGCTCTTGGATAACCTTATACAAAAGAGCTGTACATTTGTACTTTTCAGTACGAGGGTTTAATGGCGCTTGGTGCATATTAATCTTGAGCGCACTGATCGGGTTTCTATGCTCCAAGCCCTATTAATTTCCATGACAGTAATGGCGAGTCAGGCAGTTCTAACAAATCATTCCTAACTTCACAGCGGAAAAAAGGAGGGAAGTTAGTCACGTTTGCTGCAACAAAGGCCGGCCGTGTGGTAAGACACTTCATTTCAGTTTTTGAAAATTTGTAGCTTTAAACCAAGGCTTACTTTCTTTGTCCGCTGTGGAAGTAGAAACACAGCTTAGCTCTTTTGTATAACGATGGGCGGTTTAGTAATAATATTTGTGGCTGGGGATCAGGTCTATTAATTGGGGGAGAAACCTGTATACAAGTTTCCCAGTTAATACATCCTGGGGTTGTGATATATGTGTTAAATATTTCCTTGTAACATCTCTGTTGTAATATCAGTTTCGTTCGATGGGATAGCAATAGATTATCGATCGATGTTGGTTTGAGCGGCAGATTGGTTTGTGTGTGTGCTGGATTGATTTTTGGCGGGAACTCGTTTATTAGTGAAACTGGTGGTTGTTTTAGACTCTGACATTTGAATTGAGCATAGAGCAGACGGTTTTGGACTGTGTTTCTGTTTTAAGTGGCAGATTGTGTTGTGCAGCCTAAAATCAGCATTCCATGAGGATAGCTATTGTCTATATTCTGAATACGGCTGATCGTAAATCCTGTTTTTCTTGTTTTTTTTGTATCTCCTTGTCGTATACCAAGAAACACGTTTGCTCAAACTCTTTGTTTTGTGCCACCATTTTGTGCCGACCATGTGCTTGGCGGCCATTTTGTGACATGTGGTTGTAAAGCAATTTCCTTTTTTGTGGCCGCCATTTTTTGGACTCCCACATTACCATTTTGTTAAATGGTATTAAAGCCCATGTGGCTGAGATGCTATTTTGAGCTTTAACAAAACATTTTCTCTGTTTTTGGTAAACATTTTTTTCTCTTTTTTTGTTATTTTAAACATTTTCCTCTGTTTTGGTATGTTATTTTTGCACTGACCAGGGCCTATTTTGCGATTCGGCAGTATCTCCTTGTCGTATACCAAGAAACACGTTTGCTCAAACTCTTTGTTTTGTGCCACCATTTCGTGCCGACCATGTGCTTGGTGGCCATTTTGTGACATGTGGTTGTAAAGCAATTTCCTTTGTGTGGCAGCCATTTTTTGGACTCCCACATTACCATTTTGTTAAATGGTATTAAAGCCCATGTGGCTGAGATGCTATTTTGAGCTTTAACAAAACATTTTCTCTGTTTTTGGCAAACATTTTTTTCTCTTTTTTTGTTATTTTAAACATTTTCTTCTGTTTTGGTATGTTATTTTTGCACTGACCAGGGCCTATTTTGCGATTTGGCACTGCGTGACTTTAATGGACAACTGCGCGGTCGTGCGACGCTGTACCTAAACAAATTTGACATCCTTTTTTTTCCCCACAAACAGAGCTTTCTTTTGGTGGTATTTGATCACCTGTGCAATTTTTTGATCATGCGCTTTAAACAAAAAAAGAGCATCAATTTTGCAAAAATAACTAGGGATGCACCGAAATGAAAATTTTGGGCCGAAACTGAAACCGAAAATTCAGGATGCCCTTGGCCGAAAACCGAAACATGACTTTTTTTTCCCCAAATGATTTTAAATAAGTTCTTTCTATCAATATCACTGACTGACTGACTGACACTCACTGACTGACTGACACTCACTGACTGACTGACGCTAACTGACTAACTGACACTCACTGACTGACTGACACTCACTGACTAACTGACTGACACTCACTGACTGACTGACACTCACTGACTAACTGACTGACACTCACAGACTGACACTCACTGACTAACTGACTGACACTCACTGACTAACTGACTGACACTCACAGACTGACACTCACTGACTAACTGACTGACACTCACTGACTAACTGACTGACACTCACTGACTGACACTCACTGACTGACTGACACTCACTGACTGACTGACACTCACTGACTGACTGACACTCACTGACTGACTGACTGACACTCACTGACTAACTGACTGACACTAACTGACTAACTGACTGACACTGACTGACTAACTGATTCACTGTCACTGACTGACTGACACTCACTGACTAACTGACTGACACTGACTGACTGACACTCACTGACTAACTGACACTCACTGACTGACTGACACTCACTGACTGACACTCACTGACTAACTGACTGACACTCACTGACTAACTGACTGACACTCACAGACTGACACTCACTGACTGACTGACACTCACTGACTGACTGACTGACACTCACTGACTGACTGACACTGACTGACTGACACTCACTGACTGACTGACTGATTCACTGTCACTGACTGACACACTGACACTCACCGACTGACACTCACTGACTGACACTGACTCACTGACACTCACTGACTCACTGACACTCACTGACTGACACTGACTCACTGACACTCACTGACTGACACTGACTGACACTGACTCACTGACTGACACTGACTGACACTGACACTCACTGACTGACACTGACTCACTGACACTTACTCACTGACTGACTCACTGACTGACACTTACTCACTGACAGTGACTGACACTCACTGACACTTACTCACTGACTGACACTCACTGACACTTACTCACTGATTGACTGACACTTACTCACTGACACTCTCACTGACTCACTGACACTTACTCACTGACTGACTCACTGACACTTACTCACTGACTGACTCACTGACACTTACTCACTGACTGACTCACTGACTGACACTTACTCACTGACACTGACTCACTGACACTGACTGACTGACTGACACTGACTCACTGACACTGACTGCCTCGCGTGCTGCAGTTAGAAGGGGTTGAGCACTAGGCTGTGATTTTAAATTTAATCCGTTCTGACTTCCGACACAGGATGCAGGAGAAAAGGGGAGAAACTTTTTTTTTTTCTTACAGCACACATCGACATTACCTTCCTCCTCAGCGAACAACAGGGAAGGGAGGAGGAGGGTGGAGCGATGCAGCGATTGGCACGGAGGAGGATGAGATCCTCCTACACTGTGCATTCTGGGTCCCTCTCCCCCGGGACGTCACTGTAAATCACAATGAAGCGCCCGCCCGGCATCGGATCGTAGCGGAGAGCACAAATGACAGGGAAATGAATGGCTTTTTACACAGATCAGCGGCCATACATTTTCGGCATATTTAACCCCTTATCGGCCGAAATGGAATAGTCTCATTTTCGGCCGAAAATATCGGTGGCCGAAATTTCGGTGCATCCCTAAAAATAACAATATTTTTCACATTTTCACATTTGAAATTCCCAAAATAAAAAATGTAAAAATCAACATTTTTTAACATCTTAGGCCAATTTGTTTTATGCTACATATGTTTGGTAAAAAAAAATTGCAAAAAGCGTATTTTGATTGGTTTGCGCAAAAGTTATTGCGTTTACTAACTAAGGGAAAGATTTTTGTCATTTTTGTTGTTTTTTTTTTTAACGAGTAATGGCGGCGATCTTCGATTTTTTTTTGCGGGACTGCGACATTGCGGCGGACAGATTGGACCCTTGACTGACATTTTTGACACTTTTGGGTTTACCAGTGACATTACTACAGTAATCAGTGCTATTCATATGCACTGTTACTGTAAAAATGACACTGGCAGTGAAGGGGTTAGCTTTTTTTAAGAGGGAGGGGTTAAGTGTGTCCCTAGGGGCGTGCTTCTAACTGTGATTGGATGTGGCTTGAGGTGTAAGAATAGAGATCAACGGTCCTACATAGCAGAACCGTAGGATCTCAATTCTTACACAGGGGAGAATGACAGGCGGCTTTGTTTACATTAGCCGCCTGCCTTTCTCCCGCTGTAACAGACAATTGCGAGTGCCCGGCGGACATCGGGTCCACCGGGCACACGTGCGGGGGGGGGGTCCGTGAGCGAGTGGGAGCGCGCCTCCAGCGGCACACGCTCGCTCCCTAGAGCCTCACAGGCTAGCGACGTAGTACTACGTCGCTTTGCCTGTGAGGGGCTGACTGCCGACGTAAATAGTCGTTAGGCAGTCGGCAAGTGGTTAAGCTGTTTTTGTAGTGTATTTTGTCTAGTTTTTTGTTGTAACTAAGTTTTATTTTTTCCAATGATAGACTACTACATTGTGGAGTGTAACTGATCCATTCTTTAATTGGATTCAGTTTTCAGGTTTGTTTTGTGCTGAGTAGCGGTTGTTTCTCACAGAGGTAGTTTTTCGGTACTGCAAGTTGGATTTTAGGTAGAGAGGTTATACCTTCCAGTGTGCAATCAGTAACCGGCATCTCAATTAAATTTTTAATGCAACATCAAGGAATAGACTGAAGCCAAGGTTTGTACAGGGAGGACTTTCATTGTGCTTTTGGGATTGTTTGGCTGCACGGGTTAGGTCGAAACAAACGTGTGTACTTTGAGCCGTCTACGTGAAACGGGTGATTGCGACACGCTTGTTTCAGCCTTCAACGTGTGAGGAGTAGATACCGAAACCCACCCCACATTTGGCCGTGTAAAATAATCGGAGCTGGGAGCGAGTGGGGGTTGATGAGCTGTATAGCCGTACGAAGCCACCGGGTTGAGGTCTTCTAGCTGACCGACGGAGGGCCGTGTAAAATAGTCAGAGACCGGAAGCAGGCCAACACTGTCAAAGTTGGCACCTGCCAGTGTTGCTCCTAAACCAGGTGCAAAGGAGCAATTCGAATCGTCACGGGCAATGGTTTCGTCCGTGCAAGGGGGGGGGGGGAAACGCAGGCCCCCTAAATTAGCCAAACAACTTTCGCGGTACATGAAGTCTGAGTTTGCGGCTCGGGCCATGAGACCCTTCAGGAAGTGGCATAACCAAGGGAAACAGTTGGTGCATCCCTTTTGGAAGGTGTTTTTGATGTCTGGAGAAGGGAGGAGTTCATTATTGAATTTGGGACTAGGCTCCAGGCAACAAAGATGCTAAGCGTAGCGCAATTGTGGCTTCAGAGCTCTATTATGGTCAATCACAGCAAGGCGTGCATGAAGCGGTTTCAGTCCGGAAGAACCGCATTAAGTACACTTGGCCTGATGAGATAGCCGAGTCCAGTGATCTGGTGAGAGAAGTGGAGGAAGCTCTTCCTGGGCTAACTTTGCCGAGACAAGCCAGATCCGCTGACACTGAACCTGTCACTGTCTCTCCTGATTCACGGCTTGTTATCGACTCTACTGTCTCTGCACTTTAATCTCCATTTTCTTCAGCTCACAGTGCAGACCTTGATACTTGTAACACCCTCCCACCTCACAGTGTCTCTATCTCTCAACAGCCTGTCATAACAGCTGAACCCTTTCCTTCTAACTCTGTTGCAAACTATAAGTTCTTTTAACAGGTCTGCTATGGATGTGGAAAGTCAGGGTACATCAGACATAATTGTCCGACCAACCCGGCTGGTCCATGGGGTAAGTGGTAATTTATTCCCGGAGGATCTGGAAATTTCAAAGGTAGGTATGGTCAGAAACGACTATGACTTATCAGCTCACATCCTAGAGGAATTAAAATATCCCCTCCCTTGCCTCACTGACACCGATGCAGCCAAAACGGTTAAGATCTCAAGACCCTAGAGGCAAGGTTCCCCTTCCAGGGAAGACCACTCCCACTGTAAATCTCACGGGCCAGACAGTGTCTTTACAAGGACTGAACCTCTCTATTGCAGGCTAGGCCAGTTCTGCAAGGAGAAGCTTGCTTTTTTTTTTAGGTCATTGCATTTTTCTGGGTACCCAACATCTAACCACTCAGAGAATATAGACATTGAAGGACCCCCAAAGACCTCGTAACCTTAAACGATGCACTATTTTTGAACCCTGCGTCTCTTCTTCCTGTTAAGGAGGAAGAGAAGGGGGGAGAAGGTCGTGCAGAAAAATTGTAGTTTTCAAAACTTTATCTCGCTCTCTTTCTTTCTTTCTCTTTTTCTCTTTCTCTCTCTCTCCCTCTCTCTCTTTTTTTTTTCTCTCTCTCTCTCTCTCATCAATTTCCAACTTTAGTAGGAACAACACGATTGTCTTTCTTTGATGGAGTGGCAATCAGTGGCTGTCAGTCCAGTGAAGGAGACCCCAATTCCAGACGCTAACCTTTTTGTCGATGGTTCCAGGTATTACACCCCAGATTGTAATACATAGAGATCAGAAGATCAATTTCTATACAGATTCGAGATACGCTTTTTGGGTTGGCTCATGATTGTGGTCCTGAAACCAATGTAAATGCCTTCAGAGAGAGGAATTCTAAGGAAGGTGCTCTGAGCCCTGTGACAGAGACCCTGATGCTAGCCATCCCCTCTGATGTGTCGCTAGAGGAATTTAAGAAACTGCAGTCCCAAGCGGAAGTGCAGGAAAAGAGGAGATGGATGGTTTTGGGGGGCTACACAAGGTCCAGATGACATCTGAGGTCTTGATGGTAAATGGTGTTTACCCAGATCTGTTTTTCCACTCGGCTCATTGCCCTGGGCATCAGACAAAGATGGTTATGTGTGCATAGGTGGAGGAGCATTGGATTGGCCCTGGCTTTACTACCGCAACTGAAAATGGTAACGGTACTGAGAAGGCACTCACCCAAACCGGAATATCCCTTTCAGCGCATTCAGATAGACTATATCACTTTGCCAAAGAACGGAACGTACAAGCGTGTCTTGGTCTGTCTGGATATGTTTTCTGGGTGGCCAGAGGCTTGGCCCATTCACAATGCCATTGTCACTGCCACCACGAAAAAGATCCTGTCTGAGATAGTTTGTCTCAGGAGGGGGGGCAGTCTGGAACGATCGAGTCGGATTGCGGATCACACTTCACTGGGCAGATCTTTGCAGAGGTAAGTAAGGCTCAGGGATTCATCCTCAAAGTAGTGGTAAGGTTGAACGGCTGAATAGAAAAAGCCATGGCTCGAATGTTTTTTTCCATTACTCTTTACCCCATCAGGAATGCCCCATGGGTTATCAAATTACAAGGTTTTGTTTGGGAGTCAACCAGAGACTGGATTGTACTTTCCTCAGCAGCTGTCATTTTTACATTCTCAGCTGACTAGGTGGATGCAGTCCTGGCAAAGGGAGCTCCAAAAGGTCCATCATAGGGTTCAGGAGTTTCTCCCGGACCCTGACACGATAACCGGTTTACATTCTGTCCAACCAGGTGACTGAGTCATTGTGAGGAAACGTCAAGGGATGGGATTGGAGCGGAGTTATTATCAGGTTCAGCTGACAACGCCGACTTTCTTGAAGGTCTGTATCCATGCCAGCCACTGCAAAAAGCTGCTCAACTTCATCCAAGAATGATAATGAGAAGTATCGTTTTTATTTACATATTTAGCTTGGTGTATTTTAGCAAGTGTGTTTTAGCAAGGGTAATGCATTTTCAGCTGGCCAAGGCGGCAAAAAGGTCTAATTGCTGGGTGTGTTCCAAACCCCCCACCTAGCTATTACACCCCAGCAATGGCAGACAATCGTATTATCCTGAAGACAACCAAGAGACACTTGTCCACAGAATTTAATGACACATTCCTTCTTTGCTGGTCAATACAATTTGGGTATCGGGACAATCAGGTAGTCCACGGCTGGGCTTTAACTTTGGCACCGGAACTAGATTTGTAGGATCTATAACCTGTGGGACAGGTATAGCCGTCATCTCACCAATGAAACTCTGGGTGTTTTTACTGTAGGAGAAAATGGTACTAGATTTTCTTTTAGCTTCCAAGGGGGGTTTCTGTGAATACATAGGGGAAGACTGCAGTTCTGGGATAGCAGACAACAGTGATAAGGTCCAGGCCCATATGGATAAGGTAACTTTATTACAAGGCAGAGCCAGAACTATAGCTAGCGAGGGTTGGAATCCTTTTAATGCTTTGGGAGGTTTTGGGGATTTTTTTGTTCTCCATTTGATCTTGGTTGAAGGAAATAGGAGTATATATACTTATGTTGTTCTTGTTTCTATTCCTCCTATACGATCCTGTTGTCTGGTCGACCGAGTCACCAAAGCCTGAGCAGATGAACTCGTCCTGATTGCTGAGACAAGACGCCCCAAGATTCTGCCCCTGCATCCGACGCCAAGGACCCCAGCCCGACCGTAGGTCAACGCATCTGTAAGAGACGCTCAGTGCGCGTGCCCAGGCATACGGGAAGCAATGTGCGAATGCGCATGCGCGAATGCGCCAATGCGCGGACGCGCGAACGTGCGTACGCAACGTGCGCACGCAATTGGTGCCAAACGGCCTATTTATACCAGGCGGTGACAGGAGCACATTGCTGAGTGGTCTTTCAGCTTGTGTTCCTGTTTACCTGTGCCCTGACCTGCTTGTGGATTTCCCGTTACACCGACCCGGCTTGCCTTTTGACTCTCCTTGGATTCCTGCCTGCCTTGTGACCTCAGCCTGTGTTTGACCCTGCCTTGCCTTATGCCTTTGTACCTTGCTGCCAGACTGTGTACCGACTTCGGCTTGTATCCTGACTCCGCTTCTGCCTCACGTTCCTGTACCCGTGCTGTCCGGCTGTTGACAACCCCTTGGCTTGTGTTCCGATTTCGCTCCTGCCTTCTCATCCAGCATCACCGAGTTCCAGTTTCAGGTGTTCATCCGGTGATCCACAGCCATCAGTCTTCTGCCAAGACATCACCTGCTATACCGGCCCTCGTGCCACTCTGTGTCCTACACCGCCTGTCATCTCTATCAGGGGTGTTGGACAGGAGGTGCAAGAGAAGCCCCCTCTACAGCTTGGTCTCCACCAGGTACGTGATAGTACCACTCAGCCAGATGTCGGAGACCGAGAGAGGGGCTTCACCTCTAGAGACAGTATGCCAGCAACTTGCTTCGCTTACCCAAGCAGTCAAATCCTTGCAAGAGGGTTACTTCCAATTAGAGGGTCGCATCCAATCCATGGCTTCTACCCCGGCAACCCCGGCACCTGGGTCCTCCGTGCCCGAACGGGCTCTATCCACACCTTCAGTGGTTTTGCCACCACCGGAACCTCGGGTACCTGCTCCAGAACGATTTTCGGGTGACCGACACAAATTCCGGGCTTTCAGGAATTCTTGTGAGCTATACTTTGCCCTGCAGCCACGGACTTTCTCACTTGAATCCACCAAGGTGGGGTTCGTAATCTCTCTACTTCTCGGAGAGCCGCAATCCTGGGCCCACCGTCTCCTGGAACAAAATGATATAGCCTTGAACACCATCTCATCATTCTTCGAAGCGATGGCGCAGCTTTATGACGACCCCCAGCGATCTGTTACAGCCGAAGCAACCCTACATACATTACAACAAGGCCGCCGCCCTACTGAGGACTATGTCGCCGAATTCCGCAGATGGGCTTCCGATACAGGCGTGAATGATGCAGCCTTACGGCATCAATTCCGTCTCGGCCTATCAGAGGGCCTTAAGGATGAACTTGCCAGAGTGGGTACGCCTGATTCTCTTGATGACCTTATTAGTCTTACTATCCAGCTTGACCGCAGGCTCAGGGAGCGGAGAGTGGAAAGAGCTGGAAGTTCCAGACCTACCTGGATGTTGCCTCAAGTGCCGTCACCTCCGGCTTTTCGTCCACCTGTCGCTTTCCCCACAACCTCCAGTGTGGAGCCCATGCAACTCGGACTTTTACGTTCTCCACTAACCACTGAGGAGAGATTGCGAAGACGCCGGAACAACGTATGCCTCTATTGTGGGGAAGCCGGACATTACCTTCAGACCTGCCCGGTGTGGCCTAGTAAGTCTCAGTTTGCTTTTCCTTCTTACCTTGCAAACAGTTCTGGGAAGGATCTGTCCACTCACATTACTCTACCTCTCTCACTACAGATTCTCGGAAAGACCATCCAAGTCCCAGTCATTATTGACTCCGGCGCTTGCAGCTGCTTAATGGACAGTGACTTTGCTCAGCGTCATCAGATCCCTCTGCAAGCGAAAACCCGTCAGTTATCTATCCATCTTGCTGACGGATCCCATCTCAAGTCCGGGCCTATAACCCAAGAAACCTGCCCATTACTGGCTATCTCTAATAAAGGCCACCGAGAATACTTGTGCTTGGATATTATCCCATCTCCTCTGTTCCCTATCATTCTCGGTATCCCATGGCTACAAGCACACAATCCTCAGATAAACTGGAAGTCAGGAGAAGTGGCATTTCCATCCACCTATTGTCAACAAAACTGCTTCCAGCCCAGTCCAGGGAAACCTGCATCACTTTTGGGCCTGCAACCTGATCCCTCTGCATCCCAACTTGTGCCTGCAGCTTACCATGAGTTCTTGGAAGTCTTTGATAAACAGAAAGCAGACATCCTACCACCTCACCGGTCATATGACTGCCCAATTGAACTTTTACCAGGTGCTGAGATACCGTTTGGGCGTATCTTCCCCCTCTCTGAACTAGAACTTGAGGCATTACGCCTTTACATCGACGAAAACCTGAAAAAAGGCTTCATCCGGCCCTCTACGTCCCCCGCAGGGGCTGGTATTTTCTTCGTTGAAAAGAAGGATCATTCTCTACGCCCCTGTGTTGATTATCGGGAGTTGAACAAGGTTACTGTCAAAAACAGATACCCCCTGCCCTTAGTTCCTGAACTTTTCCAACGTTTCAGGGCAGCCACGGTATTCACAAAACTTGACCTACGTGGAGCATACAACCTAGTACGGATCCGTGAGGGCGACGAGTGGAAGACCGCCTTTCGCACAAGATTCGGCCACTTCGAGTACCTTGTCATGCCCTTTGGATTGTGCAATGCTCCAGCTACTTTTCAGCATTTCGTAAACAATATTTTCAGAGACTTCCTTGATTTGTTTATGATTGTCTACCTTGACGATATTCTTATCTTTTCAGGTTCCATTGAAATGCACCGTGAACATGTCAAGAAGGTTCTCGGCCGCCTAAGAGACCATGGATTATACGCAAAGGCTGAGAAATGCGAGTTCGAAAAGGAATCAATCCAATTCTTGGGACTCGTCATTTCCACTTCTGGGATCTCCATGGACCCCCAAAAGGTCAAATCAATCCTCGAATGGCCCACTCCCACAGACAGGAAGAGCACACAAAGGTTCATTGGCTTCGCTAATTTTTACCGCAAGTTTATCAAGAACTTCTCCGCCATTATGCTTCCAGTCACCCAGCTAACAAGGCAAGGCACCTGTTTCCAATGGACACCGGCAGCACAAGCTGCGTTTGACCAGTTGAAGATCCTATTCACTACTGCACCTATCTTACGACACCCGAATCCCGCTCTGCCCTATGTTCTCGAGGTGGATGCTTCAGAAAATGCCATAGGTGCCATCCTGTCACAGCGTTCAGGTACGAAATCTCTTCTTCATCCTGTTGCCTTCTTTTCCAGGAAACTCAGCCCAGCAGAAAGGAACTACGATGTTGGAGACCGGGAATTACTGGCCATCAAGGCGGCCTTGGAGGAATGGCGCTACCTATTAGAAGGAGCATCTCACCCTATCCTGATCTTTACCGACCACAAAAATCTGGAGTACCTCCGAACAGCTAAGAGACTGAAACCACGTCAAGCCAGGTGGGCACTGTTCTTTTCTCGTTTTACCTTCCATATCACCTACAGGCCAGGCTCCAAGAATGGCAAACCCGATGCACTTTCCCGCATGTACCCAGAGGACGAAGAGTGTCACCCAGTAGACACAATCCTGCCATCCCAAAGTTTTCTACTTTTGCAAGCGGATCTGTTAACGCAGCTGAAGCAGGCGTCCACAAGGGATGTTTTACCATCAGGTATGTGCCTTCAGGAACAAGAAGGTCTGTTTTTCTATAACCAAAAAGTGTTTGTACCTCCAGGTCTACGTGCCAAGATCCTCGGCCTGTGCCATGATCACCCCTTGGCAGGGCACTTTGGGATATCTAAAACGGTTGACCTGGTACAACGGTCCTTTTGGTGGCCTGGTCTGAGGTCCGACTGCCGTAATTATGTTAGCACCTGTACAATCTGCATCCGGAACAAGAATGACAAGGCCAAAGCCTGGGGTTTGCTAAGACCTTTGCCCATTCCCAAGAGGCCTTGGGAAATGATAAACATGGACTTTATCGTTGAGCTCCCTCCTTCTGAAGGATTCACGACCATCTTTGTGGTGGTCGACAGACTAACAAAGATGGCCCATTTTATCCCTATGTTGGGAACTCCCTCAGCAATGGAAACTGCCCAAACCTTCATCAAGGAAGTGGTTCGGCTCCACGGGGTTCCTAGTAATATCATTTCAGACCGAGGGGTGCAATTTACTTCGAGATTCTGGAGAGGCCTTTGCAAAACATTAAAAATTGACACGTACTTTTCCTCAGCTTATCACCCGCAAACAAACGGGCAAACGGAGCGTACAAACCAGACCCTGGAGCAGTACCTCCGGTGTTTTTCATCTTTCTCACAAGACGACTGGGCATCACTTTTACCCCTAGCAGAGTTTGCATATAATAACGCAGTGCATTCAGCCACGGGTCAAGCCCCGTTTTTTTCAAACTATGGGTACTTCCCAGCCTTTATGCCTGACGTAATACCTGATTCCTTGGTTCCCGCAGTCCAGGAAAAAGCTACGTTTTTGCAAACCAACAACAAATTATTGCAAGATGCCATTGTCAGAGCACAGCAAGACAACAAAAATTTTTTTGATAGGAAGAGGAGGGGAGATCTAAACCTCCGACCGGGAGACAAGGTTTGGTTATCCTCTATCAATCTAAAACTGTCATGTTCGTCTAAGAAACTGGGGCCTAGATATATCGGTCCATTCTCTATTAAGAGACAAATCAACCCTGCTGCCTATGAACTTTCACTCCCAGAAACATACAGAATTCATCCTGTTTTCCATGTGTCCCTACTGAAGCCTACCAGACCCAATCCATTTCCTGACCGAGAGTCGGATCCACCTCCGCCTGAAACTATTGATGGCAACGAAGAATACGAGGTTGAAGCAATATTAGACTGTAGGAAAAGAGGAGGTACTGTCCAGTACCTAATTAAATGGAAGGGCTATGGCCCGGAAGAAAATTCTTGGGAACCAGAAGCCAACCTCCATGCTACGGATCTAATTCAAACCTTTTTTCAGCTTCATCCTGAGAAGATGTTGCAGATGGGCATCCGGAGGCCGCCCATTGGGGGGGGGCAATGTAAGAGACGCTCAGTGCGCGTGCCCAGGCACACGGGAAGCAATGTGCGAATGCGCATGCGCCAATGCGCGAACGCGCCAATGCGCGGACGCGCGAACGTGCGTACGCAAAGTGCGCACGCAATTGGCGCCAAACGGCCTATTTATACCAGGCGGTGACAGGAGCACATTGCTGAGTGGTCTTTCAGCTTGTGTTCCTGTTTACCTGTGCCCTGACCTGCTTGTGGATTTCCCGTTACACCGACCCGGCTTGCCTTTTGACTCTCCTTGGATTCCTGCCTGCCTTGTGACCTCAGCCTGTGTTTGACCCTGCCTTGCCTTATGCCTTTGTACCTTGCTGCCAGACTGTGTACCGACTTCGGCTTGTATCCTGACTCCGCTTCTGCCTCACGTTCCTGTACCCGTGCTGTCCGGCTGTTGACAACCCCTTGGCTTGTGTTCCGATTTCGCTCCTGCCTTCTCATCCAGCATCACCGAGTTCCAGTTTCAGGTGTTCATCCGGTGATCCACAGCCATTAGTCTTCTGCCAAGACATCACCTGCTATACCGGCCCTCTTGCCACTCTGTGTCCTACACCGCCTGTCATCTCTATCAGGGGTGTTGGACAAGAGGTGCAAGAGAAGCCCCCTCTACAGCTTGGTCTCCACCAGGTACGTGATAGCATTCCATCATCTCATGCCCTCCCTCTAAAGTCATCTCCCGAAGAGCGGAACCCAAGTGTTGTTTCCTTTCGATGGATTGTTTTTACCCGTTAGTTTTTTCTTTTTTATAAACTTTTTGAAATGGATTGTTTTTAAGAAGAAGATTTAAGAAGAAGATTCATCAAGGGACACATGGGAGCATATGACAAAGAGGAGGGATTGTTGTGGAAATTTCATTGTGTACATTTCTTTAGTTAAATAGTCATAATGTTTCCCAGTGTCAGTTTTACCGGTAATCGCTATTCACAGCGAATATTGCTTTAACTGGCATTGCAGAAAGACTTGTTAGTGAAAAACCTTCCATTAAGATGAGATGGCACAATGCTTGTAGCAAAGAGAGTCCATCGCACAGATGTATACCCGCCATTCGGGGCCCCGTACTGCTGAGATATGTTTGTGATATGGAATTCTTATCATTTTACCAAGATTAATGGATGGCATCTTTTAGTCCTATTTGATCCGTATGACTGAAATACCGCTGCTATTATCTTATGCAGATAAAGCCTCATCAACTGGAACAAATAGAATGGTCGCAATTAAATATGGTTTATATATATATATATATACATGTATATGAATCGTATTTAATGAGATCCACTAACAGGTAATGAGTCCATGTTTGTGAATGAGCACAGACAAGTCCATAAGATGGCAGCCATTTATGCTCATCTCTGCACATGTCTGTGTTTTTACATAAGCACTGACTCTTCGTTCCCATTGTACTTTTTGAATGTACTGTATACATGTTCTGTGATTGGTGGTCTTGAAGCCACTCCCTCTAACCCCCTTCTGTTAAATAAACCTGCTCTGCCCTGGATGGGAAAGTCACTCACAGGGAACCCTCCAGATGGCATTGAATTGACTACAGCAAGCATGTCTGTTTATTTCTTTGCTGCCGAGTAGTGTTGAGCGAACACGGACTGTATTATTCGTGTTCGTACCGAATAATTGGATTTTTGTTACCCGAACACGGACCAGAAAACTTTACTTTTACTCTTTATAAGTTTGAGAGCCCCAGCCCACTGCTTCGTTCTGCTGTAGTTTAGGGACAGAGCACACATCATACGTGCTGGCTGCTGATTAGGGACAGACAGTGAAAAATTATATTGTGTCCGAAAAGAATTCAGGGTCAGGTCGGAGTGCAGGCAGGGCGAGTTATTAGGGCATTTTAGGGCGAGGCTGGAGAATAGGCAGGGTCAGTGTTCTACATCGATTTTGCTGTGTGTGGGGTGGTGCAGTGAACACACAATCTTTTTGCCCGCTGAGGAGGAGGGAGAAAACAATCTTTTTTATCAGTCAGTTGTGTGCAGTGTTTTTCCTTCAGTGCTGCTGACTGTGATAATACACTGCTGTGTTCACATGTGCTATTATTGAATGATTTTAAAATTTATACACTTTTTTCTATTCCACTATTCAATATACACCCTTTTGGGATAAAAAAATTAAATTGTGGCATAGTCTGTACTAATCTATTTAAAAAATACAAACTTAAAGGGGAATTTTCTTTTTTTTTTCCCTTCATAGCCTGCAGCAGAGCTGACTGATATAAGACACTGCTGTGTTCACATGTGCTAGTGATTTTAAAATGTATACACTTTTTCTATTCCACTATTCAATATATACACCCTTTTGGGTTAAAAAAATTAAATTGTGGCATAGTCTGTACTAATCTATTTAAAAATTACAAACTTAAAGGGGAATTTTCTTTTTTTTTTCCCTTCATAGCCTGCAGCAGAGCTGACTGATATAAGACACTGCTGTGTTCACATGTGCTAGTGATTTTAAAATGTATACACTTTTTTCTATTCCACTATTCAATATACACCCTTTTGGGTTAAAAAAATTAAATTGTGGCATAGTCTGTACTAATCTATTTAAAAATTACAAACTTAAAGGGGAATTTTCTTTTTTTTTTCCCTTCATAGCCTGCAGCAGAGCTGACTGATATAAGACACTGCTGTGTTCACATGCGCTATTGAAAAATCACCAATTTTATATCATATTTTCTATTCCGCTATTCAATCTACACCCTTTGGGGTAAAAATAATTAAATTGCAGGATAGTCTGTATCGGTACGTGTGAGATACACCTTTCCAATTTTTGGGGCGCATCTCATACCGCCGACGATTGCAGGGTGCTTCAGTTTGCCTCCTGCCTGTTCCGAACTCCTCCTACTCCTCATCCTGCCTTTGGGGTACAAAAAATAGTAATCGGGGCCTAGTCTGGGTCTGTACGTGTGAGATACATACACCTTTTGATATCATTTTTTCTATTCCGCTATTCAATCTACACCCTTGGGGTAAAAACAATTAAATTGCGGGATAGTCTGTATCGGTACGTGTGAGATACACCTTTCCAATTTTTGGGGCGCATCTCATACCGCCGAGGATTGCAGGGTGCTTCAGTTTGCCTCCTGCCTGTTTCGAACTCCTCCTACTCCTCATCCTGCCTTTGGGGTACAAAAAATAGTAATCGGGGCCTAGTCTGGGTCTGTACGTGTGAGATACATACACCTTTTGATATCATATTTTCTATTCCGCTATTCAATCTACACCCTTGGGGTAAAAACAATTAAATTGCGGGATAGTCTGTATCGGTACGTGTGAGATACAGCTTTCCAATTTTTGGGGCGCATCTCATACCGCCGAGGATTGCAGGGTGCTTCAGTTTGCCTCCTGCCTGTTTCGAACTCCTCCTACTCCTCATCCTGCCTTTGGGGTACAAAAAATAGTAATCGGGGCCTAGTCTGGGTCTGTACGTGTGAGATACATACACCTTTTGATATCATATTTTCTATTCCGCTATTCAATCTACACCCTTGGGGTAAAAACAATTAAATTGCGGTATAGTCTGTATCGGTACGTGTGAGATACACCTTTCCAATTTTTGGGGCGCATCTCATACCGCCGAGGATTGCAGGGTGCTTCAGTTTGCCTCCTGCCTGTTCCGAACTCCTCCTACTCCTCATCCTGCCTTTGGGGTACAAAAAATAGTAATCGGGGCCTAGTCTGGGTCTGTACGTGTGAGATAGATACACCTTTTGATATCATATTTTCTATTCCGCTATTCAATCTACACCCTTGGGGTAAAAAGAATTAAATTGTGGCATAGTCTGTATCGGTACGTGTGAGATACACCTTTCCAATTTTTGGGGCTCATCTTACACCGCCGAGGATTGCAGGGTGTTTCAGTTTGCCTCCTGCCTGTTCCGAACTCCTCCTACTCCTCATCCTGCCTTTGGGGTACAAAAAATAGTAATCGGGGCCTAGTCTGGGTCTGTATGTGTGAGATAGATACACCTTTTGATATCAGATTTTCTATTCCGCTATTCAATCTACACCCTTGGGGTAAAAAGAATTAAATTGCGGCATAGTCTGTATCGGTACGTGTGAGATACACCTTTCCAATTTTTGGGGCTCATCTTACACCGCCGAGGATTGCAGGGTGTTTCAGTTTGCCTCCTGCCTGTTTCGAACTCCTCCTACTCCTCATCCTCACCCTGCCTTTAGGGTACAAAAAATTGTAATCGGGGCCTAGTCTGTGTTTGTACGTGTGAGATACACCGTTTTATAAATTTTTTTCTATTCCGCTATTCAATCTACACCCTTTGGGGTAAAAAGAATTAAATTGCAGCATAGTCTGTATCGGTACGTGTGAGATACACCTTCCAATCTTTTGGGGCGCATCTTCCACCGCCGAGGATGGCAGGGTGCTTCAGTTTACAAATAAAATAAAAAATTTCCGCGCTAATGTGAAAAATAAATGATGGATAAATGTCAGCAGCCAACACAAAATCAACCAACAGTGACTCAAATTAACAATGTAAACATGAAAGTGTAGCGCTTAGAAGTATTAATGATCACAAAAAATATTACTAGATAGTGTCCAAATGAATGGAAAAAATTAATAATGATCACACAAAATATATTAATAAATAGTGTCCAAATGAATGGAAAAACTAATAACCACAATGATGTGTATAAAAGAAAAAAAAGTTTAAAAAGAATAAAAGTGTCCAAATGAATGAGTCCCAATAAAATAGATGTGAAATGAAGTCATAAATCCACATGCACAATATTCCAGAAGGGAATTCAGCCCGTGACACCAAGGGTATGTGAAGGAAGGGAACACCTCAGTGATGGGATATGATAAGCAGCTTACCAGATTTCCATGGCTGCTCAACTTAATGAGTCAGCCTCTCCCAGCTATTGATCAAGACCACTGAAGATCTGATGTTACGTGGATATTTTATCGATTCAGACAGATCACCTCTCAAGATGCGTGAAAAAGGATCAGTGTAGGATTGGCACTCCTCAATATTTCTCATCAAGCATAAATGAATATGTAGGGAAAGAAGAAGGCGAGGCCCATAGCGTAATCCCGTTTAAAAAATTATATTCTTATTTATTAAAAATGTTACTTACAATTTATCATGAACAGACAGGCATGTAAAATCGCTAGGACAAGGGATGGAGATGCGGCGTCCCGCAAACAATCCCAAGTAGCAAGAATGATGAAGGCCGGCTAATTTCCAGGGGGCGTGTGGACGTTGCGTCTGGAGTCGCCAACGTTTCGTCTCAATAGACTTCGTCTGGGCGAAGTCTGTGTTTGACGCGATGCTGCTGACATTCCCACCTGACAGCGGGGCCACAGTGGAAGCACAAGGCCAAGGCAGAGGAGGAGGAGGAAGAGGTCGCCAGGGCACCGCCAGCACCTCAGAAGGCAGGGTTAGCATGGCCGAAATGTGGAAAAGCTTTGTCAGCACGCCACAACAAACAGCAGCACCAGCAGCTCATATGGAACGTCTTAGCAGGAGGCAGCATTTCACCAACATGGTGGAGCAGTATGTGTGCACACGCCTACATGTAGTGAATGACGGGTCTGCCCCCTTCAACTTCTGGGTCTCCAAATTGGGCACATGGCCTGAGCTTGCCCTTTACGCCTTGGAGGTTCTGGCGTGCCCTGCAGCCAGTGTATTATCTGAACGTGTATTTAGCACGGCTGGGGGCGTTATCACAGACAAGCGCAGCCGCCTGTCCAGAGACAATGTGGACAAGCTCACGTTCATTAAAATGAACCAGGCATGGATCCCACAGGACTTTTCCGTACCTTGTGCAGAATAGAGATGGATTCCGACCTTACCCAGCCATTGTTCTATTTTTGATCTTTCTCACTCTTTTGGGGTGTACCCTCATTTAAAATGACTGAAAAAAAGCAGTGTTGGCTACCTCGTCCTCCTCCACCGCCGCTTCCACCTACACCGCCCATAGGTGTGCGCAGCCTATTGCATTAGGGTGTACACCCCAAAGTTTAAATACACATGCATGTGTTTGCCTACATGTATATGGCCCCGGTACATTACTCTCCCTGCTGGCAAAGTGAAATAGAAGTGTGTGGCACTTCTCTTATGGCAGAGCAGGTCCGAGGGAGATCTTTCCCATCTCCTCACTGGCAAACAGAGCGATAATGCTAATGTGCCCTAGGTGATTAGGGTGTGCCCAGGCACACCCGGCACACCCTGTACGCACGCCTATGACACCGCCACATCCACCACCACCTCAACCTCCCTCCTACTCCATATGGGCCTCTTCCTTCACAGATGAAGAACATTGTTTTATTTTTCAGTTTTTTTTTGTTGTTTTAAGTTATTTCCCTATCCACATTTGTTTGCAGAGCACTTGCCATGCTCTTAACTACGTTTTGCTGCCATTTGCAGCACTCTAGCCCTTTCCATTGGTGTTTTAGAGCCATTTTAGTGCCTGAAAGTTCGGGTCCCCATTGACTTCAATGGGGTTCGGTGTCCGGGTAAAGTTCGGATAAAGTTCGGGACACGGACCCGGACTTTTTTTTCAAGTTCGGCCGAACCCGCCGAACACGGACATCCAGGTGTCCGCTCAACTCTACTGCCGAGCGCTTGGATAACCTTATACAAAAGAGCTGTACATTTGTACTTTTCAGTACAAGGGTTTAATGGTGCTTGGTGCGTATTATTCTTGAGCGCACTGATGGGTTTCTATGCTCCTAGCCCTATTAATTTCCATGACAAAGCGTGGAGGTGGTAATACCCTGTTATGGGGGTGTTTCTCTGCAGGAGGAACTGGAGCACTTGTCAGTAGTGATGGGACGAACACCCCCCAATTTGGTTCGCACCAGAACATCTTAAACAGGGTAAAAGTTCTAGCGAACATTCGAACCCTATTAAAGTCTGTGGAACACGAACATGAAAAAAGTCCTCGATTTAAGGGCTTATTTGCAAGTTATTGCCATAAAAAGTGTATGGGGACCCGGGTACTGCCCTGGGGGCATGTATCAATGCAAAAAAATGTTATTTTTGTAAAATCTTACCTGTAAAATTCCTTTCTCTGAGTCCTCCGACAGTCGCCGCCCCTTCATATTCGTCACCAATGGGTTATTGACCTTTGCTCCGTAGGAGTGGCTAGACAACATAATATGTTAATATCAAAGCTTTTAGCATACCCCACCCCCAGGGGGTAGTCCCCTCAGTCAATACCCTCCTGCTTCCTGCATTCCAACCTCAGTTTCAGTAGCATAGCAGTAGAGTACATAAACAAAACCCCAAAAGAGGGGCGGGGGCGGCGACTGTCGGAGGACTCAGAGAAAGGAATTTTACAGGTAAGATTTTACAAAAATTCCGTTTTCTCTTATGTCCTCCGACAGTCGCCGCCCCTTCATATTCGTCACCAATGGGACGTCCCAAAGCAGTGTAGACATGAGGGGTGGGAAAAAAAGCAGCCGCGCCAACGCAACGCAATACCCACATCAGAGAAAGGAACCTTACCAAAGGAAGGAAACCAACTGGGCAACATGAAAAAACTTGCTCAACAGGAGCAACAACCCAGGAAGAACAAGTAACCCAGGGGTAAAAATACCCCAACAGCCAAGGACCCAAACCAGGGACCCTAAGGCACTAAGAACTTTGCGGCCAAAGGAAGCATCTGCCGATGCCTGAACATCCACCTTGTAGAATTTTGAAAAGGTGTGAACGGACGACCAAGTCGCCGCCTTACACACCTGGGCCACAGAAGCCCGATGATGACAGGCCCGAGACGTACTCAGAGATCTTGTAGAGTGCGCCTTCACAGGCATGGGGGGAACTTTCCCCTTCAAAGCATAGGCCTGCTCAATGGTCTGTCTGATCCATTTGGCGATGGTAGAAGCCGACGCCGCCATGCCCTTCCGAGGTCCCTCTGGAAGGACAAATAGAGAATCCATCTTGTGAAAGGATTCAGTCGATGACAGGTAAACCCTGATCGCCCGAACAACATCCAAGGAATGCAAAGCCACTTCCTTTGGATGTTTAGGCTTCGCGCAAAGCGAAGGCAGAACAATGTCCTCATTGAGGTAAAATTCCGAGATCCTCTTCGGAAGGAAAGACGGGTTAGGACGCAAGACCACCTTATCCAAATGAACCACCAAATACGGAGATCTGCAGGACAAGGCAGCCAGCTCCGACACCCTACGAGCCGAGGTGATTGCCGCCAAAAAGGCGACCTTTTTGGACAACATAGACAAGGAGATCTCCCTGATTTTTTCAAAGGGAGCATGTTGCAACACGGACAGAACAAGATTCAAGTCCCATGGAGGCAAAGGCTCCCTCCTAGGAGGGACCAGATGCCGCACCCCTTGAACAAAGGTGCCAACTAAAGAATTAGACGCCACAGGACGCTGAAAGAGAACGGCCAGAGCAGAAATCTGACCCTTAATCGTGGCCAACGCCAAACACTGGTCCACGCCTGTTTGAAGAAAAGCCAACACCCTTGATACCGAGTATGAACGAGGGGAATACCCCCTGGACTCACACCAGGCAAAATAGGCCTTCCAAGTACGGTAGTAAACCTTCCCCGAAGAGGACTTTCTAGCCTTAATCAAGGTGTGAATGACCTCAGGGGATAGACCCCTATCCTTCAGGATCTGGGTTTCAACAGCCAGGCCATCAAAGCCAGCGACTGTAAAGCAGGATGAAATATCGGCCCTTGAGACAGGAGATCGTCTCGAAGAGGCAGACGCCACGGAGCGTCGACCGCCAGATTCACAAGGTCTGCGTACCAAGACCGGCGAGGCCAGTCTGGTGCCACCAGAACCACCGTTTACGGTTCCGAGGCCAACCTCCGAAGGAACCTGGACAGCAGCTGAATCGGTGGAAAGGCATACATCAGACGATACTGATGCCAGGGCGCCACCAACGCGTCTGAGGCGTCTGCCCGAGGATCGTGCGTTCTTGCCACGAACCTTTCCACCTTGTTGTTCAGACGAGACGCGAACAGGTCCACATCTGGGGACCCCCACTTCTCGCACCACATCCGAAAGACATCCGGGTGAAGGGACCATTCTCCCTGGTCCAGGGTCTGGCGGCTCAGATAATCCGCCTGCCAGTTTTCCACCCCCGGAATGTGAACAGCAGATATCGCCGGGACGTGCGTCTCGGCCCAAGACAGAATGTCGGCTACTTCCTGAGCCGCTCGGGCACTCCTGGTGCCCCCTTGGTGGTTGATGTAGGCCACCGCTGTGGCATTGTCCGTCTGCACCCGAACCGGACGGCCCTGCAGCCTGTCCGACCAATGCCGAAGGCAAAGATTTATTGCTCGCAATTCCAGAATGTTGATCGGAAGGGAGGACTCCTCCTCTGACCAAGTTCCCTGGGCAGACAGAACGCCCAGAACACCACCCCAGCCCGACAGGCTGGCATCCGTGGTGATCACAATCCACGAGCAAGGGCGAAAGGACTTGCCCCCCGACACCGCCAGGGACTGGAGCCACCACAGAAGGTCCACCCTAGTGCGATGACTCAACGAAATCTGAAGATCCAGAGATTGCGGTCGTCCGTCCCACCTGGCCAGAATCTCCCTTTGGAGACCCCGCGTGTGAAACTGGGCAAAGGGTATCGCCTCGAAAGCCGAGACCATCAGCCCCAGACACCTCATGCACGTCCGGAGGGACGAACACTGAACGTCCCTGAGGGACCCGACTTCTTCTTAAAGCTTCCGGAGCTTGTCTTCCGGCAGGAAGACCTTCGCCTGAACAGAGTCCAGGATCATTCCCAGGTAGGGGAGAGGAACCGACGGACTTTGGAAAATTTATCGTCCAACCGAACTCTTGCAGAGTCTGCATCGTGACGGCCAGGTCGTTCACCAGGCCCTGACTTGTCGCAGACCGAACCAGAATGTCATCCAGATACCCCAGGATCGAGATGCCCTGGGCTCTCAACAAAGCCAGAACTGGCGCAAGCACCTTGGTGAAAACCCGCGGAGCCGAGGCGAGACCAAAGGGCAATGCCACAAATTGGTAGTGATCCTCCGCAATGGCGAATCGAAGGTACTGCTGGTGACCCTCGAAAATGGGAATGTGAAGGTACGCATCCTTCAAGTCGATGGAGGCCATGAATTCCCCCGGAACCAGGCCAGCCACCACAGAGCGCAGGGATTCCATGCAGAACTTGCGAACCCGTACAAAGCGGTTCAGAGCTTTCAAGTCCAGAATCGGACGTACCTTGCCCTCCTTTCTGGGCACAGTGAACAGATTTGAATAGAACCCCCGAAATCTGTCCCGATGAGGCACCCACCCACCTGGCCAGAATCTCCCTTTGGAGACCCCGCGTGTGAAACTGGGCAAAGGGTATCGCCTCGAAAGCCGAGACCATCAGCCCCAGACACCTCATGCACGTCCGGAGGGACGAACACTGAACGTCCCTGAGGGACCCGACTTCTTCTTGAAGCTTCCGGAGCTTGTCTTCTGGCAGGAAGACCTTCGCCTGAACAGAGTCCAGGATCATTCCCAGGTAGGGGAGACGAACCGACGGACACAGCGTCGACTTTGGAAAATTTATCGTCCAACCGAACTCTTGCAGAGTCTGCATCGTGACGGCCAGGTCGTTCACCAGGCCCTGACTGGTCGCAGACCGAACCAGAATGTCATCCAGATACCCCAGGATCGAGATGCCCTGGGCTCTCAACAAAGCCAGAACCAGCGCAAGCACCTTGGTGAAAACCCGCGGAGCCGAGGTGAGACCAAAGGGCAATGCCACGAATTGGTAGTGATCCTCCGCAATGGCGAATTGAAGGTACTGCTGGTGACCCTCGAAAATGGGAATGTGAAGGTACGCATTCTTCAAGTCGATGGAGGCCATGAATTTCCCCGGAACCAGGCCAGCCACCACCGAGCGCAGGGATTCCATGCAGAACTTGCGAACCCGTACAAAGCGGTTCAGAGCTTTCAAGTCCAGAATCGGACGTACCTTGCCCTCCTTTCTGGGCACAGTGAAACAGATTTGAATAGAACCCCCGAAATCTGTCCCGATGAGGCACCGGAATCACCACTCCCTGAGCCCGCAGGTCCCGCACCGCCAGGTGCAGATCCCGCAAGCGCTCCGGAGACAGCTGAAGATTTGAGGGAAAAAATCTGCCCACCGGCCGAGAGAGAAACTCGATCTTGTATCCAGATCGAACGATTTCCTGAACCCACCTGTCCCGAACGCGGGCCAGCCAGGGTCGAAGAAAACCAAGCAAACGTCCCCCCACCCCAGAACTGGGTGAGGGCGCCCCTTCAGGCCGCATTGATATGGGCAGCGGACCCAGACTGGCCGGACTTCTGCATACCTGCCCACGGCTTCTTCTGGGAGCCTTGTCCCTTGAAGGGCTTACCCTTATAGTGTGACCAAAAGGCACGAAAGGACCCCTGAGAGGGCCTAAACGAAGCATTCTTCTTACCGCGAACAAACTTAGACTTGTGAGACTGGGGCAAAAGAGTACTCTTACCCCCAGAAACACCCTTAATCAGAGTATCCAAGGATTCGCCAAAAAGGCGAGAGCCCGCGTAAGGCAAATTAGCCAAAGTCTTGCGAGAAGATTGGTCAACAGACCAACATTTCAGCCAGATCAGGCGGCGGTTCAACACCGCCACACTCTGCAGACGCGCAGCCAAAGGGACCATATCTAGGTCCGCATCACACAAATACATGACAGCCTGATGAATCTGATCCACCATAGCCAATGTCGACGGCGAAGCAGAGTCAGCCACCAGAGCGCGCCTGAGCACCTGCGTCCAATCGGCAATAGCCTGGGCTAACATAATGGAAGCAAAAATAGGCTTCAGCATAGAACCCGCAACCGTATAAGAGTGACGGGCCAGAGACTCCAATCTCCTGTCCGTAGGGTCCCGGAACAATGGGGTATCCTCAGCAGGGATCGCAGTGGATTTATTCAAAATCGCCACCGCGTGATCCACCTGAGGCGGCACACACCAACGCTCATCCATAGCCGGTGTAAAAGGATAACGCAGCCTGAACTTACTCGGCACAGCAAAAGGTTTCTTTATGTTGCGCCATTGCTCCTCAACAGCGCGCTGAAATTCCGTAGAGCAAGGAAAAACCTGCGACATTTTGCGCTTACTCTGTGTCCCATAAGAGGACATCAAAGCAGGAGGACATGGTTCATCCTCCAAATGCAGCGTTTGTTTGATAGAAGCAACCAACTCATCCATGATTGCAAGCTCTTCGGACTAGCCAGGGGGAGAATTATCAACCCCTTCCACCTCAGCCTCCCCTTCAGACCCCGCAAGGTCTAAAGAAGAACGAGACCCTGAGAAGGGCACACCAGCCATAGCATCCCCATCGTCCTCTGAATCAAAGGAAATGGACACCCTGGGCCTTTTCGTGGAACGATCAGCCACCAGCATCTGCACCTGAGCAGCAAGGTTAGCCACAATAGCATCCAGATCAGCCCCCTCAGGGGAAGCAGCAGCAGCCCCCTGGCCCCCTACCAAGGAGGGAGGAAACTTGCTTTCCTGAGAATCCATGCCCCAGTAACTTAGGAAAAAAAGAAGTACTGCCCCTTTAAGGCCGCGGCGATCGCTCACCGCACTCACAGAAACACACCGACCCACCGGGCTAGGAATACAAAGGCAAGGAATACAGGAATGGAAGGTAAAACCTGGAGAGGTCACACAGGCTGCTGCTTCATCGATCGCTGTCCTCAGAGCAAAAGGAAGTGATGCGAGACTGACCGCCCTCATAAAGCCCATGTAAGGCTACACAAACATGGCCGCCGGCCGAGGCTATAGAGGCAGAAACACTGACATGTGGCCCACGCGATCGCCGCCAAAATGGCGGCGTTTGGCGCCAAAACGGCGCTCTCACCACACAGGGTTGGTCACCACAAAATTGTCACAAAAAAATGGCGGACCGCAGTAGCGGTCGCCGCACAGTATGCCCACAACATGTCTTACACAAGCATGTCCTTCACAGCACACAGCATGTCACACAGCCTGTTACACAGAGCAGAGCATGAGAGCCCCCCCCCCTTGCAGCCCACAGAGAGCAGCTATACTGACAGGGAGCTCAGCATTATGCACAGACATGCAGAGTCCCACAGTCCCAGACTGACACCCAAGACAGACAGGTCCCCACACAGAAATATACTTACCATCCGGATGGCGTGGGGAGCCTGCACAAGCGATCAAACCACTGCACCAAGGACAGGGAGAGTCGCAGCCAGGACGCAGTGGAATTGCGGTGCGAAACCGCATGGTGTCCAGTGAGGTAGCCACCTCACCGCAGCATCCCTGCAGCGGACAGGGATGGGTCGTTCATATTTGCCAGGGAAACCTAGCCGAACGCTCGATGGCAGGCTGGGAAGCCACTGGCCCTGAACCCCGGATAACCAGGGAGGCCAGCCCGAGACCCAGCACCGCACGATCATCTTCATCAGAAGACCTGACTAGAGCTGAAAATAAACAGCTAAGTAAAGAAAGAGAAAAAAACTCCAAATAAAATCAAAAAGAGAGAAGAAGCTGAGGCTGAAAAGCCCCAGCACAGGAAACGTCTAACCTACTCCTGAGCTAGACAAATGAAACTGAGGTTGGAATGCAGGAAGCAGGAGGGTATTGACTGAGGGGACCACCCCCTGGGGGTGGGGTATGCTTAAAGCTTTGATATTAACATATTATGTTGTCTAGCCACTCCGACGGAGCAAAGGTCAATAACCCATTGGTGATGAATATGAAGGGGCGGCGACTGTCGGAGGACGTAAGAGAAAAATGTTTTTAAAATGATAATTTTTAACCACTTGCCGACCGCCCGCCACAGACCTACATCGGTCATGCGCATAGCAAATTGCCGCCAGGCACCCACGATCGCTCCCCACTGAAAGAGAAGGATGGTCAAACATAGAAAAAAGTGACCGCACTCCAAAAATAGAAATTAAAAAGGAGTAATTTTATTCTTCATCACATGCATCAAAAATAAGACTGGTGAGACATGGGACAATAAAAAGGTTGACGCTCTTCACGACTCAAGGGGTCACTTACTCATAACCACATCATAATCATGTGGTTATGAGTAAACGACATCTTGAGTCGTGAAACGCGTCGACCTTTTTATTGTCCCATGTCTCACCAGTCTTATTTTTGATGCCTGTGATGAAGAATAAAATTACTCCTTTTTGATTTCTATTTTCAGAGTGCGGTCACTTTTTTCTATGTTTGACTATTCACCTGGATGGCGGATCTGACCTGCACCTGAATCACACTCCACCTAGAGCGGTCCACCTGCTTTTGGAGAGAGAAGGATGGTCAGCTGTTGTAAACACAACTGACCGTTCTTCTCTCTGAAATTATCAAAAGTGAGTACACCCCTCACATTTATGTAAATATTTTATTATATCTTTTCATGTGACAACACTGAAAAAATGACACTTTGCTACAATGTAAAGTAGTTAGTGTACAGCTTGTATAACAGTATAAATTTGCTGATACCTCAAAATAACTCAACACACATCCATTAATGTCTAAACCGCTGGCAACGAAAGTGAGTACACCCCTAGGTGATAATGTCCAAATTAGGCCTAAAGTGTCAATATTTTGTGTGGCCACCATTATTTTCCAGCACTGCCTTAACCCTCTTGGGCATGGAGTTCACCAGAGCTTCACAGTTTGCCACTAGAGACCTCTCCACTCCTCCATGAGGACATCACATAGCTGGTTGATGTTAGAGACCTTACATTCCTCCAACTTCTGTTTGAGGATGCCCCACAGATGCTCAATAGGGTTTAGGTCTGGAGACATGCTTGGCCAGTCCATCACCTTTACGCTAAGCTTCTTTAGCAAGGCAGTGGTCGCCTTGAAGGTGTGTTTGGGGTCATTATCATGTTGGAATACTGCCCTGCGGCCCAGTCTCCAAAGGGAGGGGATCATGCTCTGCTTCAGTATGCCACAGTACATGTTGGCATTCATGGTTCCCTCAATGAACTGTAGATCCCCAGTGCTGGCAGCACTCATGCAGCCCCAGACCATGACACTCCCACCACCATGCTTGACTGTAGGCAAGAAACACTTGTCTTTGTACTCCTCCCCTGGTTGCCACCACACGTCTCATCAGACCACAGGACATGGTTCTAGTAATCCATGTCCTTAGTCTGCTTGTCTTCAGAAAACTGTTTGCGGGCTTTCTTGTGCATCATCTTTAGAAGAGGCTTCCTTCTAGGGTGACAGCAATGCAGACCAATTTGATGCAATGCGTGGCGTATTGTCTGAGCACTGACAGGCTGATCTCCCACCCCTTCAACCTCTGCAGCAATGCACTCATATGTCTATTTTCCAAAGACAACCTCTGGATATGACACTGAGCACTTGCACTCAACTTCTTTGGTTGACCATGGTGAGGCCTGTTCTGAGCAGAACCTGTCATGTTAAACTGCTGTATGGTCTTGGCCACCGTGCTGCATCTCAGTTTCAGGGTCTTGACAACCTTCTTATAGCCTAGGCCATCTATATGTAGAGCAACAATTCTTTTTTTCAGATCCTCAGAGAGTTCTTTGCCATGAGGTGCCATGTTGAACTTCCAGTGACCAGTATGAGAGAGTGAGAGCGATAACACAAAATTTAACACACCTGCTCCCCATTCTCACACTTGAGACCTTGTAACACTAACAAGTCACATGACACAGGGGAGGTAAAATGGCTAATTGGGCCCAATTTGTACATTGTCACTTAGGGGTGTACTCAATTTTTTTGGCAGCAGTTTAGACATGAATGGTTGTGTGTTATACAAGCGGTACACTCACTACTTTACATTGTAGCAAAGTGTAATCAGTGTTCTCACATGAAAAGATATAATAAAATATTTACAAAAATGTGAGGGGTGTACTCACTTGTGAGATACTGTGTGTATATATATATATATATATATATATATATATATAGCAGATTGTGAAAAATATTGTTTTTTTTCCAGAATTGTCACATTTTTTTGTTTATATTGCAAAAAATAAAAATCGCAGAGGTGATCAAATACCACCAAAAGAAAGCTCTATTTGTGGGAAAAAAGGGCATCAATTTTATTTTGGTACGGTGTGGTGCGACCACGCAATTTTCTGTTAAAATAACGCAGTGCCGAACTGCAAAAAATGTCCTGGATATTAAGGGGACAAACTCTTCCGGTCCAGAAGTGGTTAAAGGAGCAGTGATTTTAATAATAAAAATGAAAAATTCCTTTAAATATCGTGCCTGGGGGGTCCTCTTGATGTGCTCCCGGCAATACAGATAAAAAAAAATGAAAAAAAAAATGGCGTAGGTCCCCCCCCAGTCTATACCAAGCCCTTAGGGTCTGGTATGGATTTTAGGAGAAACCCCACACCAAAAAAAAAAAGGGTCCCCCAAGCTGCTTTTCTTTTTACGGTTATTTTTGTAAATTCAGCTCCTACCAGGGAAACCTTAACAAGCTATTGACTGTGGGCTTGGGGGAAAAAATCCCGCTAAGTGCCGAGAAAGTTCAGGTGTTAGGCGAGTACCTGAATGAGCGATGTTTAGGCCAAACTTATGCTCAGCCCAAACCATTCACCCATCCCTAGTGGTGACTGAACACTGTAACCCCTCACAGATACTCTTGCTGGGTGCAGGAACAGGCCCTGCTGTTAAAAATTAGGAACAACAATTGAAATTACATGTACTTGTCACACAGGTGCAAAAGAATTTGGCCTTGGGTGTTGGTGGTGCCATAAACCAAAAACATTGTTGGAAGCTAGCATAATCAAGATTCAGGAATAGGATAGGCAGCATAGGCAGTCTTCAAGGGATTCCAGATACTTAACAAATTCAGTCAGTTACATCAGCATCAGGGGCTTGATAGCTGCTGTTGATCCAGGACTGATTCATTTTGATAAATGTCAAGATGTCAACAGAGTCTGTGGACAGACGCACTCATTTATCCATCACAAAACCTCCAGCAGCACTGAATATCCATTCGGAAAGCATGCTGAAAGCAGGACAGGCCAGTAGCTTGATTGCATATTGAGCAAGTTCTGGCCAGTGGTCCATCTTCAAGACCCAGTAACCCAGTGGATGCTCAGTTGGAATAGTCTCGAAAAGAAAAGAAGCCAAGCTCCCCTGAGCCTGTTTTTGTGCCATACTAACACAGGTACTCATTGTTGGACCTCTGCTGCGTGTGCAGCCGCTGCAGCATTGCCAATGTTGAGTTCCACATGGTGGGCATGTCACAAATGAGGCGGTTGGTGGGCAGGTTGAATTCCCGTTGAATGTCAGCCAACCGAGCACTGGCATTGTAGGAGCACCGGAAATGGCCACAGACTTTTCTGGCTTGCCTCAGAAGATCTTGTAAGCCTGGGTACCTGTTCAAGAAATGCGGCACCACCAAATTCAGGACATGTGCTAAGCATGGAACATGTGTCAAGTGTCCCTATCAGAGGGCGGAAAGAAGGTTGGTGCCATTGTCACATTCAACCATTCCTGGCTGTGGCGTCAACCACCTCTTAACCTGCCCCTGCAGAGCTCACAGAATCTTTGCCCCAGAGTGACTCCTATTCCCTAGACAGACCAACTGAAGCACTGCATGGCATCTTTTAGCCTGACTGCTTGCATAGCCCCTTGAACGCTTAGGAAGCACTGCTACTTCAGAGGCCATAGAGAAAGAAGAAGAGGAGGGGGTGGAGCAGGCAGATGTGGCAGAATCACCACCAATGTTTTGGAGACATGGTGGCAGAACAAGCTCCAGCACTGAACCCTATCCTGCATCCTTCCCAGCTGCCAGCAGTTACCCAGTGCGCTGTGAAGGAAATGTAACATCCCTGATCATGCCTGCTGGACTATGAGTCAGCAGTAATGTGAACCTTCCTGCTGACCGCTCTGTCCAACGAGGCCACAACATTGCCTTCCACATGATGGTACAGAGCTGGAATGGCCTTACGTGAAAAGAAATTTATTTCGGAACCTTCCACTGGGGTACAGCACATTCCGCAAATTCATGAAAGGGGGCAGAATCTACCAGATGAAAAGGAAGCAGTTGAGCGCTAGCAATTTGGCCAAGCTAGCATTTAGACACTGAGCATGTGGATGACTGGAACTGTATTTTTTTATGGTTCAGCAACTGGGGTAAAGAAATTTGCCTGCTGGTCAAATCAACAGGAGGTGTACTGCTAGCAGATTGCTATACCATGCAGGTTTTTGAGAGGACTTGAGGTATAGTAGGGGTAGAGATCCCAGATGAGGAGCAAGGAGAAGTCTGCATTTTATTATGATGTGGGTCTTTCAGGTGCTGTTGTCAATGGACTGCACGCTTAATTCGCTTCAGACCGAGATTGCAAACAGCAACACTGCGGTCTGCTGCCCATGTGTTGAAAAAAGCCCACACCAATGAACTTTTGGAAGTCGGTGGGGAGTTAGCAGCACCCTGCACCTGTGGAGCTCTGTGGTGTGATGCAATAGGGTGGCTGCCCTTAGGCCAGCCCCTGGAGGACATCCTACCTCGTTGTAGTTATCCCACCTTCTCCTCCTCACTTTCCTCCTCTATTCTCTCAGGCACCCAAGTATGATCAGTGACCTCATCATCCCCTCCCTCCTCATCACTGGAGCAAACTTGGCAGTATGCTGCAGCTTTTAGAACATGACTGCAAGTTTCTTGTCTGTCATTGTCACCCCCTCTCTCTATGCTCACGTTATTCCCTTCCTCAACCTAGGAACCAACATCGGAGCATTCAAATTGCTGCGCATCCTCCAGCATCATGTAACTGAGTGGAAGGCAAACTAGTATGAGCCTGGGTGGCAGAGGATGAGGAAGATGAGGACGGCTTAGTTATCCACTCCACCAACTCTTCTGCATGTTGTGGCTCAATAACACGCCCAGCACCAAAAATAAAAAAAGGACAAGCGTGTCTCGCCTGCAGAGGATGCACCATGTCTGCGACCACCACTTTTCACTGTGGCCTGTGAGCGTCTGCCTCTCCTTGTTGGCCTTTCGGACATGATGGGTATTTTTGGAGGGGTTTTTATAACTTTTTATTATAGAATGTGGGATGGAAATATGATGCTTAGGTGCAATACTTTTGTGCTTAGTGCACTTTAACCACTTTAGCCCCGGAAGATTTTGCTGCTTAACGACCAGGCCCTATTTTGCAATTCGGCACTGCGTTAATTTAACGGACAATTGCGCGGTTGTGCGACACTGTACCCAAATAAAATTGATGCCCTTTTTTCCCACAAATAGAGCTTTCTTTTGGTGGTATTTGATCACCTGTGCGATTTTTATTTTTTGCGCTATAAACAAAAAAAGAGCGACAATTTTGAAAAAAAATACAATATTTTTCGCATTCTGCTATATAACATTCCCAAAAAAAAAATTGTAAAATCAAATTTTTTTAACATTTTAGGTCAAAAACATTTTGGTAAAAGAAAATCGCAATAAGCGTATTTTGATTGGTTTGCGCAAAAGTTATTGCGTCTACTAACTACGGGAAAGATTTATGTCATTTTTATTGTTTTTTTACTAGTAATGGCGGCGATCTGCGATTTTTTGCGGGACTGCGACATTGCGGCGGACAGATCAGGCCCCTAACTGACATTTTTGACACTTTTGGGGGTACCAGTGACATTACTACAGTAATCAGTGCTAAAAATATGCACTGTTGCTGTAATAATGCCATTGGTAGGGAAGGGGTTAATACTATTAGTGATCAAGGGGTTAAATGTAAGCCTATGGGAGTGATTCTAACTGTGGGGGGTTGGGCTTGTGAGATCATCACAGAGACATGTGATCCTATATAGCAGGATCACATAGCCTCTGTGATCACTTCAGGGAGAAGAATAGATGGCTGTGTTTACATCAGCCGCCCCTCCTTCTCTGTCAGCGGGGGAGATCCCGAGTGGCCGGCGGCCATCGGAGCCACCAGTCACACACACTGGCTCCCCAGCTGACTAGTAGGAGCGCACTGCCGGCAGTGCGCGCTCGTCCCCTAGAGTCTCCTGAGCAAGCGATGTAGTACTATGTTGGTTTGCCCAGGAGCGGCCACCTGCCGCAGTAAATCTGCGGTGGGCGGTCGTCAAGTGGTTAAACCATTTTATTATTGTTTTTTATTTTTTGGGGGGGATTTTTATAACTTTTTATTATATGGTGCTTGGGTGCAATACTTTTGTACTTGGTGCACTATAAACCGATTTATTATATATTTTTTTTAATAAAGAAAAACCTAATAAAGCCAAAAAAAAGAAAACCCCTGCTGACACAGAAGGAATAGCACCTGCGACGCAAAAGGGAGGACGGAAATTATGCCCTAAATAAAATTAGTGCTGCTGCACCACAAAAAACCCCACTGCTGACGCAGAAGGAATAGCAAATAGCAAATAGGAAAAGTGGGGGAAACTCGGATGACGATAGCAACTCTCTATGCTCCCAATAAACAACAGGATAAGTTTATAACTAAAACATTAAACACACTTAGAGACTTCTCTCAGGGACAACTGATATTAGGCGGGGACTTTAATATGCCACTGTCTCCTTTGATGGATGTATCCAGAACTAAAACAGTGCCTTCTGAGAGGATAGGTAAACGGATAATAAGGATGTTACATAAGGAGCAATTGATAGATGTGTGGCGACTTCAGCACCCGACTGAGAAAGAATTTACATTTTATTCACACCCATATGGAAGTTATTCGAGATTGGATTTTTTTTTGGTACCCCATGCTTATCTGCAGGCGGTCATATATTCAGGTATAGATAGCATTTCGTGGTCAGACCACGCAATGATCACTATGATATATAGTGCCGCCTCAGCTGAGTCCAGAAAACAAAGATTCTGGAAACTTAATGAAAGCTTGCTTCAGAGAGAGGAAGTAAAAACGGAAGTGCAGAAGGAGCTTAAGGACTACTTTAAAAACAATGACCAACCAGGGTGCCCCATTGGTTTACTGTGGGAAGCACACAAGACAGTAATAAGAGGAATACTAATTAAGCATGGGGCGAGAATAAATAGGGAAAGGAACAAACAGCTGCAAATACTATTGGATAAACTTAAAGTATTAGAAACAGAACATAAAAAAAAAAAGGCAAACGCAACACTAGGGGAGCTGAGTATAGTAAGAAAACAAATATTAGATATATTACAATACAGAGCGAAGGCCACGACACAAATATCAAGGAAGACAGCTTATGAATCAGGGAACAAGTGTGGGAAGACCTTGGCAAGATCTATCCAAAGTCAAAAAAAATAAGATCATATATCCCACAGATTGTGTCACCAGAAGGAATTAAAAAGGTAATACCAGAACAAATAACGGAAGAATTTAAGAACTTTTATGCTAGGCTCTATAATCTACCAGAAATAGGTAAAACGCAAAAGGAAAGGGAAGAGTACTTAGCTAAATCCGGGTTACCGAAACTCACAGAAGAGGAGAGAGAAGATTTAGAGAGGTATATCTCAGGGGAGGAAATAGAACAGACTATAAAGAAGATGAAAAAGGGTAAAGCTCCAGGCCCAGACGGATTGACACCACAGTACTTCCATGTATTGGCCCCCATATTGGGACCATACATGGAAAGACTGTTCAACCAGAGAGTGGTGGAGGGAGCACTATCAAGAGACACGCTAACGGCATATTTAACATTGATACTAAAAGAGGGAAAAGACCCAGCGAACTGCGGTAGCTATAGGCCTATTTCACTCCTAAATACGGATTTAAAAATCTATACAAAAATCCTAGCAACCAGATTGGCAAAGGTAATGGCAAAAATAATACATCTTGACCAGGTGGGATTCATGGCATCGAGAGAAGCTAGAGATAGTACCAGTAGAGTTCTAAATCTGATACATATAGCTACCAAATCGGGTACCCCGTGTGTTATACTGAGCACCGACGCAGAAAAGGCTTTTGACAGAGTCGAGTGGGCCTTTATGCAGTCGGTGCTCAGACACATAGGAGTAGGGGAAGTGATGCGAGAAAGGATAGCTAGAGTATACTCTAATCCAACAGCAAGGGTAAAGGCAAATGGGACATTATCAGAACCTTTTAGTATTAAAAATGGTACAAGGCAGGGGTGTCCTCTATCCCCCCTGCTCTTTGCATTAATATTAGAACCATTTCTGAATAAGATTCGACTAAACCCAGACATAAAAGGCATCAAGGTAGGGAAAGAACAATACAAGACTGCAGCATATGCGGATGATTTATTGTTCACATTAACAGAACCAGAAATTTCTACTCCGGTACTTTTGGAAGAATTCAAACAGTATGGTGAATTATCAAATTTCAAAATAAACTATGGGAAGTCTGAAGCGATAGGTTTAGGAATAACAGATGTAAAAAAAGCTAGATTAAAGAGCAATTTCAAATTTGCATGGGTAAATAAGGCTGTAAAATATTTAGGAACTCGTATAACTGCAGATCTGGCCCAGCTATATGAATTAAATTTAATCCCCCTGATGGAAGAAACAAAAAAAACATTGGAGCAATGGAGAGGGGGCCTCCAATCTTGGTTCGGTAGAGCAAATTTAATAAAAATGAACATCCTACCAAAATACCTATACATAATGAGGGCTCTTCCAATTAAAATTCCAAATAGTTTCTTCAGAATAATAAATGGATTGTTTGGGAGATATATATGGGGCGGTAAAAAACCACGCATAGCCCGTAATAGTCTGACATTACCAAAAAATATGGGGGGGTTAGCAGTGCCTGACCTCCGCAGATATTACCACGCTATTCATTTGAATCGAATATTAGATTGGTGGCATCAGGTAGATTCAAAAAGATGGGTCCAATTAGAGCAAGCGCAGACATCGGTAGCATTAAAAAGAGCGATTTGGTGTTATAAGACACTTCCTAAAACCCTGAGGACACACCCCGTAATAGGAAATACGCTAAAAATAGGTTACCAGCAGTCCCTGAGACAAGGCCTTACTACAGCAGAATCCCCATTGTATCCGATTTTGGGGAATCCAGAGTTTGTACATGGACTAAACATTCAACATTTTAAAAAAATAAGGGAAACAGGACAAGATGATGTTAAATCATCCATAAATCAGCGGAGGTGGCCCCCAATATCTAAGTTAATAGAGAAGGAAGGACCATATGGTCTTTGCCTATGGGAAGCTCTTCAACTCCGACATTTTTTTGAATCTCTACCAGCTCTGGAAAAACATCTTTTGAAAAGCTATGTGAGAAAATAGGAGGAATAGAAAGACCCCTATCCTTCCTATATAAAATGTTGAACACACCTGTAAATCATCCAAGATTAGGATGGCTAGAAAAGTGGAAACAAGAACTAAACATAGAAATTACAGAGATCCAAAGACAGAGAATGTTTAGGGCAATATTTAGACCAACAAAATGTACTAAAATTCAAGAAATAAATTACAAGATCCTAACTAGGTGGTATAATACACCAGACAAGTTACATAAATGGTACACGCAGGAATCGGACAGGTGTTGGAGGTGTGAAGAAGGAGAAGGTACATTGCTTCACGTATTTTGGACCTGCCCAGAGATAAAAAAATATTGGATAGAGATAGGACAAATAGTACATAAAGTAACAGGGTATAAAATTGAGGAAGATGCGGCTTTTTGTCTATTGCATATATCGGAGTTGTCAGTAGGGAAATATGAAAAAACAGTTTTGCCTCACATGATGAACGCTGCAAGAGCGTGTATACCATTATTTTGGAGAAAAAGACAAGCCCCATCGGTATCTGATTGGGTTAGAAAGCTAGAATATATCAATAAAATGGAAGATTTAGTGCTTTCGGCACAACATAGACAGGATCAATATAAAATGATATGGAGAAATTGGAATCTGTTTATGAGCTTAGAGGAGGGGAGGCAAATGTTAAGGTCTCCACCTCAGAATGAGGAAATTATATGCTAGACTTGGAGGAGAGGGAGTAGAGGGGAAGAGGGGAGTTTCCATCCCTTTCCCCTCCCCCCCCCCCCTTCTATGGGGTATCCCTTTTTTTTTTTCTTTTTTTTCTTTTCCCTTTTTTTTTTTTTCTCTGTTTTTTGTGTTGATGGGGAAAATGATAGTGGAGTATGTTTGAGGAGAAGAATGGGATCGAATGTGGAGTGTTAGGAATGAGAGGGGAGGGAGGGTGAGGGGAGGGGGGAGGGGGATTTAGAGGAAAAGGAGGAAAAGGGAAGATATGGTGAAGAAGATAAGGGGGTTATAGATGAATTGAGGACCTAAGTAGTAATTGAGATAAGAATAGAAAGAAGGAAGGTAAGGATAAAATGAACAGGAGCAAAAAGGAGACTTGCTAACTGGATATTGTCTTGCCTTAGGGATAATATTGGTTAAGTGATAGTAAATGTTTAGATTGAAATTTACAGAAGACTAGAATAGTCCTCTGAGAAAAGCTTAAGTATATGATGATTTGTTAGATAACCAACTTTGTTTTATGTAATATAATGTACATGTACCGATCTCCCTTGAAAACAAAATAAAGAGATAAATAAAAAAAAAGGAATAGCACTTGCGACACAAAAGAGGGGACAGCAATTATGCCTTAAATACAATTTGTGCTGCTGTACTACAAAAAAAAAACCTACTGCTAACGCAGATGGAATAGCACCAGCGACACAAAAGGGGGGACAGCAATTATGCCCTAAATACAATTAGTGCTGCTGCGCCACAAAAAAAACCCCATTGCTGACGCAAAAGGAATAGCACCTGTGACACAAAAGAGAGGACAGCAATTATGCCCTAAATACAATTAGTGCTGTTGCACCTCAAAAAAAACCCCACTGCTGACGCAGAAAGAATAGCACCTGCAACACAAAAGGGGGCAGCAATTATGCCCTAAATACCACTAGTGCTGCTGCGCCACAAAAAAAAGACCTACTGCTGATGCACATGGAATAGCCCCTGCGACACAAAAGGGGGGACAGCAATTATGCCCTAGATACAATTAGTGCTGCTGGGCCACAAAAACAACCCACTGCAGGCGCAGAACTAATAATACCTGCAACACAGAAGGGGGAGTACTAATATTGAAGCAACAGAAACTAAAAAAAAAAATTAAAGAAAAAAAATACTTTGTATATCAATAAAAAAAAAATGGGATCAGTGGGGTGACACAGACGTGTAGTATACACCAGCACTTCAGTGGCCCCACTACACTGTGTTACACAAGAATCACAGCGCAGCACTACACTGACTGCACTACACTGTGTTATACAAAAATCAGCCCTACACTACACTGCACTGCAGTACACTTTGTCATACAAGATGAATCAGCACAGCACTACACTACACTGACTGCCTTACACACAAGAAATAGCACAGTATTACTAGTGATGAGCCGAACACCCCCCAGTTTGGTTCGCACCAGAACACCGCGAACAGTGGAAAAGTTTGTTCGAATAAACAAACCCTATTGAAGTCTATGGGACTCTAAACTCAAAAATCAAACGGCCTCATTTTGAAGGGTTAAATGTAAGTTATTGCCCCAAAAAAGTGTATGGGGGTCCGGGTACTGACCTGGGGAACATGAAGCAATGAAAAAAAAGTTTTAAAAAATGATAGTTTTTATGTTCATTGGTTTTTATTAAATTTTCTTAAGATAACAGTACAAAATCGTGTAAACAGATTACAAATCGTAACAAATTATAAATTGAGAAGAAATTACCGCATCGAACCACAGTGTGCAGTATAAATAACATTGTACATGAATGAACAGCATTGTGGGGTAGCATAAAGGGAGAACAGTGAAAAAGAAGCAATTATGGTTCCCCCCGCAGCAATGAATTGATTTATGGATAGAATGTCGTGGAGGTGACCCCCCAGGTCCCGGCACCCCAAATGGGACCAGTCTGTGCCATAGGGTCCAGGGGGTAACCCCCATATACAGCAAATGAAAATCAACAGAGGTAGGTAACTCAACATGTTAATGCGAAACATCAGCACTTGAAAGAGAACGACTGTTATACCATTCAAACCAAGAGGACCAGAGAGCATGACATTGAGGGCCCCTGCCTTGAGTATATGCAAACATGCGTTCATAGGATCCATGTGTATGAACCAACGTGATCACACCGGTAATGGAAATGTGTGCATCAGATTTCCAGTTGCGGGCGATCAGTAGTTTAGTGGCTAGCAAGATGTGGATGATTAAGATACGATGACGTTTGGGGACTCTATGTATCCCTATATGTAGAAGGGCTAACTCCGGTGTGAGTGTACAAGGGGTGTTAGTGACTGTTTCAATTAGCGATGCAACCTCCATCCAAAGTGAGGTCAAGCATGGACAACCCCAAAGGATGTGAAGTAAGGTGCCCGAACCCCCACAGTTTCTCCAACACAGGGGGGAATTCACTGGGTTGAATTTGTTGGCCAAATATGGTGTGATGTGCCATCTGAGATTGATTTTCCATATCAATTCCCATATATTAGCTGAGCGAGTAGCTCGATAGCTCATAGAAAGGGCTGTTTGCCATTGGTAATCTGTGAAGGATGTGTTTAGATCTCTCTCCCATTTCAACATTTGCGGACTTTTATGAAAGGAGTTTTTGTTCTGCAGAAGTTGATAAAATAAGGTAATACCCTTGTGTGTGTTATGTACATTCATATAGAATTGCCACGCTTTTTCAGGGATGGTGAGATAAACCCTCGGGATGCTCAGTAAGCAGTGAGATATGCGAAAGTACTTGAAGTACTCCGATTTAGGGAGCGAAAATTCCGTCTGCAAGGAAGAGAAGGGTTTCAGCAGGTTTCCAACATAGAGGTCAGAAATCCGCTCAATACCAAGGGATTGCCAGGATTGCACAGATAAATCCGGGATCAGCACAGAGAGAATGGAAAGTGGCGTAGGGATAGTGCGAAATGTATGGTCTGACTGTGGTAGAGACCGGAGATGGCAGAACGCGAGCGCCGTGGCTACTATAGTGGGGGACAATTCTTGGTCTTTGAGTGCAACGCACGGCGCACTATATAGCCAAGCCAGAAGATCATGCCCCTGTACCTGAAGGGATTCAAGAGGATGCCATAGGCATGTCGGGTCCATATAGAACCAGCTCTTGAGTTGTGATAGAAGGGAGGCAAGATAATAATCCCTGCAATCTACATATCCTGATCCACCGACCGACCTATGTCTTATCAGAACAGAGTGTGCACATCTAGGCCTAGTGTCCTTCCATACAAAGTCGCGTATGATCTTGTGCAGTGAGGCAAAAAAGGAGTTCGGCAGGGGAATGGGGATAGTCCTGAAAAGATAAAGGAGTTGCGGGAGCTTAAGCATTTTAAATGCCGCGAGTCTCCCTGACCAGGTAAGGTACAATTTTGAAATGTTGGATAGTTCCATAGGTAGGGACTGCAGGATCGGGGAATAGTTAGCTTGATATAAGGAGGGTGTAGATGCAGTAAGCTGAATCCCTAAATAGGGGATAGAATCCTTGGCCCAGGAAAATGGGTGCAGCGCATTCAACCTATGTTGTAGAGAGGGAGATATATTCAAAGCCAATATAGAAGATTTTGCTGTGTTAACCTTATAGTAGGATACACCATTAAAGTTATGCAGTAAGTTAGTTACCGAAGCCAGGGAAGAGTTGGGATTAGATAGAATGAGGATAATGTCATCCGCAAATAGGCTTATTTTATGCTCCATTTGACCCAATGTGACACCTGTAATGCTCGTGTCGGCTCTAATACATTCCGCTAGGGGTTCAATCATTAAGTTAAATATAAGCGGTGACAGGGGGCATCCCTGCCGTGTGCCATTAGAGATACAGAAGGGTTCCGACAGCATAGAGGAACAATACACGCGAGCCGAGGGATTCGAATAAAGTGCTAGTATCGCCGACAATATGTGGCCATGAAACCCAAACTTATGGAGAGTCTTTTGAAGGTAGAGCCAATGGACTCTATCGAATGCCTTCTCTGCATCCAAAGATAGAAGCAGAGAAGGCACTCTCCGACGTCCTATGCAGTGAATGACATTAATCATCCGGCGGGTCGCGTCCGAAGTTTGACGGCCCTTAACAAAACCCGTTTGGTCGGGATGAATCAAGGAGGGGAGCATATGTACCAGTCTGTTCGCGATGACCTTTGCATAAATTTTTGTGTCATGGTTGAGTAGGGAGATAGGTCTAAAATTTTGTGGATAACATGGTTCCTTCCCTGGCTTTGGCAATGCAATAACTAACGCAGACAGCATCTCAGATGGAAGTGAGGCAGCGGAGGCAGGGGCGTTAAAGATCGTGACCATATTAGGTGCTAAAACTGTTTGGAAATATTTGTAATATTCTCCAACAAACCCATCCGGGCCAGGGGCTTTGTTATTAGGTAGTGCATTTATGACGGTGAGAATTTCGTCAACAGTAAAAGGGGAATTGAGCACAGTCAGTTGTGCAGGAGATAGAGAGGGTAATTGTACCGTATCTAAGAAATCTTGTATGGATTGGTCAGTAGGTTGGACTTGAGCAGGATCATCCTTCAGATTATAGAGGGAGCTATAGTAGGTGCTAAACGCATTGGCAATGGCCTGGGGGTCTATCAATTTTTGCTTGGACGTGGGGTGGTAAAGATGTGGGATAGTCGTTTTGGTCCTATTTCCTTTGACATAGTTCGCTAACAATTTACCTGCTTTATTACCGTGTACATAGAAGTGCATTTTAAGTTTTTTCTGGGTTTGTTCAAATTTGTCTAGAAGGGCCAACCTGAGATCTAATCTCAATTTCAAAAGTTTGGATTTGAGGTCTGCACTGGGATTACTTTTGTTTAAGGAGTCCGTCAACTGGATAGCTTCTAGAATGCTCGTAAGCTGCTGCCTTCGCTGCCTATTAATTCTGGCCCCCAGCTGTATCAGGAGTCCCCGCATATAGGCTTTGTGAGATGCCCATACATGGAATGGGTCAGGGACTGAGTTCTTGTTCAGTTGAAAGAATTCCTCTAGTTTAGAGCTCAGGAGTTTCAGGTCAGACTCCTGGCGTAGGATGGTCGTATTCAATCTCCATAGAGAAACCGGAGAGGATAAAGGGTCAGTCTCAATACTGAGGCAAATTGGAGCGTGGTCTGACCATGTGCAAGGAAGAATAGATGACGACGAAACTGACTGTAGGGTCCACTGGTCTGTCAAGAAGAGGTCAATCCGTGAATAGGAGTTATGGCACGGGGAGAAGAATGTAAAGTCTCTCTCTTCCACATGGTGACATCTCCAAACGTCATAGAGTTGGGTAGATTGCAAGAAAGGGTTAAGTGCAAGCTTCCTCCTAGTGCTCTGGGTCGTAGAGTCTAGACGTGGGTCTGGGGTGATATTGAAGTCGCCACACCATATTATAGATCCTCGGCGAGTACGGTCCAGTCGTTTGTGCAGCCTCCGCAGGAATTTCAATTGATGATTGTTGGGAGCATACACCGTGACTATGGTGTAAGGTTTGTTGTTGATGGAGCATAGTAGTACGATGAAGCGACCATCAGGGTCCGCAGTGCAGGAGTCCAGTTGAAAATTGAGTGAGTTTTTAATGGCAATAAGCACGCCGTTTTTCTTCCTAGGTCCATTTGCAGAGTAGATCTGGGAAAAATTTTTGTGAGAGCATGTGGGCGGGTTAGATGCCGGGAAGTGAGTCTCTTGTACACACAAGATATCACATTGCGATTCAATCGCTAGCTTCCATAAGGAAGAACGTTTTGCAGGATGGTTCAAACCGTTAGCATTCAGGGAAAGAAAGTTGATAGTCATGGCCAGGGTTGTGATAACAAGTGCTAGAAGGGTCAGAGATACTAGCGTTCCGTTAGGATCTATTGGTAGCCCTTAGATTGCAGAGGGGAACTGATCCAAAACAACTGGAATACTGTGGACGATGCGCCGCTGTGGCAGTATCGGCGGTGCTGAGTTGATGAAGTAGCTGAAAAACAGCGACGTGAGAGCCACCAAGGTAAAAACACAAAATAAGGAACAAAAACAAAATACGAATCCTGCCGGAGCACAACTGTGCGCAGGAAAAATGCGGGGTAAAGAGTTTGTACGGCCGAGGGCCATCAGGTGAGAGAACGGGCGAAGTAGTTGGAGGACTCCACAGGTATCAATTATTTGACATTGGGTTTACAGTTGGTACGTTGTGGCAATTGGAGAGTTGTAGTGGGCTGTCTGGGTCCCGCAGGAATCTCAAGAGGAGAAGTGAATTCTGGGATAATTCCCCAACTGCGTAGACGTTGCAACCCCTCGTCAGCAGAGGATATCATGCATTTGGTGTTTTGGTAGGTGATTAAAAGTTTGGCCGGATTGATCCATTGATATACAATCTTGTGATTCCTGAGGGCTTTGGTGACATTATTCAGCTGTCTGCGTTTTTGTAAAGTGTGCTGTGACAGGTCAGCGTAAATTTGTAGGTGGGCGTATGGGTCAGGCAGGGATGCCTTTTGCATCAATTGATTTTTAACATGAAAAAAATGAATTCGGAGGATAACATCTCTAGGAACAGTGTCAGACAGGTGTGATGGCTTAGGCAGCCTATGAATCCTGTCAATGACAAGCTCAATACTCTTAAGCTCAGGCAAAAGTGATTTAATCATGTTCCTGACATAAGTGGAAAGATCTGGGGGGAGTACATCTTCAGGGATCCCCCTGATTTTCACATTGTTCCGACGAGATCTATCCTCTAAGTCGGCAATCTTATCCTTAAGCCATGTATGTTCCTTGTCATGTTCTGCATGCGTTTGCTTTACTTCATGGACAGCTACAGCACAGGCATCCATTTTAGATTCGACTAGTGTTATCCTCTCTCCCATGTTAGTGACCTCATGCTTGATTTGCTGCATAAAAGATAGCATATCTGACTGCAGAGTGTTCCTCAGTGATAACATCATATCCTTGAGTGTGGTATCCATGACTGGTTGATTAACAGTCGGATACATGGCAATAGAATCAGGGTAAAGAGGTTGCAGCCCATTGTACTGTGTCATCTGGCTCACCTCACAGTGTCCAGGCAGGGAGGGATCCATCCTCATCCGTGTCTGAGCCGGGCTCCCTGTAGTAGGAGTATGGGGTGGTGAGACTTCATTGATATTTGCCATCTCTATGGAAATCCCGGGCTGCGAGTTGGCATTCTCTGTGAGGGAAGGCTGAGGGGGATCAGAGCCGTGAGGGGAGGCTGCGGCGCCGGCGCCATCTTGGCTCCGCCGATCCGCAGGCTGAAACATATAGGCAGTTAGTTTGTGAGATGTCCTGTCTTCCTTTCGCTTCACTGACATGCCCCGGGGGATCGGAGAGACCGGCGCTGTCACACAGATTACCCGCAAGTAGTGAAGTCGGCTGTATCGTCGCTTTTGCCCGCTCTCTACCTCAGAGCCTTAGAACAGAGCGTCCATCTCTGTCTCCAGCCGGCCACGCCCCTCAAAAATGATAGTTTTTAAAGGAGCAGTGATTTACTGATTTTAATGAGGCTTAAAGTGAAACTATAAAAATGAAAAATTACTTCAAATATCGTGCCTGGGGGGTCCCCTGAACGTGCCTGTAAAGTAGTGCATCTCTACGATGTATGTAGCCTGCTGCAGCAATACTTATATAGTTACATAGTTAGTGAGGTTGAAAAAAGACATCAGTACATCCAGTTCAACCTATCATGTGTGTGTGTGTGTGTGTGTGCTGTTAACCGTACATTGTATACCCCTGTACGTTGTGGTCTTTAAGGTGCCCATCTAATAGTTTTTGAAACTATCGATGCTCCCTGCTGATACGACTGTTTGCGGAAGAGAATTCCAAATCCTTACTGCTCTGGCAGTGAAGAACCCCCTACTTACTTTAAGGTTAAACCGCCTTTCCTCTAGTTTTAGTGAGTGGCCCTGTGTCTTATTGTATTCCCTTTCTCTGAATAGTTTGTTCCTTATGCTAGGGTCGCCAGTACAGTATTTATACATTGATATCATATCCCCCCTTAATCGTCTCTTCTCTAGAGAGAATAAGTGCAGTGCTTGTAGTCTTTCCTCATAGCTGATGTCCTCCATTCCCCTAATTATTTTTGTTGCCCTTCTCTGGACTCTTTCCAGTTTCAGCACATCCTTCCTGAGGACCGGTGCCCAGAACTGGACAGCATACTCCAGATGTGGCCGGACCAGAGTCTTGTAGAGAGGGAGAATAATCTCTTTATTTCTGGAGTCAATCCCCTTTTTTATACATCCCAGTATTCTGTTGGCTTTGCTTGCAGCGGCTTGGCATTGCATGCCAAGCCTGTTGTCTACCAGTACCCCCAGGTCCTTTTCCATCTTAGATTCACCCAGAGGTTCCCCCCCCCCTAGTGAGTAGCTTGCTTTCTGGTTTCTGGCACCCAAGTGCATTACTTTACATTTTTCAACATTAAACCTCATCTGCCATGTAGTTGCCCACCCCATTATTTTGTTCAGGTCCGCTTGTAAGGTTTCCACATCCTGCATGGAAGATATTGGCATGCTTAGTTTAGTATCACCCGCAAATACTGAGATTGTACTAGATATCCCCTCCTCTAGATCATTTATGAATAAATTAAACAGGATTGGCCCCAGGACAGAACCCTGGGGGACCCCACTTTCCACACCCGCCCAGTCCGAGTACTCCTCATTAATCACCACCCTTTGCACTCTCCCCTGGAGCCAGTTCTCTATCCAGGTACTCACCTTATGGTCCATACCTACCTTCCTTAGTTTGTACAGTAAGCGTTTGTGGGGAACGGTGTCGAAGGCCTTTGCAAAGTCCAGATACACCACATCCACAGGCTTACCTTTATCTAGGTGGCAGCTCACTTCATCATAGGTTAATAGATTGGTTTGGCAAGAATGATTTTTCATGAATCCATGCTGATTACTACTAATAATACCATTTTCATTACTAAAGTCTTGTATGTGGTCCCTTAACACCCCCTCCAAAATCTTGCAGACTACTGAGGTTAGGCTGATCGGCCTATAGTTACCGGGATATATCTCAGCCCTTTTTTAAATATTGGTACCACGTTGGCTTTTTTCCAATCAGCTGGCACCATACCCGTCTGTAAACTATCCTTAAAGATCAAGAATAATGGTCTGGCAATCACCTGGCTGAGCTCTTTAAGAACCCTCGGGTGCAAGCCATCCGTTCCCGGTGATTTATTTATGTTAAGTTTCTAGAGTTTAGTTCTAAGTCTATCTTCTGTTAGCCATGGCGGTACTTCCTGAGGTGTGTTGTTTAGTTTGGCCTTACAAGCTGGGTTAGTGTAGCCTCCCAATTCTTTTGTGAAGACTGAAGAGAAGAAATTATTTAACACTACCACCTTTTCCCTGTCCTCTGTGGTCAAATCTCCCTTGTCGTCTTTTATGGGGCCAATGTGTTATGGCCTCGCTTTTTTACTGTTTATATACTTAAAGAATTTCTTGGGGTTCTTTTTACTCTCTTCCGCTATATGTCTCTCGTGTTCTATTTTAGCTGCCCTGATTTCGTCTTTCCATTTCTTATTACACTCTTTGTAATGCTTGAATGCTGCCAATGACCCCCTCAGTCTTGTATTTTTTGAAGGCCTTTTCTTTAGCATTAATATGCATTTTTAAGTTGGAGTTTAGCCACCCAGGATTTAGTTTTGCTCTTTTAAATTTATTTCTCTTTGGAATGCACTGGTCAATCCCTTTGTTTAGTATGCTCTTGAAGCACTCCCATTTTTCCTCTGTGTTCTTTGTTCGCAGGGTTCTATCCCATTTGATATTTTCTAGCAGACAGCGCAGTTTTGGGAAATTGGCTCTTTTGAAATTCAGTGTCCTTATATTACCCTTATGTTTCCTATTACTATGACTAATACTGAACTAATTGACCTATGGTCACTGTTTCCTAAGTTGCCCCGTATTTCTATATCCATGAGCAGGTCTGTATTGTTGGTATTCAGTAGGTGAGTAGGTGCATTTCTAAAGCAAAAAATGTCATATACATATATACATACAAATTTGAAATCACATGTACTTGTCATACAGGTGCCAAAAATTGGGCCTTTGCTGTTGGTGGTGCCTGAACACCGTAACCAAGCCCTCGCAGTTACTCTTGCTGGGTGCAGGAACGGGACCTGCTGGTAAGAATTCCATACAAATGTGAAATTGCATGTGTTATACAGGTGCCAAAAATTGGGCCTTTGCGGTAGGTGGTGCCTAAACACTGTAACCATACACTCGTAGTTACTCTTGCTGGGCGAAGGAACGGGACCTGCTGGTAAGAATTCCATACAAATTTGAATTTGCATGTGCTATACAGGTGCCAAAAATTGGGCCTTTGCTGTTGGTGGTGCCTGAACACCGTAAACCAAGCCCTCGCAGTTACTCTTGCTGGGTGCAGGAACAGGACCTGCTGGTAAGAATTCCATACACATTTGAAATTGCATGTACTTGTCATACAGGTGCAAAAACATTGGGCCTTTGGTGTTGTTGGTGCCTGAACACCATAACCCCTCACAGTTAGCAGGGCACAGGGACAAGGCCTGCTGTTAAAAATTACATATGACATTTAAATTGTATGCACCTGTCATACAAGTGCAGAAAAAATTAGGCCTTGGGGGTTGGTAGTGACCTAAACCAAAAACATTGTTGAAAGCTAGCAGAATCAAGGTAGAGGAATAAGATAGGCAGCATATGCAGTCTTCAAGGGATGGCAGACCCCTAGCAAATTCAATCAGTTACATTAGCATCAGGGGCTTGATAGCTCTTTTTGATCCAGGTCTGGTTCATTTTGATAAAAGTCAGCAGGTCAACAGAGTCTGTGGACAGACGCACTCTTTTGTCCGTCACAAATCCTCCAGCAGCACTGAACATCCGTTCGGAAAGCACGCTGGAAGCAGGACAGGCCAGTAGCTCCATTGCATATTGAGCAAGTTCTTGCCAGTGGTCCATCCTCAAGACCCAGTAACCCAGTGGATGCTCAGCTGGAAAGGTCTCCAAGTCTGCTCTTGCGCCTAGATGATCATGCACCATATGATGGAGACGCTGCCGATGGTTGCTTAAACCTAACAGCCCCGGGTGCTGCTGAGGACTAAAGAACTGTTTAAAGGCATCAGTCAGCTGGCCGCCTTCTCCACCGCTCCTCCTTTGACTGAACGATGCCTCAGAAACACACCCAGAGAATGTTGACCTCCCAGTGTCTGGAAAGGTGGTACACAATTTTTTTTTCAAGGCATCCTCAAGATGTTTCATCCTCTGCTCCCTCTGCGAAGGCAGGATGAGCTCTGCAACTTTACCCTTGTAACGTGGATCAAGAAGGGTTGCCAACCAGTAATTATCCCTCTCCTTGATAGCACTAATCCTCAGGTCCTTTCACAGGCTTCACAGAATCAGGGAGCCCATGCAACGTATGTTTGAGGAGGCATGAGCTTCTGAGTCCTCTGGGTCACTAAGGATGACATTGTCAGCAGGAGCAACCTCTCCCCAACCACGTACAACTCCTGGGGTTTCTTGGGAATCAAAACCATCCCTTGAAGATTGCTGTATGCTATCCTCTAAATCCATGCTGCCAAAATCCTCCTCCTCCTCCTCCTATGTAATAAACAAGCAAAAAATTGGGGGAGCAAACCCTGACCAGACTTCTGAGGTTGAGCACCCCACCCCCCACACACACCTGTACTCTATCAGTGTCCACTATCAAGTAGATATAGGAGGAGTCCCTTGTAGTGCATTAGCACATCTCTCCCAGCAAGGAGTGTTGTCTCCAAGGGTTAGAGAGGCTGGATTCACCCCTTTTTTATGGATAGTGTAGGACCCACTGATAATGGGGTACTTTGACGTAGTGGTGGGCTTGAGCACGATATGGCCATATGGTGGGACTAAATCCCCATTTTTATTTATGTATTGTCTCCATATTTGATAGTCATTTCTTTTGCATGTGTGCGCTATTCTTTTTTAATATACATCTTCCTCCTATGTGTTTTGTGGTCCTTCAGGAATGATATCTGCATAAAGGGGGCCTTGTGAGGAAAGGAAGTCCTCCTCTTCCTCCCGCTGTTCTGCCTCAAGTGCCCTGTCCATGATTCCATGCAGCGTGTGCTCCAGCAGGTAGACTAGAGGGATAGTGTCATTGATGCATGCATCGTCCCGGCTCACCATCCTTGTGGCCTCCTCAAATGGTGACAGGATGATATCCTTTATCAAAAGCCACTGGCATGGCAAACAGAAGCCAAGCTCCCCTGACCCTGTGCCATACTCACACAGGCACTGATTGATGGCACTCTGCTGTGTGTGAAGCCGCTGCAGCATTGCTAACGTTGAGCTTCACCTAGTGGGCATGTCACAAATGAGGCGGTTGGTGGGCAGGTTGATTTCCCGTTGAATGTCAGATAAGTAAGCACTGGCATTGTACGAACAGCGGAAATAGCCACAGGCTTTTCTGGCTTGCCTCAGGAGATCTTGGAAGCCCAGGTATCTGCTCAAGAAACGTTGCACCCCAGATTCAGAACATGTGCCAAGCATGGAACATGTGTCAAATGTCTCTGTTGGAGGGCAGAGAAAAGATTGGTGCCATTGTCGCATACAACCATTCCTGGCTCAAGCTGTCATGGCGTCAACCATCCCTGAGCCTGCCCCTGCAGAGCTGACAGAATCTCTGCACCGGTGTGACTCCTATCCCCTAGACAGACCAACTGAAGCACAGCATGGCATCTTTTAGCCTGACTGCTTGCATAGCCCCTTGAACGCTTAGGGAGCATTGCTGCTTCAGAGGACAATTGAGCAGAAGAGAACATGGAGCCAGATGTGGCAGAACCAGAACCAGGATTTTGTAGGTGTGGTGGCAAAACAAGCTGCAACACCAAACCGTGTCCTGCATCCTTCTCAGCTGCCAGCAGAGTAACCCAGTGTGCCGTGAACGAAATGTAACGTCCCTGTCCATGCCTGCTGGACCAAGAGTCAGCAGTAATGTGCACCTTCCTGCTGACCGCTTTGTCCGACGAGGCCAAAACACTATCTTCCACATGATGGTGGAGAGCCGGAATGGCCTTACGCGAAAAGAAATGCCTTCTTGGAACTTGCCACTGTGGTGCAGCACATTCCACAAATTTGCAAAAGGGAGCAGAGTCTACCAGATGAAAAGGCAGCAATCGTAATGCTAGCAATTTGGCCAAGCTAGCATTAAGACGCTGAGCATGTGGATGGCTGGGACAGTATTTCTTTCTACGGTTCAAAAACTGGGGTAGTGAAATTTGCCTGCTGCTCAAATCAAGCAGTGGTGTACTGCTAGCATATTGGGTGCAAGTCTCTGTGGCACTCATTGCTATACCATCATCCCTCTCAATGCTGGTATTTGAGAAGGCATGAGGTATAGTAAGGTTAGAGATCACAGATGAGGAGCAAGGTGATGTATGCTTGTTTTGATCTGGTGCCTCTTTCAGGTGCTGTTGCCAACGGACTGCATGGCAGGTCATCATATGTCTTGTCAAGCATGTGGTGCCCAAGCAGGTGGTGTTCTGGCCACGCTTGATCTGCTTTGAACAGATGTTGCAAACAGCAACGCTGCGGTCTATTGCACATGTGCTGATAAAAGCCCACACTAATGAACTTTTGTGAGTCCGCGGGGAGTTTGCAGCACCCTGCACCTGTGGAGCTCTGTGCTGTGACTCAATAGGTTGGCTACTGCCTTGTTGGAGTTATGCGTCCTCCTCATTCTTCCCCTCACTCTCCTCTATCCTATCAGGCACCCAAGTACAGTCAGTGATCTCATCATCCCCTCCCTCCTCATCACTGGAGCAAACTTGGCAATATGCTTCAGCTGTGGCAACATGACTGCTGGTTTCTTGTCCGTCATTGTCACCCCCTCTCTCTAGGCTCACGTTATTCCCTTCATCAACCTGGGAACCAACATCACAGCTTTCAAATTGCTGCACATCCTCCAGAAGCATGTCACTAACACTATGATCGAATAGTTCAGGTGACTCCTCCGTGCATGATAGGTAGGGCGACAGAAGGAGTAGCTGTGGAGAAGGAGCCTGTGGAACGGGCCGCTTTGGCAGCTGCAGTGGAAGGTAAACTACTGTAAGCGTGGGTGTCAGAGGACGAGGAAGATGGACGGCTTATTGATCCACTCCACCAACTCTTCCACATATTGTGGCTGAATAACACGGGCAGCACCGGAAAAAAGGGACGGGCGTGCCCCGCCTGCAGAGGATGCATTATGTCAACTTTGAACACCAATTTTCACAATGGACACAGAGGCTGCTTGCCCTCTTTTCGTGACCTGTGAGCATCTGCCTCTCCTTGTCGGCCTTTCGGACATGATGTTGATACAGATCAATATAGGGTATATGCAACTGACCGATAGATACTCAATGACCTGATATGATGTATTCAATAGCCCTATATATAGATAGAGACATGAAGGGAATAGGGTATACGCAAGTGAGCGATTAAAATACTCTAAATATCACTTGATATGATGTTATCAATAGCTCTATATATATAGGGAAAGATGTGGTGATTATAGAATGTACGCAAGTGGCCGATTAACAATACTCTCACTGATATGATGTAATCAATAGCCCTATAGAAGAGATTTGCTGGTTATAGGATGTAGGTAAGTGACCGATTAACAATAGTCTCACTAATATGATGTAATCAATAGCCCTATAAATAAGATGTGCTGGTTATAGGATGTACGCAAGTGACCGATTAACAATACTCTCACTGATATGATGTAATCAATAGCCCTATAGATAGGGAAAGATGTGCTGGTTATAGGATGTACGCAAGTTTCTGATTAACAATACTCTCACTGATATGACGTAATCAATAGCCCTATAGATGAGATGTGCTGGTTATAGGATGTACGCAAGTGACCGATTAACAATACTCTCACTGATATGATGTAATTAATAGCCCTATAGATAGGGAAAGATGTAATGGGTATACAGTTTACACAATGACCTGATATGATGTAATTGATAGCCCTATATATATAGAGATCTATGTATGGTATATGGTCTCTGGTATGCACTACTGAATGTACTTCTCACTATCTGATCTACCTCCCTGCTAGGAATGTCTCACTGGCACCACGCTGTCTGACAAACTGCAAAGAAACAATTCTCTCCCTGACTCAAACACATTCCTCTCCCTAGAGAAGTCTGCCCCCCAGGCCGCTGCCGCAGCAGCAGCAGCAGTTCAGTTTAATGTACCTGCTGGCCGCCCCTGGGACCTGTTCCTCTCCTGCGCCCCGCCTCTTTGGTGTGCAGTAGACTGGTTGCTAGGATATGTGAAAAAAGGGGAAAATAACTGCGCTAAAGGTGAAATACAAAATATGAAGCAGCAACTTCAAGTGTGACCACACCCTCAAATCAAAATGTAAAAAATAAGTCACGCTAAATAATGTGGAACAGATGAATGTCCAAAGAACGTAAAGTCCCAATGTGTAAACGTGAATATTGATGAAAAATAACAATATATACTGTAGAAGTGGGGGGGTCATAGATTCAAACTTTTTGTGACTTTGAATTGTATTATGGGTAAAAGAAATACATTTGGTTTAAAAAATGCTAATGTCATTCTGTCTAGGTGTACACTGTGATTGACTGATCCCCTCTGAAGATTTAACTGAAAAGATGAAGAGGTGCCAGGAAAGAGCCATTAGTCCTGGTTAGGGTTGAGCGGACCCCTAGATGTCCGTGTTCGACGGGTTCGGCCGAACTTTAAAAAAAAGTCCGGGTCTGTGTCCCGGACTTTTACCGAACTTTTCCCGGACACCGAACCCCATTGAAGTCAATGGGGACCCGAACTTTAAGGCACTAAAATGGCTCTAAAACACCAAAGGAAAGGGCTAGAGTGCTGCAAATGGCAGCAAAACGTAATTAAGAGCATGGCAAGTGCTCTGCAAACAAATGTGGATAGGGAAATAACTTAAAACAACAAAAAAAACCAGAAAAATAAAACAATGTTCTTCTTCATCTCTGAAGGACGAGGCCCATATGGAGTAGTAGGGAGGTTGAGATGGTGGTGGATGTGGCGGTGACATAGGCATGTGCACAGGGTGTGCCGGGTGTGCCTGGGCACACCCTAATCACCTAGGGCACATAGCATTGCCAGTGAGGAGATGGGAAAGATCTCCCTCGGACCTGCTCTGCTCTATTTCTCTTTGCCTACAGGTACATGGCCCCGATACATTACTCTCCCTGCTGGCAAACACATGCATGTGTATTTCAACTTTGGGGTGCACACCTTAATGCAATAGGCTGCGCACACCTATGGGTGGTGTAGGTGGAAGCGGCGGTGGAGGAGGACCAGGGCCGGATTAAGAGCATCATGGGCTTGGTGCTGAGGATTTTGAAGGGCCTTAAGGGCCGTGCCTTGCCATGCACCCAGAGGAGGAAGGGTGCAGCCATGCATGCCTAATTCAACATGGGATGCTGTCTCTGAAGCCCATAAACACATCCATGCATCGGCAACTGTCCCTCCTTGTCCGGCCTTCGCGCTGTGTGGGGAGGTTCTGAGGGTGCTGCCTGGGGAAGCGAGCATAGAAGCCAGACTTCTGTGTTTACAAGTGACAGAAGAGCGGTAACAGTGAATATGGCCAACCCGGGGCCTATATAAAAGGTAGGGGCCTGGAGCTGCAGCTCCAATAGCCCCTACGTTAATCTGGCCCTGAGGAGGAGGACGAGGTAGCCAACACTGCTTCTTTTCACAAATTTTAAATGAGGGTACACCCCAAAAGAGTGAGAAAGAGCAAAAATGGAACAATGGGTGGGTAAGGTCGGTATCCATTGCTATTCTGCACAAGGTACGGAAAAGTCCCGTGGGATCCATGCCTGGTTCATTTTAATGAACGTGAGCTTGTCCAAATTGTCTCTGGACAGGCGGCTGCGCTTGTCTGTTATAACGCCCCCAGCCGTGCTAAATACCCGTTCAAATAATACACTGGCTGCAGGGCACGCCAGCACCTCCAAGGCGTAAAGGGCAAGCTCAGGCCATGTGCCCAATTTGGAGACCCAGAAGTTGAAGGGGGCAGACCCCTCATTCACTACATGTAGGCGTGTGCACACATACTGCTCCACCATGTTGGTAAAATGCTGCCTCCTGCTAAGACGTTCCATCTGAGCTGCTGGTGCTGCTGTTTGTTGTGGCGTGCTGACAAAGCTTTTCCACATTTCGGCCATGTTAACCCTGCCTTCTGAGGTGCTGGCGGTGCCCTGGTTGCGTTGGCGACCTCCTCCTCCTCCTCCTCTGCCTTGTGCTTCCACTGCGGCCCCGCTGTCAGATGGGAATGCCAGCAGCATGGCGTCTACCAGCGTACGCTTGTACTCGTGCATCTTGAGATCGCGCTCCAGTGAGTGAATTAAGGACGGTACGTTGTCCTTGTAACGGGGATCCAGCAGCGTGGCCACCCAGTAATCAGCACAAGTTAGAATGTGGGCAACTCGGCGGTCGTTGTGGAGACACTGCAGCATGTAATCGCTCATGTGTGCCAGGCTGCCCAGAGGCAACGAAAGGCTGTCCTCTGTGGGAGGTGTATCGTCCGTGTCCTCTGTATCCCCCCAGCCACGCACCAGTGATGGCCATGAGCTGGCCTGGGTGCCACCCTGCTGTGAACATGGTTCCATCTCCTCCTCCAGCTCCTCCTCCTCCTCATCCTCCAGAACTGTGCCCCTGCTGGACAATTGTGTCCCTGGCGTTTGTGTGTGCAGGAACCCACCCTCGGAGCCCCTTGCGAATGACTGCCCTGAAAGCCTTGGAAATGTTACCTCTTCATCCTCCTCCTCCTCCTCATCCTGTGCCACATCCTCTTCCATCATCGCCCGAATTGTTTTTTCAAGGAGGCATAGAAGTGGGATAGTTAAGCTGAGAACGGCGTCATTGCCACTGGCCATGTTGGTGGAGTACTCAAAACAGCGCAACAAGGCACACAGGTCTCGCATGGAGGCCCAGTTATTGGTGGTGAAGTGGTGCTGTTCCGCAGAGCGACTCACGCGTGCGTGCTGCAGCTGAAACTCCACTATGGCCTGCTGCTGCTCGCACAGTCTTTCCAGCATGTGCAAGGTGGAATTCCACCTTGTGGGCACGTCACATATGAGGCGGTGAGCGGGAAGGCCGAAGTTACGCTGCAGCGCTGCCAGGCGAGCAGCAGCAGGGTGAGAACGCCGAAAGTGCGCACAAACGGCCCACACTTTCTGCAGCAGCTCTGACATATCGGGGTAGTTTTTAAGGAACCTCTGCACCACCAAATTCAGCACATGCGCCAGGCAAGGGATGTGCGTCAAACCGGCTAGGCCCAGAGCTGCTATGAGATTTCTCCCGTTATCGCACACCACCAGGCCGGGCTTAAGGCTCCCTGGCAGCAACCACTCATTTGTCTGCTGTTCCATGCTCCTCCACAACTCCTGCGCGGTGTGTGGTTTGTCCCCCAAACAGGCAAGTTGTAAAACTGCCTGCTGTCGTTTACCCCTGGCCGTGCTGAAGTTGGTGGTGAAGGTGTTACGCTGTCCGGATGAGGAGGCGGTAGAGGATGAGGAAGCGGAGTAGGAGGAGTTAGGAACAGGAGGCAAACTGAAGCGCCCTGCAATCCTCGGTGGTGGAAGGACATGCGCCAAATTACTATCCGCCTCAGGCCCATCCGCCACTGCATTTACCCAGTGTGCCGTTAGGGAGATATAACGCCCCTGACCGTGCTTACTGGTCCACGTATCGGTAGTTAGGTGGACCTTGGCAGAGATGGAGTTGCGCAGTGCACACCTGATTTTTTCCCCCACTTGGTTGTGCAGGGAAGGGATGGCTTGCCTGGAAAAGTAGTGGCGGCTGGGCACGACGTACTGTGGGACAGCCACCGACATAAGGTTTTTAAAACTGTGCGTCTCCACCAGACGGAATGACAGCATTTCAAAGGCCAATAATTTTGAAATGCTGGCATTCAGGGCCAGGGATCGCGGGTGGGTAGGGGGGTACTTCCTCTTCCTCTCAAGTGTTTGGGAGATGGAAAGCTGAACGCTTCCACGGGACATTGTGGAGATGGTTGTTGGTGACCCAGGTGGTGGTGTTGCTGACAGATCGTCTGTTTGCGGGGTGGCAGGTGCCGGTATCACTACAGATGTGGCTGGAGCGGCCGAGACTGCAGCAGAAGAGGAAGCAGGATGAGCCAGAGACGTTTCTTGGTTTTGAAGGTGTGTACTCCACTGCAGCTCGTGCTTTGCACTTAGATGCCTGATCATGCAGATTGTGCTCAGGTTGAGAAGGTTTATGCCTCGCTTAAAGCTCTGATTGCACAGGGTGCAAACCACTCGTGTCCTGTCATCAGCACATTTTCTAAAGAACTTCCACGCTAGAGAACTCCTTTGAGCTGACTTTGGTGCGCTCGTTCCCTTGCTGCGTTGGGCAGTAGCGGGCGTAGTGTCTAGGGCACGGCTGCTCCGCTTCTGCACCCTGCTCCCTCTTCTGCTGTGCTGGTGGCTCTGTGCGACCACCGCCTCTTCCTCCAAACTACTCAGGTCACCTGCATGACGTTCATTCCATGTGGGGTCGAGGACCTCATCGTCCTCCACATCATCTTCCACCCAGTCTTCACCCCTGCCCTCCTTGTCGGTCTCCACAATGCTGAACGCCGCAGCAGTTGGCACCTGCGTTTCGTCATCATCGGAGACGTGCTGCGATGATCCTTGCATGTACTCATCTTGAGAAATAAGTGGTTGGGCATCGCTGCACTCAATCTCTTCCACTTCTGGGGCAGGGCTAGGTGGATGGCCCTGGGAAACCCTGCTGACAGAGTCATCAAAAAGAAGAAGAGACTTCTGTATGGCTTGGGGCTCAGACTGCTTGCCTGATTTGCAAGGGGGTGAGGTGAAAGACGGTTGGACATCGGCTGCAGGTGCCAACTGTGACCTTTCTGCAGTAGACAATGGGTGGGAGACAATGTGAAGGAACTGGAGGCACTGTCAGCAGCAAACCAATCTACTATCGCCTCCACTTGTTCTGGCCTCATCACTTCTAGGGGCGTATGATGCCCTACCAAATACTGATGCAGGTTCTGTCGCCTACTCACACTTGAGGAAGGTGTTTCACTTGTGCGTGTAGCTGGCACAATTCGACCACGTCCTCTCCTTGCAACAGGAGCTCTACCAGCAGCACCACGACCCAGGCCACGGCCCTTATTTGACGGTCTCCTCATATTTCTGTAATTTAAGATCTTGCCCTAGAAAGGTTTTTATTGAATAGCGGAATAGGAAATATGATCCAAAAAAGTGTATGTATCTCGCACGTACAAAACCACACTAGGCCCCAATTACTATTGTTTCTACCCCTAAAAGGATGGATGAGGAGTAGGAGGAATATGGAACAGACAGCACCCTCAAATCTTCAGAAGTATGAGATGAACCTCAAAAACTTGGAAAGGTGGATCTCACACGTACCGACACAGACTATCCCGCAATTCAATTGATCCTCAAAGGTTTTTATTGAATAGCGGAATAGGAAATATGATCAAAAAAAAGTGTATGTATCTCGCACGTACACCAACACACTAGGCCCCAATTACTATTGTTTGTACCCCTAAAAGGATGGTTGAGCAGTAGGAGGAGGAGTATGGAACAGGCAGCACCCTCAAATCTTCAGAAGTATGAGATGAACCCCAAAAACTTGGAAAGGTGGATCTCACACGTACCGACACAGACTATCACGCAATTTAATTGATCCCCAAAGGTTTTAATTGAATAGCGGAATAGAAAATATGATCAAAAAGAAAGTGTATGTATCTCACACGTACACCACCACACTAGGCCCCAATTACTATTGTTTGTACCCCTAAAAGGATGGTTGAGCAGTAGCAGGAGGAGTATGGAACAGGCAGCACCCTCAAATCTTCAGAAGTATGAGATGAACCCCAAAAACTTGGAAAGGTGGATCTCACAAGTACCGACACAGACTATCACGCAATTTAATTGATCCCCAAAGGTTTTAATTGAATAGCGGAATAGAAAATATGATCAAAAAGAAAGTGTATGTATCTCACACGTACACCACCACACTAGGCCCCAATTACTATTGTTTGTACCCCTAAAAGGATGGTTGAGCAGTAGGAGGAGGAGTATGGAACAGGCAGCACCCTCAAATCTTCAGAAGTATGAGATGAACCCCAAAAACTTGGAAAGGTGGATCTCACACGTACCGACACAGACTATCACGCAATTTAATTGATCCCCAAAGGTTTTAATTGAATAGCGGAATAGAAAATATGATCAAAAAGAAAGTGTATGTATCTCACACGTACACCACCACACTAGGCCCCAATTACTATTGTTTGTACCCCTAAAAGGATGGTTGAGCAGTAGGAGGAGGAGCATGGAACAGGCAGCACCCTCAAATCTTCAGAAGTATGAGATGAACCCCAAAAACTTGGAAAGGTGGATCTCACACGTACCGACACAGACTATCACACAATTTAATTGATCCCCAAAGGTTTTAATTGAATAGCGGAATAGAAAATATGATCAAAAAGAAAGTGTATGTATCTCACACGTACACCACCACACTAGGCCCCAATTACTATTGTTTGTACCCCTAAAAGGATGGTTGAGGAGTAGGAGGAGGAGTATGGAACAGGCAGCACCCTCAAATCTTCAGAAGTATGAGATGAACCCCAAAAACTTGGAAAGGTGGATCTCACACGTACCGACACAGACTATCACGCAATTTAATTGATCCCCAAAGGTTTTAATTGAATAGCGGAATAGAAAATATGATCAAAAAGAAAGTGTATGTATCTCACACGTACACCACCACACTAGGCCCCAATTACTATTGTTTGTACCCCTAAAAGGATGGTTGAGGAGTAGGAGGAGGAGTATGGAACAGGCAGCACCCTCAAATCTTCAGAAGTATGAGATGAACCCCAAAAACTTGGAAAGGTGGATCTCACACGTACCGACACAGACTATCACGCAATTTAATTGATCCCCAAAGGTTTTAATTGAATAGCGGAATAGAAAATATGATCAAAAAGAAAGTATGTATCTCACACGTACACCACCACACTAGGCCCCAATTACTATTGTTTGTACCCCTAAAAGGATGGTTGAGCAGTAGGAGGAGGAGTATGGAACAGGCAGCACCCTCAAATCTTCAGAAGTATGAGATGAACCCCAAAAACTTGGAAAGGTGGATCTCACACGTACCGACACAGACTATCACGCAATTTAATTGATCCCCAAAGGTTTAAATTGAATAGCGGAATAGAAAATATGATCAAAAAGAAAGTGTATGTATCTCACACGTACACCACCACACTAGGCCCCAATTACTATTGTTTGTACCCCTAAAAGGATGGTTGAGGAGTAGGAGGAGGAGTATGGAACAGGCAGCACCCTCAAATCTTCAGAAGTATGAGATGAACCCCAAAAACTTGGAAAGGTGGATCTCACACGTACCGACACAGACTATCACGCAATTTAATTGATCCCCAAAGGTTTTAATTGAATAGCGGAATAGAAAATATGATCAAAAAGAAAGTGTATGTATCTCACACGTACACCACCACACTAGGCCCCAATTACTATTGTTTGTACCCCTAAAAGGATGGTTGAGGAGTAGGAGGAGGAGTATGGAACAGGCAGCACCCTCAAATCTTCCCTCAAATCTTCAAAAACTTGGAAAGGTGGATCTCACACGTACCGACACAGACTATCACGCAATTTAATTGATCCCCAAAGGTTTTAATTGAATAGCGGAATAGAAAATATGATCAAAAAGAAAGTGTATGTATCTCACACGTACACCACCACACTAGGCCCCAATTACTATTGTTTGTACCCCTAAAAGGATGGTTGAGGAGTAGGAGGAGGAGTATGGAACAGGCAGCACCCTCAAATCTTCAGAAGTATGAGATGAACCCCAAAAACTTGGAAAGGTGGATCTCACACGTACCGACACAGACTATCACGCAATTTAATTGATCCCCAAAGGTTTTAATTGAATAGCGGAATAGAAAATATGATCAAAAAGAAAGTGTATGTATCTCACACGTACACCACCACACTAGGCCCCAATTACTATTGTTTGTACCCCTAAAAGGATGGTTGAGGAGTAGGAGGAGGAGTATGGAACAGGCAGCACCCTCAAATCTTCAGAAGTATGAGATGAACCCCAAAAACTTGGAAAGGTGGATCTCACACGTACCGACACAGACTATCACGCAATTTAATTGATCCCCAAAGGTTTTAATTGAATAGCGGAATAGAAAATATGATCAAAAAGAAAGTGTATGTATCTCACACGTACACCACCACACTAGGCCCCAATTACTACTGTTTGTACCCCTAAAAGGATGGTTGAGCAGTAGGAGGAGGAGTATGGAACAGGCAGCACCCTCAAATCTTCAGAAGTATGAGATGAACCCCAAAAACTTGGAAAGGTGGATCTCACACGTACCGACACAGACTATCACGCAATTTAATTGATCCCCAAAGGTTTTAATTGAATAGCGGAATAGAAAATATGATCAAAAAGAAAGTGTATGTATCTCACTCGTACACCACCACACTAGGCCCCAATTACTATTGTTTGTACCCCTAAAAGGATGGTTGAGGAGTAGGAGGAGGAGTATGGAACAGGCAGCACCCTCAAATCTTCAGAAGTATGAGATGAACCCCAAAAACTTGGAAAGGTGGATCTCACACGTACCGACACAGACTATCACGCAATTTAATTGATCCCCAAAGGTTTTAATTGAATAGCGGAATAGAAAATATGATCAAAAAGAAAGTGTATGTATCTCACACGTACACCACCACACTAGGCCCCAATTACTATTGTTTGTACCCCTAAAAGGATGGTTGAGGAGTAGGAGGAGGAGTATGGAACAGGCAGCACCCTCAAATCTTCAGAAGTATGAGATGAACCCCAAAAACTTGGAACGGTGGATCTCACACGTACCGACACAGACTATCACGCAATTTAATTGATCCCCAAAGGTTTTAATTGAATAGCGGAATAGAAAATATGATCAAAAAGAAAGTGTATGTATCTCACACGTACACCACCACACTAGGCCCCAATTACTATTGTTTGTACCCCTAAAAGGATGGTTGAGCAGTAGGAGGAGGAGTATGGAACAGGCAGCACCCTCAAATCTTCAGAAGTATGAGATGAACCCCAAAAACTTGGAAAGGTGGATCTCACACGTACCGACACAGACTATCACGCAATTTAATTGATCCCCAAAGGTTTTAATTGAATAGCGGAATAGAAAATATGATCAAAAAGAAAGTGTATGTATCTCACACGTACACCACCACACTAGGCCCCAATTACTATTGTTTGTACCCCTAAAAGGATGGTTGAGGAGTAGGAGGAGGAGTATGGAATAGGCAGCACCCTCAAATCTTCAGAAGTATGAGATGAACCCCAAAAACTTGGAAAGGTGGATCTCACACGTACCGACACAGACTATCACGCAATTTAATTGATCCCCAAAGGTTTTAATTGAATAGCGGAATAGAAAATATGATCAAAAAGAAAGTGTATGTATCTCACACGTACACCACCACACTAGGCCCCAATTACTATTGTTTGTACCCCTAAAAGGATGGTTGAGGAGTAGGAGGAGGAGTATGGAACAGGCAGCACCCTCAAATCTTCAGAAGTATGAGATGAACCCCAAAAACTTGGAAAGGTGGATCTCACACGTACCGACACAGACTATCACGCAATTTAATTGATCCCCAAAGGTTTTAATTGAATAGCGGAATAGAAAATATGATCAAAAAGAAAGTGTATGTATCTCACACGTACACCACCACACTAGGCCCCAATTACTATTGTTTGTACCCCTAAAAGGATGGTTGAGGAGTAGGAGGAGGAGTATGGAACAGGCAGCACCCTCAAATCTTCAGAAGTATGAGATGAACCCCAAAAACTTGGAAAGGTGGATCTCACACGTACCGACACAGACTATCACGCAATTTAATTGATCCCCAAAGGTTTTAATTGAATAGCGGAATAGAAAATATGATCAAAAAGAAAGTGTATGTATCTCACACGTACACCACCACACTAGGCCCCAATTACTATTGTTTGTACCCCTAAAAGGATGGTTGAGCAGTAGGAGGAGGAGTATGGAACAGGCAGCACCCTCAAATCTTCAGAAGTATGAGATGAACCCCAAAAACTTGGAAAGGTGGATCTCACACGTACCGACACAGACTATCACGCAATTTAATTGATCCCCAAAGGATTTAATTGAATAGCGGAATAGAAAATATGATCAAAAAGAAAGTGTATGTATCTCACACGTACACCACCACACTAGGCCCCAATTACTATTGTTTGTACCCCTAAAAGGATGGTTGAGCAGTAGGAGGAGGAGTATGGAAAAGGCAGCACCCTCAAATCTTCAGAAGTATGAGATGAACCCCAAAAACTTGGAAAGGTGGATCTCACACGTACCGACACAGACTATCACGCAATTTAATTGATCCCCAAAGGATTTAATTGAATAGCGGAATAGAAAATATGATCAAAAAGAAAGTGTATGTATCTCACACGTACACCACCACACTAGGCCCCAATTACTATTGTTTGTACCCCTAAAAGGATGGTTGAGCAGTAGGAGGAGGAGTATGGAACAGGCAGCACCCTCAAATCTTCAGAAGTATGAGATGAACCCCAAAAACTTGGAAAGGTGGATCTCACACGTACCGACACAGACTATCACGCAATTTAATTGATCCCCAAAGGTTTTAATTGAATAGCGGAATAGAAAATATGATCAAAAAGAAAGTGTATGTATCTCACACGTACACCACCACACTAGGCCCCAATTACTATTGTTTGTACCCCTAAAAGGATGGTTGAGCAGTAGGAGGAGGAGTATGGAACAGGCAGCACCCTCAAATCTTCAGAAGTATGAGATTGTGTTCACTGTACCCTACAAAGATTGTGTTCACTGCACCCCACAAAGATCGTGTTCACTGCACCTCAAAAAGGATTTTGTTCACTGCACCCCACAAAGATTGTGTTCACTGCACCCTAAAAGGATTTTGTTCACTGCACCCCAAAAAGATTGTGTTCACTGTACCCCCCAAAGATTGTGTTCACTGCACCCCACAAAGATTCTGTTCCCTGTACCCCACAAAGATTGTGTTCACTGCACCCCACAAAGGATTTTGTTCACTGCACCCCAAAAAGATTGTGTTCACTGCACTCCAAAAAGGATGTTGTTCACTGCACCCCAAAAAGGATTTTGTTCACTGCACCCCAAAAAGATTGTGTTCACTGCACCCCACAAAGATTGTGTTCACTGCACTCCACAAAGGATTTTGTTCACTGCACCCCAAAAAGATTGTGTTCACTGTACCCCCCAAAGATTGTGTTCACTGCACCCCACAAAGGATTTTGTTCACTGCACCCCAAAAAGATTGTGTTCACTGTACCCCCCAAAGATTGTGTTCACTGCACCCCACAAAGATTCTGTTCACTGTACCCCACAAAGATTGTGTTCACTGCACCCCACAAAGGATTTTGTTCACTGCACCCCAAAAAGATTGTGTTCACTGCACCCCAAAAAGGATGTTGTTCACTGCACCCCAAAAAGGATTTTGTTCACTGCACCCCAAAAAGATTGTGTTCACTGCACCCCAAAAAGATTGTGTTCACTGCACCCCACAAAGGATTTTGTTCACTGCACCCCAAAAAGATTGTGTTCACTGTACCCCCCAAAGATTGTGTTCACTGCACCCCACAAAGGATTTTGTTCACTGCACCCCAAAAAGATTGTGTTCACTGTACCCCCCAAAGATTGTGTTCACTGCACCCCACAAAGATTCTGTTCATTGTACCCCACAAAGATTGTGTTCACTGCACCCCACAAAGGATTTTGTTCACTGCACCCCAAAAAGATTGTGTTCACTGCACCCCAAAAAGGATTTTGTTCACTGCACCCCAAAAAGGATGTTGTTCACTGCACCCCAAAAAGGATTGTGTTCACTGCACCCCACAAAGATTGTGTTCACTGCACACCACAAAGGATTTTGTTCACTGCACCCCAAAAAGATTGTGTTCACTGCACCCCAAAAAGGATTTTGTTCACTGCACCCCAAAAAGGATGTTGTTCACTGCACCCCAAAAAGGATTTTGTTCACTCCACCCCAAAAAGATTGTGTTCACTGCACCCCACAAAGATTGTGTTCACTGCACCCCAAAAAGGATTTTGTTCACTGCACCCTAAAAAGATTGTGTTCACTGCACCCCACAAAGATTGTGTTCACTGCACCCCAAAAAGGATGTTGTTCACTGCACCCCAAAAAGATTGTGTTCACTGCACCCCACAAAGATTGTGTTCACTGCACCCCACAAAGGATTTTGTTCACTGCACCCCAAAAAGATTGTGTTCACTGCACCCCAAAAAGGATGTTGTTCACTGCACCCCAAAAAGGATTTTGTTCACTGCACCCCAAAAGATTTTGTTCACTGCACCCCAAAAAGGACGTTGTTCACTGCACCCCAAAAAGATTGTGTTCACTGCAGCCCAAAAAGATTGTGTTCACTGCAGCTCACACACAGAAAAATGGATGTGGATCACTGACACCTGCCTATCTCCTATCCCACACCACACAGCAATATCGATTGTAGTTTGTAGAACACAGTTTCCCTAAAATTCAGCAGCAGCCTCTCCCTAACAGGATTGAGAAGAGATCTTAGATCGGGACTAAGTGCAGACCCCACACAGCAATATCGATTGTAGTTTGTAGAACACTCTGACCCTAAAATTCAGCAGCAGCCTCTCCCTAACAGGATTGAGAAGAGATCGTAGATCAGGATTGAGTGCAGACCCCACCCCCCACACAGCAATATCGATTGTAGTTTGTAGAAGACACTGACCCTATAATTCAGCAGACTCTATCCCTAAAATGCCTACAACTCGCCCTGCCTAAACACTCCGACCTGTCCCTCAATTCTATCCGGACACAAATGGTTTTTTCCTGCCTGTCTTTCCCTAATCAGCAGCCAGCACGTTGATGTGTGCTCTGTCCCTGATCTAAGCAGCAGAATGAAGACGCTGCGGCTGCCTGGAACTTATAAAGACTTGGTCACATGCTTCAGACGGCCAATCACAGCTACTGAGACATTTGCAGGCATGGCTGGGATGGCTTAAGGCACACCAGTTAAACGATTGTTGATTGGCTGTTGAAAGCCCGCCATGAAAAGAGCGCCAAAGCATGCAAAACCCGGAAATAAAACGACCGAACACGGGCTTTTTACCCGAACATACAGTAAAGTGTCCGTGTCCGTGTACAAAAAATCCAATTATTCGGTACGAACACGAATAATACAGTCCGTGTTCGCTCAACACTAGTCCTGGTAAACACGTGGCTGAAAATACCAATCTTTATAGGAAATAACACATGTGCCTTACCTTTTTGAACTGAGATTAGAATCTCTCAGGAAAATATACCTATTCTCTTTAAACTCAATGTTACCTTCAGTAAAATTGAGCTGGCCACCTAGTCAATTAAAATTGGACATGTTGCCAATGTTGTTAATAGGAAGAAAGCCATAAGGCCTGTAATATTTTACGAAACAGGGGAGAAACCTTATGCCTAATGTATACTACAGCTCCTAAAGGGGCTTTTGGCATTTTTTCGCCAAAGCTCCTAAACTCAACTCCATGAAAGCCTATGTTTCAATGTACACATAGGCTTTTACCAGAGTTTAGGAGCTGCTGTGGTTAGGGGAACTTCATCCTCCCTCTCCTGAAGGCGGAAGACTCGTGTTCAGGATAGAAAGGTTTTGTCCATCAGCCGTGGTAAAACACAAAATGTGGAGCTTGGTTTTCCTGCTGCCGGCGGCCAAAATAGGCAGTGTATACATGAAGTCTAAGGTAAAAGAGACATAGTTGTTACAAATCATCCAAATAGACCAGCATTGACAAATCATTAATTCTTTCACTGCCAGAGCCATTTTTTCTGCACACATTTAAAATGTTTGTTTTAGGCCTGATGATTATGTAAAACCCACAAACATTATATATTTTCTGAAAACAGACACACTAGAGAATAATATCATGGTAAGTCCAATTTTTTATGTCACACAATATTAACGCAACTGTTTATGAAACATTAAATTTTAGTGAAAATTACACTAAAGGTAATTCTAGGGCAATAAATTACCCAATTTTGGGGTAAAAAATAAATGATAAGTATGCAGTGAGTAAATAGATACCCAATATGTCAGACTTTCAAATAGTGTGCACTGAAACGGCAAAAAGATTCAGTACCCTATATCTTCCATAGGCTATGCTAAATGCCCCTACAGATCATCAGTTTAGCGTTATGCGTGAATAATGGGCCTAGAACTATTGCTCTCACTAGCAGCGATGTGTAACGTGTATCGCAAGTGACATTTTCTTGCATAGGCACCCTGGATGCGTGCATTTACTTTATTCTTGTATTATTTTACATATGTTCAATTGAGCCTATTGTCTGTAATTCTTAGGTATATGGTAAAAAATATAACACTATGCATAATAAACAATGCCTAGAATTCATAATTCCATATAAAAATGAATACATGTATAAATTAACATGTATTTTTTTTTGTACATTTGCTGCTTCTGAGATCAAAACTGCATGATTTATTTTGTTGCAAAAAATGTAGGCGGTATTTACAGTATCTCTGCATATGAGGTGGGCACACTATGTATCGATAAGTAAATGGGTGGTCCATAGGTGCACAGCTGAGTTGTTACACATGATGCCAATGATGCAAACAGAGCATCATGTTTGAACAAGGACTTTTTTTGGCAAGATCATTATGGCACCTAGGTTGTGTATGCCAGAATTACTTCTTTATCTATTGGCTTTGTATGATTATGTATATTTGATGTCTGAGTACACTAAATTTAAATGATATTAAATAAAGCTTAAAACTGGCTGTAGATGGATCAAAATGTAGCCATTTTAGCAGGAAATAGACAAATTTTCATCCATCTATGAGCGGGCTGGTTGTACTAAAATTGATCTTCAGTACAACCAGTCTGTCAGGTTGTTTTTTGCATTTGATCACTGCCGGTGGCTATAGCCATTGGCAGTGATCATTGTATTCTGATAGTGGGCAAACCTCCCACTGTATGAATAAAAAAAGCTTAGAGTGTTGATGGGGGAATCAAGCAATTTTATTTCCTTTAACCGTGGTTGAAGGAAAGAAAATTGCTTAAATCAAAACTCTGGGCAAATATATATGAATTTTTTCCATGTAGTCGGATTGTGCCTCCACTGCATAAGTCAACTGCTCATTTTTGTCTAGGGGTTCAGAAAGATGAGGTATACTCACCTAATCCTCCAATCCTTCTAGCGCAAAACTGGTTCTTTCAACTCCTGACCCCCCGCCCCCACCCCACCCGAGGTCCAGCAGTCTTGTTAGGTGGACTGTTCCTGAAGTCATCACACCTATTTACCGACTCTGGATATGAAGACGTCAGGAACAGTCCACCTCTGGATATGGGGAAGCTCTGTTTTCCAAAGGATTGAAGGATTGGGTGTGTATAGGCTCTATGTTCACCTAAAGACATAAATGAGCAGTTAACCCATGCAGTGTGGGCAGAGCCCTGCTGTGTGGGAAAAATAATTGGCCAGAGTTGCGCTTTAAGGTATGGCAAGCCTAGAGTTACAAAGGACAAACAAACCGGAAGAAAGAGATATTCATGATTGATTTCTGGGCATATGTTCAATTCTCAGTCCTTTAGATGTAATTTTTGTATATTTCCCTAGAGGACTTTAGGAGATTCTGCTGTCAGCTGTCTACATATCCTGATTCATCACTGAGGATGATATATGAGTATTACAGAGATGATCTGATCTACATTCTGGAGAACTTGAACCCTCATTCTGTCCTTAGTAGGGATGATTGAACGGTTCGGGTCGACCATCGGTTCGGCCCGAACATTGGGTGTTCGAGGTTCGGCCGAATTTAGAATTTTTTGCCCAAAAAGTTCGGAATTCGGCAACCAGAACCGACCAAAATGCAATGGGACAGGAAATGGGCTTTAAAAGCCTGTGATTGGACCAGAACCATCAGTAAAAGCCAATTGAGGTGGCAGGAGAATGCTAGGAATGTGATTGGATTGACTAGGGGGTCCATAGTCCAATCATTAGTGAATACGCCCCCCAGTATATAAGATCGCCCCCGCCAAATTCCTAGCATTCTTGTACGGGACATGAAAGAGAGTGGAATGCTGTTCTGTTCTAATGTGTTACAAAGTGTCATTTAGCTATTTTTAGTGTGAGGAAAGGGATATCTAGTGTAGTTAGAGTGCTCCTTTTACACTTTAGTTAGCTTCAAAAATTTAGTTTCTGTAGGGAAAGTGTTAAGTGTAAGGGGACCGTAGTGTAGTGTAGGGTTAACTGACAGTGACTGCTATGGAAGGGTGACAAAACCCCTCCATAGCAGGGTGACCGCTATAGAGAAATGATCATTTCTGTGAGTTGCTTCGGAACTGGAATATGGCTTCTCACCAGCCAAGCATTTTTAATGCTGCAGGGGCTGCCACTGCCAGTGCTTTTTTGAGGACATGTTTGATGTCAGACATGACATCTGAACATGTGTATAGGGGGTATATATACACATATATGTCTGTATATATACCCCTAGACATATATAGGTGTGATAGTAGCAGAAATATATGCTTGCGCTAATGAAATCATTTACACTGATATATTTCTGCTACTATCACACCTATATATGGCTAGGTGTCTATACACATATACGTATGTGTGTATATATACCACTATACACAAGTTCAGATGTTTTGCCTGCCTCTAAAGAACCCAAAAAAATGCCAAAAAAAACGCTAGCGTCAAAAAAAAAAAAATGCCCAGGTGTGTTTTTGCTGGCATTTTTTGGGGGTTTTTGGAGGCAGGCAAAACATCTGAACTTGTGTATAGTGGTGTATATACACACATACATATATTTATATATATACACACCTAGACATATATAGGTGTGATAGTAGCAGAAATATATGCTTGCGCTAATGAAATTATTTACACTAATATATTTCTGCTACAATCACACCTATATATATCTAGGTGTGTATAAACATATAAGTATGTGTGTATATATACCACTATACACAAGTTCAGATGTTTTGCCTGCCTCTAAAGAACCCAAAAAAATGCCAAAAAAAACGCTAGCGTCAAAAAAAAAATGCCCAGGTGGGTTTTTGCTGGCATTTTTTGGGGGTTTTTGGAGGCAGGCAAAACATCAGAACTTGTGCACAGTACCACTATACACAAGTTCAGATGTTTTTCCTGACTGCAAAGAACCCAAAAAAATGCCTGCTATTAAACCGGCAAGGTGTTACAGCAGAGAAGCCATACTCCTGTGCTGAAAGTGTTCTAATACAAACAATCCCTTTTTTTTCTGGTTCTGGACATGCTACAGAGCTGAAACTTCACAGGTACACCTTTTAGACCCCCCAGACACAAAATCACACAAAAAAAGTTCTTAAAAATTGTAATTTTTGATAAAAAAAAGCCAATTATTGAAAAAATTTAAAAAAAAAGAGATTTTTTGATTTTTACTTTGGATTTCGTATCTGGGGGGGTCTAAAAAGTGTACTTGTCAAGTTTCAGCTCTGTAGCATGTCAAGACCAGAAAGAAAAAGATCGTTTGTATTAGAACACTTTAAACACAGGGGTATTGTTTCTCTGCTTTAACACCTTGCCGGTTTAATAGCAGGCATTTTTTTGGGTTCTTTGCAGTCAGGCAAAACATCTGAACTTGTGTATAGTGGTACTGTGCACAAGTTCAGATGTTTTGCCTGCCTCCAAAAAACCCCAGCAAAAACACACCTGGGCATTTTTTTTTTGACGCTAGCGTTTTTTTTTTGGCATTTTTTTGGGTTCTTTTGAGGCAGGCAAAACATCTGAACTTGTGTATAGTGGTATATATACACACATACTTATATGTATATAGACACCTAGCCATATATAGGTGTGATAGTAGCAGAAATATATTAGTGTAAATGATTTCATTAGCGCAAGCATATATTTCTGCTACTATCACACCTATATATGGCTAGGTGTGTTTATACATATAAGTATGTGTGTATATACACCACTATACACAAGTTCAGATGTTTTGCCTGCCTCAAAAGAACCCCAAAAAAATGCCAAAAAAAAAACGCTAGCGTCAAAAAAAAAAAATGCCCAGGTGTGTTTTTGCTGGCATTTTTGGGGGGTTTTTGGAGGCAGGCAAAACATCTGAACTTGTGCACAGTACCACTATACACAAGTTCAGATGTTTTTCCTGACTGCAAAGAACCCAAAAAAATGCCTGCTATTAAACCGGCAAGGTGTTAAAGCAGAGAAGCCATACCCCTGTGTTGAAAGTGTTCTAATACAAACAATCTTTTTTTTCTGGTTCTGGACATGCTACAGAGCTAAAACTTCACATGTACACTTTTTAGACCCCCCAGATACGAAATCCAAAGTAAAAATCAAAAAATCTCTTTTTTTTTAAATTTTTTCAATAATTGGCTTTTTTATCAAAAATGACAATTTTTAAGAACTTTTTTTGTGTGATTAATAGTTAATGGGGCATGACCCAGAACCCTAGGCACTTTTTAGGGGCATTTATTGGGTTTTAGGGCTTAAAAATGGTGTTTTTTGATTACCGAAGTTCGGGTCCCATTGATTTCAATGGGGTTCTGAAATCCGGGCCGAACTTTTGGGAAGTTCGGATGTTCTGGCCGAACCGAACTTTTCAAAAGTTCGATCATCCTTAGTCCTTAGTGAACTAAAATCTCAGGATGTCCTAAATGTAGAGGTAAGATTACAATATTTCCAAAATTATCCGCACCGCATGTCAGCAAAAGGTAACAATGTGAATAGAGGTAATCACACGTACCTAATGTTCCCAATTCTCAAACTGCTGTTTGAAGATCCTGGTCAAAGTGATTTCTGGGACATAAAAGTCTTTGGAAGCATTGGGCTTGGTTCATACCTAGGGTCTCCTAAATGCAATTTTTTTATGGATTTTGTAAGCTGCATGAATAGGGCAGCCCATGCATTTCAATAACGCACAAAAAATGCGCTTCTGCTTGTCACGTTTAGGATCCGTTAACAATGAATGACACTGCAAGTGCAACATTGTTTTTTTGCTCATTCCGTGAGTGACGAAAAACATGCACTTTTGCACGCATTCACAGAATGCTTAGGTGAGAATGGAGCATTTGTGTTGGACTCAAAATGTCTATGGGAAAACCTCTGTCCAGTTAAGCTTTTGGAAAACCAACATCTGGTCCCAGACATTGACTCAGGCAGCTGCCTTTTGCAGGGGAGAAGCTAGTCTTCATCAAGCATTAACCACTTGCCTTCTGTGCACTTAAACACCCTTCCCATCCAGGCCAATTTTCAGCTTTCAGCGCTTTGACTGACAATTCCGCAGTCATGCTACACTGTACCCATATGAAATTTTTATCATTTTTTTCACACAAACAGAGCTTTCTTTTGGTGGTATTTAATCACCTCTGGGTTTTTTATTTTTTACAAAAAAAAGAAAAAAAGACAGAAAATTTTGAAAAAAAAAAGTTTTTCTTATTTTCTGCGAGTAAATTTTGAAAATATATTTTTCTCCCTCACTGATGTGCGCTGATGAGGCTGCACTGATGGGCACTGATAGGCTGCACTGATGGGCACTGATGAGGTGGCACTTATGGGCACTGATGAGGTGGCACTTATGGGCACTGATGAGGAGGTACTAATATGCCGCACTGATGAGCACTGATAGGCGGCATTGATAGGCGGCACTGATAGGCGGCAATGATAGGCGGCACTGATAGGCAGCACTGCTGGGCACTGAGAGGTGGCACTGCTGGGCACTAAGAGGTGGCACTGAGAGGTGGCACTGCTGGGCACTGAGAGGCGGCACTGACGGGCGGCACTGATGGGCACTGATAGGCGGCACTGATAGGCACTGGCGGATGGCACTGATGGACACTGACGGGTGGCACTGATGAGCACTGATGGGCGGCACTGATGAGCACTGATGGGCGGCACCATCAGTGCCCACACTCAGTGCCCATAGTGCTGCCAGTCAGTGCTCATCAGTGCCTAGATAAGCAGGCACTGATGGGCACTGACTGGCAGCACTATGGGCACTGATTGTGGGCATTGATGGGGGCACTGATGGCGGGCACTGTGGGCACTGATGGGGGGGCAATGTGTGTGGTTTTTTTACCTATAGTAATCAGGGCACTGGTGATCAGTGCCCTGATTACATTTGTCTGTGTCCCCAGCGGCTTTCGGCTCCCCCTCCTTCCTCACACTGCAGTGTCTATGTGAGGAAGGAGCGCCGGCGATGAGAGATGATCTCATATGTTTACATATGAGATCATCTCTCATTGGACGGCTTGATCACGTGGTGAATGGCCGCTGTGATTGGCCATTCACCACGATCTGTGATCGGCCGTGTCCAAGGGACACGGCCGACACAGATTCTCCCCGATGCGCGCTCGCGGGAGCGCGCAGGGGGGCGTGTCACTGGTGGCCGTTTAAAAACGGCCTCCCGAAAATTCAAGTCCGCGCTGCAGCCGTATATAGGCTGTAGCGCGGATGGGAGGGTGTTAATACAGGTTACTTAGTGCATTCTGTCATGATTTTGCTAACATTAACTGCTCAAGCCCAGAAAAAGAGGGAAGATTTTCCCCCTGAAACGTGTTGGCTGCATTTGGTTATATTACCCAATAAATGTTTCTAAAAGTACATCAAGTGTGATAAATGTACCAGGTGCTCCTCTGTTCAAATCCAAACTATTTTTCAAGTAGAATTTCTCGACAAGACTCTGGTCTGACCGCATCTCAGGTCTGCCGTCCAGTTCTGGGCACTGGTCCTCAGGAAGGATGTGCTGGAACTGGAGAGAGTCCAGAGAAGGGCAACAAAGCTAATAAAGGGAATGGAGGACTTCAGCTATGAGGAATGACTACAGGCATTGAACTTATTCTCTCTGGAGAGGAGATGCTTGAGAGGGAATATGATATCAATGTACAAATACCGTACTGGCGACCCTAGCATAGGGAACATACCTTTCAGCGAAAGGGAATATAAAAGGACTCGCGGCCATTCAATAAAATTAGAAGAGAAGCCATTTAACCTTAAATTGCGTAAAGGGTTCTATACCCTCAGAGCGGTAAGGATGTGAAATTCTCTTCCACAAGCAGTGGTATCAGCAGGAAGCATTGATAGTTTCAAAAAACTATTAAATGGGCACCTTAACGACCACAACATACAGGGGTATACAATGTACTATTGATATAAACACTTATACACATACTCATCATAGGTTGAACTGGTGTCTTATTTCAAACTCACTAACTATGTAACTAATTCCAAATTAAAAATACATTTTTATAGTATTGTGATTTAAGCACAATTAACATTTGTAGATGTTCTCTAAAATATAGCAAATCTTCCTTTTTTGTGAAGTGTGTTCAATCTTAAACTTATTGAAGGATTTTCAATCATAAATGAGCAAGCAAAAAAATGTTATTTATGATAAATGGGAAGGCGGAGCCTGGAGTTGTGGGAGGGGAGGAGCCGCCTATTTAAGGTCAGGCCCCCCGCCTCTTCTGGGCTGGTGCAGGGATCGCTTATTTTTGGGTCACGCCCACTACCAGGAGTCTGCCGTACGCCGCCTTTTACCAGCAGCAGCACCACCTAGGAGGACGCTTCCGGGTCAGCCAACAGGCACCTGGCTTCTCGTGAGCACGGGGGGGAGGCTGGGGCTCAGCCTTCCCCCTCCATTTTACCCTCCACCAGCCGCACTGCCTCCCTGCTCCCTCCTTCACTCACGCAGTGTGGACTGCAGCTTCCCTCCCCACTATCATAAGCTCCTGCAGGCGGGGGTCTCGCTCCGGCTGTTCCTGCCCCTTTTCTGTGTTGTGAACATATCTGCCTGAAAGCGGCCTCCCTTCCTCTCTACTCCCCGTCATCCATGGGGTTCGAGCAAGCCCACACATTCACCTCTCGGCCATCCATCTTCACCAAGTTAGTTCTGTGCTGCAACTGCCGAACACTGTGTCACACGTTCCCACCGTTCACATACACATTCTATATTCATTCATCCTCTCTGTCTCTGCCATCCCAGTCTGTCCCCTTACTCTCTCGCTGTGTGACAGCCTTCACATCACCGCTGCAACAGGATCATCCTCCGGGTCAAGTTTCACAAACTTCCATACGAACTTTCACAGCAGTTCCCCTCTTTCATTAGTGATAACAGACTGTGTTTTCCGGGTACTGGTGACACCTAGTGTTCTTATAAAAAATTACACCATGCTGCAGCCTGTTCACTTTTGTCATTTCTGCAAGCCTGTTTTAGGAACTTTTTTTTTGGCAATTTTGTTTTCTTCCTTGTTTCATATTTCTGATAACCTTATTTCCTGAAACCAGTCACATACACATGCTTTGACGGGTAGGGTTCAGGAACTCGGCTTTCACAAAGTACCCTGGGGGGGGGGGGGGGTATGGGCAAGTTCTCCAGTTACATTACCTAGATACAAAATTTCCAAATCAGCAGTCCTTTCAAATTCCTCCGCCATTCCGCCCGCCCCCTCCCCAGTTTGGCATATCTCAGATGCCATCCCTGATTGCCAACCAGGTTGCTGCATCAAAAAAAAAAAAAAAAAAAATATATATATATATATATATATATATATATATATATATATATACATATATATATATACAAATATCTCATGGGAAGCAACTTTTCTTTGCCACTAAATCACACCTTGGTTGCACCAGCTCTCATCCTGCACAGGCAGCCCCCCTGGCCATGCCACCCTCCCGCCATCCAGTCTCACTCTGGCATCCGCTGGGGGGGTGTTTACCAGCACAGATTTTCATGCAAATTCTTTATTTGTTTTCTTTGCCATCATGTTGAGTTACATGGTCATTTTGTTTGTAACATACGGTATGTCTTATTTTGACGTTTCCCGCAGGTACCACATCTCAAAAAAAAAAAAAAAATGTTTTTCTCAGTTGCAACTCTCAGGCGGTTCGGCCATAGCTCCCGCCCCCCTCGCCTGGCTTCCTGCCATCGCCCAGGGCCTTGACACGCAAGGACACGCTCCAACCACACTCCTGGTTCACATCCTGGCGAATACGTACTCTTGGGGGGGTGGGCCTAGTCCGATTCCCCCCCTCCCCCAGTCGCAGGTTCTGGTGGGCATTTCAGTACAGCCCCTCTCGACACGCATAGGGTTGGCGTTCGTAGGGCACGTCAGTTGTTGAGTCAGGCGCTTATGTCACCTCATTTCAGGCGCCAACCGCTCTTGTTTCACCCATACAGGCGGAACGCACAAGCATTATCAGACGTACAGCCAAGTCTTTTCAGACCCCTCACAGGTTATTACAGGCATGCTGTCCCACTTGGTCATACTCTTCCATGGTTACCTGGGTTCAGGGGGGGGTAGTTAGGTAGGTCAATTGCAGTTAGCCCGAGACCAACACCCATCCTCACGCGGAGGTTTTTCGCCCATCGGTCCAAATCATAGCTAGTGTCTCGGTTACCCCGCTAGTGTAGAGAGGGCGTCACCTTCCCAGAGGCCTACACCCCGCCATTTCATTACTTGGCATAGCGCAGGGCCAACTCATAGACAGCGCCTCTACCTGCCGCTGGGTTAGTTAGGGCCTCACGTCCCACTCACTAGTACTGGTCTTCTCCTGGGAAACCTTGGGGGGACACACGCCAGTCAAACGTGTTCATCTGCTTATGTTTCATGACTTTTGCCTTCATGTTTTCCAGGTTGTGCCACGCGTCAGACATAGGGGAACGCTCCTCCCTACCTAGTACGCCAGTCAGGCCTCCTAAGCCGGTTCCGGTCCCTACCACAGGAGGAAGCCAAGGCTTGACGAGCTCTTGGACCATCCCAATGATCACCACCGAAATAAGACGGAGAGGAATTCCGTTTCCGGCCACCGTCAGGAAGTCTGAACTTTTCAGGTTTTGTCGACCTATACAGTTCCGCAGTCAGGGTCCGGCTCGCGGGACAATGTGCACGATACCTTAGTCAGGATCCAGGCCACTATGGCATCCGTCTTATCCTCCATCAACAGCCTGAATCAAAGGATGGAGAAATCTAGAAACCCCGGCTCCCACCCCCTCATCCCCGGGTTTCCCACCCTTCCAGGTTGCTGCCCCAACAGTCTTCAGTATGTCGTTGCAGGTACTCCTACCTCCCTGGCCGCCATCACACATATCACGCCAGCTCACATGGTCCCTCCCAGCATCAAGAAAGACATCCTGGAGGGCAAAGACGTTTACCTCATGTCCCTGTTGTTAGCATCCTAGGACGTCGTAGGAAGTAAGACCCATAACCACAGCAATCCTCCTGGGGTGCTCAAGGCCAAAAAGCCCAGGTTGAACAAGGATTTGTCCATCCCGGAGTTCGTGTTGGCTTTTGGTCTGGTTAGGGATTGTGATGTGCTTTAATTTCCCAAACCGCAGGGGGGGATTTGGATTTGCACTTGCACAGGGTGGTTGATTCGGGGTACAAGTACAGCGGCTCAGCATTCTACGTTACCATTGTTTTGTTTTTTGTTTTTCAGCCAAGGTGGCCGCTGCCTTAGCCCAGTTCAACATTCGGGCAGACTGGGGCCAGTTGGACATGGACTTGTTCTGCTACCACTTCGCCGAGCTCGCTCCTTCAGCCTGTGCCAACTGTGTCTTCCCATCCCACCAACTTGTGTTCCTCCAATCCAATTCCACCACAATCAGCAACGTCGACCCTGGTACCAGCAGAGTCGATCACAGAGCTTCCAGAGACAGGCTAGACGGGTATCGTGTTGCCGGCAAGACACAGGTTGCAACAACTTCAATGCAGGAGGTTGTAGGTTCAACGCCACAAGTTGTTGCATGTCTGCTCTACCTAAACCGTCTCTTTCCGAAGGAATTACTGACCAAATGACACATTGACCAAACGACACGTTGACACCTGTGCTTTCTTTTTGGAGTTTCCACCCTTCTCAAAGATTTAGTCAAGTTTCTTACAGGGCTTCCCAGTAGGGTTTCAGTTGGGGCCAGTCGCTCTACCGGCAACTACGGTGGAGGGTAACAACTTACAGTCGGCCTTATCCAACCCTTCCGCAGTCAACACCGTTGTCACAGTCGGAGGTTGACAAAGGTTTTATGTTTGGGCCTTTTGGCACGCCGCCTTTTTATTTTTGGTTTTCTTGTTGGTGTACCAACCCATTGGGCTCACCACTGGGAAGTACAATAAAAATGCTTGATTATTGACCTTTCGGCAGCTCATTCGGTTATCACCCCTAGCCTCAATTTTCTCCTCCCCGCTGAGGAATTTTTTCTCTACAGTACGCCTCCGTGGACAATGCCATCCAGGCGATCTTGCAGGCCAGTAATGCTGCCTGGCTAAGCTGAACGGACATATCCGATGCCATCAAACTACGGCCCGGCCCATTCACCAGTCGTTGTGGCACCTGCATGGTGTCAGGTGGGAAGGGTCTTACCTTTCGCTGACCGCTTGACCTTTGGGGCCAAGAACAGCCCATCAATGTTTGACATGTTAGCAGAAACGCTGTGCTGGCTCCTTTGAACGTCAGCCGCCATCCAGTGGTATTTCATTACCTAGATGATTTCCTGTCCATGGAAGTCGCACCTTCAACATCAACTTTCAAGCGCTTTTGTGTACCGGCTTTTCAGTCTGCCCCCTGGTCTTCAGCGCGAGGGCAGCTTTATCTCACAGGACGGTCAGGCCAGGACAACTTGTCTATGTGGGATGAGTTCCTGGCCCACTGGTAAGGCATGAACATGGTCATTTGCCGTAGGTTAGACTGCTCTCCAGTGTTATGGACTGACGCGGCGGGCCATGCCGGGGTTCGTGGCCATTGTTGGGACTACAGGTGGTTAGGGATAGTTGTCCACCAGAAACATTTAAATCTGCCATCTTTCAATTCCACCTTGGCCCCTTTTTTTTCGAATATTACCCCTCCATGGCTGCTGCTAGAAAGGGGGGTCCCTTTTGGGCGAGCCAAACTGCAAGTGCTTTACCGGCTACGGGGCAGCAGGCGACTTCATCAATGGGGGGCGGTCCTCCCCCCTCGACATCAGGAGTTTAGTCAGAAGGCTTACTTGGTTGGCCGACACATTGCACTTCCACCTGGTTTGCGAGCAGGTGCCAGGTGTTCTTAACACAGCAGCTGATGCCCTTTCTCGCTCCAAACTTACAGGTCTTCCTCCGGGCACGTCCCACGGAAGAGGAAATCCAGGACGAACCACCACCGTTCCAGGAACTCATCCTGGATTAGCTGTTTTCATGGCCCATGGGTTCATGCTAGCCCAGTCAGCACTGTCACCCAACACCAGACGCTCCTACGCGCGAGCTCTGATTGTCTTTCATCAGGTTCATCACAGAGTTCAATATTTCTGTCTGGACCCGTTGTCATTAGAAACCATCGGGGAGTTTTCTTCCTTTTGCCATTTAAACTTGGAACTGGCGCACAGTACAATTAAACACTACCTCTCCAGAGTTCAGTTTCACATCAACATGTACCCCAGTCGCGATACCTTCATGGCATCAAGGCCCATCAAGAAAAGGCATCCTTCAGTTGGAAGGCCGCAAGCCTAAGTTTCGTCAACCAATCGACGGCTGCAGGTTCTGGGCTTTGCCCGACTTGTTGGACACTAAGCCATTTGAGGCAGCGTCCTATGATGCCATCAAGACAGCCATGTACCTGGCTTTCTACAGGTTCCTACTGCCAAACGAGTTCACCGTGGGGTCAGTACCGCCACATGTCAAGGAGGGCAGACCCAGTTAAGGTGGACGTTCATTGTCCTGACACTCCAACAGTCCAAGACCAATCAACTGGGGCCACCAGTCGTCATACCACTGTATGCTTTTTTCAACAGATGGTGCCCTGTGCAGTTGCTGAATCGTCTCATCCGGGTGGGGCAGGTTAGGGATGCTTCCCTGTTGAGCCTCTATGGCAGGCCTCTCGCCACGCCCAGGTTCGTCAAGTACTTAAGAACCCTGCTGGGTAAATTAGGGTGCGATCCTGCCGCCCCCTCCGATCAATCATTTCACTTAGGGACAGCCATGGCGGCCTCCAGCCTTAGCATTCCTGTGCATATCTTCAAGAGACCAGGGCAGTGGGAATCCCCCACCTACTACAGCTGCAACCAATGCGAAGGCAAGCTCAGACAGGAGTCACTGAGTTAGCCAAATGAGTTTCGGTTTGTTTCTTTCCTTTTTGCATACAATGCACTTATATTAAAAGTTACTCGCATGCTCTCTTTTTGCCCTCTTTATTTTACAGGCCTGCCCGAACGACGGTTTTGGCATGCTACTATCGTAGTTATTTAATTATTGTCATGTTCTCCATCTCGGCTCATTTCCCTGACCACAAATGGGAAGGCGGAGCCTGGAGTTGTGGGAGGGGAGGAGCCGCCTATTTAAGGTCGGGCCCCCCGCCTCTTCTGGGCTGGTGCAGGGATCGCTTATCCCTCCCACCACTGCCCCTTTTCTACAACATTCCCTTCTTCTTCTTCCTTCTTGGCGGGCCCTCTTTATTTTACAGGCCTGCCCGAACGACGGTTTTGGCACGCTACTACCGTAGTTATTTAATTATTGTCATGTTCTCTATCTCGGCTAATTTCCCTGACCACAATAATTATTATCATTATTTTTATTATTTAAGAAATAAAATGAATGCATTTGTTTTTGCAGAAATACATGCCAATTATACAAGATGCCAGTACCTTTTCCAGCATCTTGTACTCTGGTACAGGGAAGAGAAGCTGTGATCGGAAATGTCTCTGTACACTGTTAAAAGATCATCCCCATCCTAATTTATTGGCAATTCTGGATGAAATTCACCAAAAAGGTAACAGTAGCTTGTTTTTATAATCACATGTGTTATGTTATTGTAGCACTGCCCCTTGGGGACTGCTGAATTCTTCACCTTTTGGGGGCCCTCTGGGTTACTGTTAGCAACTTCATGCACAAACTTAACACTGTACTTTCTGGCTCAGTCAATGATCAGTCTAGAGGTTGTGGTTGTTTTTGTTGTTTTATTTTAAATAGGGATGGGAGAAGAGATAGATTGGGATACTCCAGAATTTGGCTATTCACAGTTGATGAGGACTCCTATCTGAAGATGCAGCAAAGCTGCAGATTCACCTTGCCACTAGATGAATTTAAGGTAAAGTCTCTGTCATGAAACTTGATTGAGCAACTATCTTCAGGTATCTATCTTTCATTACACCAGCTGACACCCGTCCTCTGACTACTCTACTCCGGGGTGGTCCCCTCACAGGTCAAGCCCTCAGAAATGATCCACTGTACTCACGATACTGTTTTTCCAGGTTCTCCAGTGTCTCAACCCCTCTACTCAGCTCTCCTGGACCTCTGGGTCCAGCTCCTTCCTTCTGGTTCACCAGGCCGACTGCCTGTGACCACATGCCACCAATGCAGAGGAGGAGACAGCCATCACCCCCCTCTGGGACTCTGCTCACCAGTCTAAGACCCCAAGCACATGTGCTCTTGGCTTTTATATCACACCCCAGAATGCATGGAGACAACCAGTCTGTACCAATCACTGAGGCTGTATCAAAGCCTGTGTACCCATTGGCCTGGTTTCCTCGACTGTTTATTATGCCTCCCTATTGGACCAGTGTGGACACTCCCTAGACAAGCTGAATCACACACACTGAGCACCATGAGCAGACCTAACTCACAGATCCTGCGCTCTGTTAAGCAGGAAGCAATATAGAATTTGCCTGCTGCTCCTCTGATAGGTAGACAGAGCCAAAACTATACTCACTCACTAGCACCTACCTAGGGGGGTGCTACACTATAATCATCATTAGCACAAATAACATTAGACTCAATACATTAGACCATAACAATTGCTACTGAAAGCTGATGGTGATGCATGGCTGCCTCTGGCTCAGAACAATATTAGTATACAGAACAAGCCTTAGGCTGGGATCACACTTATGTGTATTGGATGCGGGTTTCCCAGCATCCAATTCACATGACAGGAGACTGTGACCGGCCGGTTCACACATCTCCGGTGCAGTCGCGGAGTGCACTTCAGAAGGGTCCTGTGCGTCTTTGGCTCAGTTTCAGGTCCCAATTCAAGCAAAAATTCAGATCTGATTCGCCCCTGAATCGGTGGACAGGAATGCACCAGGCCCCTGCTGCAAGCCACTCCACAAACAGTGTGAACCCAGCCTCACAGAGCTACTTCCCCACTCCTTCCTTCTTTGCAACAGGTGCCTAAATTATTGGAATTGCTTGGGTCTAGCAGTTACCTGTAGCGATACCACAGGAGAGCAGGCCACATGCTCCTCTGTCTTCTGTAGTGTTGTCATCAGCTGAGGAGGAGATAATTTTTTGAGACAGAAAGACAAGTATCACTCCTAGCTATTTTCTACTACCCCAGCTGACATATCATTCCATGGTCACTTTCCATCCTCAACATCCCCTGAATCTCCGGCAGCCATGGTATGTCTTTTAGTATATATAAACCTTTGTAAATACCTTATCTGTGAATGAATTTAATTACCAGTCATAGCCTGGGAATTTCAAGGACTCTATAGAGAGCTTGTATGCAGGTGCACTTTAGCCTCCCTGCAAGAGAGGCTGGTGCTGGTCGGCGGCTGCCATGCAGAGAGGGCAGAGGAAAAGGGGGAACCAGGTTCCTCTGAGTCCTCCATATGTCTCATCAGGAAAGCAGCTGTCCGATTGGATGCTGCTGCCCTAGTTGACCTGGCGACCATCTTTGATGTGTGCAGTGCTTATAAAAAGCACTGTCCTCTTCCAGTTGGTGAGCATTTAGGGTAGTGGTTAGTACAGGGACAGATCTCCTGATGGCTAAGGACAGTGGGATTAGCAGTCAGGGTCAGGTTCCTGTGAAGGAGGGACAAAGCAGGCACTGCTACTGTGTACCATCAGTAGCCTTCATGTCTTGGGGCCCGGTTTCCAGCCTGCTTTCCAGTTGCCTCCTCTGTTGTACGCTGTCAAATGTGTCTCAAGTGTATGTCATACTTCCTGTCTAATTCATTGTAATTGTTCAGGTCCGGTGTGGCCATGTCTGCAAAATTTGCTGTTCTCTCTTAACATCACTACATCAATTTACTTTGCTGCATTAATCAGTCTCCAGGTGAGCTCCATTTCCCTTCGGGCAGCAAGCATGGGTCAGACCAACGCTAAGTGTAAGTCAGAAGGATATGCCCCACCCAGAAACTGGCACGGATGGTAGTACTATGGCCACTATGGCACCACTGGGGGCAGCCTTAGCTCTGGTACCCACATTCAGCGGGTCCAATATCTCACTGACAGGGGAAGAAAGATTGAAGAGTGCCTTTATCAGGAGCCTGCCAGATTGATCACAGAACTAGCGATTAACTCACTAGAGGATGTAGCCCGCCAAGCAGTGATGGTACTTCAAGAGGGTGAGCGTGTCAGCCTTGAGAAAATCATGTAAAGCCCAAAACATAGCCGAATACACATTCCTAGAAGTTTTAACACACTTCACCTCCAAACAGATGAAAGCAGAAGACATAGGCTCTCAGACTGCCCGTCTCCATTTTCAACACACCTTATTATAACTGTCAATACACATCCCCACAGTAGACGTCTTTAGCATCTCTTTAGTCTCTCAATGTGTGGAGAAGTCCTCTGCTGCAACAGGCAGCTTTAGGCCTGTAACATTGATCCCAGTCTGAGTCTGTATCTTGGGGTGCCATGGACCCGAGTCCAAAGCAACACCACTCCCATGGTCCTCCAGCATATACCCCCACACAGAGGTGCACTCCCCTACAAGCCAGGGCCCGTAGTCCGTGGGCAGGAGGCTGGCCTCCACACTCCTCCAGTAGCCCGTGGCGAACGTCCCAGCAAATGGGCGTTCATCACACATACTATTGTTGTTAGAGCAGTGAATTTCACTATGGCATGAAAGGAAGCCATTCATTGTTTACAACTGTCATGTGATCTGCTGTGATTGGTCACAGCGATCACATGGTAACAGCATTGGGCCAGTACACTGACCAGTCATCTGCTGTGAGTAGTGGATACAGTGGGTGCTAGATCGAGTCAGAGCACAGCTCAGAGGGGCCGCACTAGGCGCGTTCTTGGGAGGACATCATATGACATCCTCCCAGAACAATAGAGTTCCTGTCTGAACATCATTTTACAGTGGCGCAGGTAGGAAGTAGTTAGGGGGGCACACTGGGGGACCTTACAAAAGGAAATATGCCAGTTTTGAGCTGTAAATATTGGCGCAATTTTTGTACTCCAATTTACAATGGTATGAGACAAGTTCTATGTGATGCTGCACCAGCCAAGCAAAATCACATTAAAAGCGATATACATAAGTTTCCTGTGTGCCAAAATAAGCATGCTTGAATCTGGTGCACCAACACCACCATGAGACAAATCAATGCACTGGCATAGACCACGTTTATTAATTTGTCACAGGAAGTGCTAATTGAACAGGCATTTAGAAACTGGTGCATATCAATTGTAATGTGATTTGGTGCATCTGTCGCAACGACACATAGAACATGCGTAATGGCATTGGTGATTTGGCACATGGAAAATGTGCCGATATTTCCACTAAAAATTATGCATTTCCCTTTTTAAATTGCTTGATATCTTAGAATTTTGGCATACTGGGGAAATGATTTTGTCTGTACTGGAGTGCAGCCATTTTCCATTTAAATTTCCATTTTCTAAGCTGTGAGGAAAAAAGAAAACTGCAAACTGATTGGTTGCTATAGGCAATGGTACCAGTTGGGATGAAACTTGTCTCAGATACTTTCTATTCATTTTTCTCTATTCAAATTCTGGAGGGTACTCCGAATGTTGTTCTTTCTCTGTCATTGTCTTTTTACATTTATAATCAAGACAATAAAAGTAAATAAATCTTCCTAATGGGGATACAGGCAGCAAAAAAAAAAAAAAAAGCATGACAGTTCTTCTAACCCCTCACCACCCTATCCAAATGTTAACAAAAATATGTTTTGGGTACACTTTAAACACCCACCAGACGAATGGCTGAATGTGGCTCTAACCAGTCACAATGATCCCTTGGGGTGATCACTGATAGTGATAGCATAGAGATTACAAATGAGCCCATATTCCACTTGCCAACCGCCTAACTGTAAATATACAGTGCATCCGGAAAGTATTCAAAGTGTTTCACTTTTCCCACATTTTTTTATGTTACAGCCTTATTCCAAAATGAAATAAATTCATTACTTTCCTCAAAATTCTACAAGCAATACCCCATAATGACAACCTGAAATAAGATTGTTTGAAATCTTTGCATATTTATAAAAAATAAAAACCAAAAAAAATCACATGTACAGAAGTATTCACAGCCTTTGCCATGACACTCAAAATGGAGCTCAGGTGCTATCTGTTTCTACTGTTCATCCTTGAGATATTTCTACAGCCTAATTGGAGTCCACCTGTGGTAAATTAAGTTGATTGGACATGATTTGGAAAGATACACACATATGTATAAGGTCCGACAGTTAACAGTGCATGTTAGAGCAGAAACCAAGCCATGAAGACCAAGGAATTGTATGTAGACCTCCAAGACAGGATTGTATTGAGGCACAGATCTAGGGAAGGGTACAGAAAAATGTCTGCTGCATTGAAGGTCCCAATGAGCACAGTGGACTCCATCATCCGTACATGAAAGAAGTTTGAAACCACCAGGATTCTTCCTAGAGCAGGCCCGCCTGGCCAAACTGAGCAATCGATGGAGAAGGGTCTTAGTCAGGGAGGTGACCAAGAACCCGATAGTCACTCTGACAGAGCTCCATGGTTTCTCGGTGGAAAGAGGAGAACCTTCCGGAAGAACAGCAATCTCTGCAGCACTCCACCAATCAGGCCTGTATGGTAGAGGGGTCAGACAGAAGCCACTCCTCAGTAAAAGGCACATGAGAGCCCGCCTGGAGTTTGCAAAAAGGTACCTGAAGGACTCTCAGACCATGAGAAACAAAATTCTCTGGTCTGATGAAAGAAAAATTGAACTCTTTAGCCTGAATGGCAAGCGTCATGTCTAGAGGAAACTAGGCACCATTCATCACCTGGCCAATACCATCCCTGCAGTGAAGCATGGTGGTGGCAGGATCATGCTGTGGGGATGTTTTTCAGCCAAAGGAACTGGGAGACCTTTCAGGATCGAAGGAAAGATGAATGCAGCTGTAGGGAGGTGTTCTTTTTGTACATTGTCTGCAGGTTGTTTACATTCATGTCTGGTAACTATCATAGCGTTCTTGTTACAAACAGATTCTTCCTGTAGAGAGTGCTTCCTGTCCCTGCTAAAAGGTCAGGAAACCCCCCAAGGATATATATAGGATGTCTTACAGGAAGTTGAGAGGAGAGTGTGGCCAGCCTCATGCTGTGCAGGACAGAGGTGCTGATTTTGTCCTGTACCCATCCAGATTGAAAAGAGACAAGTGTTACTGCACTGTGTAGCTCACTGTTTGTTATATTACTCTCACTTCCACGTGAGCACTCCTGTGTGGGAATCAGAGATATCTTATAGAGGCTTCTCTGATTCATTGAAACTGTCTGCTAGCATAATGCAATATATTTTGGCTATTCTCAAGTGTATGAGATCAAAGCTCAACTTTATTATAACCTATAAAGCGACTGGTTTGTGTTGAAGTTTATATCTACCACTTTAACCACTTAAGCCCCGGAGGATTTGGCTGCTAAACGACCAGGGGGTATTTTGCGATTCGGCACTGCGTGACTTTAACGGACAATTGCGCGGTCGTGCGACGCTGTACCTAAACGAATTTGACGTCCTTTTTTTCCCACAAACAGAGCTTTCTTTTGGTGGTATTTGATCACCTGTGCGATTTTTTTGATCATGCGCTATAAACAAAAAAAGAGCGTAAATTTTGCAAAAATAACAATATTTTTCACATTTTTTTATATGAAATTCCCCCCAAAAAAATGTAAAAATCAAAATTTTCTAACATTTTCGGCCAATTTGTTTTATGCTACATATGTTTGGTAAAAAAATTGCAAAAAGCGTATTTTTATTGGTTTGCGCAAAAGTTATCGCGTTTACTAACAAAGGGAAAGATTTTTGTCATTTTTGTTGTTTTTTTTATTAACGCGTAATGGTGGTGATCTGCGATTTTTTTTGCGGTACTGCGACATTGCAGCGGACAGATCGGACCCTTGACTGACATTTTTGACACTTTTGGGGTTACCAGTGACATTTCTACAGTAATCAGTGCTATACATATGCACTGTTACTGTAAAAATACACTGGTAGTGAAGGGGTTAACTTTATTTGAGAGGGAGGGGCTGTGTGTGTCCCTAGGGGCGTGATTCTTACTGTGATTGGCTGTGGCTTGAGCTGTAGGGACACTGATCAACGGTCCTACATAGTAGAACCGTGTGATCAGTGTTTTTACACCGAGGAGAATGACAGGTGGCTTGTTTACACAAGCCGCCTGACTTTCTCCCTCTCCCCCGACGATCGGCGAGTGACCGGCAGACATCGGGTCCGCCGGTCACACGCGCGGGGGGGTCCGTGACCGCGCGGGAGCGCGCCTCAGCGGGTGCGCGCTCGCTCCCCAGAGCCTCACAGGCTAGCAACGTAGACCTACGCAAACAAAGGAGTCAAAATATGGGTGACCAAAAACAGGTCTCATAAAGTGGCTCACCCCGCGCACAAAAGAACACAGTAGATAACAACACGGAATTATGAAGACGTAAAGTCTCAAAGCAGCTACTATACAGAAAGAACTGTTAACAAAGGTGTTGTAGAGTATTTGATCAGGAAAAATAAACTATAACACTAGCAGCGCTAATAAAAGGTCCATTGAATAAACCAGTGTCCTTAATGACTCATAAAAAATATGTAGTACAGTCCATGCAGTAAGCACAATTCACCAGGGTAGGGGAGTGAAGGGTCTTGACTAGGGTTGAGCGAACACCTAGATGTCCGTGTTCGACGGGTTCGGCCGAACTTTAACAAAAAGTCCGGGTCCGTGTCCCGGACTTTTACCGAACTTTTCCCGGACACCGAACCCCATTGAAGTCAATGGGGACCCGAACTTTAAGGCACTAAAATGGCTCTAAAACACCAAAGGAAAGGGCTAGAGTGCTGCAAATGGCAGCAAAACGTAATTAAGAGCATGGCAAGTGCTCTGCAAACAAATGTGGATAGGGAAATAACTTAAAACAACAAAAAAAAAACAGAAAAATAAAACAATGTTCTTCTTCATCTCTGAAGGACGAGGCCCATATGGAGTAGGAGGGAGGTTGAGGTGGTGGTGGATGTGGCGGTGACATAGGCGTGCGCACAGGGTGTGCTGGGTGTGCCTGGGCACACCCTAATCACCTAGGGCACATAGCATTGCCAGTGAGGAGATGGGAAAGATCTCCCTGGGACCTGCTCTGCTCTATTTCTCCTTGCCTACAGGTACATGGCCCCGATACATTACTCTCCCTGCTGGCAAACACATGCATGTGTATTTCAACTTTGGGGTGCACACCTTAATGCAATAGGCTGCGCACACCTATGGGCGGTGTAGGTGGAAGCGGCGGTGGAGGAGGACCAGGGCCGGATTAACAGCATCATGGGCTTGGTGCTGAGGATTTTGAAGGGCCTTAAGGGCCGTGCCTTGCCATGCACCCAGAGGAGGAAGGGTGCAGCCATGCATGCCTAATTCAACATGGGATGCTGTCTCTGAAGCCCATAAACACATCCATGCATCGCCAACTGTCCCTCCTTGTCCGGCCTTCACGCTGTGTGGGGAGGTTCTGAGGGTGCTGCCTGGGGAAGCGAGCATAGAAGCCAGACTTCTGTGTTTACAAGTGACAGAAGAGCGGTAACAGTGAATATGGCCAACCCGGGGCCTATATAAAAGGTAGGGGCCTGGAGCTGCAGCTCCAATAGCCCCTACATTAATCTGGCCCTGAGGAGGAGGACGAGGTAGCCAACACTGCTTCTTTTCAAAAATTTTAAATGAGGGTACACCCCAAAAGAGTGAGAAAGAGCAAAAATGGAACAATGGGTGGGTAAGGTCGGTATCCATTGCTATTCTGCATAAGGTACGGAAAAGTCCCGTGGGATCCATGCCTGGTTCATTTTAATGAACGTGAGCTTGTCCACATTGTCTCTGGACAGGCGGCTGCGCTTGTCTGTTATAACGCCCCCAGCCGTGCTAAATACCCGTTCAGATAATACACTGGCTGCAGGGCACGCCAGCACCTCCAAGGCGTAAAGGGCAAGCTCAGGCCATGTGCCCAATTTGGAGACCCAGAAGTTGAAGGGGGCAGACCCGTCATTCACTACATGTAGGCGTGTGCACACATACTGCTCCACCATGTTGGTAAAATGCTGCCTCCTGCTAAGACGTTCCATCTGAGCTGCTGGTGCTGCTGTTTGTTGTGGCGTGCTGACAAAGCTTTTCCACATTTCGGCCATGCTAACCCTGCCTTCTGAGGTGCTGGCGGTGCCCTGGTTGCGTTGGCGACCTCCTCCTCCTCCTCCTCTGCCTTGTGCTTCCACTGTGGCCCCGCTGTCAGATGGGAATGCCAGCAGCATGGCGTCTACCAGCGTGCGCTTGTACTCGCGCATCTTGCGATCGCGCTCCAGTGAGTGAATTAAGGACGGTACGTTGTCCTTGTAACGGGGATCCAGCAGCGTGGCCACCCAGTAATCAGCACAAGTTAGAATGTGGGCAACTCGGCGGTCGTTGTGGAGACACTGCAGCATGTAATCGCTCATGTGTGCCAGGCTGCCCAGAGGCGACGAAAGGCTGTCCTCTGTGGGAGGTGTATCGTCCGTGTCCTCTGTATCCCCCCAGCCACGCACCAGTGATGGCCATGAGCTGGCCTGGGTGCCACCCTGCTGTGAACATGGTTCCATCTCCTCCTCCAGCTCCTCCTCCTCCTCATCCTCCTCATCCTCCAGAACTGTGCCCCTGCTGGACAATTGCGTCCCTGGCGTTTGCGTGTGCAGGAACCCACCCTCGGAGCCCCTTGCGAATGACTGCCCTGAAAGCCTTGGAAATGTTACCTCTTCATCCTCCTCCTCCTCCTCATCCTGTGCCACATCCTCTTCCATCATCGCCCGAATTGTTTTTTCAAGGAGGCATAGAAGTGGGATAGTTAAGCTGAGAACGGCGTCATTGCCACTGGCCATGTTGGTGGAGTACTCAAAACAGCGCAACAAGGCACACAGGTCTCGCATGGAGGCCCAGTTATTGGTGGTGAAGTGGTGCTGTTCCGCAGAGCGACTCACGCGTGCGTGCTGCAGCTGAAACTCCACTATGGCCTGCTGCTGCTCGCACAGTCTTTCCAGCATGTGCAAGGTGGAGTTCCACCTTGTGGGCACGTCACATATGAGGCGGTGAGCGGGAAGGCCGAAGTTACGCTGCAGCGCTGCCAGGCGAGCAGCAGCAGGGTGAGAACGCCGAAAGTGCGCACAAACGGCCCGCACTTTCTGCAGCAGCTCTGACATATCGGGGTAGTTTTTAAGGAACCTCTGCACCACCAAATTCAGCACATGCGCCAGGCAAGGGATGTGCGTCAAACCGGCTAGGCCCAGAGCTGCTATGAGATTTCGCCCGTTATCACACACCACCAGGCCGGGCTTGAGGCTCGCTGGCAGCAACCACTCATTTGTCTGCTGTTCCATGCTCCTCCACAACTCCTGCGCGGTGTGTGGTTTGTCCCCCAAACAGGCAAGTTGTAAAACTGCCTGCTGTCGTTTACCCCTGGCCGTGCTGAAGTTGGTGGTGAAGGTGTTACGCTGTCCGGATGAGGAGGCGGTAGAGGATGAGGAAGCGGAGTAGGAGGAGTTACGAACAGGAGGCAAACTGAAGCGCCCTGCAATCCTCGGTGGTGGAAGGACATGCGCCAAATTGCTATCCGCCTCAGGCCCATCCGCCACTGCATTTACCCAGTGTGCCGTTAGGGAGATATAACGCCCCTGACCGTGCTTACTGGTCCACGTATCCGTAGTTAGGTGGACCTTGGCACAGATGGCGTTGCGCAGTGCACACCTGATATTTTCCCCCACTTGGTTGTGCAGGGAAGGGATGGCTTGCCTGGAAAAGTAGTGGCGGCTGGGCACGACGTACTGTGGGACAGCCACCGACATAAGGTTTTTAAAACTGTGCGTCTCCACCAGACGGAATGACAGCATTTCAAAGGCCAATAATTTTGAAATGCTGGCATTCAGGGCCAGGGATCGCGGGTGGGTAGGGGGGTACTTCCTCTTCCTCTCAAGTGTTTGGGAGATGGAAAGCTGAACGCTTCCACGGGACATTGTGGAGATGGTTGTTGGTGACCCAGGTGGTGGTGTTGCTGACAGATCGTCTGTTTGCGGGGTGGCAGGTGCCGGTATCACTACAGATGTGGCTGGAGCGGCCGAGACTGCAGCAGAAGAGGAAGCAGGATGAGCCAGAGACGTTTCTTGGTTTTGAAGGTGTGTACTCCACTGCAGCTCGTGCTTTGCACTTAGATGCCTGATCATGCAGGTTGTGCTCAGGTTGAGAAGGTTCATGCCTCGCTTCAAGCTCTGATTGCACAGGGTGCAAACCACTCGTGTCCTGTCATCAGCACATTTTCTAAAGAACTTCCACGCTAGAGAACTCCTTTGAGCTGACTTTGGTGCGCTCGTTCCCTTGCTGCGTTGGGCAGTAGCGGGCGTAGTGTCTAGGGCACGGCCGCTCCGCTTCTGCACCCTGCTCCCTCTTCTGCTGTGCTGGTGGCTCTGTGCGACCACCGCCTCTTCCTCCAAACTACTCAGGTCACCTGCATGACGTTCATTCCATGTGGGGTCGAGGACCTCATCGTCCTCCACATCATCTTCCACCCAGTCTTCACCCCTGCCCTCCTTGTCGGTCTCCACAATGCTGAACGCCGCAGCAGTTGGCACCTGCGTTTCGTCATCATCGGAGACGTGCTGCGATGATCCTTGCATGTACTCATCTTGAGAAATAAGTGGTTGGGCATCGCTGCACTCAATCTCTTCCACTTCTGGGGCAGGGCTAGGTGGATGGCCCTGGGAAACCCTGCTGACAGAGTCCTCAAAAAGAATAAGAGACTGCTGTATGGCTTGGGGCTCAGACTGCTGGCCTGATTTGCAAGGGGGTGAGGTGAAAGACGGTTGGACATTGGCTGCAGGTGCCAACTCTGACCTTTCTGCAGTAGACTGGGTGGGAGACAATGTGAAGGAACTGGAGGCACTGTCAGCAGCAAACCAATCTACTATCGCCTCAACTTGTTCTGGCCTCATCACTTCTAGGGGCGTTTGATGCCCTACCAAATACTGATGCAGGTTCTGTCGCCTACTCACACTTGAGGAAGGTGTTTCACTTGTGCGTGTAGCTGGCACAGATCGACCATGTCCTCTCCTTGCAACAGGAGCTCTACCAGCAGCACCACGACCCAGGCCACGGCCCTTATTTGACGGTCTCCTCATATTTCTGTAATTTAAGATCTTGCCCTAGAAAGGTTTTTATTGAATAGCGGAATAGAAAATATGATCCAAAAAAAGTGTATGTATATCACACGTACACAACCACACTAGGCCCCAATTACTATTGTTTGTACCCCTAAAAGGCTAGATGAGGAGTAGGGGGAGTATGGAACAGGCAGCACCCTCAAACCTTCAGAAGTATGAGATGAACCCCAACAACTTGGAAAGGTGGATCTCTCTCACACGTACCGACACAGACTATCCCGCAATTCAATTGATCCTCAAAGGTTTTTATTGAATAGCGGAATAGGAAATATGATCAAAAAAAGTGTATGTATCTCGCACGTACACAACCACACTAGGCCCCAATTACTATTGTTTGTACCCCTAAAAGGCTAGATGAGGAGTAGGGGGGGTATGGAACAGGCAGCACCCTCAAACCTTCAGAAGTATGAGATGAACCCCAACAACTTGGAAAGGTGGATCTCTCTCACACGTACCGACACAGACTATCCCGCAATTCAATTGATCCTCAAAGGTTTTTATTGAATAGCGGAATAGGAAATATGATCAAAAAAAGTGTATGTATCTCGCACGTACACAACCACACTAGGCCCCAATTACTATTGTTTGTACCCCTAAAAGGCTAGATGAGGAGTAGGGGGGGTATGGAACAGGCAGCACCCTCAAACCTTCAGAAGTATGAGATGAACCCCAACAACTTGGAAAGGTGGATCTCTCTCACACGTACCGACACAGACTATCCCGCAATTCAATTGATCCTCAAAGGTTTTTATTGAATAGCGGAATAGGAAATATGATCAAAAAAAGTGTATGTATATCACACGTACACAACCACACTAGGCCCCAATTACTATTGTTTGTACCCCTAAAAGGCTAGATGAGGAGTAGGGGGAGTATGGAACAGGCAGCACCCTCAAACCTTCAGAAGTATGAGATGAACCCCAACAACTTGGAAAGGTGGATCTCTCTCACACGTACCGACACAGACTATCCCGCAATTCAATTGATCCTCAAAGGTTTTTATTGAATAGCGGAATAGGAAATATGATCAAAAAAAGTGTATGTATCTCGCACGTACACAACCACACTAGGCCCCAATTACTATTGTTTGTACCCCTAAAAGGCTAGATGAGGAGTAGGGGGGGTATGGAACAGGCAGCACCCTCAAACCTTCAGAAGTATGAGATGAACCCCAACAACTTGGAAAGGTGGATCTCTCTCACACGTACCGACACAGACTATCCCGCAATTCAATTGATCCTCAAAGGTTTTTATTGAATAGCGGAATAGGAAATATGATCAAAAAAAGTGTATGTATCTCGCACGTACACAACCACACTAGGCCCCAATTACTATTGTTTGTACCCCTAAAAGGCTAGATGAGGAGTAGGGGGGGTATGGAACAGGCAGCACCCTCAAACCTTCAGAAGTATGAGATGAACCCCAACAACTTGGAAAGGTGGATCTCTCTCACACGTACCGACACAGACTATCCCGCAATTCAATTGATCCTCAAAGGTTTTTATTGAATAGCGGAATAGGAAATATGATCAAAAAAAGTGTATGTATCTCGCACGTACACAACCACACTAGGCCCCAATTACTATTGTTTGTACCCCTAAAAGGCTAGATGAGGAGTAGGGGGAGTATGGAACAGGCAGCACCCTCAAACCTTCAGAAGTATGAGATGAACCCCAACAACTTGGAAAGGTGGATCTCTCTCACACGTACCAACACAGACTATCCCCCAATTTAACTGATCCCCAAAGGTTTTTGATTAAATAGCGGAATAGAAAATATGATCCAAAAAAAGTGTATGTATATCACACGTACACAACCACACTAGGCCCCAATTACTATTGTTTGTACCCCTAAAAGGCTAGATGAGGAGTAGGGGGAGTATGGAACAGGCAGCACCCTCAAACCTTCAGAAGTATGAGATGAACCCCAACAACTTGGAAAGGTGGATCTCTCTCACACGTACCGACACAGACTATCCCGCAATTCAATTGATCCTCAAAGGTTTTTATTGAATAGCGGAATAGGAAATATGATCAAAAAAAGTGTATGTATCTCGCACGTACACAACCACACTAGGCCCCAATTACTATTGTTTGTACCCCTAAAAGGCTAGATGAGGAGTAGGGGGAGTATGGAACAGGCAGCACCCTCAAACCTTCAGAAGTATGAGATGAACCCCAACAACTTGGAAAGGTGGATCTCTCTCACACGTACCAACACAGACTATCCCCCAATTTAACTGATCCCCAAAGGTTTTTGATTAAATAGCGGAATAGAAAATATGATCCCAAAAAAAGTGTATGTATATCACACGTACACAACCACACTAGGCCCCAATTACTATTGTTTGTACCCCTAAAAGGCTAGGAGTAGGGGGAGTATGGAACAGGCAGCACCCTCAAACCTTCAGAAGTATGAGATGAACCCCAACAACTTGGAAAGGTGGATCTCTCTCACACGTACCAACACAGACTATCCCCCAATTTAACTGATCCCCAAAGGTTTTTGATTAAATAGCGGAATAGAAAATATGATCCCAAAAAAGTGTATGTATATCACACGTACACAACCACACTAGGCCCCAATTACTATTGTTTGTACCCCTAAAAGGCTAGGAGTAGGGGGAGTATGGAACAGGCAGCACCCTCAAACCTTCAGAAGTATGAGATGAACCCCAACAACTTGGAAAGGTGGATCTCTCTCACACGTACCAACACAGACTATCCCCCAATTTAACTGATCCCCAAAGGTTTTTGATTAAATAGCGGAATAGAAAATATGATCCCAAAAAAGTGTATGTATATCACACGTACACAACCACACTAGGCCCCAATTACTATTGTTTGTACCCCTAAAAGGCTAGGAGTAGGGGGAGTATGGAACAGGCAGCACCCTCAAACCTTCAGAAGTATGAGATGAACCCCAACAACTTGGAAAGGTGGATCTCTCTCACACGTACCAACACAGACTATCCCCCAATTTAACTGATCCCCAAAGGTTTTTGATTAAATAGCGGAATAGAAAATATGATCCCAAAAAAGTGTATGTATATCACACGTACACAACCACACTAGGCCCCAATTACTATTGTTTGTACCCCTAAAAGGCTAGGAGTAGGGGGAGTATGGAACAGGCAGCACCCTCAAACCTTCAGAAGTATGAGATGAACCCCAACAACTTGGAAAGGTGGATCTCTCTCACACGTACCAACACAGACTATCCCCCAATTTAACTGATCCCCAAAGGTTTTTGATTAAATAGCGGAATAGAAAATATGATCCCAAAAAAGTGTATGTATATCACACGTACACAACCACACTAGGCCCCAATTACTATTGTTTGTACCCCTAAAAGGCTAGGAGTAGGGGGAGTATGGAACAGGCAGCACCCTCAAACCTTCAGAAGTATGAGATGAACCCCAACAACTTGGAAAGGTGGATCTCTCTCACACGTACCAACACAGACTATCCCCCAATTTAACTGATCCCCAAAGGTTTTTGATTAAATAGCGGAATAGAAAATATGATCCCAAAAAAGTGTATGTATATCACACGTACACAACCACACTAGGCCCCAATTACTATTGTTTGTACCCCTAAAAGGCTAGATGAGGAGTAGGGGGAGTATGGAACAGGCAGCACCCTCAAACCTTCAGAAGTATGAGATTGTGTTCACTGTACCCCACAAAGATTGAGTTCACTGCACCCCACAATGATTGTGTTCACTGCACCCCACAAAGATTGTGTTCACTGCACCTCACAAAGATTGTGTTCACTGTACCCCCCAAAGATTGTGTTCACTGCACCCCACAAAGATTCTGTTCACTGTACCCCACAAAGATTGTGTTCACTGCACCCCAAAAAGATTGTGTTCACTGCACCCCAAAAAGGATGTTGTTCACTGCACCCCAAAAAGGATGTTGTTCACTCCACCCCAAAAAGATTGTGTTCACTGCACCCCACAAAGATTGTGTTCACTGCACCCCAAAAAGATTGTGTTCACTGCACCCCAAAAATGATTTTGTTCACTGCACCCCAAAAAGGATTTTGTTCACTGCACCCCAAAAAGGATGTTGTTCACTCCACCCCAAAAAGATTGTGTTCACTGCACCCCAAAAAGATTGTGTTCACTGCACCCCACAAAGGATTTTGTTCACTGCACCCCAAAAAGATTGTGTTCACTGCACCCCAAAAAGGATGTTGTTCACTGCACCCCAAAAAGGATTTTGTTCACTGCACCCCAAAAAGATTGTGTTCACTGCACCCCACAAAGGATTTTGTTCACTGCACCCCACAAAGATTGTGTTCACTGCACACCAAAAAGGATTGTGTTCACTGCACCCCAAAAAGATTTTGTTCACTGCACCCCAAAAAGATTGTGTTCACTGCAGCCCAAAAAGATTGTGTTCACTGCAGCCCAAAAAGATTGTGTTCACTGCAGCCCAAAAAGATTGTGTTCACTGCAGCCCAAAAAGATTGTGTTCACTGCAGCTCACACACAGAAAAATGGATGTGGATCACTGACACCTGCCTATCTCCAATCCCACACCACACAGCAATATCGATTGTAGTTTGTAGAACACAGTTTCCCTAAAATTCAGCAGACTCTGTCCCTAACAGGATTGAGAAGAGATCGTAGATCAGGATTGAGTGCAGACCCCACCCCCCACACAGCAATATCGATTGTAGTTTGTAGAAGACACTGACCCTATAATTCAGCAGACTCTATCCCTAAAATGCCTACAACTCGCCCTGCCTAAACACTCCGACCTGTCCCTCAATTCTATCCGGACACAAATGGTTTTTTCCTGCCTATCTTTCCCTAATCAGCAGCCAGCACGTTGATGTGTGCTCTGTCCCTGAATCTAAGCAGCATAATGACGCCGCTGCGGCTGCCTCGAACTTATAAAGACTTGGTCACATGCTTCAGACGGCCAATCACAGCTACTGAGACATTTGCAGGCATGGCTGGGATGGCTTAAGGCACACCAGTTAAACGATTGTTGATTGGCTGTTGAAAGCCCGCCATGAAAAGAGCGCCAAAGCATGCAAAACCCGGAAATAAAACGACCGAACACGGATTTTTACCCGAACATACAGTAAAGTGTCCGTGTCCGTGTTCGGGTACAAAAAATCCAATTATTCGGTACGAACACGAATAATACAGTCCGTGTTCGCTCAACACTAGTCTTGACTGTTCCTCCAAAAATGACACCACACTCTAGTGCTCCCCCCCTTTAGATGAAACACTCACCAGAAACTGGTGAATATAGAGCCTTAAATCCACCAATCAACGGGTGTGCTAATCACTGCTGGGCTGCTCCAAAATCCTCCTTCCTCCAGAGTTTCTCCGCTCAAAGTTCATGCAATTGAACAAAGTGGGGGCAACAATAGTGTAATTCTGCAAACTTTTATTAAAACTACACACAGTAAAACCCCTCTCCCCTCAAGATGTCTACTCACAGGAGGGTAATGGAGTGAAGGCATAAAGGATCAAAATATGCACACTGGATGACCGATTCGAAACTTTCCTGCAATCCCATAGGAATCACGAATGGTGTCCTGTGCGAAATATTCTGCGACCGCGCACATCAGCTCTGACGTTTCGTCCTCACGACTTCATCTGAGAGCCCATGTGCGCGGCGCGGTCGAAATGCTTAAATAATGACGCCAGCGCATGCGCGCCTGCGTCCGCCTAAAGCGTCACCCGGAAGTACACCTCTTATTAGCTACACAGCTAACATCGGTGCTCCGATATACAGACGTGTAATTCCGGCCATGCGTGATGACGCACATCCGCCGGCGACCTCCAGCCCAATAGCTGATGACAACATCCGGTTATGTCACCGGATGTGCGTCACCATCGGGATGTTCCGATACCTTCTCTGCGGACATCCTATTAAATCGAGCCATGGAACCTCATACAGTCCGAAGAGCGCCATATACCCTCAGGATGCAACTGTCCTCCCACTCGACTGTGAAAATATCATCAGCCTATATCTATGGGGCGATTTAAAATGTATTTCTGATATGCAGTATACATATTTCATACTATATGCCTTACACTTTACACCGGTAAGTATCATAAGTACAACTGCAATAAAAACAAAATAAACGCATCAGGCATCAAATATGCAGTCTGGTATATACGAGTGAATAAACCAAATACTTCCAATCATAATATATGGATAGCAGATAATATACATAAAAAATAAAAATCTGAAACTATTAAAAAACCCTCATTTAAGAAGGATATACTATGTAAAACCTATAATTAAAATATTTTACACTACACTGTGTGTAGTTTTAATAAAAGTTTGCAGAATTACACTATTGTTGCCCCCACTTTGTTCAATTGCATGAACTTTGAGCGGAGGAACTCTGGAGGAAGGAGGATTTTGGAGCAGCCCAGCAGTGATTAGCACACCCGTTGATTGGTGGATTTAAGGCTCTATATTCACCAGTTTCTGGTGAGTGTTTCATCTAAAGGGGGGGAGCACTAGAGTGTGGTGTCATTTTTGGAGGAACAGTCAAGACCCTTCACTCCCCTACCCTGGTGAATTGTGCTTACTGCATGGACTGTACTACATATTTTTTATGAGTCATTAAGGACACTGGTTTATTCAATGGACCTTTTATTAGCGCTGCTAGTGTTATAGTTTATTTTTCCTGATCAAATACTCTACAACACCTTTGTTAACAGTTCTTTCTGTATAGTAGCTGCTTTGAGACTTTACGTCTTCATAATTCCGTGTTGTTATCTACTGTGTTCTTTTGTGCGCGGGGTGAGCCACTTTATGAGACCTGTTTTTGGTCACCCATATTTTGACTCCTTTGTTTGCATATTCTTTGTTTTAACTCCGCTGCCATGGATGCAATATCCTTTTTGAGAGATAGACAACTGGAAGTAGACTCGATTTTCTCGGAGGAACTTGTCACTGATGTCTCGCACGATCTCACTTCAAATTTAAATATCTTGGGTTTCGCCCTGGAGAAACAAGTGAGAACGTGGTGGGACATCTGTACCTTCGAGAAGTACATTAAAGAGAAAATTATCATGAGGAGCCTTAGGTGGGAGGTAACCCCCCAAGATGCCCTCGATGATGAGACTTCCTCCCAGGAGTGGTTGGACTTTTTTAACAACGTAGGCATCAAGCTGCAGGAACTGATATTAAAGAGGAAAAAATTAAAAATGAAAATTCTTGAAAAGAAAATAGCAGATTTAAAGATTATTTTAGACGAGGATAAAGATTCTCCAATAGTTTTAAAATTCAATTCAGACATTAAGAAAAAATTACAAAAAATAGATAAAGACACCCATAAGAAAAAGGTTAAAAAATATTATAGGGATTTGGGAGATTTTAAAAACAATTCAATTTACCTCTGGCAAAATCCAGGGGTTGTCCCTAATCAGAGGGTACAGAATGAAACTGAATTAGCGGCCAATTATTCAACTAATCAACTGGCCACCCCAGGCCCGAGTACGCCTAGAGGTCCGATTAGGCCATCAGCAGGACCACCTGGGACACGAGCCAAAACTGTACATAAACCGGAGGGCGCGCCATCCCATAGAGATGACCAACAAAGTCAGTATATGGGGTATGGTTACCAGTCTGCCCCCCGGTTTGATTCTCCGTATAGAGTCCCGGTGCATAACAGGTATGAGGCTCTCAACCATTATGAGGGCTCACAGCCTCCCATTCCGAATCCCGTTCGCCCTTTTCAGTGGAGAGGGGGCAGAGGCAGAGGTGGGAGGAGGGGAGGCAGACCATGGAGGGGGAGACCTCAATGGTGGGGCCCACCCCAATCGCAGGGGCCATACAATCCCCAGTGGAGACAGCAGCCGGGTCCCCAACATGGTTTGGGGGATCGAGCTTCAGGGGGTGCAGAGCCGGACGTAAAAAACAAAAAAAGAAGGCGGGACGGAGATTAAATGGAATCTACAATCTCGCAGAGGTATCTCTAACTGATAAAGAGCTGAACATCCTACATGCTGGTTTGAAATGTGCTAGACACCAACCCGTAAACAAATTTAACGTTTATATAGATCTTCATAAGTATGTAAGGAAAATTAATTTGAAAAAATATTATTTGAACCCTGCCCGCACTTTGGGAGCTCCCAAAGCGGGACTAACCAATTATACAGTAGGAGTAGATAGTGGGCTTAAGAATTGTTCACTTTTTAACCCACAACAATCGTCCAACCAGCACATTGAAGTGTTTAAAAATCTTGTGATTAGGGATTTGAAAGAAATCCCAAATAAGAAATGTGTCAATCCAAGACACATCCAAGAAGGGCTGGAAGCACTTGAAAAGAGAAAGGACGTAATTATAAGGCCCGCTGATAAGGGAGGTGGGGTGGTACTTCTCAAAAAAGAGTTTTACCACACCCAGCTCTCTACTATGCTTGCGGACAGTGAGACATATAGGGTTTTAAGTACTGATCCCACCTTACAATATAGACGGGAATTAGGAGCACTTGTGGAAAGGGGATACCAAAATCGGATTCTGTGTAAGAAGGAGAAACACTATCTGGTACCCAGCTATAGTAGAATACCAACAATTTACACGTTACCTAAAGTCCACAAGGACATGGTCAACCCTCCGGCCAGACCAATAGTTAACGGTATCCAATCTGTAACATCTAGGCTAGGAGAGTACCTAGACTTTTTCTTACAAAAAAGTGTAGTACAGCTGAGGTCCTATCTTAGGGATACTAAGGCCTTTTTGATAGCTTTGAGAGAGGTGAAGCTACCGAGCAACAGGGACATCTTTCTTGTTACAGCAGATGTCTCGTCTCTCTATACTATTATTCAACATGATGATGCACTGCTCGCTTTCAATTGGGCCTTTAGTAAAAGGGACGATATCCCTGATATCCAAAAACGTTTTTTGAAGGATGCCCTTGACTTTTGCCTAGCACATAATTATTTTTGGTTTGATAGCATGTTCTACCAGCAACAGAGAGGTGTGGCTATGGGGGCGAAATTCGCTCCCAGCCTAGCTAACATATTTATGGGAGAATGGGAGGACCGGTCAATCTTTGCTGCCCAACGTGAAGAGTTGATCATGTATCGTCGCTACATCGACGATCTATTCTTTATGTGGGCAGGGACCGAGTCCTCTCTAGTGGAGTTCTGTGACAAACTTAATGTTAATACCAATAACATTAAGTTGGACTTCAGTTGGAGCCGCGAAAAGATTCATTATCTGGACGTGGAGATATTCCTTCTGGACGGTGGGCTGAAGACTCAAGTGTACTTCAAGCCGACCGACCGGAACGGATATCTCCCCGTCCAGAGTGGACACCATCAATTATGGTTGTCTAACATTCCCAGGGGACAGTTCCTTCGTGTTAGAAGGAATTGCACCCTGGAGGCGGACTATTTTGAACAATCCCAAATTTTAAAGGAGAGATTTTTGGAAAAAGGGTATGAAACTGCCAAATTGGATAAGACAATCACTGAAATAGGTTTACTAACCCAGGAAGAGTGCCTGAGGGATTCGGTCAAACAAAGGACACAGGAACACGAGTGGAGCTTTATAACTCAGTTCAGTGCACAACATCGCAAAGTAGAACAGGTTTTTAAAAAACATTGGCCGGTGCTTCGCATGGACAAGCTTCTGTGTGGTGTTCTGCCGGAGTCTCCAAATTTCATTTATAGAAGGGGACCAACCTTTGGAGACCGGGTAGTAAAAAAAGTACTAGATCCTCCAAAGAAACCTGTTATGTTCTGGGATGAAAGAGCTGGCTTCTTTGCATGTAGGAGGTGTAAGACATGTAAACAGGTGAACACACATTTGAGGAATTTCACCAATTTTACCTCTCCATCTAATGGCCTTTCCTTTGAAATAAAAGACCTTATTACGTGCAATACCACTCACGTGGTCTATTGCTTGCAGTGTCCCTGCAATTTACTTTATATTGGGAGGACCAAACGGACAATAACCACGAGAGTGTCGGAACACATTACTAACATTCGTAACGGGTTCAAGGATCACAGTGTTTCACTCCATTTCCGAGATTTCCACAATAGTGATCCTACTCACCTCAAATTTTGGGGTATAGAAAAAGTGGAACCGGTTTGGAGGGGCTCAAACAGAGTTCGCGAAATATCGAAACGCGAAACACATTGGATTTATCTGACGGATAGTTTATACCCCAAGGGTCTAAATGTTGATCTGGATATCAACTGCTTTATTAGTAATTATTAATATTTAGAGGTAGTTCCTATCCAGATTGTTGTTGGCAGCATATTCCCAAAATATATATGTGGTAACATCTACGATTGAGGTCTCTTAGGCCCATCCCTTCTTCATTTTTCTCTCCCTTTTGTGTCTTTTCTATAATGTCTGTCTTAAGGTTTCATTTTTATATACAATGTTGATATTCTGGTTGATGTCATGTTTGTGTAAAAATATTTTAATTATAGGTTTTACATAGTATATCCTTCTTAAATGAGGGTTTTTTAATAGTTTCAGATATTTATTTTTTATGTATATTATCTGCTATCCATATATTATGATTGGAAGTATTTGGTTTATTCACTCGTATATACCAGACTGCATATTTGATGCCTGATGCGTTTATTTTGTTTTTATTGCAGCTGTACTTATGATACTTACCGGTGTAAAGTGTAAGGCATATAGTATGAAATATGTATACTGCATATCAGAAATACATTTTAAATCGCCCCATAGATATAGGCTGATGATATTTTCACAGTCGAGTGGGAGGACTTATGCATCCTGAGGGTATATGGCGCTCTTCGGACTGTATGAGGTTCCATGGCTCGATTTAATAGGATGTCCGCAGAGAAGGTATCGGAACATCCCGATGGTGACGCACATCCGGTGACATAACCGGATGTTGTCATCAGCTATTGGGCTGGAGGTCGCCGGCGGATGTGCGTCATCACGCATGGCCGGAATTACACGTCTGTATATCGGAGCACCGATGTTAGCTGTGTAGCTAATAAGAGGTGTACTTCCGGGTGAGGCTTTAGGCGGACGCAGGCGCGCATGCGCTGGCGTCATTATTTAAGCATTTCGACCGCGCCGCGCACATGGGCTCTCAGATGAAGTCGTGAGGACGAAACGTCAGAGCTGATGTGCGCGGTCGCAGAATATTTCGCACAGGACACCATTCGTGATTCCTATGGGATTGCAGGAAAGTTTTGAATCGGTCATCCAGTGTGCATATTTTGATCCTTTATGCCTTCACTCCATTACCCTCCTGTGAGTAGACATCTTGAGGGGAGAGGGGTTTTACTGTGTGTAGTTTTAATAAAAGTTTGCAGAATTACACTATTGTTGCCCCCACTTTGTTCAATTGCATGAACTTTGAGCGGAGGAACTCTGGAGGAAGGAGGATTTTGGAGCAGCCCAGCAGTGATTAGCACACCCGTTGATTGGTGGATTTAAGGCTCTATATTCACCAGTTTCTGGTGAGTGTTTCATCTAAAGGGGGGGAGCACTAGAGTGTGGTGTCATTTTTGGAGGAACAGTCAAGACCCTTCACTCCCCTACCCTGGTGAATTGTGCTTACTGCATGGACTGTACTACATATTTTTTATGAGTCATTAAGGACACTGGTTTATTCAATGGACCTTTTATTAGCGCTGCTAGTGTTATAGTTTATTTTTCCTGATCAAATACTCTACAACACCTTTGTTAACGTAGACCTACGTCGCTCTGCCTGTGAGGGGCTGACTGCCGCAGTAAATATACTGTGAGCAGTCGGCAAGCGGTTAATATTTAAAGCTACAGTTTCCCTTTTTGGTCTGGGGGTTCTTAGCTAATATTAGCCTAGTGAACAGTAAACAGCTCAGGGTAGCGACAGGATAGGCTTCCGATGGCCATTTAGATAGGTAGAGGCCCGGTAGCATTGATAGCCTATAGTCAGGTTAGGAACCAAGAGATAGGCTAGATAGGCCTGATTTGGCTTGCAGGTGGTGCGTTCCAGACTTCTTTGCCATCGGTGTGTAATTAGTTTGTACACGTGTCCCCAGGAAGCCATCGCTCCACAGATGCGTCAGCGTTTGTCCTCTCAAGCTGGATTGTGTTACGCCTTACAGGTCAGCTCATCAGGGGCCCCTGCAACTGAACTGTGCCACAGTGCTTAATTGGAGGTATTGGTGGTAAAGGCCTTTAGTTATATATCCGGATATATATAGATACATACTATATATACACCGTTTTTTTTTTACACCTATCTACATCCTTCCTGTTATTGCTTTGGTTGTATGTAATGCCATCACTTTATCATATATAAAGTTATACTAATCACCTGCTGGTATGTCTGCATATCTTTACTCATAGAAATCTATGCTGGGTGTATTAGTACTATGGCTGTCAGCTATTTTGGGTGAGTTACTACTTATTGTCCTAGAATGGGATCACCTCTACATACGCTGGAGCCCTGTTCTAGGTGGAGGCACTGCCAATCATATATTCATAGTCCACTCTTCCTTTAGCGAAGGCTATAGCTTCTTTGGTTACCTGCTGGTTAGCGCCATAGCCTGTGTGGAGAGGACAAATTCATTTGACCCCCCCCCCCCTATAACAGGGCTACACAGCAATGTACAGAGACATCCTTGATAAAACCTGAAACAGCTTGCTGCCATAACTCCGGTATCTTTATTTACAGATTCGATATGGGATCACTTTTCTAGGCGGTGGCAGAGGTGCCACCCCTCGCTGTTTACCAGTCATTTTCCGGGAAAACAAAGAAGCAAAACTTGATCTGATCGATGGCTGGGCAGGAAGACAAGTGAGGGCAAGATTTTTCTTAACCACTTCTGGACCGGAAGATTTTTCCCCTTAACCACTTCCCGACCACCCGTCACCTTTTTGCTGCGTTAGGGTGGCTTGGGGAATGCCAATGCGTGGGTCAGGCGGCTCCGATTGCCACCTGACACCCATGATCGCTCCCCGCTGAGAGAGAAGGGCGGTCGGCTGTTGTAAACACATCTGACTGTCCTTCTTCCTGGGATGATCCCAGAACTCATGTGATCCTGCTATATAGAATCACATGTCTTTATGGTCATCTCAAAAGCCACGCCCCACCCACAGTTAGAATCACTCCCCTAGGGTCACATTTAACCCCTTGATCACCTATACTGTTAACCCCTTCCCTGCCAGTGTCATTATTACAGTAACAGTGCATATTTTTAGTAATGTCACTTGTACCCCCAAAAGTGTCAAAAATGTCAGTTAGGGGTCCAATCTGTCCGCCGCAATGTTGCAGTCCCACAAAAAAATCGCAGATCGCCACCACTAGTAAAAAAAAACAATAAAAATGAAATAAATCTTTCCCATTGTTAGTAGATGTGATAACTTTTGCGCAAACCAATCAAAATACGCTGATTGCCATTTTTTTTTTTACCAAAAATATGTAACAGAAAACAAATTGGCCTAAAATGTTAAAAAATTTTGATTTTTAACATTTTTTTTATGAGAATGTCATATAGCAGAATGTGAAAAATATTGTTTTTTTTTTTTTCAAAATTGTCGCTATTTTTTGTTTATAGCGCAAAAAATAAAGATGTTCAAAAGGTGATCAAATACCACCAAAAGAAAGCTCTATTTGTGGGGAAAAAAAGGACGTCCATTTTATTTGGGTACAGCGTCGCACGTGCAATAGTCCATTAAAATAACGCAGTGCCGAATTGCAAAATAGGGCCTGGTCATTAAGGGGGCAAATGCTTCCGATCTTAACGTGGTTAATGACCAGGCTATTTTTTACGATTCGGCACTGCGTTATTTTAACTGACAATTGCGCAGTTGTGCGATGCTGTCCCCAAATAAAACTGATGTCCTTTTTTTTCCCCACAAATAGAGCTTTGTTTTGGTGGTATTTGATAACCTCTGCAATTTTTTAATTTTTGCTCTATAAACAAAAAAGCGACAATTCTGAAAAAAAAAACAATATTTTTCACTTGCGCTATATAACATTACCAATAAAATTAAAAAAAAAAAAACAAAAAAAAACAATTTTTTTTCTTCCTTTTAGGCCAATTTGTATTCTGCTACATATTTTTGGTAAAAAAAAATCCCAATAAGCATATTTTGATCAAAAGTTATCGCGTCTACAAACTAGGGGAAAGATTTATGTCATTTTTTTATATTTATTTTTTTTACTAGTAATGACTGTGATCAGCGATTTTTAGCAGAACTGCGACATTGCGACAGACAGATCAAACCCTTAACTAACATTTTTGACACTTTTGGGGCGACCAGTGACATTACTACAGTAATCAGTGCTAAAAATATGCACTGTTATTATATTAATGACACTGGCAGGGAAGGGGTTAACACAGGGGCGATCAAAGGGTTAAATGTGAGCCTAGGGGGTGTTTTCTAACTGTGAGGGGGATAGTCTTATGGAATCAACAGAGACCTGTGTTCCTAAATAGGAGGAACACAGGAGCTCTGTATTGATTCCTGAGAGAACAACGGTCTGCTGTGCTTACTGCAGAAGACCGCCGTTCTCTCTCCACGGAGAGCGATCGTGAGTGCCCGGCGGCAATTGCGGCCGCCGGCCCCTGTGAATCAGCTTCCCCGCTGGTGAATGGGGGCGTGCACGCGCCCCCGGATCGCTCCCATGCACCCCGCACAGGTGCGGCGATTCGAGGGAACCTGCCGACCTGCCGCCGTATATCAAAGGTGGCTGGTTGGCAAGTGGTTAAAATTAAAATGACAATTTAATTTTTGCGATTAAAAGTAAATGAGATTTGAGGTCTTTTTGATCCTAGATCTCTCAAAAAAGAGGACCTGTCATGCTTATTTCTATTACAAGGGATGTTTACCAGACCGCCTCTGTAACTCTAAACAGGTAACCTATAACATTTTTTAAAGCGTCACCTATTGAGATTTTTAAGTACCGTAGTTTGTCACCATTCCACGAGCGTGCACAATGTTAAAGAGTGACATGTTATGTATCTATTTAGTCGGCATAACATCATCTTACACATTATACAAAAACATTACTTTACTGTTTTCTTTAAATTCATTAAAGTGTATTTTTTCAAAAAAATTGCGTTTGAAAGACCGTTGTGCAAATACAATAAAATATTGCATCGGCCGCCATTTTATTCTCCAGGGTATAATGTTTGGGGGGTTCTAGGTATTTTTTAGCACAAAATACTGATTTAAACTTGTAAACAACAAATGTCAGAAAAACCCAGGGTCAGCAAGTGGTTACAAAAAAAAACCCCAAAAATATTTACTGATTTATCTGTGTTTCAAGAAGCCCAACTGACATCTGTGTATTGGGTGCTCCACAGATCTATGTACTGGATTTTTGCAGAGTGCAGAGTGAAAATTAAGCTGTCTTAAAATTGCTGTGAAATGTGGCAGTTGGAGTTGAAATTTGAATCTGATTGGCTGAGGGGGGCACTGACAGTTGGCATTCTTTTAAACATCACATGACCTGAGCTCTAGCTACCCTGCTGGTATCCTAGCAACGATGTCAGAGCTCACAGCCAGCCTATATAAGGAGCTCCCGCAGCTGAATCTGGCGGTTTGGTTTTGCTAGAGGTAGTGATCACATTGCTTTTCTAGTGCTCTGTGCGTTTTCATTGTAATTCATCAGAATGAAGATGAAAACGAGAAACCAAACTCTCAGATTTCACCCATATAAGATCAGGGATGAGATTACTTGGAAATTCATCCAAGAACATTCTGTGGATGATATGGATAAGCTCACTTTATTACATCATAGTGAGTTAAAGATGGAGACAACTCCACACCCCAAAAATGGGGAAAACAAACATGGGAACTCTGATGAGGGGAGGAATTCTGGAGAGAGAAAGAGTTCCATGGAGAAGAATGACAAGACCAGAGGAAAGAAGAGGAGAAGAGATGATGAATCCGATCAATCTTCTGATGAAGAAAGGATTGCAAAAAAGGGAAGATTTGATGCTGTACCGAGTTGGGCCAAAGTAATACTGGGCATGACATATACTGCCATATTGCCCAAGTGGAACAACAAGAGACCAGCATCTGATACGATTTTCCCTGCACCTCCGAATAAGAAACCGATGACCATCACAGATGAGACAAGTAAGAATGATGAGAACAATTGCATAAAATATAACACAATTGTCACTGTTTAGATATTTTATCAGGGATAGGGACAATAGTTAGGCCAATGCAGGGGTGCATTGCTATATCAATTTTCTGTTGATAGAAAGCCCCTTAGAGCGTGTTTCTGTTAGAAAGCTAACACAGCCTGAGTAGACCTGCGCTTTAAATGTGAAGATTTGCTACATTATAGGGAACATTTAGAAAAAGTAATTGCACCCAAGTAGTACCCAGAAAGATTTAGCTTTTAGATTTAGCGATTTGGCCTCTTTATAACCACCTCGATTTCTTCTACAATATGCAGCAAATCTGGCAGAATCATTTTATAACAAGTTTACAGCTTCTATTGCAGCCTTGAGTTTGATTTGAAAGATTTAGCCTTAATAATAAGGCCAGCTACAGCGCTTGCTGAATAAACCCTAGTGGTGAAATCCAGTAATGGTTCACTAAATTTGATAAGTTAAAAATTACAAATAATATAGGACAAGTATAAAATAACAGTGACTTTTACAAATAAAAGTAATCGGAATTAATCAATATAAAACAATAATAAACATATGGTGAATAATCAATCATGGGTGTATCCAGTCCAAAGAAAATAGGTGACTGGTTGTACCCAAACAGTTCAAATGGTAAAGTATTTGAGTGATTGTGTTTATCCAATAGCTTCAAAAGTGCATAATTTCTGTGACATCTGTGAACTGTTTGGGCACAACCAGTCCCCTATTTTCTATGGACTGGATACACCCATAATTGATTATTCACCATATGTTTATTATTATTTTATATTGATTAATTCCGATTACTTTTATTTGTAAAAGTCACTGTTATATAATACTTGTCATATATATTATTTGTAATTTTTAACTTATAACATTTAGTGAACCATTACTAGATTTCACCACTAGTGTTTATTTAGCAAGCGCTGTAGCTGGCCTTATTATTAACCACTTAAGCCCTGGAAGATTTTACCCCCTTCCTGACCAGGCCCTATTTTGCGATTCGGCACTGCGTGACTTTAACGGACAATTGCGCGGTCGTGCGACGCTGTACCTTAACGAAATTGAAGTCCTTTTTTTTCCACAAACAGAGCTTTCTTTTGGTGGTATTTGATCACCTGTGCGATTTTTACTTTTTGCGCTATAAACAAAAAAATAGCGTAAATTTTGAAAAAATAACATTTTTCACATTTTTTTATATGAAATTCCCCCAAAAAATGTAAAATTCTAAATTTTTTAACATTTTAGGTCAATTTGTTTTCTGCTACATATGTTTGGTAAAAAAAAAAAAAATCGCAATAAGCGTATTTTGATTGGTTTGCGTAAAAGTTATTGCGTTTACTAACTAAGGGAAAGATTTTTGTCATTTTTGGTGTTTTTTTTTTTTAACGAGTAATGGCGGCGATCTGCGTTTTTTTTTGCGGGACTGCGACATTGCGGCGGACAGATCGGACCCTTGACTGACATTTTTGACACTTTTGGGGATACCAGTGACATTACTGCAGTAATCATTGCTATACATATGCACTGTTACTGTAAAAATGACACTGGCAGGGAAGGGGTTAACTTTATTGGTGATGCAGGGGATAAGTGTGTCCCTAGGGGCATGCTTCTAACTGTAAAGGGGTGTGGCTAGTGATGTATAAAACAGAGACATACGATCCTACATAGCAGGACCGTATGATCTCTGTTCTTACACAGGGAAGAATGACAGGCGGCTTTTTTTACATTAGCCGCCTGCCTTTCTCCCTCTCCACGGGGAGATCGCGAGTGACCGGCGGACATCGGGTCCGCCGGTCACACGCGCGGGGATGTTAGGGAGCGAGTGGGGGCGGGAGCGCACCCGCCCCCTAGAGCCTCACAGGCGAGCGACATAGTCCTACGTCACTTTGCCTGTGAGGGGCTGACCGCCACACGGTTTGGCAAGTGGTTAAGGCTAAATCTTTTATTTATCCCTTTACTCTATAGCAGCTGCTGCACCTTATACTATACATCAGAATTGCTAGATTATTCTTTGGCGCGTGGAATATACCTTGGTATATTTTGGTATAAACCTGGTTATATGTTTTCATACTTGAGTTTGTTTTGCCTCTTCGACTGCCATGATGTACAGGTCATATTCTTGATAAAGGAAAAGGGATTGGCAGCACTCCGGGTTAAGTCAAAATCCAGATTTATTGACTGGACATCCAAATAATGACAATCGTGACAAGGTAGACGCGTTTCACACACTGACTGCGTGCTTAATCATATAAGTCATATTCTTGCAGGTCATAGTTAAAAAGTCAACTACTGTAACTACGCACGTCACTATAAATCTTTCACAAATGAAAACATGCTGCAATCTATGTTGAAACATAAAGCAATTTCACTTTATTTGGCCAAACTACTTAGCATCAGGGAGTCGTGGTAAACAGGAATATCTCTTTTCCATGTGCTTTCCATTATTGTCAGTGTTTTGTGAAGTAGGTTTTCTATTGCTGTAATTTAATAAAATGTCATAATTTCTATTTATCTTATAGTCAGCGAGACAGTCGACAAGGCAGTCAGCGAGACAGTCGACAAGGCAGTCAGCGAGACAGTCGACAATGCAGTCAGCGAGACAGTCAACAAGGCAGTCAGCGAGACAGTCGACAAGGCAGTCAGCGAGACAGTCGACAATGCAGTCAGCGAGACAGTCAACAAGGCAGTCAGCGAGACAGTCGACAAGGCAGTCAGCGAGACAGTCAACAAGGCAGTCAGCGAGACAGTCGACAAGGCAGTCAGCGAGACAGTCGACAAGGCAGTCAGCGAGACAGACGACAAGGCAGTCAGCGAGACAGACGACAAGGCAGTCAGCGAGACAGACGACAAGGCAGTCAGCGAGACAGTCAACAAGGCAGTCAGCGAGACAGTCGACAAGGCAGTCAGCGAGACAGTCGACAAGGCAGTCAGCGAGACAGACAACAAGGCAGTCAACGAGACAGTCAACAAGGCAGTCTGCGAGACAGTCAACGATACAGTCTGCAGAGAGACAGTTCATGAGGTTGTCAGTGAGCCAATCAACCAGGCCATCAGAGAGCCAGTCATCGAGCTTGTCAGCAAGCCAGTCATCGAGCTTGTCAGCAAGCCAGTCATCGAGCTTGTCAGCAAGCCAGTCAGCAAACTTGTCAGTAAGCCAGGCAAGCTTATCAGAAAGCAAGTTGACGAGCTTGTCAGCAAGCCAGTCAACAAGGCAGTCGGGGATAAGCCCCGCACCAACGTAGGATGCAGTCCACCAGCCGCCTTTAACCTTGACAGCTTCACCTTCCATAAAATACTTGGTCAAGGTAGTTACGGAAAAGTAAGTAATCAAAGACATATGAACAGCAGGTTTATTGTATTGCGAGTTGGTGGTTATTAATATTGTCAGTTGGCTAACAGCAGGCTATAGGTGGAGGTCACACCACTGTATTCCTTACCACTTCCCATTTACACTACACGCACTGAGCTGTGTTACTCAATAATAAACTGAAATCTATTGTTTCCAGTAGGACCAGTTTACACCAGCGTGATGCGTTAGTGTGCGCTCAATGAAATTGCAACATAATGTGTGCAATGAAATGTGCTTTAAGAAAGGTACAATAAAGTTATTTTACACCATTGTTAAAAAAAAAAACATGCCAACGCACAGCATCTCAAATGTGTTTAGTGTGTGTTAAATGAATGCAAAACGAGTGGAGTGAATCCAGCCTAAATTCTTGTTAGTGGTGTACTGTGTGTTGGGGGTGTAATACACATAAAGCAGCTCAACACAATTACAAATCCTTTGGTAGATAAGGCAATAAGCTAATGTGTATTGAAACTGTATTCAGCAGATTGTATAGAGTTTAGCATCAGAGCTTCATAGAATTTAGCCCCAATATAGGAATGCTGAATACAAACCTAAGAGTGAGTGCTGGCTGTAAATTTCTCTAAGTTTACTAAAAGCCGTACTGCAGCCTGCTAAAAGTCTATTTAAAGCTATCCCCATTCACTACCAATCTAGAAGTTAGTAACTAACAGTCAAAACCACTTACAACTTGCTAAAAGCCTGCTGAGTTCATGCTTTATAAACTAGTGCTTTCAAGCTAAGACTAACAATTTTAGCCAGGTTGGGGGTTGCTGCTGGGGACCCAGAGGTAACCTTTTCAGAACCTGGTGCTGAATTAGCTCTAATCATTTGTGTCCTGTGTTTTTTTTTAGGTCGCCCTGGCATCCCATCCTGCCACTGACAAGAAACTGGCAGTCAAGGTGGTAAAGAAAAGGCAATTATTGAAAGAAAATCCTAAAAGTGTCCTTATAGAGAGACAAATACTTGAAAAAGTTGGAGAGAGTCCATTTTGTACACACGCCTACGGAACCTTCCAGTCAGAAGTAAGTGTCAAATTCCTATCAATCACTCATCAAATCACATCCATATTATCCATTTGATCTCTAAGTCCAGCACAGACCTAGAAACAAATCCCCAAACCAGAAAAACATTACGAATGGTCCAGCTTCAGAGGCTCGGACATGAGAGAATTATGGCAGTTGAAAAGAATGTTGGGAATTCTGGTTCTCCCTGGCTGTCTTGCTCTTACTTTGGCTTTGCTGTCACTGACTTGGATCAGGTATAGCCCCTGTACTTCTCTCATGACAAAGTCACTGTAATGGCAGCCCGGTAGGACATGTTTGCATGTTATGTGGATCTGTATATTGCTTTCCCAATGAGGAAAGATGTTCAACATATATGTAAAGTTCCTGCCAAGCATCATATTTTGAAATGAATGTGAACTTAGATTTAAAGTGTATGTAAACCCAATACTGACCATCTCTTGTTTGTTCCCACATGGTCTATGAAATATACAAATCAAAGCATTTTGTTACAACCGTTTCAGGACAGAAAAATACCTGTTAATCCTGGCAGAAATCCAGCGCTGTCCTGTTTTATCATAAGCCCAATGTTTCTCCATTTTTGCCAAAACACAAACCTCCCATCCACTTTACCTTTTTTTAACATATATATTTCTCTCTTTTACAGGAAGAGCTCTTCTTTGTTATGGAATACATGAGAGGAGGAGAACTAGCCGACCTGATCAAGTCTTCTGCTCCATTATCAACTGCTGCAATAAGGTAAGACTCAAAAAGATGCATTCATACCTGCACCATGCAGTGTGTTTATTTTGCACTTTTTTGCATTTTTGTTCTGCAACAGCACAGGGCAGCATTGGCTGTCCTGCTTGTACCAAATGTGCCAAAGTAACTCATGGACTTTTTTTTGACAGTGAGCCTCATGCACTTTTGAAGGATTTGCATATATATAATAAATTTTAATTAAAAAAAAAATAAATAAAAAAAGCGCAGCCACACCGACCCACCTCAATAAGCAACTCTGCTGGCCCATCCGGACACATACACTTCTGCCTTAAACCCCTTCATTTAGCCGTTAGCAAAGTACACTGTAATTCCATTTTGTAGAGATCAATCTCACATGATCACATACTGCTTCAATCAAATGTGACTAATCCCTATAAGATACTACTGCATGCTACTTGTATAGCTAATTCCATTAGGGAGCTGTTTGGCCACCCTGATGAATGGTCAGTTGCTACTCCTAGTGATTGGTCACTAGCATGTTATGATCTGCTAAAAATCTCCTGTATACCTGCCAGAAAATGAATAAGGGCTCTTTCACATGGTCCGCCTCCATAGGCGGATCCGTGCTGCTCAGCGGGGATCGATCCGCCGATCTCCGCTGAGCCGGCGGATGACAGCTCCGTCTCCGCTTGCAGTGCGGAGAGGGAGGTGTCAGAGCCCCAGCTGTTCTCTATGGGGGATCGGATGAGAGCGGACCGCCTATCCACTCTCATCTGATCCGATCCGATCCCCAGGACGGATGGAAAATAGGGTTTCCATCCGTCCGGATTTCACGGACAGGATCGGATCCGGATGGCAGCGGGTGTCAGCGGACATGTCACCGCTGACATCCGCTGCTCCATAGGGCTGAATGGGCATCCGATCAGATCCACCTAAAAAACTGACAGGCGGATCTGATCGGAACGCCCGTGTGAAAGAGCCCTTAGTTTATCTTAGGCCCCTTTCATACATACGGTCCAGTTCAATTCATCAGTTCAGTCACGTCAAAATGTATCAGTTTTTGCATCCGTTTTTCATCCGTTTTTTTACATCCACTACCAATGCAAAAATGGACGAAAAACGGACCATCCGCTTCCGTCAATATCTGTTTTTTTTGACGGATGAAAAATAGGGCATTCATCCATTCCAAAAAATGGACATTGACAGAAGCGGATGAAAACGGATGTTAACGGATGATCATCCGTTGTCATCCGTTTTTTTATAGAGATGCATTGATGTCTGTTTTTCACCCGTCAACGAATGGATGAAAAATTGACAAATGGACCGTATGTGTGAAAGGGGCCTAAGGCTCGGACGAAAAACGGATGTAAACGGACAAACGGTCCGTTTTTCATCCATTTTTGCATTGGTAGTGGAAGTAAAGAAAAACGGATGAAAAAACGGATGCAAAACAGATGAAAAACGGATGCAAAAACGGATGAACAACTAAAACATTTTGACGTGACTGAACTGATGAACTGAACTGACCATATGTGTGAAAGGGCCCTTAGTGTGCAAGGCTGTATCTTCAACCCAGCACAATCAATGTTCCAACCCGACAGATCTCAGCCAGTGAGTGTAAGCTACCACAGGCATGAGATTTTTGGTCAGATCAGGTGACTATTATCCAATCTGTATGGGCTGGTTTATGACCAATGAATGTATTATCCCAAAAACTGAACAGTGTCTAACATTCCTTTCTATGACTTGCACGGCTTGGAAGAAATCATCTGATAATCATTTTTTTTACTTATTCTGTGAGACATTTCATATTAATAGATCTTTTCTCCTTTTTTTTTACAGATTTATTGCTGCGGAACTTCTCTGTGCTTTACAATATCTGCACGGACGTGGTATCATTCATAGGTAAGTGTTTCCATATTGATCTTACTTCCATATTTGCCATTCTTTATTAAAGGACAACACCACCCAACACTGGTATTCTAGTTGTGGATGGGTGTACAAGGGGTGAATTGCCCACTGCTTGTTCTGTCTCCTGCTGCTGGAGCTTTTCTGCATCGAAGTGAGGGAGCCTCACTTCCCCATACTGCATATATTTCAATTAAATACAAGCTAAGAATCTTTCTCATTATAACTGCAGTCATTGCAGATGTCCTCTTCTAACACGGCTCTATGTCCCATTCAGCAGCCCACAACGCCAGCCACAGGTGCAAAGCTTGTTCTGGGCCCCACCAACCCCCATAAACCAGTAGAAGAAACAATATTGAGGCACACTCCATCAATCTGCAATGTGTCTACAACTTTTATAAAGACTTCGATAGAAACACTCCCCAGGCTGTCTCATTCTAATACGTATCGCCCCCTAGTGGGATTTAATCATACCCCACTATAAGGCCAAAATGAGACAGAGAAGAACAGCCTATGGAGTGTTTCTGCTCCTTTGTTTTTAATAAATATGTTAAAGCATTGCAGAATGACAGACTGGGACTTGACATGGTTTCTTCAACTGCACTAAGCTGGGAACTAAGCTCACAAGGTTCATGGTAAGATTCATAAAGTGGTGCAGAAAGTTAGTAGCGAAAGTTGGCGCCAATCTAAAACTGACCCTTAAGGGCCGGTTCACACTGGTGCGATGCGGAAAGGCTGCGAATTCGCAGCCTGTTCCCGCATCGCATCCGCACAAGAGGCAGTTCACACTGCTATATGTGATACGCAGGGGGTGTCAATTAAATGTTAACGACACCCCCAGTTTGATCGCATATCGCAGTGCGATCTGACAGTTCGCACAGGATCGGATTGCACAAGTGTGAACCACTGTGCGATCCGATCCTGATGCGGCTGAAAAAATGCCTCCTGTGCGTCTTTGGTGCAGTGCGAATTTCAACCATACAAAGTGTATGGCTGAATTCGCATCTGCACAGATCTCATGTAATGAAGGAGCACATATGTGAACCGGCACTTAGTATTGGGTGAACTTCACTTTTAAACATTTGATCTGTAAACCTAACTCTCTCCTTTTATTTTACAGAGACTTGAAACCCGAGAACATACTGCTCGACAGCTCCGGCCATGTTAAAATTGCCGACTTTGGCCTTTCTAAAGTTGATGTGTTTGGATCCAAGCAAGTGTATAGTTGTGCCGGTACTCCAGGCTATATGGCCCCAGAAGTAAGTAGAAAACCACCCTTATTTTGCCCCTTTATTATGTTTATCAGCCATATCATTATAATGAAAGAACAAGAATTTTGGAGATGAAGGAAGCAGGGTCACAATGATTGTGACAAGTAGCCTAAAAGCCTAAAAAAAGACAAGGACCACACTGTGACCTGTCATTCCTACCAACTATATTTTAGTGAGTATTTCTGCTCTGCGTATGGCTGATCATGTGCTTTATTTTATACTGACCTTTACTCTCTCTTTTATCAGGTTTATTATGGAAAACCCTACGATGCTATGGCAGACTATTATTCACTTGGTGTCATCCTGTTCCAAATGGCCACAGGAGCAGATCCAGAATCAGTCAGATCCAGGCAATACTTCTATCCAAGGAATATTCACCCTTACCTTCAAGATGTCATTGAGCGAGTAAGTATAGATAGTCTAGAATTATCCAAGAGCTATGTGTCCTAAGTCTTGTTTAAGTAAAAAGGGTCTTCTGCATTGAAGAGAGAAGCTTGCAGAAAGTTCTCTAGCATCTAGTACATTACCAGGTCCTGTATGTCAGGAACCCGGTCCCTCACTGTGCTTTGTGATTCCTTTCCCCTGCTCCCACCTCATTACTATGTGCTGTAGTGGAAGGAGTTTGAGTCAAAAAGCACAGAGGGGGTATCTGACTTCTGGAAGCAGGCCCGGACTGGCCATAGGGCAAACCGGGCATGTGCCCGGTGGGCTGCGGCTGTCGGGGGCCGCATGTCATTCTGGCTCCCGACTACCTAGACAGCAGCTTAGGTCGGTGTAGCTCTCCCATCCTCTCTGCGGCAGCCTCCGCGGAGAGGGCTGCATGTCCTTTTGGCAGTCTCACTCCCCACACCAGCTGGGCTGCTCCCTGGTCTGGCACCACTCACCCTGCTTTACCGTGGTTGGCCTCCTATTCAGTTCAGGGCAGGCCAGAGCCAGGCTAGCAGAGCCAGGGGGCGGGATATTAGGTGTCAGCAGGTGACCGTGAAGGGGGGAGGGGCTGGAGGAGACCCCTTCAGCCTCATGATAGGAAAAGTTTCTCTGCACCTGCAGACACCAGGGCCTGGACTGCTGACAGAGTAAGTGCCACTATGCCAGCCTCTGCCTGATCCCATCTCTCCCACTGCCATCACTCTGCCTGATCCCATCCATCCCTAACACTGCCATCACTCTGCCTGATCCCATCTCTCCCACTGCCATCACTCTGCCTTATCCCATCTCTCCCACTGCCATCACTCTGCCTGATCCAATCCATCCCTCTCACTGCCATCACTCTGCCTGATCCCATCCATTCCTCCCACTGCCATCACTCTGCCTGATCCCATCCATCCCTCCCACTGCCATCACTCTGCCTGATCCCATCCATCCCTCCCAGTGCCATCACTTTGCCTGATCCCATCCATCCCTCCCACTGCCATCACTCTGCCTGATCCCATCCATCCCTCCCACTGCCATCACTCTGCCTGATCCCATCTCTCCCACTGCCATCACTCTGCCTGATCCCATCCATCCCTCCCACTGCCATCACTCTGCATGATCACATCCATCCCTCCCACTGCCATCACTCTGCCTGATCCCATCTCTCCCACTGCCATCACTCTGCCTGATCCCATCTCTCCCACTGCCATCACTCTGCCTGATCCCATCCATCCCTCCCACAGCCATCACTCTGCCTGATCCCATCCATCCCTCCCACTGCCATCACTCTGCCTGATCCAATCCATCCCTCCCACTGCCATCACTCTGCCTGATCCCATCCATCCCTCCCACTGCCATCACTCTGCCTGATCCCATCTCTCCCACTGCCATCACTCTGCCTGATCCCATCCATCCCTCCCACTGCCATCACTCTGCCTGATCCCATCCATCCCTCCCACTGCCATCACTCTGCCTGATCCCATCTCTCCCACTGCCATCACTCTGCCTGATCCCATCCATCCCTCCCACTGCCATCACTCTGCCTGATCCCATCCATCCCTCCCACTGCCATCACTCTGCCTCATCCCATCCATCCCTCCCACTGTCATCAGTCTGCCTGATCCCATCCATCCCTCCCACTGCCATCACTCTGCCTGATCCAATCCATCCCTCCCACTGCCATCACTCGGCCTGATCCCATCCATCCCTCCCACTGCCATCACTCTGCCTGATCCAATCCATCCCTCCCACTGCCATCACTCTGCCTGATCCCATCCATCCCTCCCACTGCCATCACTCTGCCTGATCCAATCCATCCCTCTGCCTGATCCCATCTCTCCCACTGCCATCACTCTGCCTGATCCCATCCATCCCTCCCACTGCCATCACTCTGCCTGATCCCATCTCTCCCACTGCCATCACTCTGCCTGATCCCATCCATCCCTCCCACTGCCATCACTCTGCCTGATCCCATCTCTCCCACTGCCATCACTCTGCCTGATCCCATCCACCCCTCCCACTGCCATTCCTCTGCCTGATCCCATCCATCCCTCCCACTGCCATCACTCTGCCTGATCCCATCCATCCCTCCCACTGCCATCACTCTGCCTGATCCCGTCCATTCCTCCCACTGCCATCACTCTGTCTGATCCCATCCATCCCTCCCACTGCCATCACTCTGCATGATCCCATCCATCCCTCCCACTGCCATCCCTCTGCCTGATCCCATCCATCCCTCCCTCCCACTGCCATCACTCTGTCTGTCTATATTTTTAATTTACCCTCAAATTACCTGTTATCTCTTAGCCTGGGTTCACACTAAATGCGGACTGCATCTAAATAGCAACCTGTTAATGTAAACAGACTGCGGAGTGTATGTTAGGTTAACGACACGCCGCAATCGGTTTTCAAAATGCAGCGCGATTTGCAGAATCGGATCGCATGGGTGTGCATACTAAATATAACTAAGAAACAGAGAAACTGGTAGTTGTTCATCATTGCTCATTTTGTTTAAAAAAAATGGGCTGCTCAGCCTAAAATGCCGGGGCCTATTTTTTGTCCCAGTCCGGGCCTGTCTGGAAGTGTTAAATACAGATTTTAAGGCAGGATATTCACCACACAGGAGGTCAGCATTACATCTGAACTACCCATGTGACATCCTGAAAACATGAGCTGTTGCAGGAACTTATAGACTGGTTCAGGAATGCTATCTTAACCACTTTAACACTAGCCACTGTGCTGCTACTGCAGCAAAGTGGCTCTTGTAGGTCTGACGACGTAGACCTACGTCGCCAGACTCCTCCCCCTGTAGGCGCCGCTGCTCTGCCCCGATCGTCGGGGAATCCAGTTTGGAGATCCGCCCGCCTGTGTAAACAGAGCGGGCGGATCTCCTAAGTGACAGGGAGTGACAGATCGGAGTGTTCAGCATAGCTGAACATCCGATCTGTCCCTGGCTCACTCAGTCACTTCCCCCCCCACACGTTAGTAAGCACCAGGCATACATTAACCCCTCCCTCTCCAATAAAATTAACCCCTTCCCTGCCAGTGTCATTTTTACAGTAACAGTGCATATTTATAGCACTGATTACTGCAGTAATGTCACTGGTACCCCCAAAAGTGTCAAAAATGTCAGTCAAGGGTCCGATCTGTCCGCCGCAATGTGGCAGTCCTGCAAAAAAAAAAAAAAAAAAAAAAAAAAAATCGCAGATCGCCGCCATTACTCGTTAAAAAAAAACCCACCAAAAATGACATAAATCTTTCCCTTAGTTAGTAAACGCAATAACTTTTGCGCAAACCAATCAAAATACGCTTATTGCGATTTTTTTTTACCAAACATGGGTAGCAGAAAACAAATTGGCCAAAAATTTAAAAAAAAAATTGGTTTTTACATCTTTTTTGGGGGGAATTTCATATAAAAAAACGTTAAAAATATTGTTATTTTTTCAAAATAAACGCTCTTTTTTTGTTTATAGCGCAAAAAGTAAAAATCGCACAGGTGATCAAACACCACCAAAAGAAAGCTCTGTTTGTGGGAAAAAAAGGACGTAAATTTTGTTTGGGTACGGCGTCGCATGACCGCGCAATTGTCAGTTAAAGTCGCACAGCGCCGAATCGCAAAAAGTGGCCCAGACGTAAGACAGCAAAATGCTCTAGTGGTAAAGTGGTTAAATCCTTCCAGCAGACGTATCTTAATTTAAAACTACACTAAGGAATGAAAATATGATATTCTGAGCAGTTTGTTTATTTTAAAAATAGCCGACACTAAACTGGCTGATTTATCATTTTCTGTTAGTAACAATCTACTTTATGCTAAATTTCATATCTTTTTTGTTACAGCTTCTTGCAACACATCCGCGAGATCGCTTTTGGGCAGTGAGAAGACTGCGAGAACACCCTTTCTTTGGATCAATTGACTGGAAGAAGCTGGAGGAAGGAAAGGTCACCCCACCAATGTGGATGCCAGAAGTAAGTCCATTGGAAGTATAATTTATATAATGAGTGCACATACAGGGAGATCATTTCATAGGGAGCTGCATTCAGTCACTAGGAATTGCAGAATATTTCTAAACTGCAATATATATATATATATATATATATATATATATATATATACACACATGTATATATTGCACTTGCACCCCACTGCTATTTGTTTATTATAAAATATAATTTTAGGTTCATAGAAGAATCAAAATATCAACTATAATGGTAACATTAGGTAGTGTAGAGTTACATATGAAAATAAAGCTCCTGATTGGTATGTCTTGTATTGAATGATAGATCTGATTTATGTATTTTCTCATTGCAGTGCCCAGAAATAGATACAAATGAGCAAATTGAATTGGAGAAACTGATTCCCTACAGAAGAAAGGAAGAGAGAAGAATTGCATATAAGCATCAGAGATTGTTTGATGGCTTCAGCTTTACAAGCAAGAAATGGAGAAAGATGCTGAATAGGAAATAAAAGAATGAGGACTCATTGTCAGGATGCATATGCCAGCAGACTAGATAACTCCTCTGGACAAATGTTTGGGCATAGGCTAAAACATATTCCCTTTCATGCACTTAAGAATTGGGCACTGGCTAATAACTATGCACATGAGCGAACTCGTGTGTGCACACGTGCCGTCGCGCATGGTTGCCAGAATATTGTGCCTTCACCAGCCAATATCTCGCTTGTCTCTCCTGCTGCCATCCGTATCTTTGCTATCATCCGTTATCGACATTTGGCTTGTTCATCGACTACGCTTTTGCTTAATCCCAACCTGCAACTATTCGTTACCGACCTTTGGCTACTCCTTGACTACGCTTCTGCTTGATCCCTATCTGCTATATCTGCTACTGGACCCTGGCTTGCTCACCTCCTGGTGGGGCGATCCTGAGGACCGCGATCTGGTGCTAACACGCAGCAAAATTCATCTCCACCATCAGGAGCTCTGGTGAACACCAGTTAGTACTTAGATTCCGCACCTCAGCAAGGGAATGAAGGCGACAACAGTCTGATCCCCGCCAGAATCAGAGGGCCATCCTTGCATGGATGGTTGAAAAAAAAAAAAAAAAAAAAAAACAAACAAAAAAAAAAAAACCCCAACCCCCCCCCCCAAAGAAAAAAAAAAAAAAAAAACCCCAACCCCCCCCCAAAAAAAAAAAAAAAAATTAGTTAGGATAAGATAGGATATATAGATAAGATAGGATATATAGATAAGATAGGATATATAGATAAGATAGGATATATAGATAAGTTAGGATATATACTGCTTTTACACGTTAACTGACCCTGGCCTGTTTACCGACGATGCCTTTGCCTGCCGTTTTAAAACAAGTTTTTGACTTCCAAGTGTACCGACCTTGGCCTGCTAATCGACCATGTTTTTTGCCTGCCACTTGGAATGATCTTTTGCCCTTCTACTTTAGTACACAGGGGTCTCACATATGTGAGGGGTTTCAGAATAGTGATTGGAGTATAGAAAAACTGTTTTTGGTTTTCTGTGTTCCCAGTACAGGGTCTGGAATCCGGAGGCTTCAAAGAGATTTGGGTGGGAGAAGCCTCTACCCCTGTCCCCATTCCTTTCTGACAGAGGTCTTAAGCTTGATGGTCCTTCCTGCTACCTGGACCAATGCTTTGGCTGTGCTGACAGTATCCCTGCTAAATGGACAAATTTGTGTGAAAAAAAAAGTTTTAATTTTCTTTCCACATTTTCAAAAAACTTGTGGAAAAAAAATGACGACATGTTAAAAAGACTCATAATGCCTCATAGAATATACATTGTGGTGTATGCTTTTCAAAATGGGGTCATTTTATGGGCGTTTCCTTTGTACTGGTGCTCCAGGGCCTTCAAAGTATGATAGGTCGTCATGAAATTAGATGTGTGTGAAATTAGAGTGCGGTCTAAGGTGAATTTCCCTCACAAACTTGGTCCCTTGAGCCAGAACCCAAGATCCTGTGACAGGACCAGATCGCGTGGATGAATAAATCCGCGCTAAGGATATCAAGGGATTGTAACAATATATGCACAAATAAGCTGCAGCCTCCCTTAAACTATAGCCAAAGGCTATAAAGAGATAAATAAAATGGAAGGTGATGGCGCTGCTTATTTAATAAAGTGCAAATAAATATAAGATGCTAAAGTATAAATATGATTGAGGAATAAGTTAATAGATAAAAGATGCGGAGGTGAAAAACCAAGTAAAATGTTATAAGGGATATAAATTAATCTAAAAATAAAATTAAAATATATAAAAATATTCCAAAGGTATATGAGAGAAACAACCACCAGAGGGCGTAATAAATGGCAAAGTGTGACAATAAATATGCTTGTGTATATGCCAAAATAAAATAAACAATGTGAATATATGACAATGCTAAATAAATAAATAAAATTTATACAAGGTGTTAATTCCACAAGTGATAATATAAATAATAGTGAATAGATAAGTAAATAAATAGGTGATAAATGTGCGGGAAACTATTATGCACGGGATGGGTGTGCAAAACAACAGTTGGTATACAGTGCAACAAAAAGTGATAACAATAAATATATCAAGGTGAATCAAAGATAAATGTGCCAAAAATAATTTTTTATATAAATATGCAGGTGAATATAAAGGTGCTGGAAGTCTATTTGTGCAACGTGCAAAAAAATCCAAAAAATTAGTCCATAAAATAATGGTGATAGCAAAAAATATATAGGTGTACAGGATATCTTACGGTGACCCCCAAGGTGGGTGACTGGTGAGTGGCAAAGTGGCCCCTGGTAAAAAGACCTACTCACCAGATGTACCCACCCCACACAGGGGTATAGAGCGGGTACTGAAGAGGTATCTTTTAAACCTGGATCTGTGTAGTAGTTCCCTTCCTAGGGTAGATGTGTTATGGAGTCCGGAGTGTCCTGAGTGGGGTCCGGTAGTGAATTGTGGTATCCAAAATCTCGTGGGTAAATCAAGTGTGGCCACTCAAGGGTATATGGATGGAGGAAAAAAAGGGAGCTCGATAGTGTATTATCGTTATGCTAGAAGGTTTATTGTAAATTACAGCAGCAAAATGGGTACTCACATATACAATGTGGGAAAACAGCGAGGTATCAGCGTCCCGGAACGCAATGCGTTCCAACCAGAGACCGGAACCGGAAGTGACGTGACGGCGCTGTACGCGTTTCGTCATGTGACGTCTTCTGCAGACCAGATCGCGGGTGACTGTTACTGTACGGGGAGTCTCAACACATGGGATTCTTTTACTGCAGAAGTCCTCCGTCTGAATTGACGTCAACAGAGGCCGGTCTACCAACTGGTCCCTATTAGGTGACGGGTTCCCAAGAATTGGCAGAATAAAAGACCCATTCTGGTTCAAGGTAAGAGTGACTTATAATTTGGTTAGAGAGTCTGTGTATGTAGAAGTGTATGTGTGAGAAGATCTTCATAAGAATAGCAATATTTTTTAGTAGAACACAGAACTCTTAGAGAGTCTGTGTATGTCTGCGAGTTAACAAAAATATTGTGTATAAGTGTAAGAATATCAATATTTTTTAGTAGAACACAGAGCTAGGAGGGTTGAAGAAGTGCAGTAAACCGCTCAGAGTGTGTATGTCTGCAAGTTAACAAAAGTATTGTGTATAAGTGTCTGTGTGAGAGACCTTAACTAACTCCGTGCGCTCCTTAATATGGCCCAGAGATGTGTGAAACAAGAAGAAATAAGTGAGAATACCAAATATATGTTATCTGAATTTAAATAGAATAGGTTTATTGTGGTGTCTGCATCTTTAAGCGATAAACTTCTGAACTAAAAAAAAAAAAAAGGTATCAGCAGTGTCTGCCAGTGCATAGCAGCCTTCTAGTAAAGAATAGACACTGACACCATAATATTTAGTGCTTTGCTTAACTGTTGTTCTGTTTAAGATGGGTAAAGTCCCTGGTAAAGGACCTCTGCCCAATATACCTAAGCCCACAGTAGTCAAGATAGCAGAAAGAGTACCCTGGATCCATCTCTCACATTGTAAAAAGGCAAAGAATCTAGGGCCAGACCAGGGAACGCCCACAGAGTCTTCAGTGAAAGTCCGGCTACAAAGGGGGGTGACTCCAATAGGGACCACCCGTCTCAAACCCGGTGAAGAAACATGGCACAATATAGGCTCATAGGGGCGGTAAAACAGCTTAGGGAAAGACAACTGTTAGAACCAGGGTGCTTTATCAAAACATGGATGGGCGGATTCCTAATAGGGATAATGATAGTGGGAAGTATTATAGCATTAGCACTAATATTTTTGGATCTAAACTCTAGGACCCAAAAACAGGATAAAGGGTTACCCAAGAGAGAACTGCCAAAAATGCCCAATGGTGATCTAACCATCACCATAAGTGAAGGATCTATTATAGCAGTCAAATTTGTTGTTTGTCAGGTAACAGAATGCTCACGCAACTGGATATTTAGATATAGCAATTACAAAAAATATGTGTGTGGAACTGCCACCTGTTTTTCATGGTCTGAAGTATGGTGGATTACAGATTTAGATGGTTACCTAACCTCTTCAGCCCAGACTCCCCAACAAAAAAGTTTAGTGCAGCGTTTAAGTTTGCATAAACTGCCACCACAGGGGAATAGCTATAACCAACTGTTATTGGTTTTGAAAAATGCAACAAAGGAGGATTCAGGAACCTATATATATATATATATATATATACACCCCTTGGAAGAGATACAGTGGGAACAATACAAATTCAAGTACTTGGGAAAGGACAAGTTGCACTTTCAGTTATTAGCATGCTATTAATAAGGTTTTGTCCAGACTTGTTTAAAACTAATTTTATTTACAAAGAACAGTTAAGTATAGAAAGAGGGTTTGGGGATAAAAATTAGTGGGTAGAATCGGTCAGATGGACAACCAAAACCAAAGGGCTGGGAAATTGTATCTCATGTGCCAACTCAAGGCCCCAGCTAGCGACTGTTCCTTTCCTAACGGATGAAACAAACCTGATATGTATAATAATATGATATGATATGTATAATAATATGATATGATATGTATAATATGATATGATATGATATGTATAATAAGAAAGTTCAAGGAAAAACTCACAAACACTGAGTGTAGGGAAGAGCAAAGATTGTATTCAGTCACCAAGATGCAGAGCATACCCCCCTCTGTTAGGGCAGTCTCAGGAAATATTATCTGCTTTGTCAGCACTAAGAGTGAAATGTAGGAGACTTACACCCCGACTTACTGCTTATAAAATATATTAACCCGTAACCCACCTTACCAGCAGATTGGTTTCAGAACCAAAAGAAACAGTTAGCTGATGTTTGGTGGCTGTGTGGGGATATGAAACTTAGAAACAAACTCCCTCCCAAATGGAAAGGGATACCTGTCGGTCATGAGATGAAGATGCCGCAGTTGAAGAAACAACAATTTCGAATAAAGAAAGACGCACTACAAGGATCATTTGACAATCGAATAGAGTCTACACTGATTTTATCGGAGTACCATGAGGAGTCCCTGATGAATTCAAAGCACAGGACAAGATATCAGCCGGATTCACCTCCATCTTCTTGGGGGTTCAACCTAACAAGAATGTCGATTGGATAAACGACATCTATTATAATCAGCAAATGTTTGTGAACTACACCAGAGATGCCATTCTAGGAGTGGCCAGCCAACTGGATGCAACCTTATTGACAGCCTGGCAGAATCGTATTGCTCTTGATATGCTGTTAGCAGAGAAGGAAGGTGTGTGCAAGATGTTCAAGGCCTTTTGTTGCACCTTCTTTCCTAACAATACAGCCCCCGATGGTAGCATAACGAAGGCCCTGCAAGGATTGCAGATGCTGTCTGAAGCACTGGCAGAAAAATTCTGGCGTGGAAAACCCCCTGACTGGACTCTTTGAGACATGGTTCGGTAAGTGGGGTGAGCTGATAAGGAATATATATTGATCTCGATAGTAATGGCCGCCACTGTGCTAACCCTGTGTGGTTGCTGTTGCATTCCCTGTGCCCGACTTACTGCTTATAAAATATATTAACCAGTAACCCACCTTACCAGCAGATTGGTTTCAGAACCAAAAGAAACAGTTAGCTGATGTTTGGTGGCTGTGTGGGGATATGAAACTTAGAAACAAACTCCCTCCCAAATGGAAAGGGATACCTGTCGGTCATGAGATGAAGATGCCGCAGTTGAAGAAACAACACTTTCGAATAAAGAAAGACACACTACAAGGATCATTTGACAATCGAATCGAGTCTACACTGATTTTATCGGAGTACCATGAGGAGTCCCTGATGAATTCAAAGCACAGGACAAGATATCAGCCGGATTCACCTCCATCTTCTTGGGGGTTCAACCTAACAAGAATGTCGATTGGATAAACGACATCTATTATAATCAGCAAATGTTTGTGAACTACACCAGAGATGCCATTCTAGGAGTGGCCAGCCAACTGGATGCAACCTTATTGACAGCCTGGCAGAATCGTATTGCTCTTGATATGCTGTTAGCAGAGAAGGAAGGTGTGTGCAAGATGTTCAAGGCCTTTTGTTGCACCTTCTTTCCTAACAATACAGCCCCCGATGGTAGCATAACGAAGGCCCTGCAAGGATTGCAGATGCTGTCTGAAGCACTGGCAGAAAAATTCTGGCGTGGAAAACCCCCTGACTGGACTCTTTGAGACATGGTTCGGTAAGTGGGGTGAGCTGATAAGGAATATATGTTGATCTCGATAGTAATGGCCGCCACTGTGCTAACCCTGTGTGGTTGCTGTGGCATTCCCTGTGTCCGAGGACTCCTTCAGCGATTCATCTTTGGCAAAAACTATGTTTCTCCAAAAGGATTTAAATTAACTATATTTGGGACTTCACTCTGAACTAGATGAGGACGAGTACAAGAATCATACCCCAGACTCTCATGTATAAACTATATGATGGACCTTGGTGAACTCCTAAAAGCTGAGGTGCTGACAGAACTGTCAGAAATGAGTATAAACAGGGGGGAAATGTTGTAGAAATTGGATGCTTAGTGTATATGAGGAAGAGAGCGTGCCTCCCGAAACATACATACATATATATATATATATATGAATACTATAAGGTTTTTTTAAAACACATCTCACAAAAAGGGGTGTGATTGGCTGGCTATAAGGGGAGGAGGAGGCCAGATTTAGTTTTTTTTAAACATCTCGCAAAAAGGAGCGTGATTGGCTGGCTATAAGGGGAGGAGGAGGCCAGATTTAGTTTTTTTTAAACACATCTCGCAAAAAGGAGCGTGATTGGCCCGGCTATAAGGGGAGGAGGAGGCCGGATTTTTTTTTTTAAACACATCTCTCAAAAAGATAAAGGAGCATGATTGTCCAAATATAAGGGGAGGAGGAGGCCGGATTTTTTTTTTTAAAACACATCTCAAAAAAAGGGGCATGATTGGCTGGCTATAAGGGGAGAAGGAGGCCAGATTTTGTTTTTTTTTTTTAAACACATCTCGCAAAAAGGAGCGTGATTGGCCCGGCTATAAGGGGAGGAGGAGGCCGGATTTTTTTTTTTTTTTAAACACATCTCTCAAAAAGATAAAAGGAGCACGACTGTCCAAATATAAGGGGAGGAGGAGGCTGTATTTTTTTTAAAAACACATCTCACAAAAAGAAAATGGAGCATGAATTGCCGGCTATGAGGGCAGGAGGAGGCCGGATTTTTTTTTCTTTTTTTTTAAACACATCTCTCGAAAAGAAAAAGAAGGTTGATTAGCCAGCTATATGGTGAGGAAGATTTTTTTATTTTTATCATTTAGGCCATGTTCATACAATGTCCTTTTAGCTGCACTTTACTGCACAGCACTGCACATGTATGGTGTGAACAGGGCACATAGAAAACTGTTTCCCAGGGGTGTGGACATTTTTTTAAAAATTACTTGTGCATGGTACTAAACCGGGGTCCCAATCTACTTGTCATGATTAAAGAAAAAATACTAAAACTGTATTTGAATAAAGGTCTTGAAGGATTGATGTTTTTTTTTTTTAATAGACAGAGGTGCTTTTAGGACTATCTGGGGCTTTTAAAAATGAAAGGGGCTTTATGGCGACCCAAGCTTTTTGGGTGCTCGTCTAGAAAGGGGAGTGTTGGGCTCTCTTAATGCTCGGCAAAAGCGCATCTGCTGAGCGAATAAATGAGGTGCTGACCCCAATGACAAAAAAAAAAAAAAAACTTTATTCCTTCAGGTTACCTTCACACATGGAAACACTTCGGTGCATGCTGAGCAGCCAAATCAAGCTCCGGTGTCCGCTGCACTCACTTACTGGCCCGGCAGCAGAGGAAGGAGGAGGAGGGGGCCAAACTTCTGATGTACCTCGCCGTGGCAAGCTCCTGACGGAAGTGGGGACAGGTAAAAACAGGTACCCGCTCCCCCCCCCCCCAAAAGGTGCCAAACATGGCACCGGAGGGGGAGAGAAGACAGATAAGTGGAAGATCCACTTTTGGGTGGAGCTCTGCTTTAATGTGAACCTAAAGGCCCATTGCCAGAATCAGTGAGCAGGCAGGCTTTGTATGGCAGAACACTACCTCTGAAGTTCCTCTTTAACCACTTCAGTCCCAGATGGTTTTACCCCCTTAATGACCAGGCCATTTTTTGCAATACGGCACGGCGTTACTTTAACTGACAATTGTGCGGTCGTGCAATGCTGTACCCAACTAAAATGTCTGTCTTTTTTTCCCCACAAACAGAGCTTTCTTTTGGTGGTATTTAATCACCTCTGTGTTTTTTTTTTTTGTGCTATAAACAAAAAATGAGTGACAATTTTGAAAAAAAAAAAACAATATTTTTTAATTTCTGCTACAAAACATATCCAATAAAAAAATGGAAAAAAATCGAATTTCTTCATCAGTTTAGGCCAACATGTATTCTGCTACATATTTTTGGTAAAACAAATAAAATCCCAATAAGCGTATATTGATTGGTTTGCGCAAAAGATATTGTGTTTACAAACTATGGGATATTTATATGGAGTTTTTATTTCGGATTAGCGATGTTTACCGGGACTGCGACATAGCGGTGGACAAATCGGATACCTGACACTTTTGACAATTTTTTTAGGGACAAGTGACATTATTTCAGTGATCAGTGCTAAAAATATGCACTGGCACTGTACTAATGACACTGGCAGGGAAGGGTTAACATCAGGGGCAATCAAAGGGTTAAATGTGTCCCTATGGGGTGCTTACTGTGTGGGGGGTGGTCTGACTGGGGGGAAGAGAGAGATTCATGTTCCTGCTTAGCAGGAACACAAGATCTCCCTCTTCTCCCCTGTCCGAACAGTGATCTGCCTTGTTTAGCTCAGAGGGGTAGCAGACTACCCCTGGAGGTGGAAGAGAAAGTGAGTCACCATTATGAAGACATCAGGGACATTCAAGAAGACTCTCTCCTGTATTATCGCCAGCTCATTGAACTACAGAGAAAGTTAGAGGACCTGGATAATAGAGGTCACCGGAAGAATACGAGGCCTCCCTGACAGTGGAAACTGACCAGCTACCCATGGCGTTACAAACTTTCTTTACCGAGCCAGCCCTGATCCATCTATGCCAGCCAAGGGCCACTCGAACAAGAAGCAGGCCCCTACAAAACCTAATAGCATCGTTATGTGTTATGTTAAGTCTGTGTGTCTTTTCTGGGGGGCAAGGTCTTGTGTTCGTAATAACTGGTCAGAATGGGCCTAAGCTTATCTGCAGTAATGGTTATTACGTTTACAGAAAGGTCACTAAAAAATACAATAAAAGTCACAAATTCCACGCTTTCCATCCATCCGCAGGGTGGCTCTCAGGCTGCTTTTTGGTAACGCACGTCTGAGGTTACAGTTAGAAACCAGGGCTTCTCAATAAAGGCAACAGCCAAATTCACAAATGTAGTCACATTCAGTATCATTAAAAGGTTTATAAAATCAGTTTTTTGTTTTAAATAACGTTATATATACCTGTTCTGTTTAATGGTCCCCTGCTGGCACTCTGGGCACCCCCATCACAAGCCGCTTGGTTTTGCACAAAGCAGCCCCGATCCTCCTCTTCTTGGGTCGCCCGCTTGCACTCTGGCTCACTCTCTCCTGCTTCCACAACTTCATTTCATTATCAATTATTACTTACCTTTTAAAGTGGTTTTCATGGCTGAAGGTTTTTTATCTTCATGCATTCTATGTGCATTCAGTTTGCAGGTTCCAAGTCAGCGCCCATTACTTACCTAAGCCTGATCTCAATTGAGTGATGTGCACGAAAGCCGAGGCTCACCCATGTCTCTCGTTTCTCATTGGCTTCGCCTGCTGCCAATCACAGCCAGTGAGGACGGAACGGGGGCAGGGCTGAGCCACACTTACTGTGTCTTATGGACACAGAGAGCAGGGCTCAGAAACGAGCCTGTTTGAGTGCCCCCATAGCAAGCAGCTTCAAGAAAAGCCTTTTGGGAGTAAAATATGTGTGATGTAGATATCGTAACTGAATCAATTTATCTTTGGATAAAATTACTGTGTCTGGATATATATATATTTTTATTTTTTCGTGGTCTTGATTGATTTTCATTTGCATATCTATAATTTTCCTTCATAAGATCTATACACTGCAGGATGGCTTAAGCCGGTGATAAATGGAGCAATTCTCTTTCCTGCAACCATGTTTTGATGGGGGAATCCCTTCCACAAAGTAATTGTGTCCTCCCAGTAGGGGGAGCCATCCCCACACGGTGATTACTGCTAGTGGCTGTAATAGCTGACAGGCTGGTTGTACCAAAGTTGATCACTCAACTTAGGTTCAATCAGCCTGCCCATACATGGTTCAAATTTCGCCCTGTCTCTGCTCACTCAGTACCGGCAGAGGCGGTAAGGCTCGACCCCCCCACTCGTTACCGACAGAGGCGGTAGGGCTCGACCCCCACTCGGTACCGGCAGAGGCGGTAGGGCTACCCCCCCACTCGGTACCGGCAGAGGCGGTAGGGCTCGACCCCCTCACTCGGTACCGGCAGAGGCGGTAGGGCTCGACCCCCTCACTCGGTACCGGCAGAGGCGGTAGAGCTCGACCCCCTCACTCTATGATATCGACTATCGTTCTGCGGGCGTGGGCGATAATAATATCGCCGAAGACACGATATTTAGCATTAGGCAAGGGGCATGGCCGGAAGACGTGCGGGACGGACGCGGCTTGTGAGAGCTCCGATACCGCCGTACAGAACCCTCAGCAATCCTCCTAAATCTCCCCTATTCAGGGAGAAAAAACAGCTTGGGGAGACCCATTGAGGCACCAGAGACCAATACTGCCCGGTATTGCGGAGGAAAGAATCCGTTCTGAGGAGCGCAGAGTTGAGGCCTACACAGGCACAAAAGCCGCGGCCTTGCCTAGATCGGAGCGCGATTGCGCGCTCGTGGTTCCCGGTAAGGCCTACTTACTCCGCACTCATTCGGGACTTGCCTCCATCCCCCGGGTGCCCCCAAAGCCATACACAGACCTCCTAATCTTCACAAAAAGGACCCCAGTGTACTCATATCCCTCAGCAAGCTGTGCCGACCGCCATCTTGGCTGCACAGGGGGACACAGATCCACAGCAGACTGCAACTCTCTCAACTTGTTCAGCAATCCCCCCTTGCATAGAACTCTTAGCAGCCGCTCTACAGCATTAGGCAGGGAGAAGTCGGGATTCCGGGGCATTCTTCTACCTCCTACCACCACTGTCAGTGTCTTCTGCATTCCACCCAGTTAAATATCGCAATATATATCGTTGAAAAACAAATATCGCAATGTACTTTTTTCCCCTAATATCGTGCAGCCCTACCTCACTCGGTACCGGCAGAGGCGGTAGAGCCCGACCCCTCACTCGGTACCGGCGGAGGCGGCAAAGCTCGACCACCTCAATCGGTACCGGCAGAGGCAGTGGAGCCCGACCCCTCACTCGGTACCGGCAGAGGCGGTGGAGCCCGACCCCTCACTCGGTACCGGCAGAGGCGGAGGAGCCCGACCCCTCACTCGGTACCGGCAGAGGCGGTGGAGCCCGACCCCTCACTCGGTACCGGCAGAGGCGGTGGAGCCCGACCCCTCACTCGGTACCGGCAGAGGCGGTGGAGCCCGACCCCTCACTCGGTACCGGCAGAGGCGGTGGAGCCCGACCCCTCACTCGGTACCGGCAGAGGCGGTGGAGCCCGACCCCTCACTCGGTACCGGCAGAGGCGGTGGAGCCCGACCCCTCACTCGGTACCGGCAGAGGCGGTAGAGCCCGACCCCTCACTCGGTACCGGCAGAGGCGGTAGAGCACGACCCCTCACTCGGTACTGGTAGAGGCGGTAGAGCACGACCCCTCACTCGGTACCCGCACAGGCGGTAGAGCAAGACCCCTCACTCGGTACCGGCAGAGGCGGTAGAGCCCGACCCCTCACTCTGTACCGGCAGAGGCGGCAGAGCTCGACCACCTCAATCGGTACCGGCAGAGCTCGACCCCCTCACTCGGTGCCGGCAGAGGCGGTAGAGCCCGACCCCCTCACTCGGTACCAGCAGAGGCGGTAGAGCCCGACCCCCTCACTCGGTATCGGCAGAGGCGGTAGAGCCCGACCCCTCACTCGGTACCGCGGCAGAGGTGGTAGAGCCCGACCCCCTCACTCGGTACCGCGGCAGAAGCGGTAGAGCCCGATCCCTCACTCGGTACCGGCAGAGGCGGTAGAGTTTGACCCCCTCACTCGGTACCAGCAGAGGCGGTAGAGCCCGAACCCCTCACTCGGTACAGCGGCAGAGGCGGTAGAGCCCGACCCCCTCACTCGGTACCGGCAGAGGCCAATACTGCCCGGTATTGCGGAGGAAAGAATCCGTTCTGAGGAGCACAGAGTTGAAGCCTACACAGGCACAGAAGCCGCGGCCTTGCCTAGATCGGAGCGCGATCGCGCGCTCATGGTTCCCGGTAAGGCCTACTTACTCCGCACTCATTCGGGACTTGCCTCCATCCCCCGGGTGCCCCCAAAGCCATACACAGACCTCCTAATCTTCACAAAAAGGACCCCAGTGTACTCATATCCCTCAGCAAGCTGTGCCGAGCGCCATCTTGGCTGCACAGGGGGACACAGATCCACAGCAGACTGCAACTCTCTCACCTTGTTCAGCAATCCCCCCTTGCATAGAACTCTTAGCAGCCACTCTACAGCATTAGGCAGGGAGAAGTCGGGGTTCCGGGTAGAGCCCGACCCCTCACTCGGTACCGGTAGAGGCGGTAGAGCACGACCCCTCACTTGGTACCGGCAGAGGTGGTAGAGCATGACCCCTCACTCGGTACCGGCAGAGGCGGTAGAGCATGACCTCTCACTCGGTACCGGCAGAGGCGGCAGAGCTCGACCACCTCAATCGGTATCGGCAGAGCTCGACCCCCTCACTCGGTATCGGCAGAGCTCGACCCCCTCACTCGGTATCGGCAGAGCTCGACCCCCTCACTCGGTACCGGCAGAGGCGGTAGAGCCCGACCCCCTCACTCGGTACCAGCAGAGGCGGTAGAGCCCGACCCCCTCACTCGGTACCGGCAGAGGCGGTAGAGCCCGACCCCTCACTCGGTACCGCGGCAGAGGCGGTAGAGCCCGACCCCCTCACTCGGTACCGGCAGAGGCGGTAGAGCCGACCCCCTCACTCGGTACCGGCAGAGGCGGTAGAGCCCGAACCCCTCACTCGGTACAGCGGCAGAGGCGGTAGAGCCCGACCCCCTCACTCGGTACCGGCAGAGGCCAATACTGCCCGGTATTGCGGAGGAAAGAATCCGTTCTGAGGAGCGCAGAGTTGAGGCCTACACAGGCACAGAAGCCGCGGCCTTGCCTAGATCAGAGCGCGGTCACGCGCTCGTGGTTCCCGGTAAGGCCTACTTACTCCGCACTCATTCGGGACTTGCCTCCATCCCCCGGGTGCCCCCAAAACCATACACAGACCTCCTAATCTTCACAAAAAGGACCCCAGTGTACTCATATCCCTCAGAAAGCTGTGCCGACCGCCATCTTGGCTGCACAGGGGGACACAGATCCACAGCAGACTGCAACTCTCTCACCTTGTTCAGCAATCCCCCCTTGCATAGAACTCTTAGCAGCCGCTCTACAGCATTAGGCAGGGAGAAGTCGGGATTCCGGGGCATTCTTCTACCTCCTACAACCACTGTCAGTGTCTTCTGCATTCCACCCAGTTAAAAATCGCGATATATATCGTTGAAAAACGAATATCGCAATGTACTTTTTTTCCCCAATATCGTGCAGCCCTACCTCACTCGGTACCGGCAGAGGCGGTAGAGCCCGACCCCCTCACTCGGTACCGGCAGAGGCGGTAGAGCCCCGACCCCCTCACTCGGTACCAGCAGAGGCGGTAGAGCCCGACCCCTCACTCGGTACCGGCAGAGGCGGTAGAGCCCCGACCCCCTCACTCGGTACCAGCAGAGGCGGTAGAGCCCGACCCCTCACTCGGTACCGGCAGAGGCGGTAGAGCCCCGACCCCCTCACTCGGTACCGGCAGAGGCGGTAGAGCCCCGACCCCCTCACTCGGTACCAGCAGAGGCGGTAGAGCCCGACCCCTCACTCGGTACCGGCAGAGGCGGTAGAGCCCCGACCCCCTCACTCGGTAGCGGCAGAGGCGGTAGAGCCCGACCCCTCACTCGGTACCGGCAGAGCCCGACCCCTCACTCGGTACCAGCAGAGCCCGACCACTCACTTATCAGTTATGCACAGGCATAACCAGGAAAGCAGTGCCTGTCTTTTTTATTGGAATGTTTGGGTTTGGTAGAATAAAAAAAATGTATCTTTAAAAAAAAGAATATGACCAAAAACTAAAGAGACTTTCAGATATCACAGTTTCTGGCATTTCTGCAACAGCAACAAAGCTGTAATTTTACTTGCTGAGTGAGACTTTGACCTATAGCCAGCTTTGTGCGGAGGAGCAGGGTTACATATGTGAGTGGGGGGGGGGGGGTGTTAGGCATACGGGTGAAGGATTGGCCCTACAAAACAGATGACGCAGGTTTGGCATGACCTCTCAGTAAACAGACATCTTACCATATTTCCAGTTCTGGCCCGAGCCGGTATCGAGCTCCTTGCTCTTTGGCAATCTTTATACCTGGAAAAATTCGACATTTAAAGCAGGTATGCAGGCAAAATATAAAAACATATAAAACGAACAAGGATTTAAGGAACAGTCTACCTTCCATACCAGGTTTCATATTCTACCCATATTTAGTGTGTAACATGAAATGTGGTCAAATTATCCAACACCCCCCACCCCCACCCCACTTATCTGAAATCCAGGCCAGGGTGTTCCTTCCTGTGCTGATGTTTTGCTATTTGAATTCTGTATGGTTACTCATGGCTCCACCTACACAGCCACTACCATCCATTCAATGGACTCTGTGACTGGAAAGACTACAAGTCCCATCTGCCCCAGCAGCAGAGAGACTTGTAGGTTGTGCCAAGGTAAAGCAGGCACACAGACTTCAATACTTAGGCGTGATACCATGTTGTATTTTTTGCTGCACGTTTTTGGAGCGGCATCATTCATTTCCAATGGGCCTCCTTTGGCTCCAAGAATGCACCAAAGAAGTTCATGGACCAATTTTTGGCACAGAGCCTGGCACATTTGGGGTCTTGAGACAAAAAAATAATGCCACCGCAAGCGTGTCTCGCTGTGATTCTGGAATCGTGGATAGAACAATGATTCCAATACTCTCAAGTGTGCCCTGGGTCTTACACACAGGGCTGGGTCACGCTATTGCACGGTGTTGCAGTAATGTATGTTATATGTGACAGTGCACTGGGGTGCCACTTATATCAAAGTCTATGGGGACAAAAATGTACGATTGAGCTCATGTACTGCAAGTCAATCTAAAAAAAAAAAAATCACCTGGCTACACGCAAATGTAAATGGGGGCCACCGTATGCTGTGATCCCAAAAATAGGTCAGCTGCAGTTTTGCTTGCACAATGGGGTGTGTTGGTTGCCTATTAAAAACAAAGGGCTGCCTTGATGTAACCCGCAATGTGGGTGCATCACCGCCCCGGAACAGCGTGGACACACAGCCTTACAGAGTTCCGATACGCTCCATTTACACCACTGTGATGCAGAAACACACCCCAGATGCACCAACCAATACAAGTGTGCAAACTCACACCACAAGCATGGTAGCTTCTTGCCATGCAATAATAAAAAAAATAAAAAAAATAGCCCGCACTTTTGTGTGATTGTCGCACACAGGGCAGCCCATTGAAATGATTGGGCTGCCCTAAACACATGCGCTGGGTTGCACCTTCATAGAATGTTGCCTTCATTTAGCTTCTAAACCTTTTACATAGTAAGGCCTCATTGCATACTGGACCAAGTGGTGCACCGAAATTTCAGCAACCGAAATTTTCGGCCGAAAATGGGCTTATTCCATTTCGGCCAAAAATGGGTTAAAGATGCCGATGACGAGACGGGCGCAGCGCAGGTTTCAAAAGACCTGCCTCTGGCCGGCGGCCCGCCTCCCTGTCACTACTGCTGAAGATGCTTAGCCAATAACAACTTTTGGACACACTGGCGTAGATCTTCAAGGTACTCTTTTACTTTTCTACTATATATATCCGCTGAGGCGGGGGAGGGACGCTGAGGCGAGGTTACCAATGGTATTAGTATTATGCAGCATGAGGGGGTTAATGTATTGCCACCGCTGTGCATTAGTGACCGACCAGTGGCAGTTAATTAACCCCTTTGTGCTGCATTAGTGCAACCAGTATCAGTGCAACCAGTATTAATTAACACTGATACTGGTTGCACTAATGCAGCACAAAGGGGTTAATTAACTGCCACTGGTCGGTCACTAATGCATCAGTGACCAGCAGTGACAATACATTAACCCCCTCATGCTGCATAATACAAATACCATTGGCAATTAAATTAACCACTTGCCAACCCATCACAGTACATATACTGTGACAGGGTGGCAGCGACAGGTGTACGTCGCTGCCCGTTTTTGGCGTATGCCCCTCTTCTATCTATTTTAAAATCATTTGGGGGAAAAAATTCATTTTGGGTTTTCGGCCAAGGGCATCCTGCATTTTCGGCCCAGAACTTTCATTTCGGTGCATCCCTAACTCTTGCTGGCAGAGCCAAAAAAAAAAACAACGCACATACTGTATTATGTTAGTGCTACTGTTCACATGTGTTTAGGCTCATTTACAGAATATAGAACACGTTTATAAACACGTTACGAGCATATATGCAGAAAAAATGCGTTTATTTCAATCAGCCGGGTTTATACTAACGTGGTGCATTTGAAAAAAAGTACAGCATGGTAATATTTCCAAATAAATGTCCTGGAGTGCACATGAATGCACCACGACAAGCAGAAAAGGACGACTCCGCTGCCACATAAATGCACCACAAATGCATGTAAATACAAATCATAAAAAAAAAAAAAAAAAAAGTATTACAAATGCACCACTAATGCATTACAAATGCCTGCAAACACATGTGCAGAACTGCACACAGGGATCATTTAGGCCAGGTTCACACCTGTGTGGCCCGTGGTTTGCGCAGGAACGAGAGCCTATTTATTTGAATGGGTTGCCGTGCCCCGCGACGCACAGGAAAGAAGCCCCTGCTCTATTTTTTTTTTTAATTGCAGCCTGAGGTTCCCAGTATGGGGTGCGATTTCCAGTGCGGGTGGCATGCAATTTGAATTATTGGCACTCACCTGTGGGTCCTGCATTTCTCCATGTGGGTGGTTGCGGCTGCCAGAATTTGTGTGAGTCCCGCAGCGGCACCACCCACACAGATGTGAGCCTAGCGTTAGAGCCCGTTTATACCATGAATCACAAAAGGAATGCGACGTGTGTTCCACTGCAATTCACATACGATCCGGGTGCAGTGCAATTTCAGCCCATTCATTTAAAGCGGTTGTATACTCATGATAAAAAAAAACCTGCAGGACAAAGGCATAATGAGCTAGTATGCATGGCATACAAGCACATTATGAAATACTTACCTTAGAACGAACCCCCGACACGGTCATGTGGACAATGCTGAGGGTGCTGACATGCTCCCTCGGCGTCTCTTCATGGTTCGGTGGCTCCGGCGCTGTGAGTGGCCGGAGCCACGATGACGTCACCCCCGTACATGCCAGCGGGAGTTTCACTTTTCGGCAAGGAGCTCCGAAGGTCCACCGGACCCATCAGAGTGCATGCGCCGCTGATGTCAGTTTTAGGAGATATTAATTGTATCTACAGGTAAGCCTTATTATAGGCTAACCTGTAGGTAAAAGTTAAATAGCCGAGTATACTACTGCTTTAACCACTTGCCGACCGCCGCCCGACTATATACGGCGGCGGTCAGCCCCTCCCAGGCAAAGTGACGTACCGGTACATCACTAGCCTGGGAGCGAATAGGGGGCAAGCGCGCGCCGTCGGAGGCGCGCTCCCGCCCCTGCTCATACCCGACGAAGCCGGCGCGTGTGGCTGGCGGACCCGATGTCCGTCGGTCACTCGCGATCATCGGGTAGAGAGGGAGAAAGGCAGGCGGCTAATGTAAACAAAGCCGCCTGTCATTCTCTCCTGTGTAAAAGCACAGATTACTCGGTCCTGCTATGTAGGACCGTTGATCTGTGCTTTTACATCACAAGCCACATCCAATGACAGTTAGAAACACGCCCCTAGGGACACACCTAACCCCTCCCTCTCCAATAAAGTTAACCCCTTCCCTCACAGTGTCATTTTTACAGTAACAGTGCATATGTATAGCACTGATTACTGTAGTAATGTCACTGGTAACCCCAAAAGTGTCAAAAATGTCAGTCAAGGGTCCGATCTGTCCGCCCCAATGTTGCAGTCCCGCAAAAAAAAAAAAAAAAAAAACGCAGATCGCCGCCATTACGCGTTTAAAAAAAAAAAAAACAACAAAAATGACAAAAATCTTTCCCTTAGTTAGTAAACGCAATAACTTTTCTGCAAACCAATCAAAATACACTTATTGTGATTTTTTTTACCAAACATACAGTATGTAGCAGAAAACAAATTGGCCAAAAATTTAAAAAAATTTAGATTTTTACATTTTGGGGGGGAGTTTCATATAAAAAAATGTGAAAAATATTGTTATTTTTGCAAAATTTCCGCTCTTTTTTTGTTTATAGCGCATGATCAAAAAAAAAAAAAAAAAAATTGCACAGGTGATCAAATACCACCAAAAGAAAGCTCTGTTTGTGGGAAAAAAAGGACGTCAAATTAATTTGGGTACAGCGTCGCACGACCGTGCAATTGTCTGTTAAAGTCACGCAGTGCCGAATCGCAAAATACCCCCTGGTCAGGAAGGGGGTAAAATCTTCCGGGGCTTAAGTGGTTAAATAGGCTGAAAGCATGCCAGACTGCAGCAAAAGTAGTGAATGCACTATGTTTAAAAACTGCAACCAGATCGCCTGCTACTTCTGTACAATGCAAACATCCGGCGTTTGCACATTGCATTTGCGACCCACATTTGGGTTGTCCTTAGGATTGCACTGACATCTGCTGCAAATCGCAAGTGCAGTGCTTTTTGAAGAGGATGCGGGAAATGCACACAGATTTCCTGCGCCTTGTCCTGATGTGAATGAGCCCTTACACCAGATGCAGTAGAATGCGAGTATGAGTGCATATGCAGGAAAAATGAACGTTTCTCAATGAGCCTACATTACACCATTGTGGGGTTTTTATATGCATTAAAAAAAGTCCAGCATGCTGCATCTGTATGCATTGCAAGGCACCACAAACACATTTAGTGCTGGTTCGCACTGAAGCGGCACGACTTTGGGGGGCGACCTGTGAAGTCGTGTGCACCGCTCTGCACCGCAACTTGCACAGATTTCATATAATGAATGTCTATGCAAGTCGCTCCGAGGTCGCCCCGAAGTAGTACAGGACCCTTTTTCTAAGTGGGAGTGACTTGTGTCGCTCCTATTAGAACGGCTCCTGTAGCAGTCAATGGATCGCGACTTGTCAGGCTGACAAGTCGCAGCAGTGTGAATGGGCTCTTAAATGCAACTCAGTAAAACAAAACGATGCAAATGTATTACAAATACATGTAAACACACATGCAGAACCACACACTCAATTGAGAATTCTTAAATACATAAGTCCCGGTTCACATATATGCGATGCGGGAACCCTGCGAATCCACTGCAGGTTACCGCATCGCATTCAACTCGCAGGCAGATCACACTGCCATATGGGAATCGCTAAGGGTGTCAATACAAAGTTAACGACACCCCCGGATCAGTTCGCATATCGCAGTGCGAACTGTCAGTTTGGACATGAATCGGATCGCATAGATGTGAACACCCATGCAATCTGATTCTGGTGCGGACCCAAAAAAGGGTCCTGTGCAAGTTGTGTCTGAATGCGAATTCAGCCAAACAATCTGTATGGCTGAATTTGCATCACACAGGCATCGCATGGAATTTGCAAAGCAGTGCTCTCCGAATCACATGCGATGTCTGTCATCCCACATATGTGAACCTGGGACTGAATGCCTATAAAAGGATCACACCCATACAACTCTTCTTGCATAATATTATGCGTGATCCTAGGTTCCCACTGGTGCATGCAAAACACTGCATGTGATTGGCCCAGGAATCGCACCGAATTCCTATGCACATCACATGCGATGTCTGTATGGATATACATTTTTGTATGGCTGAAAATCACATCCGCACCAAAACTGCGATGCAATTCTGGCGATCGCACTGCATTATGCAATCTGTTTCGGGGGTGTCGTTAATCTAACATTGACCCCCCCCCCCAGCAGATTGCACGGACGCTGTGAGATTGCTAAGCAGTGCGACACGGGGGGAAAACACAGCGTCTCTTGTGCGTTTCCCGAATTGCATCAGTGTGGACCGGGGCTGAATAATGAACCTGGGCACAGAATTTCCTATTTAGATTTTACACGACGGAACGCGGATTTCTGAGCACAACACAGCTGTGTGCATCGGCCTGTAATCTACCGCCATGACCGGGTACGGCGCACAGATCTGAACGCAGCGTTTTTACCTCAGTGTGGATGCGATTTAACCTGCACTGTGGGGTTATAAAACTCCCATATAATAATAATAATAATAATAATATAATGGGGCGGTAATATTCTGCCACATCCAGATAGGTAAAAATAAAACTAAACACTGTGCAGATTTGGACGCGTTTTTTCCACCGCTGTGTATGCGGTCTGAGTGTAGTCACATTATAAATATAATATCAGACTAAGTGTAGTATGACACATGGGGGTACACTCTGCATTTCTTCTATAGAGGTATATATATATATATAAGGAAGCACTGATGGGGACAGACAGGGGATTAGGTTTTAGGAGGTTAGGTATAATGAGGGATTACATACTCTGTAATATTCTCTGCAGGTTCACCTGGGAGAATCCAGGGTCACCTTCCTGCCCATAGTGTGCAGACAGAGGACAGACAGACACCATATAGGGAGCGGCTAGTTCTTACACACCACACCGGGGCTCTCCCTCCACAGGAAGAAGCGGATTCTGTCCGGTCTCCGCTGCAAAGAACTCCGCAGAGGGTGGAACTCCATCCCACCACAGTGACGTCTGCGACACCAACCAATCACCCGCCTGATGTCCGCCCAATACAGAACAAGGGGCGCCGCACTGCACTCTGGGAGATGTAGTCCTCTGGGCTCAGGTCCTCCTCTGTGCTGGGCTGGCTGGCGCAGATCTGAACTACATTTCCCAGAAAGCCAGAGCTTGTATCAGGAAACATGTATTCATTCACATATACACTTTCAAGAAGTTTGTGAGTGGCTGGTTCAGCAGAAGGGGCGGGGTGTCACATCTCAGGGAAGAACTTCTACTGGCCAGATAGAGCCGGGAGGGGGCGGTGTATGTGGGCGGGGCCTGGAAGAACGAGGAGTAAGACGGATTACTGACTGCATGAAGTGTGCTGTGAGTATATCAGTGTGTATGTGGACACATGGAGTATAGGAGAGTGTATGGGGACACATGGAGTGTGTTATGGGGTATAGGGGGAGTGTATGGGGACACATGGAGTGTGTTATGGGGTATAGGGGAGTGTATGGGGACACATGGAGTGTGTTATGGGGTATAGGAGAGTGTATGGGGACACATGGAGTGTGTTATGGGGTATAGGAGAGTGTATTGGGACACATGTAGTGTGTTATGGGGTATAGGGGGAGTGTATTGGGACACATGTAGTGTGTTATGGGGTATAGGGGGAGTGTATGGGGACACATGGAGTGTGTTATGGGGTATAGGGGGAGTGTATGGGGACACATGGAGTGTGTTATGGGGTATAGGGGGAGTGTATGGGGACACATGGAGTGTGTTATGGGATATAGGAGAGTGTATGGAGACACATGGAGTGTGTTATGGGGTATAGGGGGAGTGTATGGGGACACATGGAGTGTGTTATGGGATATAGGAGAGTGTATGGGGACACATGGAGTGTGTTATGGGGTATAGGAGAGTGTATGGGGACACATGGAGTGTGTTATGGGGAATAGGAGAGTGTATTGGGACACATGTAGTGTGTTATGGGGTATAGGGGGAGTGTATGGGGACACATGGAGTGTGTTAGGGGGTATAGGAGAGTGTATGGAGACACATGGAGTGTGTTATGGGGTATAGGGGGAGTGTATGGAGACACATGGAGTGTGTTATGGGGTATAGGGGGAGTGTATGGGGACACATGGAGTGTGTTATGGGATATAGGAGAGTGTATGGGGACACATGGAGTGTGTTATGGAGTATAGGAGAGTGTATGGGGACACATGGGGTGTGTTATGGAGTATAGGGGAGTGTATGGAGACACATGGAGTGTGTTATGGGGTATAGGGGGAGTGTATGGGGACACATGGAGTGTGTTATGGGGTATAGGGAGAGTGTATGGGGACACATGGGGTGTGTTATGGAGTATAGGAGAGTGTATGGGGACACATGGAGTGTGTTATGGGGTATAGGGGGAGTGTATGGGGACACATGGAGTGTGTTATGGGGTATAGGGGGAGTGTATGGGGACACATGGAGTGTGTTATGGGGTATAGGGAGAGTGTATGGGGACACATGGAGTGTGTTATGGGGTATAGGGGGAGTGTATGGGGACACATGGAGTGTGTTATGGGGTATAGGAGAGTGTATGGAGACACATGGAGTGTGTTATGGGGTATAGGAGAGTGCATGGAGACACATGGAGTGTGTTATGGGATATAGGAGAGTGTATGGGGACACATAGAGTGTTTTATGGGGTATAGGCAGTGGTGGGATTCAGCCGGTTCGCACCGGTTCCATAGAACCGGTTGCTAACTTTCTGCAAGTTCGCAGAACCGGCTGAATCCCTGTGCGCGTCTGAGGACGCGCAGGACAATTGAATGTCCCGCGCTCGGGCAGACGTGGCGCCACGGCCCGCCCATTCTGTGACAATAGCGAATGAGAATTCGCTATTGTCACATGATCCTCCTCCTGGCCAATCAGGGAGCGGGTCCTCCCGCTTCCTGATTGGCCGAAAGGCAAACACCGTGCTGTTGGACGAGAAGGAGGCTCCGCGGGAGGACTCGGAGACGCGGGGAGCCGACTGCGAGACCGTCCGTGAGGTAAGTGCATGGGTCTCGCGGGGGGCGGGGGGGGGGGGATCGCTGGCACTCTGCAATTGGGGGCAATGTTGTGGCTGGCGCTCTGCAATTGGGGGCAATGTTATGGCTGGCGCTCTGCAATTGGGGGCAATGTTGTGGCTGGCGCTCTGCAATTGGGGGCAATGTTGTGGCTGGCGCTCTGCAATTGGGGGCAATGTTGTGGCTGGCGCTCTGCAATTGGGGGCAATGTTATGGCTGGCGCTATGCAATTGGGGGCAATGTTATGGCTGGCGCTCTGCAATTGGGGGCAATGTTGTGGCTGGCGCTCTGCAATTGGGGGCAATGTTGTGGCTGGCGCTATGCAATTGGGGGCAATGTTGTGGCTGGCGCTCTGCAATTGGGGGCAATGTTGTGGCTGGCGCTCTGCAATCATTGGGGGCAATGCTGTGGTCACTGTGCATTGAAAGGGGGGCACACTGGTCTCTCTGCATTGAAAGGGGGGCACGCTGGTCACTGTGCATTGAAAGGGGGGCACGCTGGTCTCTGTGCATTGAAAGGGGGGCACGCTGGTCTCTGTGCATTGAAAGGGGGCACGCTGGTCTCTGTGCATTGAAAGGGGGCACGCTGGTCTCTGTGCATTAAAGGGGGCATGTACACTGGTCACTGTGCATTGAAAGGGGGCACGATGGTCACTGTGCATTGAAAGGGGGCACGCTGGTCACTGTGCATTGAAAGGGGGCACGCTGGTCTCTCTGCATTGAAAGGGGGAACGCTGGTCACTGTGCATTGAAAGGGGTCACGCTGGTCACTGTGCATTGAAAGGGGTCACGCTGGTCACTGTGCATTGAAAGGGGGCACGCTGGTCTCTCTGCATTGAAAGGGGGCACGCTGGTCTCTCTGCATTGAAAGGGGGCACGCTGGTCTCTCTGCATTGAAAGGGGGCACGCTGGTCTCTCTGCATTGAAAGGGGGCACGCTGGTCTCTCTGCATTGAAAGGGGGCACGCTGGTCACTGTGCATTGAAAGGGGGCACGCTGGTCATTCTGCTGGGAAAGTCGGAACTGGTTACTAAAATTTTTGAATCCCACCACTGGGTATAGGGGAGTGTATGGGGACACATGGAGTGTGTTATGGGGTATAGGAGAGTGTATGGGGACACATGGAGTGTGTTATGGGGTATAGGAGAGTGTATGGAGACACATGGAGTGTGTTATGGGGTATAGGGGGAGTGTATGGGGACACATGGAGTGTGTTATGGGGTATATGGGGACACATGGAATGTGTTATGGTGTATAGGGGGAGTGTATGGGGACACATGGAGTGTATGGGGACACATGGAGTGTGTTATGGGGTATAGGGGAGTGCATGGAGACACATGGAGTGTGTTATGGGGTATAGGGGGAGTGTATGGGGACACATGGAGTGTGTTAAGGGGTATAGGGGGGAGTGTTATGGAGACACATGGAGTGTGTTATGGGGTATAGGAGAGTGTATGGGGACACATGGAGTGTGTTATGGGGAATAGGAGAGTGTATGGGGACACATGGAGTGTGTTATGGGGTATAGGGGGAGTGTATGGAGACACATGGAGTGTGTTATGGGGTATAGGGGAGTGCATGGAGACACATGGAGTGTGTTATGGGGTATAGGGGGAGTGTATGGAGACACATGGAGTGTGTTATGGGGTATGGGGACACATGGAGTGTGTTATGGGGTATAGGGGGGAGTGTATGGGGACACATGGAGTGTATGGGGACACATGGAGTGTGTTATGGGGTATAGGGGGAGTGTATGGGGACACATGGAGTGTGTTATGGGGTATAGGAGAGTGTATGGAGACACATGGAGTGTGTTATGGGGTATAGGGGAGTGCATGGAGACACATGGAGTGTGTTATGGGGTATAGGGGGAGTGTATGGAGACACATGAAGTGTGTTATGGGAGATAGGGGGAGTGTATGGGGACACATGGAGTGTGTTAAGGGGTATAGGGGGGAGTGTTATGGAGACACATGGAGTGTGTTATGGGGTATAGGAGAGTGTATGGGGACACATGGAGTGTGTTATGGGGAATAGGAGAGTGTTATGGAGACACATGGAGTGTGTTATGGGGTATAGGAGAGTGTATGGGGACACATGGAGTGTGTTATGGGGAATAGGAGAGTGTATGGGGACACATGGAGTGTGTTATGGGGTATAGGGGGAGTGTATGGAGACACATGGAGTGTGTTATGGGGTATAGGGGAGTGCATGGAGACACATGGAGTGTGTTATGGGGTATAGGGGGAGTGTATGGAGACACATGGAGTGTGTTATGGGGTATGGGGACACATGGAGTGTGTTATGGGGTATAGGGGGGAGTGTATGGGGACACATGGAGTGTATGGGGACACATGGAGTGTGTTATGGGGTATAGGGGGAGTGTATGTGGATACATGGAGTGTGTTATGGAGTATAGGAGAGTGTATGGAGACACATGGAGTGTGTTATGGGGTATAGGGGGAGTGTATGGGGACACATGGAGTGTGTTATGGGGTATAGGGGGAGTGTATGGGGACACATGGAGTGTGTTATGGGGTATAGGGGGAGTGTATGGGGACACATGGAGTGTGTTATGGGGTATAGGAGAGTGTATGGGGACACATGGAGTGTGTTATGGGGTATAGGAGAGTGTATGGAGACACATGGAGTGTGTTATGGGGTATAGGGGGAGTGTATGGGGACACATGGAGTGTGTTATGGGGTATAGGGGGGAGTGTATGGGGACACATGGAGTGTGCTGTAGAAGAGTGTATGGGGAATAGGAGGGTCTATAGGAAACATATGGAGTGTTCCATGGTGTATAGGTGAGTATATAAGGAGCATACAAGGGGTGCAGTAGAGGAGATTGGGGGGGGGGGGGGTCCAGATTTCCTATGAGCCCCATACTGTAGATATAGATGAGGGGTCAGATTGGTGGGTGGAGTGATGGGGGATGGGAATGGATGGAATAGATCCCAGGATTAGTATGGAGTGTGGTATAGATGGGAAAACATACAAATATGGATGGATATGGGGGGGGGGGGGAGACCTAATGGGGTGCATTGTGGAGTGTAAAAGGGCATGGTGGGGGTGTGGAGGGTTTTAAGCCCATTTGCAGGAGATTTACAGGGGGGGGGGGGGGGGGGGGGAGTTAGTGAATTTTTATTTTTTGTTTTAATATTTATAATACCCCCCCCCCCTCTCCTTCCCTACCTGGAAGTGATGAGTGACACAATCTATTCTCTCCTCCAGGTATGGAGATCACAATGAGCTCCGGAGCTGCTTTGGATTGGAAGGAAATCTGCAATCTGCTGACACAGCGTTTTAAAGCTTCGTCTATGCGAAATTGAAGGTACCGAAGTTTGTTGCCATTTCGCGGGCCAACTCAATTTTATGCCTTGTCATGTTGGGTATCTATTTCCTCGACACAACTGAATTTGTGTGCCCTAAAATGTATTTGTATTTTATACTGAAATATTGCCCCAACAACCTGTGACATGGAAAATATAAACTGTTTTAGGGGTTTTAAGTGAGCCTAAAATTACTTTTTAAACATGGGTGCAAAAAAATGGTCTTCCTAGCACTGCCAAGACCTGTGTAATGCTTGTCCATTCTTCTTTAATAAGAAGGGCTCTCTACCATCCTCCACATCAATGTGGCTGAATAAAGTAGAAGAGATCAAAAGGATGGAGGATCTCACTGTTTCCTCTCAGAAGAGGTATGAAATACAGTCTATTACTAAATTTGGTTCTGTTAGGGTTACTCCTGATTCCCGACGCCCTCCTCCTTCATAGGCCAAATAAAATAACCCTTCCTACTCCTACGTACTTCCATCCATCCCTAACCTAAGCTTGTTTCTCCTTGGCTCCCTCAGCACCACTCCCACCGCTAGAAGGCCTACCGTGCTCTTCACATGTCTTTCATTCCTGCTCTACTCCTTGTACCTTCTTCTTCCTTGTCTCCCTCTTCACTACTTTCACCACTCCTACAGCCTTACCGTGCTCTTCACATGTCTTTCCTCCCTTCTCTACTTCTTCTTCTTCCTTCTTTTTCCTTGACTTCCTCTCCATTACTCCCACCATTCTATGTCCCACTGTGCTTTCTGTGTGTGCAAGCCTTTCTGTCCTTTTACTTCTTGTACCTTCTTTCCGCTAGGCTCCTTCACTACTTTCACCACTCTTTGGCCTACTGTGTTCTCTCCATGTTATTCTTTCCTTTTATACTCCTCGTCCCTTCTTTCTTCATGCTCCCTCTATGCTACTCCCACCACTCTTTGGCCTGCTGTGCTCTCTGCATCTCCTTCCTTTGTTCTTTACTCCTTGTTCCTTCTTTCTCCTTTGCTTCCTATCCACCAGTCCCACAAACTCTTTTTGCCTACTGTGCTCTCTCTGCATGTGTTCTTTCCTCCTCTACTCTGTATTCCATCTTTCTCCTTGGCTCGATCAGCATTACTCTATTGCCTATTGTTCCTTCTTTTTCCCTGGATCCCCCTCCATTACTGTCATTACACTTTGGCCTACTGTGGTCTGTGCATATCTTTCCTTTCTGCTGTACTCCTTGTTACTTCTTTCTCCTTGGCTCCCTCTCCATTACTCCCACATCTTTCTTTCCTTCTTCCTCCTACTACATCTTCCTTCTTTTTCCTTGGCTGCCTCTCTGATACTTTCACCACTCTATGACCTACTGCGCTTTCGGTATGTCTTTCCTTCCTCCTCTTCTCCCTATTCCTTGTGCCTCCTTGGCTCTCTTTGCTTATGGAACCACTACTTGGGCCCACTGTGCTCTCCACATCTTTCTTTCTTCCTGTAATCCTTGTTCCTTCTTTCCCATTTGCTCCCTCTCCACTACTCCTTCCACTCTATGGCTTACTGTGCTCTTCACATATCTTTTCTTCCTCCTCTACTCCTTGTTCATTCTTTTTTCCATTTTTTTGTTACTGTCACCACACTTTGGCCTACTGATTGTCTTTCCTTCCTCCTCTACACCATCTTCCTTCTTCATACTCCCACCACTCTGACATACTGCGCTCTCTCCCTGTCTTTCCTTCCTTCCTCTACTCCTTAGGTCTTCTTGACTCTCTTTTTGCTTATCAAACCACTCCTTCGCCTACTGTGCTTTTCACTTCTTTCCTTCCTCCTCTACTCCTTGTTCCTTCTTTCTCCTTGGCTCTCTCTCCTCTACTCCCTACCACACTATGGCCTGCTGTGCTCTTCACATATTTTTCCTTTCTCCTTTTACTCCTTCTTCTTTTTTTTTCTCCCTGGTTCTCTCTCCACCACTCTATAGCCTGGTGTGTTCTTCGCATGTGTTTTTTTTTTTTTCTCCTTGGCTCCCTCTCCCCGACTCCTATCATTCTATGTGCTACTGTGCTTTCTATGTCAGCATACCTTTCCTTCTTTCTGCTTGGCTCCTTCTACACTACTCCCACAACTCTTTGGGTTACTGTGCTCTCTGCATGTCTTTCTTTCCTCCTCTACTTCTTGTTTCTTCGGTCTCCTTTTTATTGGAACCACTGCTTGGCCTAGTGCGCTCTCCGCATGTCTTTCCCTCTTCCTGTACCCCTTGTTCCATCTTTATTATTGGCTTCTTCGCTACTCCCACCACTCTTTGGCCTACTGTGCTCTTCTATTTTCCTTGTCTTTCCTTCTTCTTATACTCCATCTTCCTTCTTTTCTTACTTCCCCTATGCTACTACCACCACTCTTTGGCCTGCTGTACTCTTTGCATGTCCGTCCTTCCACCTTTACACCTTGTTCCTTTTTTTTCCTCCTTGGCACCCTCTAAAATACTCCCACAATTCTGTCTCTCCTTCCTCTTTTACGCCTTCCCTCTTCTCTTTCCTTGGTTGCCTCGTTGCTACTCCCACCACTCTATGGATTACCGGTCTTCCTTTCCCCTCTATTCTTTTTTTCATTCTTTCTCCTTGTCTCTTCTTGTGCTTATCAAATCACTAGAGATTTCCAAAAGATAGAGACCGCACTCAAGGTGTCTTGAGATGAAACCAATCAAACTCCTTTATTCTTCATGAATACAGCAGACAGAGAGTACAGTGCACGAACAGACGTGTCGAGTAGACGCATTTCACGATGTAAATCGCTTATTCATAACCACAATAAGTGATTTACATTGTGAAACGCGTCTACCCGACACGTCTGTTCGTGCACTGTCTGTCTGCTGTATTCATGAAGAATAAAGGAGTTTGATTGGTTTCATCTCAAGACACCTTGAGTGCGGTCTCTATCTTTTGGAAATCTCTATGCTTGGACGGCGGATCCGACCTGCACCAGGCTTTGAACTTGCACCTGAGCGGCTCCTCTCGTTTGTTTGCCTCTTATCAAATCACTCCTTGGCCTACTGTGCTCTCCGCATTTCTTTTTCTTCCTGTACTTCTTGTTCCTTTTTTTTCTCATTGGCTTCCTCTCCACTGCTCCCACCACTCTATGGCCTACTGGGCTCTTCACATATCTTTTCTTCCTCCTCTACTCCTAGTTCCTTCTGTCTCCTTGTCTCTTCTACTTATTCTTGAAACACTCCTTGGCCTACTGTGCTCTCCGCATGTCTTTCCATTTTCCTGTACTCCTGTTCCTTCTTTATCATTGGCTCCTTCTCTGCTACTCCCACCACTCTGTGACCTACTGTGCTCTCTCCTTGTCTTTCCTTCCTCCTCTACTCCTTTTTTCTTTTCTTGTTCCTCCTATGCTACTCCCATTAATTTTTGGCCTGCCATGCTCTCTGCATGTCCTTCCTTCTGTCTCTATTCCTTGTTCCTGCTTTCTCCTTGGCTCCCTCTACACTACTTCCACAATTTCCTTTCCTTCCTCCTCATGGCTTCTTTCTTCTGTTTCCTTTGCTGCCTCTATGCTACTCCCACCACTCTATGAATTCCCGTATTCTTCACATGTCGTCCCCCCCCCCCCCCCCCCCACGTTCTTTTTTTTTTTTTTTTTTTTTTTTTTTTTCTTCTGGTCTCCCTGTAAACTACTCCCACCACTCTGACCTACTGTGCTCTTGCACGTCTTTCCTTTTTCCTCTACTCCATGTTCCTCCTGTCTCGTCTCTTATTTTGCTTATCAAACCACTCCTTGCTCTACTGTGCTCCCTGCATGTCTTTCCTACTCTATGTACAGTACCTTCTTTCTCATCGCTTCCCTTTCCCCTACTCCCACCACTCTATGGCCTATTGTGCTCTTCATATTTTTTTCCTTCCTCCTCCACCCCTTTGTTCCTTTTTCCTTGGTTCCCCCTCTGTTACTGTGGCCTACTGTGTTCTGTGCCTATCTTTCTATTCTGCTGTACTCCTTGTTCCTTCTTTCTCCTTGGCTCCCTCTCCACTACTCCCGCAACTTTGTCTTTCCTTCTTCTACCCCATGGGTGTCCAACCTTTTGGCTTCTCTGGGCCACATTGAGTGTAGAGACGTTTTCTCGGGCCGCATATAAAATATATACTATAGTTAAGGTATACAAGTAGTAAAACGCCGCCATGCCCTTTCCGCGCCGCTGCGCCCCCCACTCGCACTAGTTTAACTAGAGGATGATCAAATTTAATGGAATCGGTATACAGAGGTTTACTTCTTCTGAGATATATTAAAGGAACACTCTAACCACCATGACCACTTCAGTGATTTGAAGTGGTGATGGTGGTAGGAGTCAGAAACACTGCACATGCTGGGATATTTACAGTTATGTGCTGGGGTTAGTTGCACCCCTAGCACATATGACAGCCAGAAAATGTCACATCCTTTTTAATACATGTATAAACAAGGTCATAACATTATGACAAAACACAACTAGTTATTAAAAAACATATTGCAACAATTTACACACGCTAATGCACACACCTTTTCTACTTATTTTGCAGACTGCTGGTGGTTTCTGCTGGTGGGTACTACTGGCTGGTAGTGCTGGTTATGCGGGTACTGCTGAAGGAAGCAGCGGCTGCAGTAGAGAGCAGAGACGCTGCTTCCTGTATGGCTCCTGTCACAGGCGTAGTGCATTTCATATCACTCCGCCTGTGACAGAGCTGGAACTATACAGAAAGCAGCGGCTCTGTCACTGACTGCAGACATCCTAAGTTTCCCGCAGGAGCCGAAAATCGCACGGCACTTGCAGCCTAGTGCATGCCCATCCAATGCAGCCTGATCAGTGCCCATCCAATGCAGTCTTACCAGTGAATGCATATCCAATGCAGCCTGATCAGTGCCCATCCAATGTAGCCTCACCAGTTCAAGCCCATCCAATGCAGCCTTACCAGTGCGTGTCCATCCAATGCAGTCTTCAATGAAGAGAGAGGAGAGCCGCTGGATTACACAGAGCGGGGATCTCCCGCTTTCCCGGCGACCGCTGTCATAAGAAGTCCTGCCTCCTGGACCAGCTCCTATGATAGACGTCACCAATGTGCTATCATAGGAGCTGGTCCAGGAGGCGGGGTTTGGTATGACATCGGCCGCCGGGTAAGCAGGAGAACTCGCTCTGTTTGTAATCCGGCGGCACTTGCCCCCCCTCTTCCCCTCCAAGGCAGCCTCTGCCTGCAGTTAGTTTGAAGCCACTGTGGCCGTGCCCCCGACTCTTCTTCCTCCTTCCCCAGCAAAAAAAATAAAAAATTGGCAGGGGGCAGTGGGCCGCATTGCCTGCTCTACGCCTTCTTTTTCCCTCTCCGTAACTGTCACTACACTTTGGCCTCCTGTGTTCTGTACATTACTTTCCTTTCTGCTGTACTCCTTGTTCCTTTTTGGCTCCCTCTCCACTACTCCCACAACTTTTGTCTTTCCTTCCTCCTCTATGCCGCCTTCCTTCTTTTTCCTTCGCTGCTTCTCTGATACTTTCACCACTCTGACATACTGCTCTTTCCGCATGTCTTTCCTTCCTCTTTTACTCGTTTTTCCTTCTGCCTCCTTGGCTATCTTTTTACTCATGGAACCACTCCTTGGCCTACTCTACTCTTTACATATCTTTCCTTCTTTTTTCCCTGGATCCATGGCTGCCTCTCTGATACTCCCACCACTCTGACCTACTGATCTCTCCAAATGTCTTTCCTTCCTTTACTCCTTGCTCCTTATCCCTCTTATTTCACATGTCTTTCTTTCCTTGCTTCTCTATTCCTTCTTCCTTTCTCTCCTTGGCTATCTCTTCCACACTCCCATCACTCCATGGCCTACTGTGCGCTCCACATTTCTTTTCCTTCGGCTCTTCTGTTTGATCATACTCTTTCTTTATCCATTCTATTGCAGATCTATTTCTGTGTTTTGTTTTTTTTTTTTATTTTTATTTTTTTTTTGCTTTTCTTGTAAAATAAAGGGACCTCAGAATCATTGTGTCTAGGTGTTTCCTTAACTTTAGACAGATATTCATAGTGTACCTTACATACTGTACATACCCTTCGATGGTCACTCGTTTTCCTTAATGAGATGATATTTAAAATAGTGGTATTTAAAGTTAGGTGAAAAAAGGGTAAAAAAAAGAAAATAACAATGCATCCACCACATTTTAAGGATGGGTAAGCTGCAATGTATTTGTTTTTTTGTTTTTGGATATATTACCACTTTAAAAGATTGTGCCGATATATGCTAAGATTTATTTCTACTAATGTTACATTCTGGTCACTTTCTGTACATTTATGTGATTCAGCATGCTATGTTAGATCAGGACAATGATATCCTTTTTGATGCTGTACAGGATTACCCGTGCTACTTAAACGAAAAATTAAATCCGTTGGCATAGGACTTGGATGTTTACACAGCTTCAATAATGCAATTGTAAGCCATATAGTAGGATGCAGTGGGTGGATGTACTAAAGGCAAATAGGCTGTGCAGTTTCACCCCTTTTCCTTAGTAAATGTAAATGTGGTAAAGCTTCACTTGGTAAAGAATACCCAATCAAGTGCAAGGACATTTAAAAAAAAATAAATAAATAAATTATTTCACATGATTGGATGATAGAAATCAACAGAGTCCCACCACATTTACTTTACTAGCTCTGGGAAAATTAGTGCAACTGCACTTGCAAAGTGTGAAGTCTATTTGCCTTTAGTAAATCCACCCAGTGTCCCAATAAGGCCCCTTTCACACTAGTGCGACTTGTCCCGCGATTTTGGACGGCAAAATCGCATGACAAGTCGTTTTCCATTATTTTCAATGAGCCCCATTCATATCAGTGCGTTCCATGTTTAGAGGGTGAAAAGTGAGAATTACTACATTCAAAATGATTTGGTTAATCCGCTCACCTTCCTTGCCCACTGCTGCCTCCCAAGTATGACCCAGGATGTGACAAATCAGCGCGATACTAGCAGCTCATTGGCTGTTTCCTGGCCAGAATGTGAATATAAATGAGACCTCTTGCTGGTAACAAGCGGAGGAAGGCAAATTCTACGCTGCACACGCGTACCAGGACATATCTGCTTGAAGATATCTACTGCAGGCTGGGCACCAGGAGAGTTTCTTTAGTTCTCTTAACCTCTCTAAATCACATTTGCATTGGGATTTCCCTAGAGGTACGCTGAAGACTTTAATTTCTAGATTTTGCAAACCGAAGTGTACATAATTAATATACAGTATCTCACAAAAGTGAGTACACCCCTCACATTTTTGTAAATATTTTATTATATCTTTTCATGTGACAACACTGAAGAAATGACACTTTGCTACAATGTAAAGTAGTGAGTGTACAGCTTGTATAACAGTGTAAATGTGCTGTCCCCTCAAAATAATTTGACACCCAGCCATTAATGTCTAAACCCCTGGCAACAAAAGTGAGCACACCCCTAAGTGTAAATGTCCAAACTGTCAAAATCTTTGTGGCCACCATTATTTTCCAGCACTTCCTTAACCCTCTTGGGCATGGAGTTCACCAGAGCTTCACAGGTTGCTACTGGAGTCCTCTTCCACTCCTCTATGATGACCTCACAGAGCTGGCGGATGTTGGAGACCTTGCGCTCCTCCAACTTCCATTTGACGATGCTCCACAGATGCTCAATAGGGTTTAGGTCTGGAGACATGCTTGGCCAGTCCATCATCTTTACCCTCAGCTTCTTTAGCAAGGCAGTGGTCATCTTGGAGGTGTGTTTGGGGTTGTTATCATATTGGAATACTGCCCTGCGGCCCAGTCTCTGAAGGGAGGGGATGATGCTCTGCTTCAGTATGTCACAGTACATGTTGGCATTCATGGTTCCCTCAATGAACTGTAGCTCCCCAGTGTCAGCAGCACTCATGCAGCCCCAGACCATGACACTCCCATCACCATGCTTGACTGTAGGCAAAGACACTCTTGTCTTTGTACTCCTCACCTGGTTGTCGCCACACACCATCATCTGAACAAGTTCATCTTGGTCTCCTCAGACCACAGGACATGGTTCCAGTAATCCATGTCCTTAGTCTGCTTGTCTTCAGCAAACTGTTTGCAGGGTTTCTTGTGCATCATCTTTAGAAGAGGCTTCCTTCTGGGACAACAGCCATGCAGACCAATTTGATGCAGGGTGCGGCGTATGGTCTGAGCACTGACAGGCTGACCCCCCCACCCCTTCAACCTCTGCAGCAATGCTGGCAGCACTCATATGTCTATTTCCCAAAGACAACCTCTGGATATGACGCTGAGCACGTGCATGCAATCACCCTGCAGAAGGAAAGAGAGCAGCAGTGAGCGGTCTTTATTTCAGGAAGTCTCACACTGAATTACTGCACAGATCTGGAAGAAATACACAAAGCACACTGAGATACAAGGCAGAATACACATGGCTCTTGTCATTAGACAATATTTGCTGATCGGAGTTCAGCTTTAATTGGGGTTGGCTTTAGTCCTGTCTGTCACTTCTGTTTTCTAACCTATTGTGACTTTCAGAAAAATAGAATTGAGCTTTTTTTATCTGCCAGTTAGCAATACAAATGTCTTATGTGTTTGTAGAGAGCAAATCGCTGCTGCATGAAGGAGACATCGCTGTGGATCTCGGACGCAACGCGTTAAAGTGTGATGACAACTCCTACAGATGGAGCTAAAACAGCACTGGATTAGTGAACCCCACACCCTCTCCTCCACCTTCAGTGAGTATTCTGACTCCTCCCATGATGAAACATGAATCTACAGTACTGGGGCCCCAGGGGCCGTTTCCCAGCAGGACACTATAAGAATGAAGGCTTTGTCTACTCTCTTTGCCTGTGTGCGGCTCCTGTAGAAGACAGTAGGTCAGGCGTCTAGAATAGAAGGGGCAACACCTGGATGAAACGTCTATTTTCATTCATTTCCTTTTTTTTTTTTGTAAGTTCCTATGGTTATTGTATGATAACTGTGTGCAGGAAAGGGTTTGGCTTCTACCGACGATGGTCACAAGACTCTCTGCAGCTCAAAACGTACACCAGTCATCCTCTCTCTCTTCAGGGTTCAGTTTAGCCAGTTGTACTGCTTAGTTCAGTGGCAGCATAGCTTAGCAATAGTATACTGTCTCCCATAGTGCATAGTTGATGTAATTATTACAATAATAAAGTATGTGTATAGCGCCATCATCTGCCATGCCAAACTACACAGTGATAGATGTTACAAGGGAGGGTGGGGTGTAATACAAGAGAAGGGCCCTCGGATTCCTCCTGTATTGAATTGTATTGTAAACGTACTGTCTGCCCTCATGTTGTAAAGCACCGCTCAGGGCCCTCCTAGCCCTTTTGTATTAAATTGTAATGTTGCTGTATTGTCTCCCTTTATATTGTAAGGCTACATTCACACCTGAGCGTAGCGTTTTTCGCGCGTTTTTTACCGCGATTTTTGCGGCGTTTTTTACTGCGATTTTACCGCGATTTTTACCGCGATTTTTGTGCAGGCGTTTTTAGATTGAATAGAGATCAATGGAAAACGCCTGTAATCTGCCCAAAAAGAAGCTCATGTACTTTTTTGAGCGTTGGGCGTTTTGCTTACAGCGTCAAAACGCTCAGATGTGAACAGGGGCCATTGAAATGAATAGGATTTGTCTTGTTGGGCGTTTTGAGAGCTGATCCTAGAGCAGAAAAACGCCCCAAAAACGCCCCAAAACGCCTAGATGTGAACGGAGCCTAAAGCACTTTGTAAACTGTTGATGCTATATAAATCCTGTATAATAATAATAATACAGAAAATGTTACATAGACTAGAACAAAGAGCTGTTTAGAAAAAAAAAAAGCAATAACAAGTGGAAAATAGCTGACAAAAAGGGGGGTATACTGAATGAAGGTGGTCACAAGACTCTCTGAAGCTCAAACGACATTATTATTATAATACAGAATTTATATAGTGCAAATTCAATACAAGAGGGTTAGGAGGGCTCTGCTCCTGGGAGCTTACAATCTAATAGACATGCACTCCTCTTTTCCTTCTCTTCAGGGTCTTGTACTCTGCAGTTCAGCCAGTTGTACTGCTTAGTTCAGTGGCAGCTTTGGCTTAGCAATAACACACTGTCTCCCCTAGTGCATAGTTGATTTATTTTTCATAATAATAATGTATGTGTATGGCGCCATCATCTGCCATGCCAAATTACAGTGATAGATATTACAAGGAAGAGTGGACAAGTATAATACAATACAGAAAATATTCCATAGAGTCGTACCTAGAGCGGTTTTGCAAAATAAAGCAATAACAAGTGCAACATAACTGCGACAAAGGGTGGTATACAGAGCAGCATGCTGTATTTTCAGTTCATACTTTGGTTTATTCTGGCATTGTTTACAGTCCAATACAATTTTTTCTACGCTACTTTCAAATTTTTAAATGCGTGTCATTCTCTCTTTTTGATATTGCATTGATTAAATAGATAATTGTTGATCAGCCACTAGAGGGAGCAAACGCTCCATTTTGCATTCACCCACTTCAGCTTTCCTCCCATTACCGCTGGGATGAGATGAATATGGCTGAATCCGTGTATATAAAGCGGGTGTGGGAAAACGCAATGCCAGTATTATTTCACAAGATGCCCCTAATAAAGATATCTTCTGGTTCCACAGGTCCCTCCAATATCGCAGTATTCCTCAGCGCCATGCAAGAATTTGCGACTCTCACCTGCGTTCGCTTCATCCTACGCACCACGGAATCAGACTATATACTATGGATGGCGGCGGGTATGTGAAAAATTCTTCTCCAGCCCCTCTTTCCTTTCTTTTTTTCAGATTTGATGCGAATGTGGAGCCAGTACTCGTTTTTTATGCAGCTACCAAAAAAATGTAAATGCACCTTTCTTGCAACCATCACAGCCGTATTTAGTTGCGATGTCCTGGAATTGGCATTGCTCTGCTCTTCCAGTTGTATCGCTGTTCTCTTCAAAGTCTTACCAGAGCTTGAGGACAAGTTGCAGACAGCCTCTGGCACAGAAAATGGCCTTTTTCATAGTGACCTTTAGGCTTATTGCACCAAGAGTTTAATTTCTGGCGAGATCCTTCTCTAAGGGACCATTCACATGTGTGGCTTTTGTTAGGCATTTGACAGGTGGTGATGCCTGCTGCCTGTGTTATCACTCAAAATGCCACCCCACCGTGCCGCAACCATGTGCACTGCATGCGGTTGCAGGGCAGTTGTGACGTGGCCCTCTTGAATAAGTTCGGCGCCGATACCACCTTTTGAATGCGACACGACTTTTAACTGCTTACCTTACCTGGGCAGATTTAAAAAATTATCACATACATATTAAAATCTGCATTTTTTTTTTAAGAAAATGACTTGGAACCCCGAAGCATTTTCTGAAAGCGAATGCCCTGGAGAATAAAATGGTAGTTGTTGCAATTTTTTTATTATGGTTACTAGGGATGCGCCGATACTGATATCACTGCCTATACCAAGCATTTCAGCAAGTATCGGTACTCCCCTAGATGCTCAAAAAGCTCAGGTCCATAAAGACATGGATGAGAGAATTTGGGATGGAGGAACTTGACTGGTCTGCACAGTCCTGACCTCAACCCCATAGAACACCGTTGGGATGAATTAGAGCAGAGACTGTGAGCCAGGCCTTCTCTCCAACATCAGTGCCTGACCTCACAAATGCACTTCAGGAAGAATAGTCAAACATTCCCATAGACACACTCCTAAACCTTGTGGACAGCCTTCCCAGAAGAGTTGAAGCTGTGGGCTAACTCAATACTGAACCCTACGGACTAAGACTGGGATGCCATTGAAGTTCATGTGTGTAAAGGCAGGCGTCCCAATACTTTTGATAATATAGTGTATACTGTATAGATTATTTTGTATGTGGCCAGATATGTACTGTGAGTGCTAGTATTTTCTAAATTGGCCACTAGATGGCGATTTAATCCCTATTTACACACACACAGGAGCAGTGGGAGAAATCGCATACGATTCTTTGCAGTATGATTTGCACCAATTTTTTTTATTGATGCAAATCGCACAGCAAAGTATTGGTACTTGGTATCGGTGAGTGCTTGACCGAAAGTATCAGTATTCGTACTCACCAATAAAAAAGCGGTATCGGTCCAACCCTAATAGTTACCACTGTTTTTTTTTTATGAAAAAGATGCACTTCAATGCATTTCAGTGTACTCAAACACAACATAATACCCACTTTTTCGTAAAATATAAAATTTGATGTTGCGCCAAGTAAATATATCCCAAACACGGCAAGATTTAAAATCTCACATTGCTTGTGAATTGGCGCCAAACTACAGCACTTAAAATTGTCCATAAGTGATGATTTAAAATGATTCTAAAGTGTTTTTTTTTTTTTTAAATAATAAACATGGAATACTTACCTGCTCTGTGTAATGGTTTTGCACAGAGCAGCCCCTCTTCTTGTTGGGTCCCCTGCTGGCGGTCCTGGCTCCTCCTTCCTCTTGCTATGGAGGCGCTTGAGCATGCTCGCTACCGAGTCGCACTCTTGTGAAAGGACATTGCAAAGTGCCAAGTGGCCCCCCGCGCTCTCCTTTTTGGCTCAAAAGCAAGAGCCAATGGTTCCCGCTGCTGTGTGAACCAATGAGGGGGGAGAGACACGGTAGAGCTATTGCTCTTGTGCACATCACTGGATCAAGAATGGGCTCAGGTAAATCTAAGGGGGGCTGAGGGGGAGCTGCACTCCCAGTATATACTCCCTGCGTAGGTAAAATTAATTAAAGTAGAACTATAAGTAAAACACTGTTTTTATTTTTTCCATTTTGGATAGAGCAAGGGAGGGTTATAACCTCTGTCAGATTTTTTTTCTGTCTCCCATTGCGGAGATTTTCCTTCACTTCCTGTCTGATAGCCAAACAGGAAGTGAGAGGAAATCCCTGTAAATTAAGAGAATTCCTTGGAGACCCCCAGGTCACTCAAACTAGTGTCCCTATTTGAAGATTTCCCCTCTATTACTTTTCTGAGGACAACCAAAATTTGGGATTTTATTTTACTTTCAATGATAATGGTAAACAGGACAAATAGAGAGGGTGAATCTTCCAAACCGGGGCAAAGACAGCAATATAAACGGACAGATGTTCTAATCCTTCTCCACGCTATCCAAAACTAAAAAACAAAATAGTTTTGCCTTTTAGTTCTACTTTAAGGATAAAAAAAAAAAAAAACCTTCAAAGAACCACTTTAAAAGCCTTTACAGGTTATTTTCTTATTTTTTCTTTTATTTTATATAAAATTTTTTTACACATTTTTATTTATTTTTCATTTAACTTTATTGCTATTACCAGGGGTGAACAAGCACCCTGCGATAGCTTTGGGCAGTCAGTTACTTTTTATGGAGACATCAGGGGCCTATTAGACCCCTGATGTCTCCGCTGCCTTTTTAAGCATCTGATTGGGCACAGATTGTGTTTGATCAGCTGCTGCCAGACCAAGGCAGTTTTGAAACCGGAAGTGACAAAATCTGTCACTTCCCGCTTCATTGTCACAGAGGAAATGGGGGATCATGGCTGCAGCAGCCTTGATATACACTGTTCACTACACTTTAATGTGATTGGTTACTGAATGCAGCACTTGGCACATCACCCTTTGTGATGCCATAATAAAATGGTTATCTTTCTTCCCCCACAGATGTTGCTCATATGTTGGTAAGCAAGGAGGAAGTCGAGCAGCTGTATGGTACACGGCTCTATCCAGCACGAGCTGAACCACGCTCTGGGATTCTTCCATGAGCAGAGTAGAAGCAACCGCGATGACTACATCAATATCATATACAGCAACATCATACCAGGTATCCGACTGGGTGATAGCATTACACTAAGGGGTGTATCGTTACAGTTTTATAGCTGTTCATCCATAGAAACTGCATGTAAATTCATTCTGTGAAAATGAGTTAAATTAAATGTTCTCAGGCTGTAGCTGTAGGATGTATTCTCAGCAAATCAATTGTGTGAATGGGTAAAATACTACATTGTAGCCACAAGATGGCGCTGAGTAACAAGTAAGAAGTAAATATGCTCATCAGTGCCACCCAGTGGCCATAATGCAGTATTCTCCTCATTTAGAGAATATAGCCTCAGAACATTAAATGTTGCATAAAAGGATTAACACGCAGTTTTGATGGAGAATAAACGATGCAATTTTTTTTTTATAAATTGGAGTATATTATATAAATGTAATTAGGGCCGGTTCACATCTGATTTGCACAGGGAACGCAGACTCAGTGCAGTACGATTTTCAGCCCTTTCATTTGAATGGGCTGATATCACACTCAATCACTCTACTTTTCAAAAATGCACTGCACCAAATGGCATGGTAGTGAGTGGTCTGCTGCAGAAAACGTAATTTGTGTTTGGGGTTTCATTAGGAATATATTGGCACCCACAGCGGTGTGGGAAACGCGTGTGGAACGTGGATTTCCCGCACTGCGTTCAGGTGTGAACAAGCCCTTAGAACATATTTTAGATCATAAAATACACATTCTCCCTTTCATACATCTAGTGTGTGAAAAGTAATGTTTTTGGCTACTATGAACAGCATAAGTTGTACTTTTTAGGTCACTTTCATAAATGAGGGTCATTTAAAGAGGATCTTCTGTACATTTTTATAAAATGAGGTCAAATACTGTAGCTGCTGACGTTTAATATAGAGATGCCTGTCCAGGGATCCAGCCCTGTCCTCACCTGGGCCCGCTCTTCACCAGTCTGTAAGTCCCCGACACCGCCATGTTTACTGTGGGAAACCAGCTGTGACTTCCTGCAGCATCCAAGCTAGGTGTTTAGAGGCAGAAAAAAACAAAAAAAACTTCACTTGTACGTTCAGAAGAGGTACATTTGGGCATAAAAAACAGCAAATGCACATTAACGATAGATGCATATGTGCAGTAATGCATGCGCATTCACAAGAAGAGTGTTTCAGCAGAAAAATGCCTAACGCTCCCAAACACGCCTAAGCACTAGGTGCGTTCATTCATTTATTAATATTCCGGCCAATTGAACAAATGAACATCCAAACGCCGGATGCACTTAAAGGCTTCTAATCACATTTGCCAATTATGGCTTTAGGTGCGTTTTTTTACGCTGCTTTTGCTCTTGCCAGGAGAAAAAGCTTTCAAAAGAGCTGGACAGACGCCCTGTGTGCATGAGGCCTCAATGTTTTTGGTGGAGTGTGGAAGGTTTGGAATGTCATTTGGGTTTTTATAGCTATGTTCGCCTAAGTTTGGGGAGATTTCCCTTCTGTCTCAGTGACTACTACGCAGGAAATGGTAGAAATTAGTGATCGACCGATATCGTTTTTTTAACCGCAAATAGCGGTATTTTGGTCATCGGGTGCCGATATCTGCTGATATTTTCGGACATTTTTTTTTTTATGTCTACAGGTACTGTGGTGGAGGGATCTTGGGGTCTAAATGACCCCAAACCCCTCCTCTGCACTTAAGAATTCAAAATGCCAAGTTTGGCTGTTTTGAATGCTGTACGTTTTTTGAATTCGGCACCGCCAGTACCCGGAAGTGATGTCATGACATCACTTCCGGGTACTGGCGGTGCCGAATTCAAAGAAATGGAGACTCGGGTCAGAGAGCGGCAGTGAAGGTAGGATTCCCGGGTCTCCCGGTGGGACGGGAAACCCGGGCGAGCCGCGGGAGGGGGACGTCCCTTCCCGCTCCTTGGAAACGACAGCCGAGCAGCTTCTAGGCCGCATCGGATGTCATTACAAGACAGCCAACCGCCGGCTATGGACACCGGTACCAGGATGATGCCTCTAGTTGCAGGCATCGCTCCGGTACAAGCACTTTCCCTGAAATATCGGCAATATCTGTAAATAAAAAGCCGATTCCGATATATCAGGGAAAGTCCATATCGGCCCTCGATATATTGACTTTGCTGATAATCGGTCGATCTCTAGTAGAAATTTCCCCATTGGTACAAGGAAGAAAAATAAAATATCACTTAGCCAGTTTTCTTTTTTTTTTTTTTTTTACTCTTTTGTTTAAAAGATGCTAGTTTGCTGTCTCTTTCCTTAACCACTTCTCACCCGCCCTATAGGGAATTGACAGCGGGAAGGTGGTTGCATTATCCTGACCGAACATCATATGACAGAGCGGCGATCGGTGCTGCCGTGTGTCACTCTGACTCACAGCATCTCCTATCTCTGGTAAAGAGCCTCCTTACGTAGGCTCTTTACCATGTGACCGGCTGTGTCCAATCACAGCTGGTCACATAGTACATAGGAAGTGCCATTGATCAGCTTTCCTCAGTTCGTGCCTGACAGGCACGAGTAGAGGAGAGCCGATCTGCGGCTCTCCTGACGGGGGGGGGGTCTGACCCTTGGGGGGGTGCCACTAGAACCACCAGGAATACCCACCCTTGACCCCAGGGATGCCCACAATGGCCACCAGGGAGCCTGCCAGTGCCCTCCCCATCGGTGCTGCCCACCAGTGCCCTCCCCATCAGTGCTTTCCACCAGTGCCCATCGCCATCTATTAGTGCTGCCCATCAGTGCCACCCATCAGTGCCCACCAATGCTGCATATCAGTGCTACCCATCAGTGCCACATATCAGTGCCCATCAGTGCTGCATATCAGTGCTGCCTATTAGTGCCACCCCATCAGTGCGGCCTTATCAGTGCTCGTCAGTGCAGGAAAAAAGGCATCTATTTACAAAACTTTATACCATAAACAAAAAAAAAAAAATTTTCAAACTTTTCGGTATTTTTTTTTAATTTGTTTAGCAAAAAAGAAAAAACCTTGCGGTGATCAAATACCACCAAAAGAAAGCTCTATCTGTGGGGAAAAAAATTACATAAATTTGGTTTAGATACAGTGTTGCACGACCGCGCAATTGTCATTCAAAATGCAACAGCGCTAAAAGCTATAAATTGGCCTGGGCGGGTAGGGGGAAAAGTGCCCGGTATTGAAGTGGTTAAGAACTCATTCACCCTGGGCATTTAGTCATGGGTGGGGGGCATAGGCACGTCATCCAGCCTGGCTGCCAGCAGCCTGTCAAATATCAGACAGCTAAACAGGCAAAAAATTTGGGGGAGCATACCCATGTATTTCTAAAGCTGCTGCAGCTATGAACCAAAAGACATGTATATTAAAAAAGAATAGCACGCAAATGCAAAAGAAATTACTACCAAATCTGAAGACAATCCATAAATAAAAATGGGGATTTGGTCCCACCATATGGCCATATCGTGCTCAAGCCCACTACTGCGTCAAAGTACCCCATTATCAGTGGGTCCTACACTATCCATGGAAAAGAAATGAATCCAGCCTTTCTAACCCTTGGAGATAATACTCCTTTCTGGGAAAGATGTGCAAATGCACTACAGGGGACTCCTCCTATATCCACTTGATGGTGGACACTGACTGAGTACAGGTGTGTGTGGGGGGGTGGGGAGGATAGTGTAGGACCCACTGATAATGGGGTACTTTGACGCAGTAGTGGGCTTGAGCACGATACGGCCATATGGTGGGACCAAATCCCCATTTTTATTTATGGATTGTCTTCAGATTTGGTAGTAATTTCTTTTGCATTTGCGCGCTATTCTTTTTTAAATATAAATATCAGACAGCTGCTGCCGGATGTTGCACCTAGCAATATGTAATTTTAGGGCAGTATGTGCCTAGGGATGAATGCCCAGAATACAAGCAGTCTGCGTTCTGGGCATTCGTCCCAAGGGTGCATACTACCCCAAACAGAAGTACCGCTGATCCCAGCTGTCAGACTCTCATAGAGTTTGACAGGCTGCTGGCAGTCAGGCTGGGCAGTGTGCCTTTACCCTCTGCCCAATGCTAAATGCCCATTGTGCATGAGGCCTAATACTATTTGAATCACCGATCCTGAACAAGCATGCAGCAAGTGATGTAAAGATTCCTGACCCGGTTTGCTTTGAACACTGGATCAGCATGGCAGCCAGACAACTAGCATTTTTAGGATGTGAGCAATGAAAGCCAGCCCATATCTCTGCTAAGGTTTCCTTTTTAAAGTGATTGCAAAGTATAGTCCTTTTTTTTTTTTTTTTCTTTTCTAATAAAAATAACAAACATGTTATACTTACCTCCTCTGTGCAGTTGGTTTTGCACAGAGCAGCCAGGATCCTCCTCTTCTTGGGTCCCTTTTCTGCTCTCCTGGCCCCTCCCTCCTGTTCAATACCCCCACAGCAAGCAGCTTGCTATGGGGTCACCCGAGCCGAGTCGCAGCTCCCTGTGTCCATTTAGACACGGCCTTATTCCCTCTCTCTTCTGATTGGCTAGCTGACTTTGACAGCAGCAGCAGCCCATGGCGCTGCTGCTGTGTCTCAGCCAATCAGGAGGGAGAATCTCAGACAGCTGAGACACTCGTGGACATTGCTTGACAGAGAGGGACCTCAGAATGCATTAACCACTTTAGCCCCAGCCGCCGCAGATGTACTGCAGCAGGCTGGCTCTCCCAGGCAAAGTCCCGTACATGTACAGCGCTCGCCTGGGAGGAGCTAGGGGGCGATCGCGCGCCGCCAGAGGCACTCTCCCACCCCGCTCGTCAGCGGGGAAGCCAGTGCGTGCGACAGGCGGCTCCGATGGCCGCTGGCCACTCGCAATCTCCCACCGCTGACAGAGGACAGACGGCTGATGTAAACACAGCCGTCCATACTTCTCCCTGAAGTGATCACAGATGTCATGTGATCCTGCTATATAGGATCACATGTCTCTGTGATGACTTCACAAGCCACGCCCCCCCCAACAGTTAGAATCACTTCCCTAGGGTCACATAAGTGTCAAAAATGTCAGTTAGGGGTCCGATCTGTCTGCCGCAATGTCACAGTCCCGCAAAAAAAAACGGCAAAAAAAAAAAATCGCAGATTGCCGCCATTACTAGTAAAAAAAAAACAATAAAAATGACCTAAACCTTTCCCGTAGTTACTAAACGCAATAAATTTTGCGCAAACCAATCAAAATACTCTTATTGCAATTTTTTTTTACCAAAAATATGTAGCAGAAAACAAATTGGCCTAAAACGTTAAAAAATTTAGATTTTTACTTTTTTTTTTTTTTTTTTTTTTTTTTAGAATTTCATATAAAAGAATGTGAGAAATATATAATTTTTTTTTCTTTCAAAATTGTTGCTTATTTTTTGTTTATAGCGCAAAAAATAAAAAAATTGCACAGGTGATCAAATACGACCAAAAGAAAGCTGTATTTGTAGGAAAGAAAAGGACATCAATTTTGTTTGGGTACAGCGTCGCACGACCACGCAATTGTCCATTAAAATCACGCAGTGCCGAATCGCAAAATAGGGCCTGGTCATTGAGCAGCAAAATCCTCCGGTCTACAAGTGGTTAAGATAAAAAAAACCTTCTAACTTTACAACTCCTTTAATATAATTGAAGGGAAATGCTATATAATATTGCAGCTGCAAATTTAGTCACTTTCAGGGACCGAGAAGAATTTTCAGAAGTTCCACACATTGAATCAAGGCATGGAATACGACTACGGCTCCGTCATGCATTATCCAAGGTACAAATGGATGCATTTCATAGAAATTTATAACTTTCACTTGCCAGAAACAGTTTTATTCTTAGACTTCTGCGATATCCATGTAGGTGGCACAGTCGGATCTATTAAACATTCACTGATCCTGATTCATCGAGTTCCAACAGGCAACTTAAAGTTTATTTAAACCGAAAAACGTAATATATTGCAGATTACCAGTCCTCAGATGCATTTTGTTTTTTAGGATCATCATTCCTTTATTTTCACCTGGTGATCCTGCCAGTAACACACTTCCAGTGGTGAACTCTCCCCACGCCCCCTACTGGCAGAACACAAGAGCGCTGCGGGGGGGATTCCTCCATCAACACAATCTGTGAGAATTGAGCAATTTTCTTTCCTTCCACCCATGTTCATATTGCATATTCTATGGGCTGCCGGAGTCATTATACATGGCCGGGACGGTGGGCTGTCAGTAGACACGGTCACTTTGCTCTAATTGTGCAATGTGACGGAGTCTATGTAAGCACAATATAGCATTCCTTATGTGATCTGTCACCAAACTCTGGTTTAAAGAACAGTTCTATTCCAGTATGTATTCTTAACTCAAAAACGTCCCTTCTATTGCTCTCAGCCTCCTCCAAAGGTCTTTTTTCTGCTGTCATCATCCGACTTCCTGAGGGTGGGTACGTTCATTCTCCATGGTCTCACTGTATGTAGAAACGTAGCCACCTTCTCATTTTATAAGGTGTCATTAAACAGAAAATTTAATAAAAAGAAACCTTTTGGGCTCATTAACATAAGCTTAGGCCTCTGAAAAGCAATCCCCATTCAGATTGCTGTTCAGAGAGCATTTGACAGCTGGCGAGGAGGCGTTGTATCATTGTATCGCCATCTAACTGCCTGCTTTAACCCTTTAAACTCCAAGAATGCTTGAATGGGTCACACTTGGCAGGTGCTATGCCCACCAAAAGCAGCAAGGGTATATTTCCTGCCACAGCCGCAAAGCATGTGTACACATCCTTAAGAAAAAGTGTGATTCTTTAAAAGCCCCCTATAGGTCATTGGTTTAGTGTTATGAAGGAGGTCTGGTGCTAGAATTATTGCTTTCACTCCAGCGTGTGTGGTGATATACAACCTGTGTAGCGCAATCACCGTTTTAATGCTTAGGTGCCCGAACGCTTACGTTTTACGTTCGTGGGGATGGAGGGGCTCAAATTTTTTTTTTTGGGGGTCGGGGGGGATCTCATATGCCTGGGTGTAACCGGTTTTAATTTTACTTTTTTTTCATATGTGTTTTTTTTTTTTGGTGACAGGCTCTCTTTAATGAGACATCCAGGGTAGTTTTTCTCCCCTGTGCTCTGCTGAATGTAATGTAATGCAGATTGCATTCCATTCTTTGCCTGCCAAGCTGTCGGGGACACCGAGAGGTGGAGTTCGGAAGTGACATCAAACACGTGGCTTGGTCAGCAACAAGGAGGGAAGGACAGCGGACCCGCTATGTCGGTCCTTGGCCTGCAGATGGGCAAGCAGATCCCAGGATACATGGCAGGGTTTGCGGGGGAGATGTTGTTAAGAACCTAGCAGCGAAAGGGTTAAATTGGGTATTAAAAAAAAAAAAAAATTAAATGAAATTAAAAAAGATAGGCTGCATTACTTGCCGTAAATTTGAGTTGTCCCCTGCATCACCTCTTTGCCATTTGGTGTCCTCAGTCTTCCGGGTTAAATGATGCCGGGTGTCCCCTAAATTGGATGAATGAATAAAGGAACAATGTGAACGCAGGTGATCGGGGACCCTGCCCCCTGGATAGGTGTCATTATGGTGCTCTTCAGTTGCATTTTACTTATACAGAGAGTGGCTGGGCAGTTCTCAATGATACAGAAAGCAGCACTGAGGTGATGTCATTACTCTTTCTGCATCAATGAGGACTGCCCAGAGAAGAGGTGACGAGGATCCTGCAGAAACAGTCAGCTGTTTAGTATGTTTGCTGCAGGATTAACTAAATTAGTGAGTCGGCATTGCAGCCAATCTATAGGCATGACAGATAACCAACATGATCAGAATTACAGAGACTCAATGGCAGCCTACAGAATGTTCTCATGACAAGTAGTATTAAAAGTCCTCATGAGGCGGCGGTTCATACCACTGACTGGTCAAAGTTCAGTTTATGTTATCGGGAGCCTGTGGGGGGAGGTGAGGCATTAGTAGAACATGGGGGTTTGTGTTGGCGCTGACAAAGGTACCGCATTCATATTTAGTCCCGGTTCACACTGAGGCAACTTGTCAGGCAACTTAGCCGCCTGACAAGTCGCACTCCATTCAGTGCAATGGAACCGTTCCAATCGGAGAGACTCAAGTCGCTCCGACTTAGAAAAAGGTTCCTGCACTACTTTGGGGGCGACTTCGGTGTGGCTTGCATTGACTTCTATTAGAGAAGTTGCTTTGCAAGCCACGCTGAAGTCGGCTGCATGGGGCGGCTTCAGAGTTGGGCAACTTTGAAGCCGCCCCAGTGTGAACCGAGCCTAAGTCAGCACATCTTGAAGGAAATGGTTAATTGGCCCTGAGTGCCGGTTCACACTTGTGCGGCTGCGGAGATCGCATGCAATTCGGAGCGCACTGCTCCTTCATTACATGCGATCTCATGTGCGGTGCGAATTTCAGCCATACACTTTGTATGGCTGAATTCGAAATGCATCCGCACCAAAGACGCACAGGAGACCTTTTTTGAGCCGCATCAAAATCGGATCGCACAGTGGTTCACACTTGTGCGATCTGATTCTGTGCATACTTGCAGATCGCACTGCGATATGCAAACTGGGGGTGTTAACTTTTAATTGACACCCCTGCGTATCGCATATGGCAGTGTGAACTGCTAGATGTGTGGATGCGATGCGGGAACACGCTGCATATTCGCAGCCTTCCCGCATCGCACAAGTGTGAACCGAGCCTGATTATCAGGGAGAACTTGGTGGGTGTTGGAAATGCATGTACAGGGCTGCATGTAATTCACCTTTCCATATATACTGTGTGTATATATATATATATATATATATATGTATGTATGTATGTATGTGTGTATATATATATATATATATATATATATATATATATATATATATATATATATATATATATATATATATATGTATATATATATATATGTATATATATATATATGTATATATATATATATATGTATATATATATATATATATGTATATATATATATATATGTATGTATGTGTGTGTGTGTGTGTGTGTATGTATATATATATATATATATATATATATATATATATATATATATATATATATATATATATATATATATATGTATGTGTATGTATATATATATATATATATATATATATATATATATATATATATGTGTGTGTTTTATTTATAGCTGGATTCTGTTGGGTTGGATCAGTGATTGTAGTCTGATATCTCGCAGGCGCCTTCCTTTCCTCCAATACTTTCTGATTAATGTAAACTAAAAATTCAAATACTTGGCAGGTCTGGGAATTAATGTACTTTGCCCCACCACAGACCATGAGAGACTGTATTATATTACTGGCATCTATCCAGTGCGAAGTAGAATTCTGTGTTTCGCTTCACTTTAAATTGGTTGTTTAGACCAGTCTCCTAACTTTGGCCTGGGGGCCGGATGTGGCCCTTTGTTTGCCTTTATCCGACCCTTGGGGCACTATTCCTCCCATGGACATTAACAATAGGACATAATTCATTCCATGGGCACCAGCGATGGGGGCACTATTGCTCCCACAGGCACCAGCGATGGGACATTTTGGACTTCTGCTGGCTACAGTCAGGCCCCTCTAATGTCTGAAGGATAATAAACTGGCCTTTGTTTAGAAAGTTTGGAGACCCCTGGCTTAGACCAAGCAAACTATTTCTCTTATTAAACAATGTGTGTGCTGTAATGCACTTTAGTGGCATTAGCTACTTGCAGTAAACAGCGGCTGCCATACTGGAAACTTCCTAGGATGAAATGGTGGGGCTAAATGCCATTCAGAACAAGCTTTGTGTTTTAATAAATAAATAAAAGACTTCCTCTGACTGAAGTGGAGAGGTGGGTGGATGACCTCAGGATTTCCACCTCTTCCAGTCAGAGCAAGCCTTGTGTTCCTTCATAAAATGACAAGGCTTCTCCTGAATGGCGGAGAAGCACTCAGTATGACTCCTTTATGTATGGCAGCAGCTGAGAAGTCGTCCATCCTGCTGCTGGAACACAGTGCTGCATACTGTATGTAGGGAATACTACTACACTGCATTTCAGTGTACGCAGCAGGATTGTTTTACTAATGGAAAAGGTTTCTCCGGCCGATATGTCGAAGACCAGAGCTTCCATGGCTGTCAGCACTTGATAAGAGAACTGGTGTTCTACTATCAAGTATTACACCCTCACATTCCATAGTCCCGATAGACCCCATATTTGTTTAGATAAGTGTTTATTTTTTTTTATTCTGAACCGAGCAAATCCCGCGACATGCCTGTGCAATGATTACTGTAGACCCGTAAACTCACCAGTTTGCTGACGTGTTTGTTTGTACAAAGGCCTATATATGAAATATACCGTATAGAGAGAGATAACCGAGAATGATCCTGTTTTTCAAACAGCCACAAGATTTGTAGTGCCCTAACTTTTTTTTTTTTTGCTAAATGAACGGGGTTTGGGCATTTCCATCACATTTTCACAAAATATTATGTGGAAGGCAATTTTTATTTAGCTTTTTGTTTCTCTAGTTTGGGAGAGCATAAGGAAGGGCTAAAGCCGCTAGACCCTCTATCAGGTTGGATTCTTTAGTGAAAGATGGAAAAAAACACTGCAAGAAAAATCTTTACAGAAAAAGATATTCCAAAATACCAGGGTTTCTCAGATGATCTCTCATGATCTACCTGTCAGTAGCAGACAGCTGCTCGGTAGTTTGCATCCCCGCTGCTGACATTTGCAGAGCTATGCAGGGAAGCAGCTGTGATAGTGCTGGCTGTGGTGCGCTGTTCCCCTCTGGCCCCTCCTATCCATCCCAGGTGCTGGTATGTGATATCACTTGGGATGGACAGGACGGGGCGGGGAGGAACAGCGTGCCACAAGAGATCTAAATAGACGCTTCACTGTGCTGCTCTGCATATGACGTAAACTGATAATTGTAGACTAGAATAGCCACTGCAACACTTTACTACATGCTGCAGTGGTAAAGAAAAAACAAACATTTTGGCTTCTGCAGTGGTAAAAACATCCGTGCATTGCAATATGTTGAAAACCGCATGTCAGCGCACTCCAACTTAAACTCAATCAGCGCATTCAAAGCGTAATGCACTTGGTGTGAATCAGCTTAATTCTTGATTTGACGGTTTACCATTCTGTAGCCTCCACACTGTTTGATATCGGCCAGGTAAGAGACAGGGGGGCTTACTGACACTGGGCTGGAGGTTTGGTAGAGAATACAAGTGAACTCCAGCACACACAGCTATCCTGAGAGTAAGATTGTATATTCTTGATATCCTAAGAGTGGAGATTATTTTTATTCTAATGCTTATTGTTGGCAGGTTTTCTTTTAGCAATCCATAGACTTAAAATAGAAATTGATCAGTCTGGCTGTCCTGAGATGGATTGGGCAACTATCAGACAAATCTAGCATGCGTGGTTTTTTTATACCCACACAGAAGACCAACAATTATATAAGTAGACTGAGGAGTAAAAAGGTGCACAGTGTGTCTATAACATTAGCCTGGTCATTGGACATAGTTACGGTATAGCGGTCATGTGACTTGGTTTATGTGGCTACCTTGCAGGTCCGGGACTTTTACACCAAAGTTCTGAGTGAAGAAGAGTGCAAGAGGCTCTGTGAGAACATTGCCGGTCACCTGAAGGGTGCCCAACTCTTCATCCAGAAAAGAGCTGTGAGTATCGTCTGCAATAGAGTGTATTAAAGAGCACCTGTCATGCATAGTTGTAATAGATATTTTGCACTTGTGAAGATCCTACAACTTAAACGTCCAAGTTCACCTTTAGGGGAAAAAAAATAATAAAGGCACATACTTTTGCAGAAAAAAAAAAATGTGCATTTATTATTTTTTTTCCCCTACAAGAGCTTGCAAAGCAAGTGGATCGCGGGTGCATGGTTGGGCTCTTGCAGACTCTCCCTCTGTTTCTGCCTGTAACTGTCTACAAGCTTTCAATAAGGCCATTGGTGCTGCTCCAGGCTGAGGTATAGGGCCCCGCTGGTACTCAGGATAGTAGGGATGTCAGCATTAGGAAAACTCATCCAGTGGGTAATAGACATTGAAGCATGAGACTCATCATAGCCAATCCTAGTGTGGATGTGTGCATCCCCCGAGGAGCAGCATTGATTGGGGCTTTCATATCCATATGGGCTTTAAAGCAATTATTAAAACTTGTTTGTTAGATTTTTTTTTTTTTTTTAAACTTACCTGCTCTATGCAATGGTTTTGCACAGAGCAGCACGGATCCTCCTTTTCTCTGCTCCCACACCGGTGCTCCTCCCTCCTGACGGGTGTACGGAGCCGCAACTCGGGTGCACCCAAACAGGCATGCTCCCGAGATGCGGCTCTGTGTCCATTCACATACACACAGCCGTGGCCCAGTCCCACCCCCTCAATCTCCTTTAAGGTAGAAAGCTGCAGAAAGAGTGAATGGATTATGGCAACGCTGATCAGTAGATTGAGAACTACAAGCTATTTGCTTATTTATTCACAGATCTCTACAGATCCTAAATGCAGATGTAACATGTTCCAATGGTCAACTTTTTAAGTTCCTTTGCTTGTATGAATTAAAGCAGACCAATACTCAGGCTTGGTTCACACTGGTGTGATGTGGAAACCCTGCGAATCCACTGCAAGTTACCGCATTGCAGGCAGTTTGCACTGCAATATGCAAATCGCTGGGAGAATAAGTACAAAGTTAATGACACCCCCAGATCAGTTTGCATATCGCAGTGCAAACTGTCAATTCAGACAGGAATCGGATTGTATGGGTGTGACCAACCATGCCCATCATTTTCTTGTGTTGACCAAAAAAGGGTCCTGCACGAGTTTGGTCCGAATGTGACGTGAATTCAGGCCATACAGTCTGTATGGTTGAATTTGCATCGCATGTGACTTGCAGAGCAGTTCGAATCACATGCGATGTCTGGCATTGCTACGTGTGAACCGGCCCTCAAATGTTGTTTAACGAGCTTTGCTGCGATGGATAAAAATCTGTAGACATTGAGCCTGGTACCAGACACTGATTAAAGGGGGGGGGGGTAATTTTAATTTGCAGGAATATATAGTATGGAAATGTTGTATATGTGGGGCGCACACAAATTGTTTTTGGGAAGTATTGTCTGGGTCTCCATATTTCTGGTGCCGATACATGGGCTGAAACACTTGCTTTTCCCAGAGAAAATGTTGCTGCAGGTTCACTTCCTTGCAGCCCGAGGCACTTGAGTCATGTGATTTCTGTAAAGGTGAGAATCGGCATTTAGACTGGACAACCCTCACAGATCATGGGACTAAAAACCCAGACCTTCACACATTCCTGCAAGGAAGGGAGTCTGTTTAGGAAAGGCAAGGATTTCTCTGTATCAATCCAACAAGGAGATGAAGTCCAACCACAAAATTGTAGTTCTTGGGAAAAGTTTGTTTTCCCACAGTAATTGGGCCATGATTATAGAGGGGAGGAGGACCATTGGGGCATTCGTTTATATCTGCAAAGGTGGACAACCAGGACACGCCACAATTGTATCATATTGCCGTTTGAGTTTTTCCCATTTTCAGTTTAAGAGATGTCCCAAAAATCTACAACTTCTTTCTTTTTCTATATCTTGTGAGTATTCCCATAACTCCAAGGGTTCTTTTTGATTACATTAGAGCTTTTCAGCAGCGTATTTGGAGAATATGTTCTATCTAGGTGCCACTTTAACTGGGTGATTTTCCCTTGCCATGTAAGAGTTTATGAAGTTAGGAACCATCCTTGGGCTGGAACTTATTTCATTCGGTAACCCCTGTTAAATTTTCCTTCCACCAGGTGAAGAATTTCACTGTCGTTCACCCGGATTACGGCAACCGTATCCAGGCTCTGCTTGACAAGTACAACGCTGAAGGACACCATAAGGTAATGTGAAGTGCTGCTCTTTCCTTCCACTAGGAGGAACCCAAACCTTACCAGTACTAAGGAATATGAGGTGTGACGATTTAATTCCCGCACTGGGGGAAAAAAAGTTTCCTTACCTATACACTAGTGGCTGTTGTCACCCCTTCCAAGTAGTCCCCTTGTGAAGTGACACTTTTTTTTCTAGAAACCTGTGCCACTGCTTGAATCATTCCTGGATTTCATTTTCTGGAACGCTATGCCGGATTGTCATCAAATCTGTGTCCTATTAAGGCATTTGTTTTTTTAAACAGCCAAAAGTCTCCGGGCTCATTCACACCATACGTTCATGAAAACTGATGGGAATGGAAGAGAAAACCACGCAGATTTCACTTGCAAAGACATCAGATTTCATGAATGTTGACATCGGTTCTGTGCCCTGTTCACACCAATGTTGATGTCACGTCAATTTTTTTCCAGTGCAGAAAACTGCACACACAATGGAGATTCCTGCACAGAAAAAATCTGCATGCTGTGGTGTGAACAGGGAACATACAGAACTATTATTTTTTTTTTTTTGTTTTTGTGCCCTTGCAGAACGTATGCAGAAAAACTGTCTCTGCACCATGGCGTGAACGAGGCCTCAGGGTGCCAAGTCAGGGAACAAGGTGGTTGGTCAATTTTTGGAATGGATTTCTGTGCCAGGAACTCGAACACTTCACCACAACAATGATCTTGCCTATGATGCGTTAAGAATCTACGTGTCAGGCTAGAGTTCCAGTATAAGTACTCAGTTTTTTTTCTTTTCTGCCTAGTCAGGTGTAAGGACTTAGTTCCTTGCTGGGGTCTCTGGTCCCGGCAATTTTTTCTTTTTAGATAGATATTCTTTTTTTTCCTCCTGGAGATCTACAATAAACTGCCGGACTGGGCGACAGGCTGGATAACCTAGATCCAGTGGTCACCCCAGTTTGGCCACCAAACTGGTGCGCTAGGTCGGCCGTGACAAAGCCCCACCGCACAGTCTGGCCTGTGAGTTAAACGCCTCGAGGTTGCATGCGACTGGGTCTCAGCCCGAGTCACAGCATTTCTCCTGGCCAACAGCCCCCCCATGTAAATGGCGAGGGGTTCTGTCTGGAGCGGTGCCCATATGGTTCCTGGTATGGTGAGTAACTGTCCTCCCTCTCCCCCTGTAGAGTTTTGGGGAGGATGTGGGCCCCTCCATGGGACGGTCAATGGGACGGTCAGACACCCCCCTTGCCTCATGCTGGGGCTGTGTTGGTGGTTTGGTCCACCTCCTGGGGTGGGGGCAGGGCGCTATGCTGATGATGGGGGGGTGCACCGCCGGCGATTGTACGATCGGTGGCGGGGGGGTGCTGTACCTGGTGGGGGCTCCTGCCTGGGCTTGTCCTTAAGGCCTAGGGATCCCTCCTGGTGCTTCGTGGGGCTGCCATTTTCTTGTAGCCTGTGTGCTCTACGCTTCTTTTTTTTTTTTTTTTTTTTGAAAAACTGTTTCATGACCTAAAAAAAAAACCCACTGAAGTTAGCCTAATTTTTATGTATAATGCAAAAGATGATTTTACGCCAAGAAAAAAAAAAACCTAACATCATGCTTTATTATTGTGCACACTCGTGAATGGCGTAAAAATTCGGTACTTAAAAAATCTTCATAGGCTACCCTTTAAAAATGTTCACAGGTTACCTGTTGAGCATTACAGAGGAGGTCTTGTGCTAGAATTATTGCTTTTTTTTTTTAACACTTATTCCTTTTACAAGGAATGTGAACATCCCTTGAAATAGGAATAGGGCATGAAAGGTCCTCTTTACAGAGAGTCCTGGAGTCTATAAGTACCCCACATCTCTCCTATGCTGGAAAGCCTGAGGTTCACCGCCATGTTTACATCTGCCGGCACCAAAATTGACGTCATAACTTCTGGCTTGGCCTCCGAAGGTCACAGAGATGGTCGGGGACTATCTGGTCCTTGGTCAGCTCTATGGTAAAATGGCCGCCACCAGCTGATTCATTTTCCGGCTCACTGATCACACGGACATGCCAGAAGAAACACTGGAGGGGGTGGGGGGGAATGGTCAGCCGCTATGATTGTTTTTAGGGAATCGCCGGCAGAAAAGAATGTCCCATGGGCGGGAAGTAATTACGTTTCACTCACACTTTTGTTAGTTTTTCACACAACATTGTTAATCCGCTGCTCCAGATTCCTTTCCCTCATTTTTCGCCAACATTGCAAGGCACACACATTGTTTCTTCTACTGCTCCATAAAGACTGAATCAGCTGGTCTGTGACCCAGGCAAGTGCAAGGTAGACCATGTGGGATCATTCTCTAGTGTAAATGGCTGTGTGACTCGCCACCATAGCGTTACGCCACGGCCATTCCAGGAATTGAATTGTCACCTCATATGTAGGTTGTGATTTTCAATCACATAATGAAGATCCTAGATGCCAGGCTGTAAACCCAGTGGCTTCAATATACCTAGGGGGCTATTTACTAAAGCAGGAGAGTGCAAAATCTGACGCAACTCTGCATAGAAACCAATCGGCTTCCAGGTTTTATTGTCAAAGCTTCATTGCACAAGCTGAAGTTAGAAGCTGAGTGGCTACCACACACCAGATACTCAGTGCACCAGCTTTAGTAAATCTACCCCTTTGGCCTGAGTTCACACTTCTGTGGCGTGGTACACCGCATGTGATGCGCATAGGAATCGCACTGCATTCCTGTGTGCATCACATGCGATGTCTGTGCTGTGTGATTTGGGCCATACATTTAGTATAGCTCAAATCGCATCTGCACCAATTAGTGCAGGATACTTTTTTCTGCACCTGAATCGAATCATATGGCTGTTCACACCCATGCAATGCAATTCTGGCAGTCGCGCTGTGTTTTGCAATCTGTTTCGGGGTGTTATTATTCTACCATTAACACCCGCAGCAGTTTGCATGGGCGCCGTGTGATTGCCATGCAATGTGATGCAGGGTAACAGCAAATCTTGTGTGTTCCCTGCATCGCATCAATGTGAACCAGAGCTTAGTGTCACTGATGTAACATAAGCATGCAGAAAGTGAAGGCAGAACTCTTGATGCATGCTTTTGGCTCTACATGGGAGGTGGTAAAATGACCTTTTCCGAGAGAAGTTGGCAATGGCTGCCTACCTATTCTCTCAGCAAACATTTCCTTTAAATGCCAGGGAATACAAATGTTTGGCTGTGAACCGTACATCATTGGAATCTAACCTCATTTTGGGCTTTAATTTAAAGATCAGCTCCAGCCAAAACCTTGCGTTCTATTTAGCACGGGTAATATGCAACTGTGTATGTACAAGCTTCTGTCTCTGGGTATTGCTGAGTTTGAAGGACACACAGATCCCATGCCTTCGTTTTCCCGGCACTCCGGCTACATATGAGATGACTATCTTACCATGAGTTAGGCTTTTCCCCTCTACTCTATGGGTCCCATGTTTTTCTAGGACCGGGAGGTCAACTGGTTTGCTAGGGGTCTGAATGGACCATCTACATCAGAGGACTTCAAACTATGGCCCTCCAGTTGTTTAGGAACTACAATTCCCATCATGCCTAGTCCTGTCTGTGAATGTCAGAGTTTTACAATGCCTCATGGGATGTGTAGTTTCGCAACATCTGGAGGGCTGTAGTTTGAGGATCCCTAATCTACATAATGTGATGGGTTTTTCTGGGTCAGTAACCCAGTATTGAAGCCAGAGGCAGCCAGCTAGCTGGCATTTTGAGCAGATCAGCAGCCTCCACAGTTTCTCCCAATGCAGATTTTCTTCAGAACACAATACACTTGTCCATTCATTCATCTATTTTTGTCTTTGGAAGGTTTTAATTTGTAATTGCTAACGACACTTTTTGTTCTTTTACAGAGAGCGATCAAGACCTACACTCAGCATTCCGCTCATGTGACCGCCAATGACAAGGCCAACCTGTAACCGTCCTCATCCTCCTCATCATCATCCTCAATGATCCGTCCACTAATTTTTTTTTTTTTTCTTTAATTTTAGACCTAAATGATTGTTTAAAAACCGTGCTACAGAATTCCAAAAATCTTTCTGGTTAATCAATAAACTTTTATACTAAGCTGCTGTTGGCTTCAGGAACATCCTGCACTTGTATTTTCCAGGCTGAACCAATAATCGCACAAAGGCAGATTTAAACCGAATGATACTGGAAAAAAATAACCGAATACGCAACACAGCTTGTGTATGTAATACTAACTTTCTGTCCAATCATTTCCAATAGCTGACTTTACTGAGCACCGCTGACAATAACTTCTTACTCTGTGCCTTCAAATGACAGATTCAGCTGATTGCAGTAAAGGTGATGCAAATAATCGTACAGCTCCTACATTACCCGGTGAATGTTGGGGGAGTAGCTGACTATCCGGTGGCTGGCAAATGTAGTTCATTAAGCCTACGACTGTCTACTAGATGATAGAAGAAAATCTTTTGCATATACAATAGTCTCACTGGTTTCTTCTTGTTGGGAGTCAGCTGGAAGCATGCTGCAAATGTGAACTAATTATGTAATTGTTTTGTACAATAAACGTACCTGCAGCTAATAAATCCTTTTTGTTGAGTTTTTTTCCTTTGCACTTATTCACAGGGATGCCGAGACCTGAACATTAGAAGCCCCGGTTCACAGTGGAACGCGGTGTGCAGGAAACTGGCGCTTTGTTCATGTTTCCTGCACTGTTCAAATTAGAGATCGACTGATTATCAGCAAAGCCGATCTATCGTGGGCCGATCTGCACTTACCCCGATATATCGTAATCGGCCACCAAGGTGACCGATATTTTGGGAAAGTGCTTGTACAGGAGAGATGCCTGCAGCATAGCGGACGGTCAGCTGTCTTGTAAGGCTCGCATTACAAGGAGCGGGAGGGGACTCGAGACGCCCCCCCCCCCCCGGGCAACCAGCCTGCACGACCGCCAGAGGCCCGATCAAAGCGGCCCGATCAACCCGTTCAGAGCGCATTCGGCTCTGAACGGGTCTCCATGCAAAAACCTGGAAGTGATCACTTCCAGGTACTGGCACCAGATAAAAAAAAAAAGACAGCATTCAAAACAGCCAAACTTGGCATTTTGAATACTTTTAAGTGCAGAGGAGGGGTTTGGGGTTTTAGACCCCCAGATCCCTCCACAAGAGTATCTGTCAAAGAAAAAAAAATAATTTTTTTTTTAAATGTATGAAAATATCGTCCGATACCGATATGGATTGACCAAAATATCGTTATCGGCAACAAAAAACCGATATCGGTCGATCACTAGTTCAAATCGCATTGCCCTTGCTATCTGCAGAAGATGTCAGTGCAGTGTTGACACCCCAAATGCAGTTTGCCTGAATTGGATCGCATAGTACAAAACTACCATGCCATCCGTTTGCTGTGCATTTCCAAAAGTAGTGCAAGCCACTGCTTTGATGCGATTTGAGCCCGTTCATAAATGAATAGCCTCAAATTGCACAGGAACGCGGTGCACAATCCTGTGCGATTCAGTGTGAACCTAGGCTAAATGGGCTATTTCTTTATATGGCTGTAAGTGCTGCATGCAAGCAGCCCATGTAAGTCTATGGGGATGCAGTGGCTGCACAGACAGCGCTGCTGGTCCTAGTTTGACAAGGATGTGGGTGAGCACCCCCATATGTATATTGTCTGCGTTTTGGGGCCGATCACCCGCAACTACATGTCTGTCAAATTAGGATGAGTGGCTGTGTCTCCATAGACTTCAAGATAGGAAAAAAAATATCAGGGACTGATGCTGGCAGTGAAGCACGAGTACCCAGCAGATATTCCATAATGGTCCTAGCAGGGACGGACTAACAACTCATGGGGCTCCTGGGAAATAGGAGATCATGGGGCCCCCTGCAGGATCCCTGCTCAGTGGGTCCCCCTGTCCACACTCAAGTCCCACCTACATATTGCACTGCCCACATTACATGAGTTTGCCACAGAATTTCCCTACACGTTGTTCAAAGTAAATGTTTAATAAAGGTAAGAAAAATAAACTTGCATGTCAGACTGTCTGTCACTTGGTACAGGCGTGTGCAAGTATATGGGGTGTGCCGGATTATCCTACAGGTATATAAAGCAAGATGTCATATAGACTCCTCACCTTCCAAATTTTACCCCTTCACAAATGGCACCAGATCCAACTCATAGATAATACCAGACCCCCCTTTCATAAAAATCTTCTCCCCCCTCCCATCACAATAATATCAGATTCCTGTATCCACAGTCCCAGACAACACCAGACTTCCTGTACCCTCCAACTAGAAGATAATGCCAAGACCCCTGTAGCCCCCATTCTTAGATAAGACCAGATTCCTAGACACACAAATCCCAGATAACACCAGGACTGCTGTATCCCCTACTCCTGGACAAAACCAGACCCCATAACCCCCCCCCCCCCCCCCATCCTAGATAACACCAGACTCCTTGCATGCCCCCACTCCTAGATAACACCATAACCACTCCTGTATACCTCCTAGGTAACAGCAGAACCACTATACCCCCTGCAACTAGATAAAAGAACCACTAAATGTCCCACAATTGGGTAACATCAGACCCCCCCCCCCCCCCCACTATTGGATAACACCAGAACCACTATACCCCCCCCCCCCCCACTACCAATTATGTACAATGTGTGCCCCTCTGTTAAGGGATCTCTGTGCCCCCAATGGGTAGTGTGCCCCCTGGCAGGGATCTCTGTGCCCCATTGGGTAGTGTGCTCACTGCCAGTGATCTCTGTACCCCATTGGGTAGTGTGCCCCCCGGCAGAGATCTCTGTGCCCCCATTGGGTAGTGTGCTCCCTGCCAGGGATCTCTGTGCTGCGACTGGATAGGGTGTGCCCCTTGGCAGGAATCGGTGTACCCCCTGATGTTTTGCAGGTTAGGACTGGAGTGGGCATTTCTTTGCAGGTTGGGGCCGCAGGAGACACAGCAGGACATGGTGTACCCCCCCCCCCCCCCATTAGAGCGGTGATGGCAGGAGCCCCCGCTGTGTACAGATCCAGGGCTGGGTGCCGCTTGCAGGACATGTCCATCGGCTCAGATCACACAATCATGATGGAGCCCCCACAGTACATGTAATATTCCTCCTCCTCGTCCCCTGACATAAGGACCGGTCCGAGCCAGATACAAACACAGGTGCTGTCAGATAGGAGGGGCGCAGTGGGCAGAGACTTACAGCAGACAAGAGGTCACCCAATAAAGATAGCAGCCCAGGAGACATTCATGGGGCCCCCTACTGTGCCGGAATGGTCAGTCCACCCCTAGAGGGGGTGTCTGGGGGCACTGAGGAGGGAAGAGGTCTGAGGAAGAGAGGGGGGGGGGGTTTGTGGAGGATGGGAGAGGTCTAGGGGTTTTGGGGAGGAGAGAAGTCTTGGGGAGTGTCTGGGGGGGGGGGTTTGAAAAGGAGGGGAGAGGTCTGAAAGGGTGTCTGGGGGGGGGGGAGGTCTGAAGAAGAGGGGGGGGGGGGGTTTGAGGAGGAGGAGGGGAGAGGTGTCTAGGGGGTTTGGGGAGAGAGGTCTGGGGGGTTTGAGGAGGGGAGAAGTCTTGGGGGGGGGGTGTGGGAGGGGTGTCTATGGGGTTTGAGAAGGGGAGAGGTCTGGGGGGGGTGTTCTGAGGAGGGGGGGGGGGTCTGGGAGGGGTGTCTATGGGGTTTGAGAAGGGGAGAGGTCTGGGGGGGGTGTCTATGGGGTTTGAGAAGGGGAGAGGTCTGGTGGGGGGGGTGGTTTTCTGAGGAGGTGTTCTGGGGTGTTTGAGGAGATGAAGGGTCTGAGGAGGAGTGGAGGTGTCTGGGGAGGTTTGAGGGCTGAAGAGGTGTCTGGGGGGGTTTAGGTAGGGGAGAGGTCTCAGGGGGTTTGGGGAGGAGAAGAGGTCTGAGGGGGGTTCTGAGGAAGAGGGTTTCTTCCCCCCTTATACTTACACCAGGAAACTTCATGTCAGTCATGTGACGAGGGGATAGAGAATGAACGGCAGCCTTCCCTCATTGCACAGCGGTGCTCTCTATTGCCACCTGCAGGCTGGAGGGAGAAGACAGTCTAGTCCTCCCTCCAGCTCTCTGTCGCTTCTCCTGTCAGTGATCATAGGGGATGAGCGGCCTCAATTGCCAGCGCGCGGAGGTGGGCTCGCGCTTCCTCTGATTGGTGCAGCGGGCGGATGACGTCATATAAAGCACGCGAAGGCGGAGCCGCGCCATTTTGAAGTGTAGGTTGCCAGGGAGACGGAGCGTCTTCTCTCACTGCCGGCACAGCGCCCTATAGTGGATAGATCTGAGATTTCACCCACAGCTTCTACATCAAATCTCTTGTCTGTATCCAGGAGAGACGGTAAGTGTCATTAGTTGTCATCAGGGCTGCCATCAGGGAGGGGGGACAGCCCATACACACTTAGGGGGCCCCAGCATCACTAGGGGCCCTGGCGTCCCAGACTGCCAAGGGGATGTCTCTTTGCTGGAATTGGATGTTTTGTTGCTGGATTAGGGATGTCTCTCTGCTGAATATATTGGGCTGTGTCTTGATTGAAATGAAATGGCCATGTGAAGGAAGGTGGAGTGAGAATGTTACCCCCCCCCCTTGTGAAATGGCCATGTAAAGGAAGGAGAGGTGAAATGTTGTGGTTGCAGGCTTCATATTTTTTGACCAAAATATAATTGCTTACTGTTAAATCCTGAAAGCACCGATAACCTGGAATACACTCTTCATTTTCATATATGAAGTTGTAGGAGTGATAAATAAACATGGGAGCACTAAAGGACTTGGTGAGATTTCCATTGGGCCCTGGGGAATGTTGGTGGTCAGGCCTGGGGGGGCCCCAAAATTTCTGATGGCTGCCCTGGTTGTCACCTTACCAGTGAGGCCGGTGTCCTGTGGAATAATGCATGGGAGGAACTGCGCATGCTCAGTAAATGACGTCACTCCAGCGGAGATCAGCTGGCGGTGAGGACACTGGCATGCGCAGTTTGTTGGATGGATTATCCGAGGAGAGACAGAGGGGGGAGGGAATAGAATGTAATGTCAGATTCTGCCTCGCTCTCTGCACTATCTGCGCATGCGCCCGACGCAAATCTATTCTTATTGGGTGGATTATTCTTATTTGAGATTCTTATTGGCAAATGACGGGAATATTGTCTGATTACAGAACACACAGCTCTTATTGTGGGGCACATTAAAGGGGCACTCTGACCGCAATAATAAAGAACTCTGACCGCAATAAAAAAGTGGAACTCTGACTGGACAAATAAAGGGGCACTCTGATGGGCACACACAGGATGTGAAGGAGCACTCTGATGGGGACACGGACACAGGCTAAATGACGGCGGGGACACAGGCTAAATGACGGCGGGGACACAGGCTAAATGACCGCGGGGACACAGGCTAAATGACGGCGGGGACACAGGCTGAATGACGGGGGGACACAGGCTAAATGACGGCGAGGACACAGGATGAATGACGGCGGGGACACAGGCTGAATGATGGGGGGACACAGGCTGAATGACGGTGGGGACACAGGCTGAATGACGGCGGGGACACAGGCTGAATGACAGGGGGACACAGGCTGAATGACGGCGGGGACACAGGCTAAATGACGGCGGGGACACAGGATAAATGACGGCAGGGACACAGGCTAAATGACGGCGGGAACACAGGCTGAATGACGGTGGGGACACAGGATGAATGACGGCGGGGACACAGGCTGAATGATGGGGGGACACAGGCTGAATGACGGCGGGGACACAGGCTGAATGACGTCGGGGACACAGGCTGAATGACGGCGGGGACACAGGCTGAATGACGGCGGGGACACAGGCTGAATGACAGGGGGACACAGGCTGAATGACGGCGGGGACACAGGATAAATGACGGCAGGGACACAGGCTGAATGACGGCGGGGACACAGGATAAATGACGGCAGGGACACAGGCTGAATGACGGCGGGGACACAGGCTGAATGACGGGGGGACACACCCCTTGCATGCCAAATGGTCAGTGCTTATTCCTGGGGATTTCACAGCGGCTGTAGCATGAAGTAGGGATGCACCGATCTGACTTTTTTGGATCCGATACCGATATCTGGCGTTGTGAAATCGCCGATACCGATACCGGAACCGATCCGGAGCTACACACAAAGCAAGCGGCTGCAGTACATAGCAAAGCCGCTGCTTCATGTGTACGGCTCCTCCATTCACAGGCGGAGTGCATCTGATATCACTCCGCCTGTGAGCCGGACCTATACAGAAGTAGCGGCTCCCATCCCATACTACTACTGCACCTAGTAAGGGATGGCTGAGCCGTTACTCAGCAAAAACCGGATCGGCCAGTGGATCGGTCAATGTTACGATCCCCCAATCCATCTAAAATGGCCATATCAGCGCTGACATCCGATCCTAATATTGGATCGGTGCCAGGGCTGGCCCAAGACATTGTGCTGCCTGGGTCCGAGAATGAAATGCTGCCCCCCCAAAAAAAAATTCACGCCCTCCAAGAGGCCCCCACATTCTATAGGACTATGAAAACATTTAGAGGAGTGTGAGTGTGTACGGAGTGACAGCGGGAGCAGGACAGAGCAGTAGACACTAGGCAGATGAGCGCACCAGGCTTTCTACTGTCTATAGTGCCACAGTGCCCTGCAGTGCTGTGGGCATGGTACAGGAGAATGCAGAGGCTGCGGGCATGGTACAGGAGAATGCAGGGTGGCGGGCATGGCACAAGAGAATGCAGGGCTGCAGGCATGGTACAGGAGAATGCAGGGCTGCCTGCATGGCACAGGAGAATTCAGGGCTGCGGACATGGTACAGGAGAATGCGGGGCTGTGGGCATGGTACAGGAGAATGCAGGGCTGCGGACATGGTACAGGAGAATGCAGGGCTGCGGGCATGGTACAGGAGAATGCAGGGCTGCGGGCATGGTACAGGAGAATGCGGGGCTGCGGACATGGTACAGGAGAATGCGGGGCTGCGGGCACGGTACAGGAGAATGCGGGGCTGCGGGCACGGTACAGGAGAATGCGGGGCTGCGGGCATGGTACAGGAGAATGCGGGGCTGCGGGCATGGTACAGGAGAATGCGGGGCTGTGGGCATGGTACAGGAGAATACAGTGCTGCAGGCATGGTACAGGAGAATGTAGGGCTGTGGGCATGGTACAGGAGAATGCGGGGCTGCAGGCATGGTACAGGAGAATGCGGGGCTGTGGGCATGGTACAGGAGAATGCAGGGTGTAGGCATGGTACAGGAGAATGCAGGGTGTGGCATGGTGCATGAGAATGCAGGGCTGTGGGCATGGTGCAAGAGAATGCAGTACTGCGGGCATGGTAGAGGAGAATGCGGGTCTGCGGGCATACTACAGGAGATGCGGTGTTGTGGGCATGTACCATGCCCGCAGCACTGCATCTTCTGTAGTATGCCTGCAGCCCTGCATAATGGCAGGTAGTGTGGCTGTGTGTGGAGCAGTCTCACTTACCTGTTCCTAAAGGGCGCCTTAATATTTAAAAATTGCGCCGCCCGGCGCCAAAAAAGAAGGACCGCGGCCGGCCGGCCTAACATGCACACTGCACATGCGCCGCCGCTCGGAAAAGCCCGTAAACGTTCAGCTATTCCCGGAAATAGCCGAACGTTTATGGGCTTTTCCGAGTGGCGGCGGCGCATGCGCAGTGTGCATGTCAGGCCGGACGCGGACCTTTTTTTTTTTTTGGAAAAGCCGAAGAAGAGAAGAGGCGGCCGGGGGCCGCCCCTCTCTAAGTGCCGCCTGGTAGGCCCCATGGTAGGGCCGGCCCTGGGGGGAAGATGGATGGGAGTAGTGGTGTATGAGGAGATGTGAGTAGTGGGAGACAATGTGAGTAGTAGTGTGTGAGAGGGGGGGGTGGAGATATGAGGGGAGTAGTAATTGAGGGGGGCACGATGGGACTAGTAGTGGAACATGGGGGGCACGATTGGACTAGTAGGGGAACATGGGGGGCATGATGGGACTAGTAGTGGAACATGGGGGGGCACGATGGGACTAGTAGTGGGGGATATGATGGGAGTAGTAGTGGAACAGGGGGTATGATGGGAGTAGTAGTGGGGGGTATGATGGGAGTAGTAGTGGGGGGTATGATGGGAGTAGTGGTGGGGAGGTATGATGGGAGTAGTTGTGGCAGGTATGATGGGAGTAGTGGTCGGTACCTCTTCCTGGCACTCCGGTCGGGTCGGGGGATCCCCGGGCGGCTCCTCTTCTTCCAGCTCGGTCCCCGGGTTGATGGGGGGAGGGGGTTCTGGTCTCGGTGGGTCTCTCCGGGGGCCTCAGCAGCTCTTCCAGCTTGTGGCTCCGGGTGACGGTTCGGGCCTTCCCCCGCTTCCCCTCCAGGGGCGCCGCCCGCTTCCACTGCTCGAAGAACTGAGTGACCCGAGTCTGCGCCATTCTGTACCGATCACATGTTTGGCTATTCCCGGAAATAGCCGAAAGTTTGCTTTTCCGAGCAGCGGCGGCGGCAGGGCATGCGCACTTGCGCAGTGTGCCTGTCAGGACGGCCGCTGACCTTTTTTTTTTTTTTGGAAAAGACGAAGAAGAGAAGAGGCGGCCGGGGGCCGCCCCTCTCTAAGTGCCGCCTGGGTCCCATGGTCCCACCGGGACCCATGGTAGGGCAGGCCCTGATCGGTGCATCCCTAGCATGAAGATGGTGGATCTGTCAGTGGGGGGCAGAATGAGTGGTTAGAGGAGTGGGGGGCCACTCGTGTTACTCTAGGTGCAGTCACAGTAGGTAAACTTTGAGGGGCCAGGGTCCCAAATTTGGCACAGAGATAGGGGAGGTCTACCTCTGGGGGCCTCTAGTATCCCTGTGCCAAATTTGGTGCTCCTAGCCCCCGGGGTCAGGTCAGCTTGGAGCAGTGTGGCAAGCTTGGAGAGGGCACAGTTGCAGGACCACAGCTCAGGCCCTGAACATGTTCAGGGAGTCCCTATGTGGCAGGGAGGTAGAGGAGGTTTACCATTACCATCCCAAAAATGTTGGGGTCATTAGCCCAAAATATCTTTGTCAAATTTTTATGGGGTCACTTAGAAGCATATGGTTGCCAGTCAATACCACAAAACGGGGAGTTCTGGGTACCATATTAATCCCTATATTCTTAGCTATCCATGAAGTGGGGCTTTGCATTACCTACAGTATGTCACAAAAGTGAGTACACCCCTCACATTTTTGTAAATATTTTATTATATCTTTTCATGTGACAGCACTGAAGAAATTACACTTTGCTACAGCTTTTATAACAGTGTAAATTTGCTGTCCCCTCAAAATAACTCAACAAACAGCCATTATTGTCTAAACCGATGGCAACAAAAGTGAGTACACCCCTGAGGGTTAAATGTCCAAATTGGGTCCAATTAGCCATTTTCCCTCCCTGGTGTCATGTGACTCATTAGTATTACAAGGTCTCAGGTGTGAATGGAGGGCAGGTGTGGTAAATTTGGTGTTATCGCTCTCACTCTCTCATACTGGTCACTGGAAGTTCAACATGGCACCTCTTGGCAAAGAACTCTCTGAGGATCTGAAAAAAGAATTGTTGCTCTACATAAAGATGGCCTAGGCTATAAGAAGATTGCCAAGACCGTGAAACTGAGCTGTAGCACGGTGGCCAAAACCATACATCGGTTTAACAGGAGAGGTTCCACTCAGAACAGGCCTCGCCATGGTTCACCAAAGAAGTTGAGTGCACGTGCTCAGCGTCATATCCAGAGGTTGTCTTAGGGAAACAGATGTATGAGTGCTGCCAGCATTGCTGCAGAGGTAAAAGGGGTGGGGGTTCAGTCTGTCAGTGCTCAGACATACGCCGCACACTGCAAAAAATTTGGTCTGCATGGCTGTCATCCCAGATGGAAGCCTCTTCTAAAGATGATGCACAAGAAAGCCTGAAAACAGTTTGCTGAAGACAAGCAGACTAAGGACATGGATTACTGGAACCATCTCCTGTGGTCTGATGAGACCAAGATAAACTTATTTAGTTCAGATGGTGTCAAGCGTGTGTGGCAGCAACCAGGTGAGGAGTACAAAGACAAGTGTGTGTTGCCTACAGTCAAGCATGGTGGTGGGAGTGTCATGGTCTGGGGCTGCATGAAGGCTGCCGGCACTGCGGAGCTACAATTCATTGAGGGAACCAGGAATGCCAACATGTACTGTGACATACTGAAGCAGAGCATGATCCCCTCCCTTTGCAGACTGGGCTGCAGGGCAGTATTCCAACATAACTACCCCAAACACACCTCCAAGATGACCACTGCCTTGCTAAAGAAGCTGAGGGTAAAGAGGAAAAGGTGATGGACTGGCTAAGCATATCTCTAGACCTAAACCCTATTGAGCATCTGTGGGACATCCTCAAACAGAAGGTGGAGGAGAACAAGGTCTCTAACATCCACCAGCTCTGTGATGTTGTCATGGAAAAGTGGAAGAGGACTCCAGTGGCAACCTGTGAAGCTCTGGTGAACTCCATGCCCAAGAGGGTTAAGGCAGTGGTGGAAAATAATGGTGGCCACACAAAACATTGACACTTTGGGCTCAATTTGGACATTTTAGCTTAGGGGTGTACTCACTTTTGTTGCCAGCGGTTTAGACATTAATGGCTGTGTGTTGAGGTATTTTGAGGGGACAGCAAATTTACACTGTTATACAAGCTGTACACTCACTACTTTACATTGTAGCAAAGTGTCATTTCTTCAGTGTTGTCACATGAAAAGATATAATAAAATATTTACAAAAATGTGAGGGGTGTACTCACTTTTGTGAGCTACTGTATGTTCTGCAGTATTTGGCCAAAGTCAATCCCCATGGCAGCCCATGTAAAAATGAAGCATTGGCAAAAAAAAATGTGTGGCTCCTAGAAGTCATCCAGTATTAGTTTGCAAAGTATGGTGCCTTCAACCCCCGTGGTTTGTGTACGGGCAGTGCCGTGGAGCAGGGACTGCTGGGTACCATGTTAATCTCCATATTCTTAGCTATCCAATGTTACCTGCGGAGCAGGGCTCACTGGTACCTATGTTCCTCAGTATTCGTGCAAATTTGACCCCGTGCCAGTCCTCGTGAAAATTAGGCATCGGCCACAAAAAAATGCGTGTGGCCCCTGGGGGTCAGCTAGTATCCCTGTACCAAGGTTGGTGCCCATAACCCCTGTGATTCGGGTACCACAGGGCCCTGAATTTATAGTAGAGTGGCTTGCTGTATTAATCTTTGGCTTGGTCGCAGGTGAGAATTTGAGGGGCCGAAAGAGTCCAGGCTCCCACAGCTTGAGCCCCTGGACATGTTTGGGGCCCAATCTTTGGCCCCTCAAAATTCCCTACTGTGCCATATATTATCATGTCATTATATATTCCAATCATCTACCAGCAAAAATCCCCCCTAATCCCCTCCCAGAAAATATCCAACACCCCCCCACCCCCCAATCCGCAGCCAGCACAAATCCTCCCCAATCCCCCCCCCCCCAGCACAAACCACCCCCCCTCCCACACTCTCTTCACAGCACCAAGTCACATTGCCAAATTGTGTTTTCTGCAATTGACTGCGATTATTAGCTTTTTTATTCATATATATTGCTATCATCATACTATTTTTGTATATATTACTATTTATACTAACTTTTAGCTATTTTCAGGTACACCAACATAAGTCAGCATCAGAATGCCACGACATTCACGACGCCGATTCCGTGGAAGGCGATCACGTCAGGAGGGCGGAGAGTCTCCAGTCGCCCACAGGACGAGAGGCCAACTTCGGAGGAGACAGGAGAACGCAGCCAACAACCGGAGCCGTTCTCCCAGAGACCGCAGGGAGTCTGAGAACCACCCAGCGCCACAGAGACCACCGGCCGTGGAGCAGCCTATCTGTTCCATCTGCCTGAGTGAGTATGTCACAGAGGACACCAGAACACTTCAATGTTCTCATATATTCCACTCTGCTTGTATTCACAGATGGGTTTTACAAGCTCCTACTTGTCCACTGTGCCGGGTAATTCTTTCTGCTGAAGACCGTGTGAACTTTACTTACATCGTGGCGTTTTATGAAAATGGAGACTTCCAAGTGGTTTTCTCGTAAGTATTAAATAACACCTTTCTCCTCAGATGCCTGGAAAACAACATGGACTAATGGAGACCAATATGTATATTTTAGCTTTTTTCTGCTTATAGTAGAAAATGCTTGGAAAAAAAAATTCAGTATATATATACTGTATGTGTATGTGTATATATATATATATATATACTCTAGACTTTTACCGCAGAAAGGAGTCCTTTGATCCTGATGATGGCACCGCCTCTCAGGTGAACACTCCAGACATTTACCGCAGAAAGGAGTCCTTTCATCCTGATGATGGCACCGCCTCTCAGATGAACACTCCAGACATTTATCGCAGAAAGGAGTCCTTTCATACTGATGATGGCACCGCCTCTCAGGTGAACACTCCAGACATTTATCGCAGAAAGGAGTCCTTTGATCCTGATGATGGCACCGTCTCTCAGATGAACACTCCAGACATTTACCGCAGAAAAGAGTCCCTTCATCCTGATGATGGCACCGCCTCTCAGGTGAACACTCCAGACATTTACCGCAGAAAGGAGTCCTTTGATCCTGATGATGGCACCGTCTCTCAGGTGAACACTCCAGACATTTATCGCAGAAAGGAGTCCTTTCATACTGATGATGGCACCGTCTCTCAGATGAACACTCCAGACATTTACCGCAGAAAAGAGTCCCTTCATCCTGATGATGGCACCGCCTCTCAGGTGAACACTCCAGACATTTATCGCAGAAAGGAGTCCTTTGATCCTGATGATGGCACCGCCTCTCAGGTGAACACTCCAGACATTTATCGCAGAAAGGAGTCCTTTGATCCTGATGATGGCACCGCCTCTCAGATGAACACTCCAGACATTTATCGCAGAAAGGAGTCCTTTCATCCTGATGATGGCACCGCCTCTCAGATGAACACTCCAGACATTTACCGCAGAAAAGAGTCCCTTCATCCTGATGATGGCACCGCCTCTCAGGTGAACACTCCAGACATTTATCGCAGAAAGGAGTCCTTTGATCCTGATGATGGCACCGCCTCTCAGGTGAACACTCCAGACATTTATCGCAGAAAGGAGTCCTTTGATCCTGATGATGGCACCGCCTCTCAGATGAACACTCCAGACATTTACCGCAGAAAAGAGTCCCTTCATCCTGATGATGGCACCGCCTCTCAGGTGAACACTCCAGACATTTACCGCAGAAAAGAGTCCCTTCATCCTGATGATGGCACCGCCTCTCAGGTGAACACTCCAGACATTTACCGCAGAAAGGAGTCCTTTGATCCTGATGATGGCACCGCCTCTCAGGTGAACACTCCAGACATTTACCGCAGAAAGGAGTCCTTTCATCCTGATGATGGCACCGCCTCTCAGATGAACACTCCAGACATTTACCGCAGAAAAGAGTCCCTTCATCCTGATGATGGCACCGCCTCTCAGGTGAACACTCCAGACATTTATCGCAGAAAGGAGTCCTTTGATCCTGATGATGGCACCGCCTCTCAGGTGAACACTCCAGACATTTATCGCAGAAAGGAGTCCTTTGATCCTGATGATGGCACCGCCTCTCAGATGAACACTCCAGACATTTACCGCAGAAAAGAGTCCCTTCATCCTGATGATGGCACCGCCTCTCAGGTGAACACTCCAGACATTTACCGCAGAAAAGAGTCCCTTCATCCTGATGATGGCACCGCCTCTCAGGTGAACACTCCAGACATTTACCGCAGAAAGGAGTCCTTTGATCCTGATGATGGCACCGCCTCTCAGGTGAACACTCCAGACATTTACCGCAGAAAGGAGTCCTTTCATCCTGATGATGGCACCGCCTCTCAGGTGAACACTCCAGACATTTACCGCAGAAAGGAGTCCCTTCATCCTGATGATGGCACCGCCTCTCAGGTGAACACTCCAGACATTTACCGCAGAAAAGAGTCCCTTCATCCTGATGATGGCACCGCCTCTCAGGTGAACACTCCAGGCTTTTGCCACAGAAAGATTTGTAGGACATAACATTTTATCCTTGAGGCACCAGCGACTCTCATGAAATTGTCTCTGTATGTTTCTGCCTCCTTCTGTCATCCTCCATTACCCCCCAAACATCTTTTTTAGCCCTCAACCGAAAACCTATTTCAGGAAGTTCGATCAGAAAATAAATAAAATGAATAGGTATATGGAGGAGTCTGAGATCAGTAAAAATACTTATTTGGGTAAAGAACACATACCTGAATTAGATATACAGTAATCCCCCGCTACATCGCGGTTCAGTTTTTGCGGTCCCGGTAATTCGCGGTTTTTTTTGTAATGTTATTTTACTATATAAATCATTAAAAATGAAAGATTTTTGTGTTTTTCATAGCTCTTGCTCTGTCTCTAAGTATCTTTTATGTGTTTAAATGAGTTTCTATTGTTTTAAAAGTGTGTTTAAAGACCTTAAAATGCTTCTACACGTACAGTGACAGTAAAAAAAACATGCCTACAATGCATTTTAATAGGGTTTTTCTATTTCGCGGAATTTCACTTTTCGCGGCTGGGTCCGGAACGTAACCCCCGCAATGGAGGGGGGTTTACTGTATATTTTTTAAACTAGATTTAAGTGTCACTTACACATCTTACAAATAAAGGAGCGGAATTGGCCAGCTATAGGGGAGGAGGAGGCTGGATATTTTTTTTTTTTTTTACACTAAACAATAGCCTACAGTCCACTGCCCACCGCCCATAGCCTAGAGTCCACTGCCCACCGCCCATAGCCTACAGTCCACTGCCCACAGCCTACAGTCCACAGTCCACTGCCCATAGCCTGCAGTCCATGGCCCGCTGCCCATAGCCTACAGCTCACCGCCCATACCCTACACATACCTGAATTAGATATATATTTTTTAAACTAGATTTAAGTGTCACTTCAACATCTTACAAAAAAAGGAGCGGAATTGGCCAGCTATAGGGGAGGAGGAGGCTGGATTTTTTTTTTTTTTACACTAAACCATATCCTTTTTTTTGTAAACAACCAAAACACATCCACGAGGTAATGACCCTGTTATCTGTTTTTCAATAAATCACGTTGGTACACGTTAGTTGCAGTCATGTGCACTGCTCCATATACACTGCAAAGCCCATAGCCTACAGTCCACCGCCTACAGTCCACAGCCCACAACCCATAGCCTACAGTCCACGGCCCACAACCCATAGCCTACAGTCCACAGCCCACAACCCATAGCCTACAGTCCACGGCCCACTGCCGACAGCCTACAGTCCACAGCCCACAACCCATAGCCTGCAGTCCACGGCCCACCGCCGATAGCCTACAGTCCACCCCCTCAACAGGAAGTCAGATCACAAAAAACATATGGAGATTTGGAGGAGTCTGAGATCAGTAAAAATCGTTTTTTTGGAGCCTGCAGCCCAAAACCCGCAGCCCAAAACCCACAGCCTGCAGCCCAAAACCCACAGCCTGAAGCCCAAAACCCACAGCCCAAAACCCACAACCCAAAACCCACAGCCCGCAGCCTAAAACCCACAGCCTGCAGACCACAGCCCAAAACCCACAGCCCAAAAGCCAAACTCCACAGCCTGCAGCCCAAAACCCACAGTATATTTTTTAAACTAGATTTAAGTGCCACTTCAACATCTTATGTTGAAAAAAAGGAGCATGATTGGCCCACAATAAGGGGAGGAGGATGCCGACTTTTTTAACACTAAACAATATCCTTTTTGTTTTTTGTTTTTTAAAATCCATACACATCCAGTAGGTAATGACCCTGTTATCTGTTTTTCAATAAATAACTTTGGTACATGTTAGTTGCAGTTATGTGCACTGCTCCATATACACTGCAAAGCCCATAGCCTACAGTCCACCGCCTACAGTCCACAGCCCACAACCCATAGCCTACAGTCCACGGCCCACTGCCGACAGCCTACAGTCCACAGCCCACAACCCATAGCCTGCAGTCCACGGCCCACCGCCGATAGCCTACAGTCCACCCCCTCAACAGGAAGTCAGATCACAAAAAACATATGGAGATTTGGAGGAGTCTGAGATCAGTAAAAATCATTTTATTGGAGCCCACAGCCCAAAACCCACAGCCCGCAGCCCAAAACCCACAGCCCACAGCCCGCAGCCCAAAACCCGCAGCCCAAAACCCACAGCCCAAAACCCACAGCCTGCAGACCACAGCCCAAAACCCGCAGCCCAAAAGCCACACTCCACAGCCTGCAGCCCAAAACCCACAGTATATTTTTTAAACTAGATTTAAGTGTCACTTCAACATCTTATGTTGAAAAAAAGGAGCATGATTGGCCGACAATAAGGGGAGGAGGATGCCGACTTTTTTAACACTAAACAATATCCTTCTTTTTTTTTTTTTTGTAAAAATCCATACACATCCAGTAGGTAATGACCCTGTTACCTATTTTTCAATAACTCATTTCTTACTTTGTTTTTCTGCTTCCTTGTTCTGTAACATCCTCCATGAGATCCCACACCTCTCCTTTTCCCCTTCACTTCTTCTTTGGAACGAGCAGTGCACGTTAGTTGCAGTTATGTTCCATGTACACTGCAAAGCCCATAGCCTACAGTCCACTGCCCACCGCCCATAGCCTACAGTCCACTGCCCACCACCCATAGCCTACAGTCCACTGCCCACCGCCCATAGCCTACAGTCCACTGCCCACTGCCCATAGCCTACAGTCCACTGCCCACCACCCACCGCCCATAGCCTACAGTCCACTGCCCACAGCCTACAGTCCACGGCCCACCGCCCATAGCCTACAGTCCACTGCCCATTGCCTGCAGTCCATGGCCCACTGCCCATAGCCTACAGTCCTACCCCCACAGCAGGAAGTCGGAACACAAAAAAATATGGCGATTTGGAGGAGTCTGAGATCTGTGAAAATCACTTTTTTTGGAGCCCACAGCCCGCAGCCCAAAAACCCGCAGACTACAGCCCAAACCCACAGCTCGCAGCCCAGAATTTGCAGCCCAAAACCCACAGACCACAGCCCAAAACCCACAGCCTGCAGCCCAAAGCCTGCAGACCACTACCCAAACCCACAGCTCGCATCCCAAAACCCAAAACCCATTTCAGGAAGTTAGATCAGAAAAAAGATAAAATAAATAGATATGTAGAGGAATCTGAGATCAGTAAAAAATATTTTAATAGGTAAAGAACACTGTCTCCCTCTAATATTGTAACGCGCTGCATAAATTGCTGGCGCTATAGAAATCCTTAATAATAATAAAGAACACATACCTGAATTAAATATATATATTTTAACCGGTTCCGGGCCGCCCGCCGCAGATATACTGCGGCAGGCAGTAGGGCTACGTCGGTCGCGAGCATGGCTTGGGGGCACGCGGGAGCGCGCCCTCCGTTTCTGCGATGGTCTGATTCGGTACAGAACCGATCAGTCATCAAGTCAATGTTTTTTGGCCTGGTCCTAGCGATCGGTTCTGACCAATGGCAGACCATCCTGTGCCTGCGTTTTGTAAACACAGGCACAGGAAATGCTGCTCTCTCCCCTCGTGGAGATCTTTTCGGTTCCAGCTTGAGAGGAGAGAGCATCTAACCGTGAGTACACCAATCACTACACATACACCACCTCAGTTAGGCACATTTAACCCCCTGATCACCCCCAGTTAACTCTTCCTCTCCCTGTCATAGTGCACACTATATACAGCGTAAAGCTGTTTTGCTGATTACTGTAATAGTGTGCCTTGTGACTTCATTTAGGTTTAGCGACCGTTAGTTTCTGTCCCAAATAGATTTAGGGTACCTGCCATCCCCCCCAATAAAGATTTAACCCCCCTGGTCAGCCCCAGTTAACCCCTTCATGCCCTGTCACAGTGTCAATTTTATAGTGTACCGATCTTTTTTCCGATCACTATATTAGTGTCACAGGGGATATTAGTTAGCGTTAACGCTAGTTAGCGTCAATCTAGGACAGCGGCAGATCCCCGCCGCATATTTAGAAATATAATTTAACCCTTTGATTGCCAGTGACACACACATACACACACTATACACCTCCATTACTAGTACAGTGTCTGAATGGCCCAATATCTTTGATCTGATCAGAAATGTACTAGGATCCCCAATAGTTTAGGGTTCCCAAAATGCAGAGCTAGCAGGATCGGCCACGACACCTGCCAGCACCTGTGTTTAGCCCCTCCGCCCAGCCCACCCCACCCAAGCAAGTGCAGTAATCAATAGATTACTGTCACTTCCGAAATAAAAAAAACGCAGCGTTAGCAGAGTCAGGCCTGATCTCTGCTAGCACTAGCAGTTGTTTAATTTTTTCGTAGCGATTCAAACAGTCCTCGACAACCAGGTTCTTTTTTACCTGTTAGCCACACTACATACCTATAAATTGATTGTCCCTCCTGTCCTGGCCAACCTGGTCTCTGCTTAGGGGAATGTTTCCATCGCTACCACACACTAGTGGAGTATTAGCATAGGGTACAGCATGGTACAGTCTAGGGCACACTTACACAGGGTCTCGAAAGATGTTCAATGGCGATCGCATTTTGAGAGACCCTCCTAACCTGGAAAGTTTTAAAGTTACAGAAAAAAAAGTTACAAAAAAAAATTACAAAAAATAAAATAAAAAAGCCAAAAATAGTTGTGGTTTTATTGAGTTAATTTTATGTTCTTACTCTGCTCTTCTACTTCTACTCTTTCTACTTTTACTGTACTTTATTGTTACTGTTTTTCATTGTTAACCATTTTTTACTTTTAAGATACCAACATTCCATGCTATTAACATGTAATGTTTTATTTTTACTGTTTTATTGTTAATTATTGTTTGCCTTGCAGGTACGCCCATCAGCTGCCACACTGATTTATATATTCTGACAGCAACAGCGTGTGCGCTCAGCATATATAGAAATCTACTATGGCAGCGCTGTAGGAGGTGATTTCACCACCGCAGTTAAAAAAATAGGCAATACATGGCTTTCATCATGTATGCCCATCATTAGAAGTGGGTGGATGTTGGGCGGTCTAATGATGGGTATACCACTTATTTTCTGGTGGAGATTTCTTCATCCACATCGATTGATGTGGATGGAGGAATCTGTTTGGTTCTCTTTCTTTGTTCAGCCCACAGGCTGCATGAAAAAAAAAACCTACAATATATGCCGAACAAGGACCAGCAATGTACTGGTACGTCACTGGACTTTGAGTGGTTATACCAGGATGATGCCTGCAGATTTAGGCATCATCTTGGTATCGTTTTTTACAGCCAGCGGTCGGCTTACATGTAAAAGCAATCCTAGCGGATAATTAGCTGCTAGACTGCTTTTACAAGCAGTGGGAGAGGACACCCCCCCCCCCTACCGCCTTCTGCAGTTTTTCTCGGGCTCTCCTGTTCCACCGGGTAACCCGAGAGTGCAGCCGGTTGTTCCATTATCTGACCATAGAGCTGATTGGAGACTAGAATGGCTCCAATCATGTCTATGGCCTAAGATACCGGAAGCTACGAGCATTTCATGACTTGGGTTTCGCCTGATATAAACAGCGCCATTGGGAAATTGGGAAAGCATCTTATCACACCAATCTTGGTGTGGTCAGACGCTTTAAGAGCAGAGGAGAGATCTAGAGTCTAATTGACCCCAAGAGTACCTGTTACTACAGATTGCTGTCATAGGTGATATTTAAATTCACTGTGATAATAATAAAAATAAATAAAAAAAAAAACTTAAAGGGAAGGTGTCAAAATTACATAAAAAAAGCAAAATAAATAATAAAAAAAAAATTCAAGCATCCTTGTCCCCCCGTACTTGCGCGCAAAGGCGAACGTAAGCGTCGGTGTAGTGTCATATGTAAACAGCAATTGCAGCATGTGAGGTATCCCCGCGAACGCTAGGTCGAGGGCAGTAATTCTTGCAGTAGACCTCCTCTAAAAGTCTTACAGGTTTCCACTTTAGACGTACAAAGGCTTTTAAAAATGTACGTAGTTTGTTGCCGCTGCACGGGCGTGTGCAATTTTAAAGCATGTCATGTTTGGTATCTATGTACTTGGCGTAAGATCATCTTTTACATTTTACCAAACCATTAGGAAATATATTGTGTATTTGTGCATTAAATTTAAAAAAAAAGTTTTTTTTTTTTTTTTTCAAAAATTGCGTTTGGAAAATCTGTGCGCAAATACTGTGTGACAAAAAAATTGCAACATCCACCATTTGGCTCTGTAGGGTCTCTGCTATGAAAAAAATATATAATATTTGGGGGTTCAAAGTAATAAAGTATAAGGACATTTTTATTCACTTATTTTCTATTATAATATTGCACCTTATAAGGAATATTATAATAGAAAAATTATTATAAGTGACTAAAAATGTCCTTCTAGCACATATAGTGGGTCTTTCTATGCTCCCTATTATTATGGAGTGAAGCCTCATTTTATTAGTGAAATCGCACTATTATAATTTTTCACATCCTTTGCATATCTCTGGCTGACATTTTCATTCACGTATTTTTCTACTATAATATTGCACCTTATAAGGAATATTAACTATTTTATCCAGATAAGCACATATTTCTTAGGCTTTTGGCTCTGCATTGATTCTTTGTTTAATTTTGGTTTGTGGTTAGTGAAAGGCACTTTTTGTCAGCTGCCATTAGGATTTTTTGTTATATTATACAGTATATAGCAGCATAATTAAAAAAAAAAAAAGCAGTTAAGGCCCCTTTCACACTTGCAGACCGTTCAGATCCGCCTGTCAGTTTTTCAGGTGGATCTGAACGGATGCCCCATGCATCTCTATTGGGCATCAGATGTCAGCGGAGACATGTCCGCTGACATCCGATCCTCTCCGTCAAATCCGGACGGATGGAAACCCTATTTCTCATCTGTCTGGCAGATCGGATGGGATCGGGTGAGAATGGACAGGCGGTCCGTTCTCAGCCGATTTCCCCATAGAGAACAGCAGGGACCTGACAGCTCCGTCTCGGAGACAGAGCTGCCATCCATCTGCTCAGCGGGGGATCGATCCCCCACTGAGAAAAACGGAGTCCGCTGACGGAGCTGCAAGTGTGAAAGGGGCCTAAGGTATGAATGTACTGGGAGCATTATGTGCCCTGCAATGTTTACTTTTTAATGATTTTATTCCCAAACTTGCTCAAGGATCATTCCAAAGCCTATGGAAATGGGGATTAGGGTGGATGTACAGGTTGATAGCTAAAAAAATGTGTTTGCAAGAGTCAGCAAAAAAAAAAAAATTCAGCATTTGGAATAACAGAAGTGAAATATAGTGCCCTCATTGGTGTTCCCGGGAGGAATGGTGCCCCATCATTGGTGTTCCCGGGAGGAATGGTGCCCCGTCATTGGTGTTCCCGGGAGGAATGGTGCCCCGTCATTGGTGTTCCTGGGAGGAATGGTGCCCCGTCATTGGTGTTCCCGGGAGGAATGGTGCCCCGTCATTGGTGTTCCTGGGAGGAATGGTGCCCCGTCATTGGTGTTCCCGGGAGGAATGGTGCCCCTTCATTGGTGTTCCCGGGAGGAATAGTGCCCCGTCATTGGTATCAATGGGAGAAATAGTGCCCCGTCATTGGTGTCGTCGGGGGGGAACAGTGCCCCATCATTGGTGTTGCCGGGAGGAGTAGTGCACCATCATTGAAGTTGCCGGGGGGATAAAAATGGCATATTGAGTTTTTTTTAATGATTTTATCCGATTATTCGAAACAATAATCGGCCAACTAATCGATTATGAAAATAATCGTTAGTTGCAGCCCTAAAAAAAATATTTTTTATGTAAACAAAAAGTCACAGAAAAGGCTTGGTCTTCAAGTGGTTAGAAGAGTGGGTGATGTGTGGCTAAGGTTGAGCATAAAATGCCAGGACAGTTCAAACATCCCCCAAATGACCCCGTTTTGGAAAGTAGACACCCAAAGGTAATTCCTGAGAAGCATGTTGAGTCCATGGAGTATTTTATATTTTGCCCTAAGTTTCGGTAAAATGACAATTTGTTTTTGTTTTTTGTTTCTTTTTTTTACACAAAGTTGGCACTAAATGATATATTGCTCACACATGCCATGGGTATATGTGAAATGACACCCCAAAATACATTCTGCTTCTTCTCCTGAGTACAGGAATACCACAAGTGTGAGACTTTTTGGGAGCCTAGCTGTGTATGGAACCCCGAAAACCAATCACCACCTTCAGGTTTTCTAATGGCGTAAATTGCTTTTACTTCCTCACTACCTATCACAGTTTCAGGGGCTCTGAAATTTCAAGATAGCACAACCCCCCCTCCCAAATGACCCCATTTTGCAAAGTAAACATTCCAACCTATTTCCTGAGAGGCATGGTGAGTCCATGGAATATTTTAGATTTTGCCACAAGTTTCGGGGAAAATATTATTATTACTTTTTTTTTTTTTTACACAAAGTTGTCATGAAATGATATATTGCTCACACATGCCATGAATATATTTGAAATGAAATCCCAAAATACATTCTACTGCTTCTTCCGAGTACAGAGATACCACATGTGTGAGACTTTTTCGCAGTCTAGCTGCGTACAGGACCCCGAAAACCAATCACCACGTTCAGGCTTTCTAAGGCCACAAATTGTTGATTTCACTCCTCACTACCGATCACAGTTTTGGAGGCCATGAAATTCCAAGATAGCACAAACCCCCCCCCCCCCCCCAAATGACCCATTTTCGAAAAGTAGACACCCTGAGGTATTTGCTAAGATGCATGGGGAGTATTTTGCAGCTCTCATTTATTTTGGAAAATGAAGAAAAAGAAAATGCATTTTTTTTTCTCTTTTTTCAATTTTCAAAACTTTGTGACAAAAAGTGAGATCTGCAAAACGCTCAACATGCCTCTCAGCAAATAGCTTGGGGTGTGTACTTTCCGAAAAGGCGTAATTTGGGGGGGGGGGGGGGGGGTTTGTGCTGTCTTGGCATTTCATGGCCTCCGAAACTGTGATAGGTAGTGTGGAATCAACAATTTACGCCCTTGGAAAGCCTGAAGGCGGTGATTGGTTTTCGGGGTCCTGTACGCGGCTAGACTGCCAAAAAGTCTCACACATGGGGTACCCCCATACTGAGGAGATGCAGCAAAATGTATTTTGGGGTGTAATTTCACATATACCCATGGCATGTGTGAGCAATATATCATTTAGTGACAACTTTTTGTAAAAAAAAAATTAAGATTTTCTCAAGGGGAAACGCATCGGATAGGAGAGGCCGCGCTGTCACATCTTTGCGGTCCGCACTGCAGGCGGCCGCGAATACCATTATCGGAAGAAATTGATCATTGGGCTTATGTAAGTGTTCTACTTTATGTACATTAAACTTTATTTGGGGTAATACACGATTGGTCTTCCTCCTTTTTTGTATGAGTCTTTGCCTTGCATGGAGGAAGGTTTACATGCAGCAGCCCTACATGGGGATAGAACTCCGGGATACCGAGCACGTGGGAAACAGTCTTTCAGCCTTATAATCCATCCCTGCTGATCTGTGGCCATCCATACCCTGGATAGAGTTTTAATTGGCTGACTTTTCCTTTCCATCTGGTAAGAGACCATTTTATCCATCTGCACGAGGTGTCCTAGTGTGTGCCGTGGTTACACCATAGCTTGGGTCGTGGTAATTGGATCCATCTTTATGCGATTTACTGGTTAATTCTGGTAAGGAGCCATTTCACCGCACACTTTGAGGACACACTGCACTACTAAGAGCCCTTTCTATACCACTGCATTTCCAGATTAGGAATATCATCACCTTATGTGGACTCACTTGTTTTATTTTTTAATTCATTTAATTTGTGGACTATTTATATTTATTGCATCACTTCATCACAGTGCACCGTTGGTGTTTTATACAGTATTTGGATTTGTTTGTGGATTCTTTTTGTGGATAATTTTTTATCTATTGTATCACTTCATCATTTTGCACCGGTGGTGTTGTACACTACATTTTGATTATCATTGCACAGGCAATGCTCTTACTTACTGTGAGGACCATGGAGAATGAACGTAGCCACCCTCTGACAGGAAGTGACATCACAGGGAAAACAAAAGGAATTTGGAGAATAGGAGGCTGAGACCAACAGAAGGGACTTTTTTTTAGTTAAAGTGATTGTAAACAATCACCTAGTAAGACAACCCATTCAGGTGAAAATAAAAAAGAAAGGCAAAACATTTTTGTGTAGATATAAAAACATTATAAATACTTTTTCCCCTTTTTTATATGTGATCACATTCTCTCTGTTCTCAGCTTCATATGAGCTGGGGAGAAGAAGCAGCAGCACACTGGGCTTCCCAGTGAATGGCTATGCAGACGGGGCGTGTCAGGACAACAGTACACTGAGTTGTCAGCACAGCTAGGGAACTGACCACGCTGTGCTTTTCTGCTTGGTGTGGACAGTTTATAATAGGAAAACAGAGGGACTGGGAGGAACACCAGGGATTTCACATAAAGGAAGCAATAGAAAGAGAAGAGGAGACTTTCTCATACAAGTACATGGTACAGCAGCCACATATCAGGAATATGAAGTGTTGGGGTAACAAACACTTTAAGAACACATACCTGAACAGAACATTTCTTTCTTTAAACCAGAATTTAGTGCCGCTTTAACATTTTACAAGAAAGGTGCGTGATTGGCCAGCTGTAAGCAGGAAGAGGAAGCCGGAATTTTTATTTTGATCATTAGGGGTCTGTTCACACCGCCCACACATCAAACTGGAGCGGTTTAGTGTGCAGGCAGCTGTCCGTTCCAGTCGCAGTGAGCCAGCCCTAGGAGGTGGAGTCATGTACATTTTACTGCACAACTTTATGTGAAGCGCACAAAGTAACACATCATTCATGTCACCGTAGAGCAGTGCAGTGTGATGAGCTTCTGTACAGTGACATGCAGTGCCTTCCTGTGCGCTACCATACAACGCAGCATGTCTACATTATACTGCGGCTCCAACAACTGTGTGACTGCCGTTCTTCCAGTGCAGAGAAAGGCCAGTCACCGTACTATGTGTGAACCGCCACTTACAGCTTCTTCACACCATATCCATTTACTGCACAACAACACACATGCATGGTGTGAACAGGGCACACAGAAAACAATTGTTTCCTATGGGTCCTACTCATACTCAGGGCTGGGACAAGGTCATTTGGTGCCCAGGGCGAAGATGGCAAACTGCGACCCCCCCCCCCATCCCCAATCCCGTCCCTGTCCCGGGTGTAATATAAGGCCCCACACTGGGGCGACGCTACTTTGCCGGGCGACCTCATAGGAGCGGACGGCACGGACTTCATAAACATTGAAGTCTATGCAGGTCGCCCCAAAGAAGCTCCGGACCCTTTTTTTCCCTATTAGAACGGGTCCGCAGCTTCTCTATGGAAGGCGACCTGTCAGGCGACCAGGTCGCCTGACAGGTCGCCCCAGTGTGAACGGGGGCTAAGAGTCAATGTCGTTTCAAAACAAGAAAATACTTAAAACAATACAAATTCAGTAGAAAACATTTAAAAATCAAAATTTTTTAATATCTTAGGCCAATTTGTTTTCTGCTACATATTTTTGGTTGGTTTGGGCAAAAGTTATCGCGTCTACTAACTACGGGAAAGATTTATGTAATTTTTATTGTTTTTTTCTTTTTTTTTTTTACTAGTAATGGCGGGGATCTGTCATTTTTTGCGGGACTGCGACATTGCAGCGTACAGATTGGACCCCTGACTGACATTTTTGACACTTTTTGGGGGGGACCAGTGACATTACTACAGTAATCAGTGCTATAAATATGCACTGTCACTGTACTAATGACACTGGCAGGGAAGGGGTTAACACTGTGGGTGATCAAGGGGTTAAATGTGTACCTAGGGGTGTGTTTCTAACTGTATGGGGGCGTGAAATGATCACAGAGACCTGTGATCCTATATAGAAGGATCAGAGGCGCTCTGTGATCATTCCAGGGAGAAGAATGGTCAGCTGTGTTTACAATAGCTGACCGTTGTTCTCTCTCAGTGGGGAGCGATCGCGGGTGTCAGGCGGCAATTGGAGTCGCCTGCCCTGTGCATCGGAGTCTCCGCTGATGTTACCGCTCAGGGCACCTTGTCCCTTCAACCCCTCCCCCCCTGTATTGGCTCTGCTCATACTATAAATGTGTGGAGGTGTGCAGCAAAATGCAGCTCAATGGACATGATGTGAATAAGCCGTTCTTTAGTATTCCAGCACCGGACGGTGCTCATGTGACACCCCTTCAGTATAATGTAAGGACTGCTCACTGCCACTGCTGGAAGAATGAGGATATGCAACTTTCATAAGTGCGGAAACAGGAAAATGTGCGGAAATAACACTGCTTTGTGATTTTTATTATAGGATCTTGTTGGTTTTTTCATTTCAGGAAATAATAAAAATCTATATCTTTATAACTCTTGTCAGTGGATTTATTTGTCTTATTACCAAAATAAAACTATTTAAAGTGATACTAAAGACTCAGTTTTTTCATTTAAAAATACCAATAACATGTTATACTTACCTGCTCTGTGTAGTTGGTTAGAGGCAGGACTGGCTATGCTCATGTGTGTATAGAACATGATACGTGGTTGAAGCCCCCGTTCTAGAAGTTCTCTGTAAATGGCACTGCGGTTCTGTCTTGGTCCTATAGTGCAGGGGTCCCTAACCCCGGCCATGGACCCGTGATGGTCCACAGCCTGTTGATGACCGGGCTGCACAGCAGGAGATGAGTAGTGACTGCGATAGACCCGTGCAGACCGCGGTCGCCGCTCATCTCCTGTTGTGTGACCATGCCTGCATATCCTCTCCCAGCATCTCCGCCCACCCGGCCGATGATGTCATCCAATCAGCAGGGCAGGGGGCAGGAGGAGCTGCAGAGCAGAATGGAGAGTTTCTCCCGCCCCCTGCCCTGCTGATAGGATGACATTGTTGGGTGGGTGAGCCAGGAGAGGACACATGGACTAATCACAGCCTCTGCCCTGCCAAAGGTAGGAGTCCTGTGCAGGGTTGCTAGTGGCACTGTAATATAAGGGGGACTATAATCATTACAGTGTCCCCTTTATAGTGCAGTTCCCTTTACTTCACAGCCCCCCTTTACATTACAGTGCCCCCTTTACATCACAGCCCCCCTTTACATTACAGTGCCCCCTTTACATCACAGCCCCACTTTACATTACAGTGCCCCCTTTACATCACAGCCCCCCTTTACATTACAGTGCCCCCTTTACATCACAGCCCCACTTTACATTACAGTGCCCCCTTTACATCACAGCCCCACTTTACATTACAGTGCCCCCTGTACAGAGTAGTCCCAGTTACATTAATGTAAAGGGAGTAAAATAAAGGATAGAATCTATGCGCTACCAAAAGAGAAAACAGGTGTCGGGGATAGAAGGATACACAGATGGAGCACCAGAGACCCTTGAGAAAGTGACTTGATTGGTCACGCAACTCGTCGGGACGACGTGGTGACTTCACTTCCTGGTCTACGGCCGAGACCGGAAGTCGGTGAAGAGTACACAGGAACCGCATCGGCGGCTTTGTTTTCTCTGTTTATGCGCACACTGATCTAGCTAAATGTGAGTTTGAATTTTATTTTACCTGGAAATAAACCTTGTTTCAACATACTACGCTATGAGACCGTCTCTCCATCTCTTCCCCTAAACCATTGAGTGTCTGGGCAACACACTTTAAAAGTACCACAGACCAGCCCATAGGACCAGGACCCTGATTCCCATATCACCTGTGGAGATTCCATTTGTGCCTGGGAAATTGATTCTTATCCCTCGAAAGGTCTGCAGGTTGACACGAGACACCTGATATGCTTATATGAAAAGCAAGTGAGGTGAGCGGCCATTGCACCTATTTTGAGGATTCTTTGCTCACTCACTTTGACACTGGGATCACTGATTATCGCTGGCTGTGGTTGCACTTATTATGAACTTTCCCTTTAAATGTTTGGAGATATTTTGGACTTTTTCTGCTTAATTATATGGATCACATTTTTTTAATTTATTTGTTTCACCCTCATACCACGTTTTAATGCATTGTGATTATTTACCTATTTTTGAATATATTGTTTTCTCACAGGGGTTCGCCTTTCTTATGGCATTGTGCACCCTTTGTACTTTTTTTTCTATTTCCTGATTTCACCTATTGATTTGAATCACTTTATAGTTTTTTCACTGAACGTCTTTAGTTCGCTCTTCATAGGGCACATTATTTTTTCGATTGCTTTCAAAAAATTATTTTTTTGGAGCTTGTGATCAGTTCCTTTGCTCATAGAAGCTGTGAAACATGCTCCTTTTTAGTCACAAGGCAATTTTTGGCCTTTTGCACATCCTTCACAGCGGTTAGCAGCTCACGTCTTCTAGGGCACTCTAATTAATTTAATTATCAGTTTATTTATATCAATTGTTTCAGTCCGAGCCATTGACCAGTTCTGGGTCTATAGAACCTGTACAATCGCTCATCATCTGCACATATATTGTTTTATATATATTTTTTACACTATTCTTCTTAAAGCACGGATGATCTTGTTATCGAGTCTACTAGACACAGCACCTTGACACTACAATTGTTTTTTTGCACTGGACACTTTATACCTTTTATCCACATTTACTGATGTATTTATTGCTGTATTGTGCTTTTAAGGATTTTTTTAATCAACTTTATCTATGCATTTCTTCGATTACTGTATACAGTACTGTATGGTTCACCAGTTTTAAAGAGGTTTTAGCGCTGGTTATTCTTTTACACTTTTATTAATGTAAAGGGGCACTGTGATGTAAAGGGGACTGCACTGTGAAGGGGCACTGTAATGACTGTAATGTAGAAGGAGGCTGTGATGTGAATGTGAATGGATCTTTGGAAGGATCACCTGGTTTCTTCATTGACAGCATGTAATGCTTTGGGGATGAATTCTGATTATATATCTTAAAACGGGGAATAGAACATACGCCATTTGATCCTTCATATACTGGGGCCCGGCGCGTGTTATATACACCAACATTACTAGAAGGATAGATATACGCTCACCGGCCACTTTATTAGGTGCACCTGTTCAATTGCTTGGTAACACTAATTGCTAATCAGCCAAACACATTGCAGCAACTTAATGCATTTAGACGTGGTGAAGACAACTTGCTGAAATTTAAACCAAGCATCAGAATGGGGAATAAAGGGTATTTAAATGACTTTGAATGTGGCATGGTTGTTGGTGCCAGACGGGCTGCTCCAAATATTTCATGTGAGGTATCGCTGCGATCGTTAAAGCGAGAGTGAGAATTCTAGGGCAAGACCTCCTCTGTAATTTTAAACAGGTAACCTGTAAAAAAATTTTTAAAGGGTCACCTATGGAGTTTTTTTAAGTACTGTAGTTTGGAGTCATTCCACGAGCATGCGCAAATTTTAAAGCATGACATGTTGGGTATCAATTTACTCAGCGTAACTTCATCTTTCCCAATATACATAAAAAATTGGGGTAATTATAGTATTTGTTTTTAACTCATTAAAGCGGAGTTCCACCCTAATTTTTAAGTTTACAGCATCAGTTACATTAAAACATCCTGAAAAAGAATTGGATAATATTTTTTTTTTTTTTTGTTTCACTTACCTTTATTTTTAATGAAAATTAACTTACCTTCCTGCCACTTCCTCCTTCTGCGGCCGCCGACGTCACTTCCTTCTTTGCATTGACTCCTGGGAGATGAGTGTCATCAATCCCAGGTGTCAATGCGCCTGCACCGGTGTCCCTCGTCACTTCCGGTTCATTCCCTGCTGAATGAATGAGAACAGCTTCTGGGCATGCGCAGAACCAGCTGTGGGATGACGCGCTTGCACCGGAAGTGACGAGGCTTGGCATTCTGGGACTCCGACATCCAGGAAGAGGGACACTGCGGCTTCAGCTGCCCACACCGCAGATGGAAGCGCTGGACAAGAAATTTACAAGGTAAGTATTTAATTTAGCAGGTAAGCTAAACAGGGGATAGATCAGAGGCTATTAAATGCATTAAATGCACTAGCCCTGACTGTTCTAGGGGTATTTTTATCTAAAAAACAAAAATTTGGATAGAACTATTTTTTTTTTTTTTTGAAATTGCGTTTGAAAGACGGTGTGACAAATACAGTCCGACATAAAAAATTGCAATGAGCACCATTTTATTCTCTAGGGTCTGTTTTTTTTTTTTTTTTTTTTTTTAGCAAAAACATATTTTATATTCTATTTTCTAGCACAAAAAACAGATCTTTACTTCTAAACAACGAATGTCAGAAAAAGGCCTGGTCTTTAAGGCAGAGCTCCACCCTAAAGTTCCGCTCTAAGCATGTTTCTCCACCTCCTATGCCACATTTGGCATGTAACTTTTTTTTTAGTTTTGACAGGTACCCACTTCCAAGCTGTCTCAGCCGGGTGCCCACAGTTGTAATGCCAGCGCTGGGAAGGGGAGAGGGAAACAAGCGGTGGTTTGGGTGACCACATGGCTGGATCCTGGGACAGGTGAGATACACTTCTTGTAGCTGCTGACTTTTATAAACACAAAAAAGACTGGAACTCCGCTTTAAGTGGCTCATAGACTAAGCACTCATTTCTACTATTAGGGTGCAACAATAGTACATTGGCTGTAAACTTTTTCACCACCTCTATTTGGCCACTAGATGGCACACAGGCTGCCATAGATTGCCCCAAGAATAAATACAATAAAGTATATGTGGAGAATAGCAGTGAAGGATTATTTGGTAATGGCTAAGCAGAGGAAAGTGTTCAATAGAAGAATTGATATCTCACTTCTGTGATTACTGCGGGGCTACTTACTTCCTCCATACCGGTTCAGACTTCCCGGATTTGTCCCTGATGCCTTTTGAAACAGCCGCTTCTTTTCCTCCCGTTGTATGGCGCTGCAGCCAGAGATCCCGCATGCAATGTGGGAGTCATTGAGTTGTCGCTTGTGCAATTTGAGGGACACATCTCCGGGGCTCCTTTACATGTGACAGAGCCTAGGAGGAGTACACCCCCAGGACTCCTTTAGTTATGACATAGTCTAGGAGCGACACATCCCTGGATCTCCTTTAGATGTGACAGGGCCGAGGATCCGTGTGGGGGGGGGGGGGGGGGGTTAGGTGGTGAGGAAAACTACTCAGTGGGACATCCTTTTAGATGTGACAGGGTCTAGAAAAAAAAGTCCCAGTGGTCCCTGTAGCTGCCTACCTTACTCGACATCCCCTCTTGGGACTGCAGGGGAGTGGGGCAGTTCACGGACCACGCACCAATTTTTCTATGTATTTCTGATCGGGATGTAGGTACCAGATTTTTTATTAAAGTTATCATTAGACATGGCCACACACAACTCTATACATTTTAGGTGAATGAATCCACAATCCCAGGGCTGTAAATGATCTCATAATTTATGCATATATACAGTATCTCACAAAAGTGAGTGCATCCCTCACATTTTTGTAAATATTTCAGTATATCTTTTCATGTGACAACACTGAAGAAATTACACTTTGCTACAATGTAAAGTAGTGAGTGTACAGCCTGTATAACAGTGTAAATTTGCTGTCCCCTCAAAATAACTCAACACACAGCCATTAATGTCTAAAACGCTAGCAGCAAAAGTGAGTACACCCCTAAGTGTAAATTTTCAAATTCGGCCCAATTAGCCATTTTCCCTCCCTGGTGTCATGTGACTCGTTAGTGTTACAAGGTCTCAAGTGTGAATGGGGAGCAAGTGTGTTAAATTTGGTGTTATCGCTCTCACTCTCTCATACTGGTCACTGGAAGTTCAACATGGCAACTCATGGCAAAGAACTCTCTCAGAATCTTTAAAACAGAATTTTTGCGCTACATAAAGATGGCCTAGGCTCTAAGATTGCAAGGACCCTGAAACTAAGCTGCAGCAAGGTGGCCAAGACCATACAGCTGTTTAACAGGACAGGTTCCACTCAGAACAGGCCTCGCCATGGTCGACCAAAAAAGTTGAGGGCATGTGTTCAGAGTCATATCCAGAGGTTGTCTTTGGGAAATAGACCTATGAGTGCTGCCAGCATTGCTGCAGAGGTTGAAGGGGGGGGGGGGGGGGTCAGCCTGTCAGTGCTCAGACCATACACCGCACCCTGCATAAAATTGGTCAGTATGGCTGTCATCCCAGAAGGAAGTCTCTTCTAAAGATGATGCTCAAGAAAGCCTGCAAACAGTTTGCTGAAGACAAAAAGACTAAGGACATGGAATTCTGGAACCATGTCATGTAGTCTGATGAGACCAAGATAAACTTATTTGGTTCAGATGGTGTCAAGAGTGTGTGACTGCAACCAGGTGAGGAGTACAAAGACAAGTGTGTCTTGCCTACAGTCAAGCATGGTGGTGGAAGCGTCATTGTCTGGGGCTGCATGAAGGCTGCCGGCACTGTGGAGCTACAGTTCATTGAGGGAACCATGAATGCCAACATGTACTGTGACATAATGAAGCATGATCCCCTCCCCTCGGGGACTGGGCCGCAGGGCATTATTTCAACATGATAACGACTCCAAACACACCTCCAAGATGACCACTGCCTTGCTAAAGAAGCTGAGGGTAAAGGAGATGGACTGGCCAAGCATGTCTCCAGATCTAAACCCTATTGAGCATCTGTGGAGCATCCTCAAATGGAACGCGGAGGAGCGTAAGGTCTCTAACATCCACCAGCTCATGGAGGAGTGGAAGAGGACTCCAGTGGCAACCTGTGAAGCTCTGGTGCACTCCATGCCCAAGAGGGTTAAGGCAGTGCTGAAAAATAATGGTGGCCACACAAAATATTGGCACCTTGGACATTTTCACTTAGGGGTGTACTCACTTTTGTTGCCAGCAGCTTAGACATTAATGGCTGTGTGTTGAGTTATTTTGAGGGGACAGAAAATTTACACTGTTATACAAGCTGTACACTCGCTACTTTACATTGTAGCAAAGAGTCATTTCTTCAATGTTGTCACATGAAAAGATATAATAATAACATATTTACAAAAATGTGAGGGGTGTACTCACTTTTGTGAGATACTGTATATCAATCTATACAGCGTCTACTCTGGCATGAGTAGTAATTTTAAATACTGTTGTTGCTCCTGTGCATTCACTATCATACCTCAGTGAATCAATATGTGTATCAGTTCATACAATCCAATAGTCGGTGTGCTCTTCCATATTTGATGGCCCCCTGGCCAATACCAGTTTTGTACCTCACTCTACTCTCAAAATTTGTCAGAGCTCCACCTCTGTGTAAATGGCACGCTCACCTCTATGGTTGACTCTTGATAACATTTAGTTCTCATGCACTTAATTCTCTATCATAAGATAAATGTAATCTCTCCATATATGTAGGCTCCTGGACCCAGATCCACACATGTGCAGGCCCCTTTAGGAGAACGACCACAATCTCAATAACTGCAAATGGTGCTTGAATGAAGATAAAGAACCGCCAGTAGTATACCCGTCTAAAGCTGTTGTAAACAGCTGCACATTATTTGTAATAGTTATATTGCTGAGGGACCATTTATCACAGGCGCCACATCCCTAAATAGTATTGAAAGACAAGCAGCTAGGACCATGGGACTTTAAATGTGCTGAATAATTGTTAAATGATGGAGAAAAAAATCGTTTTTATATATACATACTGTATATATATCTTTCAAAAAGATATATATATATCTTTAATGGAATATATATACAATTTAGGGTTTTATAATCCCCTAGTTGAGAACTCATATTCTTTTGGAATTTATCTTCTGTTTTATGATGAGTCTTCAAAATCATTGGGGACCCCCTGACTATTCTTTGACATATTGATACATGTCCGATTAAGTCCAGATCTTTTCCTTATTTGCCTTTAGGGTGCATAAAATGGCTATTGTTTTATGACAATATCCCTTTTCCCATAGCCAATATGGAATCCGCAGTATCGGCAGCAATATGCGCGCTTTAGCTGGTCCACTTCCGGGTTTCGGCGGATCATGTGACACTGTTATCCAATGGCGTCGCGCCATTTTCGTAAAGGTCAGTCTAGGCAGATGAATGTCTTTTGCTCTCACTCCGGCGGTGACGTCAGACGCCGCCGGAGTGGAGGAGGTCTATAAAATGCCAGCGATATGCCAACAGTTAGTTCTGACTGTTTGGCGATATAGGAGTGAAACTACAGAAAGGTAATTTATACTTCTTAGCTCCTCTTTCTTTCAGTACTTGTCAGCAGTGATTTTATTGATAGCTTTCGGAGTGGATTGAAGCAGAGGAACCCGCCGATGCAGGGTCTCTTTGATCTCTCCCTAGCTACTATTTTATATGTTCAATATCAGGATTAGGACAGTACTTATACTTATTCCTTCTCTGTATTCACTTGCAGGATTCAGACTGGGGACTTGATGCCTCTGGATTCTTTCTTTTTGAAAGTATAATGTTATTCTGACCATATTACACATGCCTGGTCTATCAAAGCTAGCCCTAGATAAGGTAAAGAGGGTTTCTTCCTTTAAATCCTTTATATCCCATTTGTAAGCATAGCATTACCAATTGCCTACTAAATGTCTTTCTGTTTGTTTTTATTTTAATATAGTAGAACCTCATTAAGCTGATTTTCAGTCCCATTGAGTTGCTGCTCAGGAGTCTATAATCCTGCTTTAACTACATTATATTTGTTTGGTTTATTAAAGCTAGCCACAGATAAGGTAAGAAGGGAGTTCCCTTCAAATCCTAGTATATATTTTTCAGCAGCAAAATACTATGAATTACTCACTAAACGGCTCATTTTAATATAGTATAATCTCACCAGCTGACTCCCAGTCTAATTGAGATGGTTCTCAGGAGTTAATACATCAGGTGTACATCCTTGGCATCATTTTCTGTCCCCTTAATCTCCCTATCCTGATTTGAAGGGTAATTATAAAGAGCTGTATTGAGCTTTTGTTCATATGATATTTATGAATATCTCTAAATATTACCATACATGAATTGAAAGAAATTTTCTGTTTGTTAGCACCATCTTTTTCTTGTGGTTTGGCTTGTTCCTCCTCTATGGTGTCACGCATGCTTAGCGGGCAATTCGGTCTCTCCTCCCATCCAAGGGCATTATCCATCTACAGCCTCCTCCATACGTGAGCCAAAGTTTAGTCTTTTGAGGTACGCCTCTTTTGGTTTTTCAACATCACTGTATACTATACTCATTAATTGCTATCATGTATACATATGCTATGTATGATTTCTGATATTCTAACAATGTTTCTTGTTATACATAGAGTGTTCACTTGTGAAAAGATGTTCGTTAGTCTCCTGAAGAAGCCATGTCAAGATGGTGAAACATGTTGAGCAAACATAATCAAGTGTCTCCTCCTTTCTTTTATATATTTTAAAAGAATTTATGTCTGTGTTTATGTCTTTAATAAAATATGTTTGTACATTTTTTTCAAAAAAACTATTTTTTCTCCATCATTTAACAATTATTCAGCACCTTTAAAGTCCCATGGTCCTAGCTGCTTGTCTTTCAGCTGCACATTATGTGAAACTTACCTCATAATGAAGCATTCAAACGATGCAATGTCATCACTTGAGACGGCGTCCATCTTCACCCGATCTTCCTTTGGGGTTCACAGACTCCAGCTCTGTGACTGGCTGGAGCCGCGATGACGTCACTCCCGCACATGCGAGCGGGAGCCGCTGGTCACGGCACAGGGCTCTGGAGAAACGGCACAGACGGCCATTCCTTCAGAGCACATGCACCAGTGATTTCCCTGGCTGCATGTACAGTAAATGTCTCCTAAATGGTGCATGTTTAGGAGATATTTACACTACCTATAGGTAAGCCTTATTATAGGCTTACCTTTAGGTAAAACTTAAAGATAGAAGTTTACTTACCCTTTAAAATTAAAACTACATTTGTTTATTCTTTAAAATTGCACTCACATATAAAAAAAAGAATCACAGCAATTCTGCTCACCAAATTTCTGGTCTCGATCAATACCAGAAGTGACATCTCCCATCACTGCCCGATGCTTTGCTTCATTGATTACCTGACTTCTTCTGAATTATTATATCTGTCTAATTCCCTCAGTGGCCTACAGTAGGTTAGCTGGATGTCTGTTGTGGACCTATGGTTAGGGGAGGCCTTGAAAACATGTTTTTTTGGTGCTCATAATTCATCCATCATGGCTGGCACTGTTTTTTTTTTTTTTTTTATGGTCATCAATTTATCAGCAAGTTATGGTCAGAACAAGTGTGCAATGTGAGTCAAAGCTGTGGAGTGGACTTGCCCTTCCAACTAAGAAGAGTTAAACCGTCATTAATAGGGTTACGGTCATTTATATAATTGATCAGATAATTGGTATGCCTGAGCTTCTTAACAGTCAAGCTCTCTTGCCTTCCTCATGACCACTTGCCAAAGGTCCATCCAGCTTGATTAGCTCTGTCTCCCAGCCCCAGAGAAGGCTATGTGAATATATTGCATGGTTCAAGTAAACTGAGCAGCTGGAATTCTCGAAGAATAAAAGGGGACCTGTAGCTTCTAAAAGTCAGGCAAATTGTCATACAGGGTTTGTTTGCTGCCTGGCTGCAATGCTATAACATTGGCTCTAAGGGTGCGTTCCCATGTGCAACAGGCCCATGTCACCCCCAATGGAGGGAATTTGACAGGGCATGGAGAAGAGATATGTCGCCACCCCACCGCCTGATTTAACCTTGTAAATGCCCCACCACCAAGCCCAACTGCAAGCATTGCACACAGCTGCAAGGTGGTTGCAGTGAAGCCCCAGAGACTTGGACTGGTGACACCCGCTGAATGCAACATACTGTTTAAATCTTGCCACAGCCACGGCACATGTACAGCCTTAAGCAGCTGTATGCCCTGGTTGTGGGTGGATGGGGGATGTGCGCAATAACACCCACGACTTAACTGCCTGGTTTTGCCACCCTCTAGCCTAAAACCTTCCAAATCACTATCCTGAAAAAGGTTTCAGACCAGGGAAGATGGAGTAAAGAAATAGAAATACCTATCTAGTCCCTTATTCCAGGTCAGTGGTTTAAAGTACTGATGTAAGAGCACAGGACAGCCAGGCAACCAGGATTTTCAGCGAAAGTCAACCATGGCAGACCCCTTTAGTCAACGTATTAAGAATTTTTTCAGTGACCCTGTTTCTCTGCAACATATAACAGCATAGATTACATCTCCAGTGAATGACAAGTGAAGTATTCGCTCTCCTGAAGAGTTAGCAGCACGTCCTGGGTGTGTCAGATAGCGTGTCCCTTGCTGGTTGCTGTGGTTCCTTCCACCAGCCATGGAGTGGCCGCAGGCACGCTCTCTGGCACACCCAGTAGGTGGCAGATATCGGTTAGCTTTCCAAGAGAGCGAAGATTTCCCCTTATGCCTGCTGGAGAGGTAAGTATTTAGCTTCTTCTATTACAGGATGCAGTTGCCAGGATTGATTGAGGAACAAGAGTTACTTCAATAGAGTGCCATGGAACCGGAGGGTACAATGATGCTGTAGAAGAACTAGACTAGCTAGCTGCAGATCCCTTAATCACCCACAGAACCTCTCACCTTCCATAGTGCCACCCAATCTCCAGGAGGGGTTTGCATTGGCCTTCGAACCTCGTACAGGGGTCCCCAGGCCACTTAACCACTTAAGCCCCGGAGGATTTGGCTGCTAAAAGACCAGGGTTTTTTTTGCGATTTTTTACTGTGTGACTTTTAACGGACAATTGCGCGGTCGTGCGACGCTGTACCTAAACAAATTTGACGTCCTTTTTTTCCCACAAACAGAGCTTTCTTTTGGTGGTATTTGATCACCTGCGCGATTTTTTGATCATGCGCTATAAACAAAAAAAGAGCGTAAATTTTGCGTGATTCTAACTGTGATTGGCTGTCTGTTAAGCTGTAGAAACAGTGATCAACGCTTCTACATAGTAGAACCGTGTGATCACAGTTTCTACACAGGGGAGAATGACAGGCGGCTTTGTTTACACAAGCTGCCTGACTTTCTCCCTCTGCAGCGGCGATCGCAGAGTGATCGGGTCCGCCGGTCACACGCGCGGGGGGGTCCGTGACCACGCGGGAGCGCGCCTCCGGCGGTGCGCGCTCCCTCCCTAGACCCTCACAGGCTAGCGACGTAGACCTACGTCACTTTGCCTGTGAGGGGCTGACTGCCTACGTAGATAGTCGTGCGGCAGTCGGCAAGTGGTTAAGGGTTGTCAGTTTTACATCTGTGAATGAGTTGCATGATGTTGTGTTTTATATAGCTATAAAGTATGCCCACTTTGTTTTATTAGGAAAAGTAAAAGAGCAGTGCACATACAGTACACAATGTGTCACAGAACATGACATGTAGGCATGATTGTGCTTTATAATTTTCAAAAGAAATTTATGAAGAGAGGATCCTGTCTCATATAGTTCCTCCATTTGTTTATTTAGGTTATTACCTCTTGTCTGTGATTCCTGAAGAGTCCTGATGAGTTTAATCATTTGTCAGTTCCTAAGTGTTCTTGTTCTTTATTGATCTAATGCTGATAGCCTATTCTCATTGATATATCTAAATCTACAGTATATCTAGCTCTTTTTGTGATTAGACCATTTGGGCCAGATGCCCTGTTAGTCAAATCTGACATTATTTTTTTCTTTTTTTTTTTCTTTATTCTTTGCTTTTGGTCAGGAGCTTATAACTCCCGGGTCATTCTCTTCCCGCTTCATCTCAAAAGTACTTTCTTGATAAGCAGGATGAAGATTCAATTGTGAAGCATTGAAGGCTTTTGGTGTAGCTAAATGATTCCTGTGGGGCTCAGCCACAGAAATCTGCATTCTCCAATGCTCCTTCTCAATTCAGTACAGGACTCTGCTTTTCTTTTAGTAAATCACAATGCATTTCCACTATAGTGCTGCAGAAATCTGCTTTGCAAAACACTGTTGCCTGGTAGGAAGTTTGTTCTCGAAGCCAGAGTCCAGTAAGCATGGGGAAAGTGATTCCCCTGGTCTTTCAGTTTAAAAGGTTAATGCAATCATGTCCCTTTGTCTGCTGAATCACAGTTCTGCCTTGTTCCACGTTTATTTCCTGGGTGTTGGTATAGAATATGCCAGGAGAGAGTTTGACTCCTACAAAAGACAATGTATCTATTCAGAACCACCTTATCGGAAATTAGTATACTGTTTATGTGATTCCATTTTTGTATTTTTTGGTGTTTGTATGACACATTATGCCTATGAGCAGAATTTTACTAGTGGGATGGGTGCTTGTCATCTCAGGCATTTAATTCCCTTATTGGCATGTTGGTTATGTTAGAAGGTAAAAGAGTATCTACTGGTTTTGGCGCAAATTTATTTCAACTTAAAATGTTAGCTCTATGTGGCAGGTCAGAATTTGTTTTAGATGAGCATTTTCCAGTTGTCTACAGATGCAACAGAATCTATTGAATGTGGTAATTTCCGCTCTGGTAAATAGTGTTCAGCATTTTGACCAGAATATTGTATTTAGACGGTATCCCTAAGAATATTGTTCACTTGGGCTCTTCCTTGTTGTTGTGGATGTGGTACTTTGGTACCAGCAGTTAAGCTTACAGAGCCTCTTAATGAAGATTGTTAGAATAGCGTTGTTATGCAATTAACTGTCTAGGATATCGAGTCCTTCTTGGCCTTCATTTTATATTTAGGTTAAAGTAAGAGATTTTCAGGGTAGCAAAACATTTAATAGCAGATGCTTTGTTTGCCTTGTTCAAGTCGGTGTTTCAGGACACCAGTTACCCCAGCAATGAGGAAAGGCCTTCAAATGCCTGTTTGCCAGTTTGTTTTTTGCTTGCAGTTATATGCAATTTGATATTCAATTCCCTTGCTGAAACAACCTACATTATCTATTCCACTGGTTGCATCTCCTTTTAGGACTCTTCAGAACTTTTTTTGGCCTTTATATGACGTGTAGCAAAATGGTTGTTTCCACTCTTCATCAAAACTGTTAGGAGTTTGAGACACAATGATTTTGAATATAATTCTCGCTTTTGGTAAGAAGTCCTGAAACAGACTTTAGAAGCTATGTTTATATGCTGCTATTGGGTCACAAATTGAATATATGTCATGTAATTTCACCACTGCTATGGAATCAATCTCTTCTTCTGCATTTAAAACAGGACTGCTTTCCCACTCCGTTCAGTCTGGTTAGTTGAGGTAAGTTGTTAACTTGCTGGACAGTGTTTGCAGAATCGGATCAGCAAGACAAAGATAGGTAGTTATCACTTCATGCATTAGGCCATTCGCATTGCCCAATAGAGCTGATTCAGCAATTTTCACTATTCGCAAGGCTTTCCTTTCTTCTTCTGTTCCATGTAAATGGCTCTCCTCTATCAGAATTTATGATTTAAATCTGTTCGTAAAAGATGTTGATGGTGCAGGATATGCAGCTGCTACATAGGGAGTGCATCAGGACATAGATAGGTGCCCCGCTCTTTGCATTTATTACGCGCGTCCCCATCTTTTATAATATTAATATATAAAAGAGATTAATAGTATGAATAGTTGATATTCATATGTTTTCTGGTGCGGAGGATTTTATTTTTCCTCCTGTTAAAATTACAGCTCTCCTGCAGGGTATATGGGGATGCTCCTATTCCCTATTTGCAAGTGTGTGCTGTGTTGGATATCCTTGTTGTTCACCTGGAAGGGAATGATTTAGGTGGATTCAACATATTAGACCTTCTAAATAAAAGGGAACCATTTTGTCTACAATTACTGTTTTTCTAGGCCTGGGCTTCCGTTCATGGCAAAGTTACCATAAAATGTACATTAATTAATATGCTGATTTCCTGTATACTCATTATTAGTGACTTCATTTTTCTCTGTTGTGAACTGAAGAGTTTCATCAGAGATCTAGCAGTGTTTGGCATAGAGCCCAACCTTCACTCCTTTCTCTGTCTCTCATGCAGTTTCAGTTGTCTCTTGTTTTGGTCTGATGTATACATCTCTATACAAAATGTACAGTTTTACTGCCAAAGGTGTTATGCTGCACTAAACTTTTTATCCAGCCTATAGATTACTGCATTTGTTATTTTGGAGGGCCATTATTGTGGAAAAGTAGAGGTAAGAAAAAAGCACTTGTTTTGTTTAGTCAACTATTTTCTGCATATTTGATCTTTGAGGTCCCTGTAACCAGGGATGTGTTCTTTTCTACTTACTGTGTAAAAGGGTGTCCCTCTTTATAATTTCAGAAATTTGGGTGGTATGGTTTTAGTAAATTTTTTTCAATATTGGTAATTTAATTTTCAGTGCTGGATTGTAAAGAGTGGTTGTTTAGGCCGCGGTGGTGGGGTGGGGCCAGGTTGGTAACCTGGCTTTTGGGTAATGTCGCCCACTTTGTGGGTGGACAGTGGTTGGTAAACTATTATTTGGTTGTTATAAGATATTGCTGCTTGAGTCTTACCCGTGACTAAGCATGTTGGTCTGTTAAAGAGGAAGTAAAGTAAAAAAAAAAAAACGAGAAAAAAAAAGCCCTGTAAAGAGAAAGGCATAATGAGCTAGTATGCATCGCATACTAGCTCATTATGTAGTACTTACCTTAAAACGAAGCCCCCGCCGTGCCGCCACCTCAGCGACAGGACGGCGACATGTCCTGCCATCCCGCTTTCGGGTTCGCGTCCTCCGGCCATCTGATTGGCCGGAGGCGCGATTACATCACTCCCGCGCATGCGCGCGGGAGCCGCCGTTCACGGCACTGAGCTCTAAAGGAACGGCCACCTCAGAGCGCCTGCGCCGATGACGTTATCGGCAGTTTGCGCTGTAAATATCTCCTAAACGGTGCAAGTTTGGGAGATATTTATAGCACCTATAGGTAAGCCTTAATATAGGCTTACCTATAGGTAAAAGTTATACAAGAGGGTTTACAACCTCTTTAATGGTTAACAGCGGTTCTGTTTGGTATTAAAAGTTAAAGTTCATTTCATAATTAAAATTGTTTTAAACCCAATAAAGGGGCCGCGGCCTAAACTTTTTCCACAATCCTTGTTGTGTGTTTATTTTATATTTTAGGTATGTTCTTATGGTATGATGGGTGTTAATGGGGTGTACAATCCCATGTCAGGGCCACGAAAGAATAAAATAGAGAAGTGGCCCCATGGGATTGTCACCCCTGACACCCATTTTTTTTATAAATAAATTTTACTTTTAATAGAGGGCTATGTTGATTGTTAAGTACATGTCTCTCTATGGCTGCTTTGCTGGTTCTTTCGTTCTGTTTGTTGTTTCAGGTGACAAGCTGCCTGCTGTTGCTAGGAAGATTTACCTCAGCTGCTGAGCACTGTATTGGTGACAAATCTTTTGGCGGGAAACATCTAGCCAATGAGTGTAACCTTTTACTTGTATCCTCTCCTGTCACTGGGCGGAGTCAGCATTTACCTCAGGTCTGTCAGCTGGACTCACCGCTGGGATTCTCCTCAGCCTTCCTTCTGGATATTTTAACCTGCTCTCCCACTCTCCCTCCCCCTTTGTTATATCCCCTCGTCGCGGTCCACCTTTATGTGGGTAACGTCGCCCACTTTGTGGGTGGACAGTGGTTGGTACGCTGTTATTTGTATAAGATATTGCTGCTTGAGTCGTAGTGACTAAGCATGCCAGTCTGTTATTAACGAAAGTTCTGTTTGATATTGAAAGTCAATCTTTTTGGGTAATGTCGCCCACTTTGTGGGTGGACAGTGGTTGGTAAACTGTTATTTGGTTGGTATAAGATATTGCTGCTTGAGTCTTAGTGACTAAGCATGTTGGTCTGTTAATGGTTAACAGCGGTTCTGTTTGGTATTAAAAGTTAAAGTTCATTTCATAATTAAAATTGTTTTAAACCCAATAAAGGGGCCGCGGCCTAAACTTTTCCACAATCCTTGTTGTGTGTTTATTTTATATTTTAGGTATGTTCTTATGGTATGATGGGTGTTAATGGGGTGTACAATCCCATGCTATATTGTCATGTTGTTGCTAATGGTAACCCAGGGGAATCCATAACCAGCAGCTCCCAAGGGAGTAGTGCTACACAAGTATATGGCGGCAAACAAACACTCACTCGTGCGGCAGGTTGTACGCAGCAACTGCAGCTCCTTGCACACAGGAAGGCATCCAGAAATGTATTAGCAAATAAATGAATAAAAAAGCAGCTCTACAAAATCTGCTTGGTTGGGAGAGCGTTAAAAGGAAGATCTAATGGTCCCTGGTTCAATCCCAAGTTTTAGCAGCTGTTGGGGTGTCCAAGGAGATGGAGGAAGTTGAATTGATCTGCATTAGCCAAATAGAGTGCGCAATTTGGAGACTTTTTTTTCTTTTTTTTTGTAAAGTAGGATTTATGTTTTAGGCCTCTTTCTCATGGAGCAAAGTCCGCAGTGTTTTTACATCCATGACCCTTCAGTTCCCGGGCCAGTGGAGCCATGTCAGCTCTGTGGGCAGCCGGGTGTACACTGACTGTTTACATCAGGCTACACCCAATTCGCTCCAGAAGAAAATGAAAGAACGCAGTCCAATATTTTCTTGGACAAGAACAGACCCAGAGATAGGCAGATGTAAACAGAGAAAAGTCAGTTTACATCTGCTTGTCCATAGGGCTGCATGGACCTTCCGATCAGATCTGCCTGAAGAACTGACAGGCAACCCTGACCAGAATGCCCGTATGAAAGGGGTCTTATGGAGCTGCACTGGAACTGTTGGTAAACCTGTGGAGGAGGATTAACCCTTGAGTGGCTGCTGGTGTGACCCCATATCCTTTTACGCTGTGCCTGGAAATATTTCTTCCTTTGTATGAAATCTCTGGAGTTCCTGCCAGTCCCTCTGCTCTCCTAATAAAAACTGACCATAAAAAGCTGAACACACCATAGGCAGTTCTCTAGCTGTACTGGGAACTCAACCTGCTCTCCTCCAATGATCAGACTTAAACTGAATGGGTTCTTTTACAAGTTGATCATTTACAATCATTTTAACCCCAGAAGGGACAAGGACGCAATAAGCATCGGGTCCTCCAGTCACACGCGCGGGGAAGTTAGGGAGCGAGCGGGGTGGGATCACGCCTCCGGCGGCGCACGCTCGCCCCCTAGAGCCTCACAAGCTAGTGACGTACCCCTACGTCACTTTGCCTGTGAAGGGCTGACTGCCACCGTAAATAGTCGTGCGGCAGTCAGCAAGTGATTAAAGCGGAGTTCCGGCCTCAAATACCTTTTTTAACTAAAAATACCCCTATAATACTAATCCATCGCCCTTTACAGAACCGCTATTCTCATACTTACAAGGTGTACAGTATTGGATTTTAGTCAAAATCTTACTTTTAAAAACACTGTCTGGGTGCGGCCATCTTAGACGTGGGCATCTGAAGCCGCAGTATAATCTGCTGTATCCTTCTTTCTGATTCCAGGGACTGTTCTGGGAGTTCTTCCTAATTCCAGCCTCCTGGGAGTGATGACAAACAGCTCCCAGGATGCAATGCAAAGGCGGAAGTGATGTCAGTGGCCGCGGCCACAGAGGGGGGAGAAGGAGGAAGTACAATCAAAAATGCCCTAAAAATAAGGTAAGGGACCCCCAAAAAAAATCTAAAATGCCCAATTGTTGATCAGCATAGCGAGCACTCCAGGAATCACTAAAGTTGCAAAATAGGCCGGAACTCCACTTTAAACCACGGAATCAATATAAAGAAGTGTGAAAAATAAACTCCCACAAGCTGGGCAAAAACACTTTAGGGCCAGTTCACATTTGTGCGATCACAGAAATCGCATGTAATTCGGAGCACACTGCTCCTAAAATTACATGCGATCTCTGTGTTCAGTTTGTATGGCTGAATTTGCACCGCAATTGCACCCAACACGCACAGGACCCTTTTTTTTATCCGCAGCAGAATCAGATCACATAGTGGTTCACACTAGTGCAATCCGATTCTGTGTGAACTTGCAGATCGCACTGCGATTTGCGATCGCAACCGGGGGTGTCGTTAACTTTTAATTGACACCCCCTGCGTGTCGCATATGACAGTGTGAACTGCCAGGGATGCGATGTGGGAACATGCTGCATATTCGCAGCGTTCCCGCATCACACAAAGAAATAAGTGTTCAAAGAAATAAGTGTTCAAATAAATATGTGCAAAAAATACAATATTGCAACAAATAATCATAAAAAATAAACACATATAAGGTGGAATTGTGCATAAAATAAATCACATGAAGTCCATTAATCAAATGTGCTAAAGTAGTGACAGGTGTGAAGAAAAGAGCTCCATGCTGAATGTTGGACACCACTTAAATCCACCACCTGCGTGATCCCACCCCCCTTTGACAAAGTCGGAATGGCGAAACGGTTAGGGCGTGGCTACACGGCAGACCAGAGAAGTGAATGGGTGAAGCGGTGGTGGTTCCTCCATGTCTGGGGAGCACCCCAAACCCCATATATCACATTGCGCTGTTGATTTTGGTTTATGTGAGTGAAACTACTATGTTTTAACAATAAAAATTGGAGTTTAAGTGCCGGTTCACATTTGTGCGATCACAGAGATCGCACTGCTCCTAAAATTACATGTGATCTCTGAGCGGTGCTATATCAGCCATACAGTTTGTATGGCTGAATTCGCACCGCAATCGCACCCAACACGCACAGGACCCTTTTTTTTATCCGCAACAGAATCGGATCGCATAGTGGTTCACACTAGTGCAATCCGATTCTGTGCGAACTTGCAGATCGCACTGCGATATGCGATCGCAACTGGGGGTGTCGTTAACCTTTAATTGACACCCCCTGCGTATCACATATGGCAGTGTGATGCGATGCAGGAGCACGCTGCATATTCGCAGCATTCCCGCATTGCACAAATGTGAACCCGGGACTTAAAACTGTATTGCACTAGGGGATTCCCCTTTGTTTTTCCCTATATGTACATGTGAGAGGAGATATCATTTAAGGAGGACCCCTACACTTAACGGTGTTTTGTCATTGCGCTTGTAGCCCTGACCATGCCAATGGGGGGCATCTTGTTGGGGTGTTACCAGCTGATGGGAGAGGGATCACGCAGATGGTGGATTTAAGTTGTGTCCAACATTCAGCACGGAGCTCCTTTCTTCACACCTGTCACTACTTTAGCACATTTGATTAATGGACTTTATGTGATTTATTTTGTGCACAATTCCACCTTATATGTGTTTATTTTTTATGATTATTTGTTGCAATATTGTATTTTTTGCACATATTTATTTGAACACTTATTTCTTTGAAGTGTTGTGGGAGTTTATTTTTCACACTTTTTTTTATATATCAAATGTTTAAACAGAAAAAAATAAGGTCATTTTGAAATGGACTCAATACATAACAGTACATTACACAGACGTCTGGACAGTCTAAGGCAGGCGTGTCACACTCCAGGCACTCACATTTAATCTTTAACCACTTGCGCCCTGCCCACCGTACATTTACTGCGGGACTCTGCTGCTGCTCCGACATGACATGCGATCAGCTGTGCGGTGCGAGTTTAGCCATACAGTTTGTATGGCTAAATTCGCATCGCACCCGCAGCAAACACGCACAGGAGGCATTTTTGCTGCCGCATCAGGATCGGATCGCACAGCGGTTCACACTTGTGCGATCCGATCCTGTGCGAACTGCACGATCGCACTGCGATATGCGATCAAACTGGGGGTGTCGTTAAGATTACATTGACACCCCCAGCGGATCGCATATGGCAGTGTGAACTGCCGGGGGTGCGTGTGCGATGCGGGAACAGGCTGCGAATTCGCAGCCTTCCCGCATCGCATCAGTGTGAACCGAGCCTAAGTGTAAATACATTTTGAAGTATTTTATGTATGTGTATAAAGCCAATAATAAAACAGCCGCGGCCTTTTATGTCCAAGCCAATATTGTGTGGTCTATTTATTTATTTATGGTTAAGTATGGTTAATATAATTTTATAGTTACTAGATTTAATAAATACATCCTGCCTGTCATTCCCATATCATTTTTTAAAATACTGTCATAAGGGCAGTACAGCGTCATCATACAACTGGTGTGGCGGTGACCAGGAACACTGACTGGTGAAAGTATATAAAAAAAAAAAATGTTCAGTGTTTTTAACCACTTTAGCCTCAGAGATTTGGCTTTTGCGATTCGGCACTGCGTAAATTTGCGCAGTCATGCGACACTGTACCCAAATGAAATTGACGTCCTTTTTTTCCCACAAACAGAGCTTTCTTTTGGTGGTATTTGATCACCTGTGCAATTTTTATTTTTTGCGCTATAAACAAAAAAAGAGCGACAATTTTGAAAAAATAACAATATTTTTCAAATTTTTTTATAAGAAATTCTCAAAAAAATTTAAAAATCCAAATTTTTTAACCTTTTAGGCCAATTTGTTTTCTGCTACATATTTTTGGTAAAAAAATTGCAATAAGCGTATTTTCATTGGTTTGCGCAAAAGTTATTGCGTTTACTAACTACGGGAAAGATTTATGTCATTTTTTATTGGTTTTTTTTTTTTAACTAGTAATGGCGGCGATCTGCGATTTTTTTTTTTTTTTGCGGGACCTCGACATTGCGGCGGACAGATCGGACTCCTGAATGACATTTTTGACACTTTTGGGGGTACCAGTGACATTACTACAGTAATCAGTGCTATAAATATGTACTGTTACAGTAAAAATGACACTGGCAGGGAAGGGGTTAACTTTATTGGTGATCAAGGGGTTAAGTGTGTCCCTAGGGGCGTGATTCTAACTGTCAGGGGGCGTGGCTAGTGAAGTAACCACAGAGACATGCGATCCTATATAGCCGGATCGCATAGCTTCTGTGATCCCTTCAGGGAGAATGACAGACGGCTGTGCTTAGATCAGCCATCTGTCTTTCTCCCTCTCCTGCGGGAGATTGCGAATGGCCGGTGGCCTACAGTCTCGTGGGCGAGCGACGTTGGTCTACGTCACTTTGCCTGTAAGCGGCAGAGTGCCGCAGTAAATCTACATTCGGCGGGGCTAAAGTGGTTATACTGTATATATATTTTTTCTTTCCTCTTTATATATAGGGACCAGAACAATACAGTGTTACCATAGTAACACTGTACCCCTCTGGGTAATTGATCAGGATTTTATTTTTACATACTATTGTTGTTTAGAGCAGTGAATTTCACTATGGCATGAAAGGAAGCCATTCATTGTTTACAACTGTCATGTGATCTGCTGTGATTGGTCACAGCGATCACATGGTAACAGCATTGGGCCAGTACACTGACCAGTCATCTGCTGTGAGTAGTGGATACAGTGGGTGCTAGATCGAGTCAGAGTACAGCTCGGAGGGGCCGTACTAGACGCGTTCTTGGGAGGACATCATATGACATCCTCCCAGAACAATAGAGTTCCTGTCTGAACATCATTTTACAGTGGCGCAGGTAGGAAGTAGTTAGGGGGGCACACTGCGGGACCTTACAAAAGGAAATATGCCAGTTTTGAGCTGTAAATATTGGCGCAGTTTTTGTACTCCAATTTACAATGGTATGAGACAAGTTCTATGTGATGCTGCACCAGCCACGCAAAATCACATTAAAAGAGATATACAGAAGTGTCCTGTGTGCCAAAATAAGCATGCTTAAATCTGGTGCACCAACACCACCATGAGACAAATCAATGCACTGGCATAGACCACGTTTATTCATTTGTCACAGGAAGTGCTAATTGAACAGGCATTTAGAAACTGGTGCATATCAATTGTAATGTGATTTGGTGCATCTGTCGCAACGACACATAGAACATGCGTAATGGCATTGGTGATTTGGCACATGGAAAATGTGCCGATATTTCCACTAAAAATTATGCATTTCCCTTTTTAAATTGCTTGATATCTTAGAATTTTGGCATACTGGGGAAATTATTTTGTCTGTACTGGAGTGCAGCCATTTTCCATTTAAATTTTCATTTTCTAAGCTGTGAGGAAAAAAGAAAACTACAAACTGATTGGTTGCTATGGGCAATGGTACCAGTTGGGATGAAACTTGTCTCAGATACTTTCTATTCATTTTTCTCTATTCAAATTCTGGAGGGTCCTCCGAATTTTGTTCTTTCTCTGTCATTGTCTTTTGACATTTATTATCAAGACAATAAAAGTAAATAAATCTTCCTAATGGGGATACAGGCAGCAAAAATAAAAAATAAAAAAGCATGACAGTTCTTCTAACCCCTCACCACCCTATCCAAATGTTAACAAAAAAAAATATGTTTTGGGAACACTTTAAACACCCAACAGACGAATGGCTGAATGTGGCTCTAACCAGTCACAGTGATCCCTTGTGGTGATCACTGATAGTGATAGCATAGAGATTACAAATGAGCCCATATTCCACTTGCCAACCGCCTAACTGTAAATATACAGTGCATCCGGAAAGTATTCACAGTGCTTCACTTTTCCCACATTTTTTTATGTTACAGCCTTATTCCAAAATGGAATACATTCATTACTTTCCTCAAAATTCTACAAACAATACCCCATAATGACAACCTGAAATAAGATTGTTTGAAATCTTTGCATATTTATTAAAAAAAAAAAATCACATGTACAGAAGTATTCACAGCCTTTGCCATGGCACTCAAAATGTTTCTACTGTTCATCCTTGAGATATTTCTACAGCCTAATTGGAGTCCACCTGTGGTAAATTAAGTTGATTGGACATGATTTGGAAAGATACACACATATATGTATAAGGTCCGACAGTTAACAGTGCATGTCAGAGCAGAAACCAAGCCATGAAGTCCAAGGAATTGTCTGTAGACCTCCAAGACAGGATTGTATTGAGGCACAGATCTGGGGAAGGGTACAGAAAAATGTCTGCAGCATTGAAGGTCCCAATGAGCACAGTGGACTCCATCATCCGTACATGAAAGGAGTTTGAAACCACCAGGATTCTTCCTAGAGCAGGCCCGTCTGGCCAAACTGAGCAATCGATGGGGAAGGGTCTTAGTCAGGGAGGTGACCAAGAACCCGATAGTCACTCTGACAGAGCTCCATGGTTTCTCTGTGGAAAGAGGAGAACCTTCCGGAAGAACAGCAATCTCTGCAGCACTCCACCAATCAGGCCTGTATGGTAGAGTGGCCAGACAGAAGCCACTCCTCAGTAAAAGGCACATGACAGCCCACCTGGAGTTTGCAAAAAGGTACCTGAAGGACTCTCAGACCATGAGAAACAAAATTCTCTGGTCTGATGAAAGAATAATTGAACTCTTTAGCCTGAATGGCAAGCGTTTTATATAGAGGAAACTAGGCACCATTCATCACCTGGCCAATACCACCCCTACAGTGAAGCATGGTGGTGGCAGCATCATGCTGTGGGGATGTTTTTCAGTCACAGGAACTGGGAGACCTTTCAGGATCGAAGGAAAGATGAATGCAGCTGTAGGGAAGTGTTCTTTTTGTACACTGTCTGCAGGTTGTTTACATTCATGTCTGGTAACTATCATAGCGTTCTTGTTACAAAGAGATTCTTCCTGTAGAGAATGCTTCCTGTCCCTGCTAAAAGGTCAGGAAACCCCCCAAGGATATATATAGGATGTGTTACAGGAGGTTGAGAGGAGAGTGTGGCCAGCCTCATGCTGTGCAGGACAGAGGTGCTTATTTTGTGCTGTATCCATCCAGATTGAAAAGAGACAAGTGTTACTGCACTGTGTAGCTCACTGTTTGTTATATTACTCTCACTTCCAGGTGAGCACTCCTGTGTGGGAATCAGAGATATCTGATAGAGGCTTCTCTGATTCATTGAAACTGTCTGCTTGCATAATGCAATATATTTGGGCTATTCTCAAGTGTATGAGATCAAAGCTCAACTTTATTATAACCTATAAAGCGACTGGTTTGTGTTGAAGTTTATATCTACCACTTTAATATTTAAAGCTACAGTTTCCCTTTTTTGTCTGGGGGGCTCCTAGCTAATATTAGCCTAGTGAACAGTAAACAGCTCAGGGTAGCGACAGGATAGGCTTCCGATGGCCATTTAGATAGGTAGAGGCCCGGTAGCATTGATAGCCTATAGTCAGGTTAGGAACCAAGAGATAGGCTAGATAGGCCTGATTTGGCTTGCAGGTGGTGCGTTCCAGACTTCTTCACCATCGGTGTGTAATTAGTTTGTACACGTGTCCCCAGGAAGCCATCGCTCCACAGATGCGTCAGCGTTTGTTCTCTCAAGCTGGATTGTGTTACGCCTTACAGGTCAGCTCATCAGGGGCCCCTGCAACTGAACTGTGCCACAGTGCTTAATTGGAGGTATTGGTGGTAAAGGCCTTTAGTTATATATCCAGATATATATAGATACATACTATATATACACCGTTTTTTTTTTTTTTACACCTATCTACATCCTTCCTGTTATTGCTTTGGTTGTATGTAATGCCATCACTTTATCATATATAAAGTTATACTAATCACCTGCTGGTATGTCTGCATATCTTTACTCATAGAAATCTATGCTGGGTGTATTAGTACTATGGCTGTCAGCTATTTTGGGTGAGTTACTACTTATTGTCCTAGAATGGGATCACCTCTACATACGCTGGAGCCCTGTTCTAGGTGGAGGCACTGCCAATCATATATTCATAGTCCACTCTTCCTTTAGCGAAGGCTATAGCTCCTTTGGTTACCTGCTGGTTAGCGCCATAGCCTGTGTGGAGGAGAGGACAACTTCATTTGACCCCCCCTATAACAGGGCTACACAGCAATGTACAGAGACATCCTTGATGAAACCTGCAACAGCTTGCTGCCATAACCCCGGTATCTTTATTTACAGATTCGATATGGGATCACTTTTCTAGGCGGTGGGAGAGGTGCCACCCCTTGCTGTTTACCAGTCATTTTCCGGGAAAACAAAGAAGCAAAACTTGATCTGATCTGATCGATGGCTGGGCAGGAAGACAAGTGAGGGCAAGATTTTTCTTAACCACTTCTGGACCGGAAGATTTTTCCCCTTAACCATTTCCCGACCACCCGTCACCTTTTTACTGCATTAGGGTGGCTTGGGGAATGCCAATGCGTGGGTCAGGCGGCTCCGATTGCCGCCTGACACCCATGATCGCTCCCCGCTGAGAGAGAAGGGCGGTCGGCTGTTGTAAACACAGCCGACCGTCCTTCTTCCTGGGATGATCCCAGAGCTCATATGATCCTGCTATATAGAATCACATGTCTCTATGGTCATCTCAGAAGCCACACCCCACCCACAGTTAGAATCACTCCCCTAGGGTCACATTTAACCCCTTGATCACCTATACTGTTAACCCCTTCCCTGCCAGTGTCATTATTACAGTAACAGTGCATATTTTTAGTAATGTCACTGGTACCCCCAAAAGTGTCAAAAATGTCAGTTAGGGGTCCGATCTGTCCGCCGCAATGTCGCAGTCCCACAAAAAATCGCAGATCGCCACCACTAGTAAAAAAAAAAAAACAATAAAAATCAAATAAATCTTTCCCATTGTTAGTAGATGTGATAACTTTTGTGCAAGCCAATCAAAATACGCTTATTGCGATTTTTTTTTTTCTTTACCAAAAATATGTAACAGAAAACAAATTGGCCTAAAATGTTAAAAAAATTAGATTTTTACATTTTTTTTATGAGAATGTCATATAGCAGAATGTGAAAAATATTGTTTTTTTTTTTCAAAATTGTCGCTATTTTTTGTTTAAAGCGCAAAAAATAAAGATGTTCAAAAGGTGATCAAATACCACTAAAAGAAAGCTCTATTTGTGGGGGAAAAAAGGACGTCCATTTTATTTGGGTACAGCGTCGCACGTGCAATAGTCCATTAAAATAACGCAGTGCCGAATCGCAAAATAGGGCCTGGTCATTAAGGGGGCAAATGCTTCCGGTCTTAACGTGGTTAATGACCAGGCTATTTTTTACGATTCGGCACTGCGTTATTTTAACTGACAATTGCGCAGTTGTGCGATGCTGTCCCCAAATAAAACTGATGTCCTTTTTTTCCCCCACAAATAGAGCTTTTAGTATTTGATAACCTCTGCAATTTTTTAATTTTTGCTCTATAAACAAAAAAGCGACAATTCTGAAAAAAAAAAAACAATATTTTTCACTTGCGCTATATAACATTACCAATAAAATAAAAAAAAAAAAAAAAAAAAAACAATTTTTTTTCTTCCTTTTAGGCCAATTTGTATTCTGCTACATATTTTTGGTAAAAAAAAAAATCCCAATAAGCATATTTTGATCAAAAGTTATCGCGTCTACAAACTAGGGGAAAGATTTATGTCATTTTTTATATTTATTTTTTTTACTAGTAATGACTGTGATCAGCGATTTTTAGCAGAACTGCGACAGACAGATCAAGCCCTTAACCACTTGCCGACTGCGCACAGTATATTTACTGCGGCAGTCAGCCCCGGCCAGGCAGAGTGACGTAGGTCTACGTCGCTCGCCTGTCACTCCTTCTAGAGCCAATAGCGGGCGGGCGCGCGCCCGCTGAGGCACGCGCCCGCCTCGGCTCGTTCACGGAGGAGTGCGGGAGTGTGACTAGCGGACCCGATGTCCGCCGGTCACACAACGATCGCCGGTACAGCGGGAGAAAGACAGAGCGGCTTATGTAAACAAGCCGCCTGTCAGTTCTCCCTGTGTAAAAGTGAAGATCAGACAGTTCTACTATGTAGAACTCTTGATCTTTGTTTTTACACCAATAGCAATGTCCCTGCACAGTTAGAATCACGCCCCTAGGACACACTTAACCCCTCCCTGTCCAATACTGTTAACCCCTTCCCTGCCAGTGTCATTTTTGCAGTAACAGTGCATATGTATAGCACTAATTACTGCAGTAATGTCACTGGTACCCCCAAAAGTGTCAAAAATGTCAGTCAAGGGTCCGATCTGTCCGCCGCAATGTCGCAGTACCGCAAAAAAATCGCAGATCGCCGCCATTACTCGTTAAAAAAAAAAACACCAAAAATTACAAAAATCTTTCCCTTTGTTAGTAAACGCGATAACTTTTGCGCAAACCAATCAAAATACGCTTTTTGCGTTTTTTTTTACCAAACATAGGTAGCGTAAAACAAATTGGCCGAAAATGTTAAAAAATTTTGATTTTTACATTTTTTTGGGGGGGAATTTCATATAAAAAAAAGTGAAAAATATTGTTGTTTTTGCAAAAATTACGCTTTTTTTTGTTTATAGCGCGTGATCAAAAAATCGCACAGGTGATCAAATACCACCAAAAGAAAGCTCTGTTTGTGGGAAAAAAAGGACGTAAAAATTCGTTTAGGTACAGCGTCGCACGACCGCGCAATTGTCCGTTAAAGTCACGCAGTAAAAAAATCGCAAAAAACCCCCTGGTCTTTTAGCAGGAAAATCCTCCGGTGGTAAAGTGGTTAACTAACATTTTTGACACTTTTGGGGGGACCAGTGACATTACTACAGTAATCAGTGCTAAAAATATGCACTGTTATTATATTAATGACACTGGCAGGGAAGGGGTTAACACAGGGGCGATCAAAGGGTTAAATGTGAGCCTAGGGGGTGTTTTCTAACTGTGAGGGGGATAGTCTTATGGAATCAACAGAGACCTGTGTTCCTAAATAGGAGGAACACAGGAGCTCTGTATTGATTCCTGAGAGAACAACGGTCTGCTGTGCTTACAGCAGTAGACCGCCGTTCTCTCTCCACGGAGAGCGATCGTGAGTGCCCGGCGGCAATTGCGGCTGCCGGCCCTGTGAATCAGCTTCCCCGCTGGTGAATGGGGGCGTGCAGGCGCCCACGGATCGCTCCCACGCACCCCGCACAGGTGCGGCGATTCGAGGGAACCTGCTGACCTGCCGCCGTATATCGAAGGTGGCTGGTTGGCAAGTGGTTAAAATTAAAATGACAATTTAATTTTTGCGATTAAAAGTAAATGAGATTTGAGGTCTTTTTGACCCTAGATCTCTCAAAAAAGAGGACCTGTCATGCTTATTTCTATTACAAGGGATGTTTACCAGACCGCCTCTGTAACTCTAAACAGTTAACCTATAACATTTTTTAAAGCGTCGCCTATTGAGATTTTTAAGTACCGTAGTTTGTCACCATTCCACGAGCGTGCACAATGTTAAAGAGTGACATGTTATGTATCTATTTAGTCGGCATAACATCATCTTACACATTATACAAAAACATTACTTTACTGTTTTTTTTAAAAATTCATTAAAGTGTATTTTTTCAAAAAAATTGCGTTTGAAAGACCGTTGTGCAAATACAATAAAATATTGCATCGGCCACCATTTTATTCTCCAGGGTATAATGTTTGGGGGGTTCTAGGTATTTTTTAGCACAAAATACTGAATTAAACTTGTAAACAACAAATGTCAGGAAAACCCAGGGTCAGCAAGTGGTTACAAAAAAAACCCCCAAAAATATTTACTGATTTATCTGTGTGTTTCAAGAAGCCCAACTGACATCTGTGTATTGGGTGCTCCACAGATCTATGTACTGGATTTTTGCAGAGTGCAGAGTGAAAATTAAGCTCTCTTAAAATTGCTGTGGAATGTGGCAGTTGGAGTTGAAATTTGAATCTGATTGGCTGAGGGGGGCACTGACAGTTGGCATTCTTGTAAACATCACATGACCTGAGCTCTAGCTACCCTGCTGGTATCCTAGCAACGATGTCACAGCTCACAGCCAGCCTTTATAAGGAGCTCCCGCAGCTGAATCTGGCGGTTTGGTTTTGCTAGAGGTAGTGAACACATCGCTTTTCTAGTGCTCTGTGCGTTTTCATTGTAATTCATCAGAATGAAGATGAAAACGAGAAACCAAACTCTCAGATTTCACCCATATAAGATCAGGGATGAGATTACTTGGAAATTCATCCAAGAACATTCTGTGGATGATATGGATAAGCTCACTTTATTACATCATAGTGAGTTAAAGATGGAGACAACTCCACACCCCAAAAATGGGGAAAACAAACATGGGAACTCTGATGAGGGGAGGAATTCTGGAGAGAGAAAGAGTTCCATGGAGAAGAATGACAAGACCAGAGGAAAGAAGAGGAGAAGAGATGATGAATCCGACCAATCTTCTGATGAAGAAAGGATTGCAAAAAAGGGAAGATTTGATGCTGTACCGAGTTGGGCCAAAGTAATACTGGGCATGACATATACTGCCATATTGCCCAAGTGGAACAACAAGAGACCAGCATCTGATACGATTTTCCCTGCACCTCCGAATAAGAAACCGATGACCATCACAGATGAGACAAGTAAGAATGATGAGAACAATTGCATAAAATAGAACACAATTGTCACTGTTTAGATATTTTATCAGGGATAGGGACAATAGTTAGGCCAATGCAGGGGTGCATTGCTATATCAATTTTCTGTTGATAGAAAGCCCCTTAGAGCGTGTTTCTGTTAGAAAGCTAACACAGCCTGAGTAGACCTGCGCTTTCAATGTGAAGATTTGCTACATTATAGGGAACATTTAGAAAAAGTAATTGCACCCAAGTAGTACCCAGAAAGATTTAGCTTTTAGATTTAGCGATTTGGCCTCTTTATAACCACCTCGATTTCTTCTACAATATGCAGCAAATCTGGCAGAATCATTTTATAACAAGTTTACAGCTTCTACTGCAGCCTTGAGTTTGATTTGAAAGATTTAGCCTTAATAATAAGGCCAGCTACAGCGCTTGCTGAATAAACCCTAGTGGTGAAATCCAGTAATGGTTCACTAAATTTGATAAGTTAAAAATTACAAATAATATAGGACAAGTATTATATAACAGTGACTTTTACAAATAAAAGTAATCGGAATTAATCAATATAAAATAATAATAAACATATGGTGAATAATCAATTATGGGTGTATCAAGTCCATAGAAAATAGGGGACTGGTTGTGCCCAAACAGTTCAAATGATGAAGTCCTTGAGTGATTGTGTTTATCCAATAGCTTCAAAAGTGCATAATTTCTGTGACATCGGTGAACTGTTTGGGCACAACCAGTCACCTATTTTCTATGGACTGGATACACCCATAATTGATTTTTCACCATATGTTTATTATTATTTTATATTGATTAATTCCGATTACTTTTATTTGTAAAAGTCACTGTTATTTATACTTGTCATATATTATTTGTAATTTTTAACTTATAACATTTAGTGAACCATTACTAGATTTCACCACTAGGGTTTATTTAGCAAGCGCTGTAGCTGGCCTTATTATTAACCACTTAAGCCCTGGAAGATTTTACCCCCTTCCTGACCAGGCCCTATTTTGCGATTCGGCACTGCGTGACTTTAACGGACAATTGCGCGGTCGTGCGACGCTGTACCTTAACGAAATTGAAGTCCTTTTTTTTCCACAAACAGAGCTTTCTTTTGGTGGTATTTGATCACCTGTGCGATTTTTACTTTTTGCGCTATAAACAAAAAAATAGCGTATATTTTGAAAAAATAACAATATTTTTCACATTTTTTTATATGAAATTCCCCCAAAAAATGTAAAAATCAAAATTTTTTAACATTTTAGGCCAATTTGTTTTCTGCTACATATGTTTGGTAAAAAAAAAAAAAATCGCAATAAGCGTATTTTGATTGGTTTGCGTAAAAGTTATTGCGTTTACTAACTAAGGGAAAGATTTTTGTCATTTTTGGTGTTTTTTTTTTTTTAACGAGTAATGGCGGCGATCTGCGTTTTTTTTTTGCGGGACTGCGACATTGCGGCGGACAGATCGGACCCTTGACTGACATTTTTGACACTTTTGGGGATACCAGTGACATTACTGCAGTAATCATTGCTATACATATGCACTGTTACTGTAAAAATGACACTGGCAGGGAAGGGGTTAACTTTATTGGTGATGCAGGGGTTAAGTGTGTCCCTAGGGGCATGCTTCTAACTGTAAAGGGGTGTGGCTAGTGATGTATAAAACAGAGACATACGATCCTACATAGCAGGACCGTATGATCTCTGTTCTTACACAGGGAAGAATGACAGGCGGCTTTTTTTACATTAGCCGCCTGCCTTTCTCCTTCTCCACGGGGAGATCGCGAGTGACCGGCGGACATCGGGTCCGCCGGTCACACGCGCGGGGATGTTAGGGAGCGAGTGGGGGCGGGAGCGCACCCGCCCCCTAGAGCCTCACAGGCGAGCGACATAGTCCTACGTCACTTTGCCTGTGAGGGGCTGACCGCCACACGGTTTGGCAAGTGGTTAAGGCTAAATCTTTTATTTATCCCTTTACTCTATAGCAGCTGCTGCACCTTATACTATACATCAGAATTGCTAGATTATTCTTTGGCGCGTGGAATATACCTTGGTATATTTTGATATAAACCTGGTTATATGTTTTCATACTTGAGTTTGTTTTGCCTCTTCGACTGCCATGATGTACAGGTCATATTCTTGATAAAGGAAAAGGAATTGGCAGCACTCCGGGTTGAGTCAAAATCCAGATTTATTGACTGGACATCCAAATAATGACAATCGTGACAAGGTAGACGCGTTTCACACACTGACTGCGTGCTTAATCATATAAGTCATATTCTTGCAGGTCATAGTTAAAAAGTCAACTACTGTAACTACGCACGTCACTATAAATCTTTCACAAATGAAAACATGCTGCAATCTATGTTGAAACATAAAGCAATTTCACTTTATTTGGCCAAACTACTTAGCATCAGGGAGTCGTGGTAAACAGGAATATCTCTTTTCCATGTGCTTTCCACCATTGTCAGTGTTTTGTGAAGTAGGTTTTCTATTGCTGTAATTTAATAAAATGTCATAATTTCTATTTATCTTATAGTCAGCGAGACAGTCGACAAGGCAGTCAGCGAGACAGTCGACAAGGCAGTCAGCGAGACAGTCGACAATGCAGTCAGCGAGACAGTCGACAAGGCAGTCAGCGAGACAGTCGACAAGGCAGTCAGCGAGACAGTCGACAAGGCAGTCAGCGAGACAGTCAACAAGGCAGTCAGCGAGACAGTCGACAAGGCAGTCAGCGAGACAGTCGACAAGGCAGTCAGCGAGACAGTCGACAAGGCAGTCAGCGAGACAGACGACAAGGCAGTCAGCGAGACAGACGACAAGGCAGTCAGCGAGACAGTCAACAAGGCAGTCAGCGAGACAGTCGACAAGGCAGTCAGCGAGACAGACAACAAGGCAGTCAACGAGACAGTCAACAAGGCAGTCTGCGAGACAGTCAACGATACAGTCTGCAGAGAGACAGTTCATGAGGTTGTCAGTGAGCCAATCAACCAGGCCATCAGAGAGCCAGTCATCGAGCTTGTCAGCAAGCCAGTCATCGAGCTTGTCAGCAAGCCAGTCATCGAGCTTGTCAGCAAGCCAGTCAGCAAACTTGTCAGTAAGCCAGGCAAGCTTATCAGAAAGCAAGTTGACGAGCTTGTCAGCAAGCCAGTCAACAAGGCAGTCGGGGATAAGCCCCGCACCAACGTAGGATGCAGTCCACCAGCCGCCTTTAACCTTGACAGCTTCACCTTCCATAAAATACTTGGTCAAGGTAGTTACGGAAAAGTAAGTAATCAAAGACATATGAACAGCAGGTTTATTGTATTGCGAGTTGGTGGTTATTAATATTGTCAGTTGGCTAACAGCAGGCTATAGGTGGAGGTCACACCACTGTATTCCTTACCACTTCCCATTTACACTACACGCACTGAGCTGTGTTACTCAATAATAAACTGAAATCTATTGTTTCCAGTAGGACCAGTTTACACCAGCGTGATGCGTTAGTGTGCGCTCAATGAAATTGCAACATAATGTGTGTAATGAAATGTGCTTTAAGAAAGGTACAATAAAGTTATTTTACACCATTGTTAAAAAAAAAAACATGCCAACGCACAGCATCTCAAATGTGTTTAGTGTGTGTTAAATGAATGCAAAGCGAGTGGAGTGAATCCAGCCTAAATTCTTGTTAGTGGTGTACTGTGTGTTGGGGGTGTAATACACATAAAGCAGCTCAACACAATTACAAATCCTTTGGTAGATAAGGCAATAAGCTAATGTGTATTGAAACTGTATTCAGCAGATTGTATAGAGTTTAGCATCAGAGCTTCATAGAATTTAGCCCCAATATAGGAATGCTGAATACAAACCTAAGAGTGAGTGCTGGCTGTAAATTTCTCTAAGTTTACTAAAAGCCGTACTGCAGCCTGCTAAAAGTCTATTTAAAGCTATCCCCATTCACTACCAATCTAGAAGTTAGTAACTAACAGTCAAAACCACTTACAACTTGCTAAAAGCCTGCTGAGTTCATGCTTTATAAACTAGTGCTTTCAAGCTAAGACTAACAATTGTAGCCAGGTTGGGGGTTGCTGCTGGGGACCCAGAGGTAACCTTTTCAGAACCTGGTGCTGAATTAGCTCTAATCATTTGTGTCCTGTGTTTTTTTTTAGGTCGCCCTGGCATCCCATCCTGCCACTGACAAGAAACTGGCAGTCAAGGTGGTAAAGAAAAGGCAATTATTGAAAGAAAATCCTAAAAGTGTCCTTATAGAGAGAAAAATACTTGAAGAAGTTGGAGAGAGTCCATTTTGTACACACGCCTACGGAACCTTCCAGTCAGAAGTAAGTGTCAAATTCCTATCAATCACTCATCAAATCACATCCATATTATCCATTTGATCTCTTAGTCCAGCACAGACCTAGAAACAAATCCCCAAACCAGAAAAACATTACGAATGGTCCAGCTTCAGAGGCTCGGACATGAGAGAATTATGGCAGTTGAAAAGAATGTTGGGAATTCTGGTTCTCCCTGGCTGTCTTGCTCTTACTTTGGCTTTGCTGTCACTGACTTGGATCAGGTATAGCCCCTGTACTTCTCTCATGACAAAGTCACTGTAATGGCAGCCCGGTAGGACATGTTTGCATGTTATGTGGATCTGTATATTGCTTTCCCAATGAGGAAAGATGTTCAACATATATGTAAAGTTCCTGCCAAGCATCATATTTTGAAATGAATGTGAACTTAGATTTAAAGTGTATGTAAACCCAATACTGACCATCTCTTGTTTGTTCCCACATGGTCTATGAAATATACAAATCAAAGCATTTTGTTACAACCGTTTCAGGACAGAAAAATACCTGTTAATCCTGCCAGAAATCCAGCGCTGTCCTGTTTTATCATAAGCCCAATGTTTCTCCATTTTTGCCAAAACACAAACCTCCCATCCACTTTACCTTTTTTTAACATATATATTTCTCTCTTTTACAGGAAGATCTCTTCTTTGTTATGGAATACATGAGAGGAGGAGAACTAGCCGACCTGATCAAGTCTTCTGCTCCATTATCAACTGCTGCAATAAGGTAAGACTCAAAAAGATGCATTCATACCTGCACCATGCAGTGTGTTTATTTTGCACTTTTTTGCATTTTTGTTCTGCAACAGCACAGGGCAGCATTGGCTGTCCTGCTTGTACCAAATGTGCCAAAGTAACTCATGGACTTTTTTTTGACAGTGAGCCTCATGCACTTTTGAAGGATTTGCATATATATAATAAATTTTAATTAAAAAAAAAATAAATAAAAAAAGCGCAGCCACACCGACCCACCTCAATAAGCAACTCTGCTGCCCCATCCGGACACATACACTTCTGCCTTAAACCCCTTCATTTAGCCGTTAGCAAAGTACACTGTAATTCCATTTTGTAGAGATCAATCTCACATGATCACATACTGCTTCAATCAAATGTGACTAATCCCTATAAGATACTACTGCATGCTACTTGTATAGCTAATTCCATTAGGGAGCTGTTTGGCCACCCTGATGAATGGTCAGTTGCTACTCCTAGTGATTGGTCACTAGCATGTTATGATCTGCTAAAAATCTCCTGTATACCTGCCAGAAAATGAATAAGGGCTCTTTCACATGGTCCGCCTCCATAGGCGGATCCGTGCTGCTCAGCGGGGATCGATCCGCCGATCTCCGCTGAGCCGGCGGATGACAGCTCCGTCTCCGCTTGCAGTGCGGAGAGGGAGGTGTCAGAGCCCCAGCTGTTCTCTATGGGGGATCGGATGAGAGCGGACCGCCTATCCACTCTCATCTGATCCGATCCGATCCCCAGGACGGATGGAAAATAGGGTTTCCATCCGTCCGGATTTCACGGACAGGATCGGATCCGGATGGCAGCGGGTGTCAGCGGACATGTCACCGCTGACATCCGCTGCTCCATAGGGCTGAATGGGCATCCGATCAGATCCACCTAAAAAACTGACAGGCGGATCTGATCGGAACGCCCGTGTGAAAGAGCCCTTAGTTTATCTTAGGCCCCTTTCATACATACGGTCCAGTTCAATTCATCAGTTCAGTCACGTCAAAATGTATCAGTTTTTGCATCCGTTTTTCATCCGTTTTTTTACATCCACTACCAATGCAAAAATGGACGAAAAACGGACCATCCGCTTCCGTCAATATCTGTTTTTTTTGACGGATGAAAAATAGGGCATTCATCCATTCCAAAAAATGGACATTGACAGAAGCGGATGAAAACGGATGTTAACGGATGATCATCCGTTGTCATCCGTTTTTTTATAGCGATGCATTGATGTCTGTTTTTCACCCGTCAACGAATGGATGAAAAATTGACAAATGGACCGTATGTGTGAAAGGGGCCTAAGGCTCGGACGAAAAACGGATGTAAACGGACAAACGGTGCGTTTTTCATCCATTTTTGCATTGGTAGTGGAAGTAAAGAAAAACGGATGAAAAAACGGATGCAAAACAGATGAAAAACGGATGCAAAAACGGATGAACAACTAAAACATTTTGACGTGACTGAACTGATGAACTGAACTGACCATATGTGTGAAAGGGCCCTTAGTGTGCAAGGCTGTATCTTCAACCCAGCACAATCAATGTTCCAACCCGACAGATCTCAGCCAGTGAGTGTAAGCTACCACAGGCATGAGATTTTTGGTCAGATCAGGTGACTATTATCCAATCTGTATGGGCTGGTTTATGACCAATGAATGTATTATCCCAAAAACTGAACAGTGTCTAACATTCCTTTCTATGACTTGCACGGCTTGGAAGAAATCATCTGATAATCATTTTTTTTACTTATTCTGTGAGACATTTCATATTAATAGATCTTTTCTCCTTTTTTTTACAGATTTATTGCTGCGGAACTTCTCTGTGCTTTACAATATCTGCACGGACGTGGTATCATTCATAGGTAAGTGTTTCCATATTGATCTTACTTCCATATTTGCCATTCTTTATTAAAGGACAACACCACCCAACACTGGTATTCTAGTTGTGGATGGGTGTACAAGGGGTGAATTGCCCACTGCTTGTTCTGTCTCCTGCTGCTGGAGCTTTTCTGCATCGAAGTGAGGGAGCCTCACTTCCCCATACTGCATATATTTCAATTAAATACAAGCTAGGAATCTTTCTCATTATAACTGCAGTCATTGCAGATGTCCTCTTCTAACACGGCTCTATGTCCCATTCAGCAGCCCACAACGCCAGCCACAGGTGCAAAGCTTGTTCTGGGCCCCACCAACCCCCATAAACCAGTAGAAGAAACAATATTGAGGCACACTCCATCAATCTGCAATGTGTCTACAACTTTTATAAAGACTTCGATAGAAACACTCCCCAGGCTGTCTCATTCTAATAAGTATCGCCCCCTAGTGGGATTTAATCATACCCCACTATAAGGCCAAAATGAGACAGAGAAGAACAGCCTATGGAGTGTTTCTGCTCCTTTGTTTTTAATAAATATGTTAAAGCATTGCAGAATGACAGACTGGGACTTGACATGGTTTCTTCAACTGCACTAAGCTGGGAACTAAGCTCACAAGGTTCATGGTAAGATTCATAAAGTGGTGCAGAAAGTTAGTAGCGAAAGTTGGCGCCAATCTAAAACTGACCCTTAAGGGCCGGTTCACACTGGTGCGATGCGGAAAGGCTGCGAATTTGCAGCCTGTTCCCGCATCGCATCCGCACAAGAGGCAGTTCACACTGCTATATGTGATACGCAGGGGGTGTCAATTAAATGTTAACGACACCCCCAGTTTGATCGCATATCGCAGTGCGATCTGACAGTTCGCACAGGATCGGATTGCACAAGTGTGAACCACTGTGCGATCCGATCCTGATGCGGCTGAAAAAATGCCTCCTGTGCGTCTTTGGTGCAGTGCGAATTTCAACCATACAAAGTGTATGGCTGAATTCGCATCTGCACAGGAGATCTCATGTAATGAAGGAGCACATATGTGAACCGGCACTTAGTATTGGGTGAACTTCACTTTTAAACATTTGATCTGTAAACCTAACTCTCTCCTTTTATTTTACAGAGACTTGAAACCCGAGAACATACTGCTCGACAGCTCCGGCCATGTTAAAATTGCCGACTTTGGCCTTTCTAAAGTTGATGTGTTTGGATCCAAGCAAGTGTATAGTTGTGCCGGTACTCCAGGCTATATGGCCCCAGAAGTAAGTAGAAAACCACCCTTATTTTGCCCCTTTATTATGTTTATCAGCCATATCATTATAATGAAAGAACAAGAATTTTGGAGATGAAGGAAGCAGGGTCACAATGATTGTGACAAGTAGCCTAAAAGCCTAAAAAAAGACAAGGACCACACTGTGACCTGTCATTCCTACCAACTATATTTTAATGAGTATTTCTGCTCTGCGTATGGCTGATCATGTGCTTTATTTTATACTGACCTTTACTCTCTCTTTTATCAGGTTTATTATGGAAAACCCTACGATGCTATGGCAGACTATTATTCACTTGGTGTCATCCTGTTCCAAATGGCCACAGGAGCAGATCCAGAATCAGTCAGATCCAGGCAATACTTCTATCCAAGGAATATTCACCCTTACCTTCAAGATGTCATTGAGCGAGTAAGTATAGATAGTCTAGAATTATCCAAGAGCTATGTGTCCTAAGTCTTGTTTAAGTAAAAAGGGTCTTCTGCATTGAAGAGAGAAGCTTGCAGAAAGTTCTCTAGCATCTAGTACATTACCAGGTCCTGTATGTCAGGAACCCGGTCCCTCACTGTGCTTTGTGATTCCTTTCCCCTGCTCCCACCTCATTACTATGTGCTGTAGTGGAAGGAGTTTGAGTCAAAAAGCACAGAGGGGGTATCTGACTTCTGGAAGCAGGCCCGGACTGGCCATAGGGCAAACCGGGTATGTGCCCGGTGGGCTGCGGCTGTCGGGGGCCGCATGTCATTCTGGCTCCCGACTACCTAGACAGCAGCTTAGGTCGGTGTAGCTCTCCCATCCTCTCTGCGGCAGCCTCCGCGGAGAGGGCTGCATGTCCTTTTGGCAGTCTCACTCCCCACACCAGCTGGGCTGCTCCCTGGTCTGGCACCACTCACCCTGCTTTACCGTGGTTGGCCTCCTATTCAGTTCAGGGCAGGCCAGAGCCAGGCTAGCAGAGCCAGGGGGCGGGATATTAGGTGTCAGCAGGTGACCGTGAAGGGGGGAGGGGCTGGAGGAGACCCCTTCAGCCTCATGATAGGAAAAGTTTCTCTGCACCTGCAGACACCAGGGCCTGGACTGCTGACAGAGTAAGTGCCACTATGCCAGCCTCTGCCTGATCCCATCTCTCCCACTGCCATCACTCTGCCTGATCCCATCCATCCCTAACACTGCCATCACTCTGCCTGATCCCATCTCTCCCACTGCCATCACTCTGCCTTATCCCATCTCTCCCACTGCCATCACTCTGCCTGATCCAATCCATCCCTCTCACTGCCATCACTCTGCCTGATCCCATCCATTCCTCCCACTGCCATCACTCTGCCTGATCCCATCCATCCCTCCCACTGCCATCACTCTACCTGATCCCATCCATCCCTCCCAGTGCCATCACTTTGCCTGATCCCATCCATCCCTCCCACTGCCATCACTCTGCCTGATCCCATCCATCCCTCCCACTGCCATCACTCTGCCTGATCCCATCTCTCCCACTGCCATCACTCTGCCTGATCCCATCCATCCCTCCCACTGCCATCACTCTGCATGATCACATCCATCCCTCCCACTGCCATCACTCTGCCTGATCCCATCTCTCCCACTGCCATCACTCTGCCTGATCCCATCTCTCCCACTGCCATCACTCTGCCTGATCCCATCCATCCCTCCCACAGCCATCACTCTGCCTGATCCCATCCATCCCTCCCACTGCCATCACTCTGCCTGATCCAATCCATCCCTCCCACTGCCATCACTCTGCCTGATCCCATCCATCCCTCCCACTGCCATCACTCTGCCTGATCCCATCTCTCCCACTGCCATCACTCTGCCTGATCCCATCCATCCCTCCCACTGCCATCACTCTGCCTGATCCCATCCATCCCTCCCACTGCCATCACTCTGCCTGATCCCATCTCTCCCACTGCCATCACTCTGCCTGATCCCATCCATCCCTCCCACTGCCATCACTCTGCCTGATCCCATCCATCCCTCCCACTGCCATCACTCTGCCTGATCCCATCCATCCCTCCCACTGCCATCACTCTGCCTGATCCCATCCATCCCTCCCACTGTCATCAGTCTGCCTGATCCCATCCATCCCTCCCACTGCCATCACTCTGCCTGATCCAATCCATCCCTCCCACTGCCATCACTCGGCCTGATCCCATCCATCCCTCCCACTGCCATCACTCTGCCTGATCCAATCCATCCCTCCCACTGCCATCACTCTGCCTGATCCCATCCATCCCTCCCACTGCCATCACTCTGCCTGATCCAATCCATCCCTCTGCCTGATCCCATCTCTCCCACTGCCATCACTCTGCCTGATCCCATCCATCCCTCCCACTGCCATCACTCTGCCTGATCCCATCTCTCCCACTGCCATCACTCTGCCTGATCCCATCCATCCCTCCCACTGCCATCACTCTGCCTGATCCCATCTCTCCCACTGCCATCACTCTGCCTGATCCCATCCACCCCTCCCACTGCCATTCCTCTGCCTGATCCCATCCATCCCTCCCACTGCCACCACTCTGCCTGATCCCATCCATCCCTCCCACTGCCATCACTCTGCCTGATCCCATCCATCCCTCCCACTGCCATCACTCTGCCTGATCCCGTCCATTCCTCCCACTGCCATCACTCTGTCTGATCCCATCCATCCCTCCCACTGCCATCACTCTGCATGATCCCATCCATCCCTCCCACTGCCATCACTCTGCCTGATCCCATCCATCCCTCCCTCCCACTGCCATCACTCTGTCTGTCTATATTTTTAATTTACCCTCAAATTACCTGTTATCTCTTAGCCTGGGTTCACACTAAATGCGGACTGCATCTAAATAGCAACCTGTTAATGTAAACAGACTGCGGAGTGTATGTTAGGTTAACGACATGCCGCAATCGGTTTTCAAAACGCAGCGCGATTTGCAGAATCGGATCGCATGGGTGTGCATACTAAATATAACTAAGAAACAGAGAAACTGGTAGTTGTTCATCATTGCTCATTTTGTTTAAAAAAAATGGGCTGCTCAGCCTAAAATGCCCGGGCCTATTTTTTGTCCCAGTCCGGGCCTGTCTGGAAGTGTTAAATACAGATTTTAAGGCAGGATATTCACCACACAGGAGGTCAGCATTACATCTGAACTACCCATGTGACATCCTGAAAACATAAGCTGTTGCAGGAACTTATAGACTGGTTCAGGAATGCTATCTTAACCACTTTAACACTAGCCACTGTGCTGCTACTGCAGCAAAGTGGCTCTTGTAGGTCTGACGACGTAGACCTACGTCGCCAGACTCCTCCCCCTGTAGGCGCCGCTGCTCTGCCCCGATCGTCGGGGAATCCAGTTTGGAGATCCGCCCGCCTGTGTAAACAGAGCGGGCGGATCTCCTAAGTGACAGGGAGTGACAGATCGGAGTGTTCAGCATAGCTGAACATCCGATCTGTCCCTGGCTCACTCAGTCACCTCCCCCCCCACACGTTAGTAAGCACCAGGCATACATTAACCCCTCCCTCTCCAATAAAATTAACCCCTTCCCTGCCAGTGTCATTTTTACAGTAACAGTGCATATTTATAGCACTGATTACTGCAGTAATGTCACTGGTACCCCCAAATGTGTCAAAAATGTCAGTCAAGGGTCCGATCTGTCCGCCGCAATGTGGCAGTCCTGCAAAAAAAAAAAAAAAATCGCAGATCGCCGCCATTACTCGTTAAAAAAAAAACCCACCAAAAATGACATAAATCTTTCCCTTAGTTAGTAAACGCAATAACTTTTGCGCAAACCAATCAAAATACGCTTATTGCGATTTTTTTTACCAAACATGGGTAGCAGAAAACAAATTGGCCAAAAATTTAAAAAAAAAATTGGTTTTTACATCTTTTTTGGGGGGAATTTCATATAAAAAAACGTTAAAAATATTGTTATTTTTTCAAAATAAACGCTCTTTTTTTGTTTATACCAAAAGAAAGCTCTGTTTGTGGGAAAAAAAGGACGTAAATTTTGTTTGGGTACGGCGTCGCATGACCGCGCAATTGTCAGTTAAAGTCGCACAGCGCCGAATCGCAAAAAGTGGCCCAGACGTAAGACAGCAAAATGCTCTAGTGGTAAAGTGGTTAAATCCTTCCAGCAGACGTATCTTAATTTAAAACTACACTAAGGAATGAAAATATGATATTCTGAGCAGTTTGTTTATTTTAAAAATAGCCGACACTAAACTGGCTGATTTATCATTTTCTGTTAGTAACAATCTACTTTATGCTAAATTTCATATCTTTTTTGTTACAGCTTCTTGCAACACATCCGCGAGATCGCTTTTGGGCAGTGAGAAGACTGCGAGAACACCCTTTCTTTGGATCAATTGACTGGAAGAAGCTGGAGGAAGGAAAGGTCACCCCACCAATGTGGATGCCAGAAGTAAGTCCATTGGAAGTATAATTTATATAATGAGTGCACATACAGGGAGATCATTTCATAGGGAGCTGCATTCAGTCACTAGGAATTGCAGAATATTTCTAAACTGCAATATATATATATATATATATATATATATATATATATATATATATATATATACACACACACACATGTATATATTGCACTTGCACCCCACTGCTATTTGTTTATTATAAAATATAATTTTAGGTTCATAGAAGAATCAAAATATCAACTATAATGGTAACATTAGGTAGTGTAGAGTTACATATGAAAATAAAGCTCCTGATTGGTATGTCTTGTATTGAATGATAGATCTGATTTATGTATTTTCTCATTGCAGTGCCCAGAAATAGATACAAATGAGCAAATTGAATTGGAGAAACTGATTCCCTACAGAAGAAAGGAAGAGAGAAGAATTGCATATAAGCATCAGAGATTGTTTGATGGCTTCAGCTTTACAAGCAAGAAATGGAGAAAGATGCTGAATAGGAAATAAAAGAATGAGGACTCATTGTCAGGATGCATATGCCAGCAGACTAGATAACTCCTCTGGACAAATGTTTGGGCATAGGCTAAAACATATTCCCTTTCATGCACTTAAGAATTGGGCACTGGCTAATAACTATGCACATGAGCGAACTCGTGTGTGCACACGTGCCGTCGCGCATGGTTGCCAGAATATTGTGCCTTCACCAGCCAATATCTCGCTTGTCTCTCCTGCTGCCATCCGTATCTTTGCTATCATCCGTTATCGACATTTGGCTTGTTCATCGACTACGCTTTTGCTTAATCCCAACCTGCAACTATTCGTTACCGACCTTTGGCTACTCCTTGACTACGCTTCTGCTTGATCCCTATCTGCTATATCTGCTACTGGACCCTGGCTTGCTCACCTCCTGGTGGGGCGATCCTGAGGACCGCGATCTGGTGCTAACACGCAGCAAAATTCATCTCCACCATCAGGAGCTCTGGTGAACACCAGTTAGTACTTAGATTCCGCACCTCAGCAAGGGAATGAAGGCGACAACAGTCTGATCCCCGCCAGAATCAGAGGGCCATCCTTGCATGGATGGTTGAAAAAAAAAAAAAAAAACAAACAAACAAAAAAAAACCCCAACCCCCCCCCCCCCAAAGAAAAAAAAAAAAAAAAAAATTAGTTAGGATAAGATAGGATATATAGATAAGATAGGATATATAGATAAGTTAGGATATATAGATAAGTTAGGATATATACTGCTTTTACACGTTAACTGACCCTGGCCTGTTTACCGACGATGCCTTTGCCTGCCGTTTTAAAACAAGTTTTTGACTTCCAAGTGTACCGACCTTGGCCTGCTAATCGACCATGTTTTTTGCCTGCCACTTGGAATGATCTTTTGCCCTTCTACTTTAGTACACAGGGGTCTCACATATGTGAGGGGTTTCAGAATAGTGATTGGAGTATAGAAAAACTGTTTTTGGTTTTCTGTGTTCCCAGTACAGGGTCTGGAATCCGGAGGCTTCAAAGAGATTTGGGTGGGAGAAGCCTCTACCCCTGTCCCCATTCCTTTCTGACAGAGGCCTTAAGCTTGATGGTCCTTCCTGCTACCTGGACCAATGCTTTGGCTGTGCTGACAGTATCCCTGCTAAATGGACAAATTTGTGTGAAAAAAAAAGTTTTAATTTTCTTTCCACATTTTCAAAAAACTTGTGGAAAAAAAATGACGACATGTTAAAAAGACTCATAATGCCTCATAGAATATACATTGTGGTGTATGCTTTTCAAAATGGGGTCATTTTATGGGCGTTTCCTTTGTACTGGTGCTCCAGGGCCTTCAAAGTATGATAGGTCGTCATGAAATTAGATGTGTGTGAAATTAGAGTGCGGTCTAAGGTGAATTTCCCTCACAAACTTGGTCCCTTGAGCCAGAACCCAAGATCCTGTGACAGGACCAGATCACGGGTGACTGTTACTGTACGGGGAGTCTCAACACATGGGATTCTTTTACTGCAGAAATCCTCCGTCTGAATTGACGTCAACAGAGGCCGGTCTACCAACTGGTCCCTATTAGGTGACGGGTTCCCAAGAATTGGCAGAATAAAAGACCCATTCTGGTTCAAGGTAAGAGTGACTTATAATTTGGTTAGAGAGTCTGTGTATGTAGAAGTGTCTGTGTGAGAAGATCTTCATAAGAATACCAATATTTTTTAGTAGAACACAGAACTCTTAGAGAGTCTGTGTATGTCTGCGAGTTAACAAAAATATTGTGTATAAGTGTCTGTGTGAGAGACCTTAACTAACTCCGTGCGCACGTTAATATGGCCCAGAGATGTGTGAAACAAGAAGAAATAAGTGAGAATACCAAATATATGTTATCTGAATTTAAATAGAATAGGTTTATTGTGGTGTCTGCATCTTTAAGCGATAAACTTCTGAACTAAAAAAAAAAAAGGTATCAGCAGTGTCTGCCAGTGCATAGCAGCCTTCTAGTAAAGAATAGACACTGACACCATAATATTTAGTGCTTTGCTTAACTGTTGTTCTGTTTAAGATGGGTAAAGTCCCTGGTAAAGGACCTCTGCCCAATATACCTAAGCCCACAGTAGTCAAGATAGCAGAAAGAGTACCCTGGATCCATCTCTCACATTGTAAAAAGGCAAAGAATCTAGGGGCAGACCAGGGAACGCCCACAGAGTCTTCAGTGAAAGTCCGGCTACAAAGGGGGGTGACTCCAATAGGGACCACCCGTCTCAAACCCGGTGAAGAAACATGGCACAATATAGGCTCATAGGGGCGGTAAAACAGCTTAGGGAAAGACAACTGTTAGAACCAGGGTGCTTTATCAAAACATGGATGGGCGGATTCCTAATAGGGATAATGATAGTGGGAAGTATTATAGCATTAGCACTAATATTTTTGGATCTAAACTCTAGGACCCAAAAACAGGATAAAGGGTTACCCAAGAGAGAACTGCCAAAAATGCCCAATGGTGATCTAACCATCACCATAAGTGAAGGATCTATTATAGCAGTCAAATTTGTTGTTTGTCAGGTAACAGAATGCTCACGCAACTGGATATTTAGATATAGCAATTACAAAAAATATGTGTGTGGAACTGCCACCTGTTTTTCATGGTCTGAAGTATGGTGGATTACAGATTTAGATGGTTACCTAACCTCTTCAGCCCAGACTCCCCAACAAAAAAGTTTAGTGCAGCGTTTAAGTTTGCATAAACTGCCACCACAGGGGAATAGCTATAACCAACTGTTATTGGTTTTGAAAAATGCAACAAAGGAGTATTCAGGAACCTAGAGGTTAGGTATATATATACACCCCTTGGAAGAGATACAGTGGGAACAATACAAATTCAAGTACTTGGGAAAGGACAAGTTGCACTTTCAGTTATTAGCATGCTATTAATAAGGTTTTGTCCAGACTTGTTTAAAACTAATTTTATTTACAAAGAACAGTTAAGTATAGAAAGAGGGTTTGGGGATAAAAATTAGTGGGTAGAATCGGTCAGATGGACAACCAAAACCAAAGGGCTGGGAAATTGTATCTCATGTGCCAACTCAAGGCCCCAGCTAGCGACTGTTCCTTTCCTAACGGATGAAACAAACCTGATATGTATAATAATATGATATGATATGTATAATAATATGATATGATATGTATAATAATATGATATGATATGATATGTATAATAAGAAAGTTCAAGGAAAAACTCACAAACACTGAGTGTAGGGAAGAGCAAAGATTGTATTCAGTCACCAAGATGCAGAGCATACCCCCCTCTGTTAGGGCAGTCTCAGGAAATATTATCTGCTTTGTCAGCACTAAGAGTGAAATGTAGGAGACTTACACCCCGACTTACTGCTTATAAAATATATTAACCCGTAACCCACCTTACCAGCAGATTGGTTTCAGAACCAAAAGAAACAGTTAGCTGATGTTTGGTGGCTGTGTGGGGATATGAAACTTAGAAACAAACTCCCTCCCAAATGGAAAGGGATACCTGTCGGTCATGAGATGAAGATACCGCAGTTGAAGAAACAACAATTTCGAATAAAGAAAGACGCACTACAAGGATCATTTGACAATCGAATAGAGTCTACACTGATTTTATCGGAGTACCATGAGGAGTCCCTGATGAATTCAAAGCACAGGACAAGATATCAGCCGGATTCACCTCCATCTTCTTGGGGGTTCAACCTAACAAGAATGTCGATTGGATAAATGACATCTATTATAATCAGCAAATGTTTGTGAACTACACCAGAGATGCCATTCTAGGAGTGGCCAGCCAACTGGATGCAACCTTATTGACAGCCTGGCAGAATCGTATTGCTCTTGATATGCTGTTAGCAGAGAAGGAAGGTGTGTGCAAGATGTTCAAGGCCTTTTGTTGCACCTTCTTTCCTAACAATACAGCCCCTGATGGTAGCATAACGAAGGCCCTGCAAGGATTGCAGATGCTGTCTGAAGCACTGGCAGAAAAATTCTGGCGTGGAAAACCCCCTGACTGGACTTTTTGAGACATGGTTCGGTAAGTGGGGTGAGCTGATAAGGAATATATATTGATCTCGATAGTAATGGCCGCCACTGTGCTAACCCTGTGTGGTTGCTGTTGCATTCCCTGTGCCCGACTTACTGCTTATAAAATATATTAACCAGTAACCCACCTTACCAGCAGATTGGTTTCAGAACCAAAAGAAACAGTTAGCTGATGTTTGGTGGCTGTGTGGGGATATGAAACTTAGAAACAAACTCCCTCCCAAATGGAAAGGGATACCTGTCGGTCATGAGATGAAGATGCCGCAGTTGAAGAAACAACACTTTCGAATAAAGAAAGACACACTACAAGGATCATTTGACAATCGAATCGAGTCTACACTGATTTTATCGGAGTACCATGAGGAGTCCCTGATGAATTCAAAGCACAGGACAAGATATCAGCCGGATTCACCTCCATCTTCTTGGGGGTTCAACCTAACAAGAATGTCGATTGGATAAACGACATCTATTATAATCAGCAAATGTTTGTGAACTACACCAGAGATGCCATTCTAGGAGTGGCCAGCCAACTGGATGCAACCTTATTGACAGCCTGGCAGAATCGTATTGCTCTTGATATGCTGTTAGCAGAGAAGGAAGGTGTGTGCAAGATGTTCAAGGCCTTTTGTTGCACCTTCTTTCCTAACAATACAGCCCCCGATGGTAGCATAACGAAGGCCCTGCAAGGATTGCAGATGCTGTCTGAAGCACTGGCAGAAAAATTCTGGCGTGGAAAACCCCCTGACTGGACTCTTTGAGACATGGTTCGGTAAGTGGGGTGAGCTGATAAGGAATATATGTTGATCTCGATAGTAATGGCCGCCACTGTGCTAACCCTGTGTGGTTGCTGTGGCATTCCCTGTGTCCGAGGACTCCTTCAGCGATTCATCTTTGACAAAAACTATGTTTCTCCAAAAGGATTTAAATTAACTATATTTGGGACTTCACTCTGAACTAGATGAGGACGAGTACAAGAATCATACCCCAGACTCTCATGTATAAACTATATGATGGACCTTGGTGAACTCCTAAAAGCTGAGGTGCTGACAGAACTGTCATAAATGAGTATAAACAGGGGGGAAATGTTGTAGAAATTGGATGCTTAGTGTATATGAGGAAGAGAGCGTGCCTCCCGAAACATACATACATATATATATATATATATATATATATATATATATATATACGAATACTATAAGGTTTTTTTAAAACACATCTCACAAAAAGGGGCGTGATTGGCTGGCTATAAGGGGAGGAGGAGGCCAGATTTAGTTTTTTTTAAACATCTCGCAAAAAGGAGCGTGATTGGCTGGCTATAAGGGGAGGAGGAGGCCAGATTTAGTTTTTTTTAAACACATCTCGCAAAAAGGAGCGTGATTGGCCCGGCTATAAGGGGAGGAGGAGGCCGGATTTTTTTTTTTAAACACATCTCTCAAAAAGATAAAGGAGCATGATTGTCCAAATATAAGGGGAGGAGGAGGCCGGATTTTTTTTTTTAAAACACATCTCAAAAAAAGGGGCATGATTGGCTGGCTATAAGGGGAGAAGGAGGCCAGATTTTGTTTTTTTTTTTTAAACACATCTCGCAAAAAGGAGCGTGATTGGCCCGGCTATAAGGGGAGGAGGAGGCCGGATTTTTTTTTTTTTAAACACATCTCTCAAAAAGATAAAAGGAGCACGACTGTCCAAATATAAGGGGAGGAGGAGGCTGTATTTTTTTTAAAAACACATCTCACAAAAAGAAAATGGAGCATGAATTGCCGGCTATGAGGGCAGGAGGAGGCCGGATTTTTTTTTCTTTTTTTTTTAAACACATCTCTCGAAAAGAAAAAGAAGGTTGATTAGCCAGCTATATGGTGAGGAAGATTTTTTTATTTTTATCATTTAGGCCTTGCTCATACAATGTCCTTTTAGCTGCACTTTACTGCACAGCACTGCACATGTATGGTGTGAACAGGGCACATAGAAAACTGTTTCCCAGGGGTGTGGACATTTTTTTAAAAATTACTTGTGCATGGTACTAAACCGGGGTCCCAATCTACTTGTCATGATTAAAGAAAAAATACTAAAACTGTATTTGAATAAAGGTCTTGAAGGATTGATGTTTTTTTTTTTTTTTAATAGACAGAGGTGCTTTTAGGACTATCTGGGGCTTTTAAAAATGAAAGGGGCTTTATGGCGACCCAAGCTTTTTGGGTGCTCGTCTAGAAAGGGGAGTGTTGGGCTCTCTTAATGCTCGGCAAAAGCGCATCTGCTGAGCTGCTGAGCGAATAAATGAGGTGCTGACCCCAATGACAAAAAAAAAAAAAAACTTTATTCCTTCAGGTTACCTTCACACATGGAAACACTTCGGTGCATGCTGAGCAGCCAAATCAAGCTCCGGTGTCCGCTGCACTCGCTTACTGGCCCGGCAGCAGAGGAAGGAGGAGGAGGGGGCCAAACTTCTGATGTACCTCGCCGTGGCAAGCTCCGACGGAAGTGGGGACAGGTAAAAACAGGTACCCGCTCCCCCCCCCCCAAAAGGTGCCAAACATGGCACCGGAGGGGGAGAGGAGACAGATAAGTGGAAGATCCACTTTTGGGTGGAGCTCTGCTTTAATGTGAACCTAAAGGCCCATTGCCAGAATCAGTGAGCAGGCAGGCTTTGTATGGCAGAACACTACCTCTGAAGTTCCTCTTTAACCACTTCAGTCCCAGATGGTTTTACCCCCTTAATGACCAGGCCATTTTTTGCAATACGGCACGGCGTTACTTTAACTGACAATTGTGCGGTCGTGCAATGCTGTACCCAACTAAAATGTCTGTCTTTTTTTCCCCACAAACAGAGCTTTCTTTTGGTGGTATTTAATCACCTCTGTGTTTTTTTTTTTTGTGCTATAAACAAAAAATGAGTGACAATTTTGAAAAAAAAAAAACAATATTTTTTAATTTCTGCTACAAAACATATCCAATAAAAAAATGGAAAAAAATCGAATTTCTTCATCAGTTTAGGCCAACATGTATTCTGCTACATATTTTTGGTAAAACAAATAAAATCCCAATAAGCGTATATTGATTGGTTTGCGCAAAAGATATTGTGTTTACAAACTATGGGATATTTATATGGAGTTTTTATTTCGGATTAGCGATGTTTACCGGGACTGCGACATAGCGGTGGACAAATCGGATACCTGACACTTTTGACAATTTTTTTAGGGACAAGTGACATTATTTCAGTGATCAGTGCTAAAAATATGCACTGGCACTGTACTAATGACACTGGCAGGGAAGGGTTAACATCAGGGGCAATCAAAGGGTTAAATGTGTCCCTATGGGGTGCTTACTGTGTGGGGGGTGGTCTGACTGGGGGAAGAGAGAGATTCATGTTCCTGCTTAGCAGGAACACAAGATCTCCCTCTTCTCCCCTGTCCGAACAGTGATCTGCCTTGTTTAGCTCAGAGGGGTAGCAGACTACCCCTGGAGGTGGAAGAGAAAGTGAGTCACCATTATGAAGACATCAGGGACATTCAAGAAGACTCTCTCCTGTATTATCGCCAGCTCATTGAACTACAGAGAAAGTTAGAGGACCTGGATAATAGAGGTCACCGGAAGAATACGAGGCCTCCCTGACAGTGGAAACTGACCAGCTACCCATGGCGTTACAAACTTTCTTTACCGAGCCAGCCCTGATCCATCTATGCCAGCCAAGGGCCACTCGAACAAGAAGCAGGCCCCTACAAAACCTAATAGCATCGTTATGTGTTATGTTAAGTCTGTGTGTCTTTTCTGGGGGGCAAGGTCTTGTGTTCGTAATAACTGGTCAGAATGGGCCTAAGCTTATCAGCAGTAATGGTTATTACGTTTACAGAAAGGTCACTAAAAAATACAATAAAAGTCACAAATTCCACGCTTTCCATCCATCCGCAGGGTGGCTCTCAGGCTGCTTTTTGGTAACGCACGTCTGAGGTTACAGTTAGAAACCAGGGCTTCTCAATAAAGGCAACAGCCAAATTCACAAATGTAGTCACATTCAGTATCATTAAAAGGTTTATAAAATCAGTTTTTTGTTTTAAATAACGTTATATATACCTGTTCTGTTTAATGGTCCCCTGCTGGCACTCTGGGCACCCCCATCACAAGCCGCTTGGTTTTGCACAAAGCAGCCCCGATCCTCCTCTTCTTGGGTCGCCCGCTTGCACTCTGGCTCACTCTCTCCTGCTTCCACAACTTCATTTCATTATCAATTATTACTTACCTTTTAAAGTGGTTTTCATGGCTGAAGGTTTTTTATCTTCATGCATTCTATGTGCATTCAGTTTGCAGGTTCCAAGTCAGCGCCCATTACTTACCTAAGCCTGATCTCAATTGAGTGATGTGCACGAAAGCCGAGGCTCACCCATGTCTCTCGTTTCTCATTGGCTTCGCCTGCTGCCAATCACAGCCAGTGAGGACGGAACGGGGGCAGGGCTGAGCCACACTTACTGTGTCTTATGGACACAGAGAGCAGGGCTCAGAAACGAGCCTGTTTGAGTGCCCCCATAGCAAGCAGCTTCAAGAAAAGCCTTTTGGGAGTAAAATATGTGTGATGTAGATATCGTAACTGAATCAATTTATCTTTGGATAAAATTACTGTGTCTGGATATATATATATTTTTATTTTTTCGTGGTCTTGATTGATTTTCATTTGCATATCTATAATTTTCCTTCACAAGATCTATACACTGCAGGATGGCTTAAGCCGGTGATAAATGGAGCAATTCTCTTTCCTGCAACCATGTTTTGATGGGGGAATCCCTTCCACAAAGTAATTGTGTCCTCCCAGTAGGGGGAGCCATCCCCACACGGTGATTACTGCTAGTGGCTGTAATAGCTGACAGGCTGGTTGTACCAAAGTTGATCACTCAACTTAGGTTCAATCAGCCTGCCCATACATGGTTCAAATTTCGCCCTGTCTCTGCTCACTCAGTACCGGCAGAGGCGGTAAGGCTCGACCCCCCCACTCGTTACCGACAGAGGCGGTAGGGCTCGACCCCCACTCGGTACCGGCAGAGGCGGTAGGGCTCCCCCCCCACTCGGTACCGGCAGAGGCGGTAGGGCTTGACCCCCCCACTCGGTACCGGCAGAGGCGGTAGGGCTCGACCCCCTCACTCGGTACCGGCAGAGGCGGTAGGGCTCGACCCCCTCACTCGGTACCGGCAGAGGCGGTAGAGCTCGACCCCCTCACTCTATGATATCGACTATAGTTCTGCGGGCGTGGGCGATAATAATATCGCCGAAGACACGATATTTAGCATTAGGCAAGGGGCATGGCCGGAAGACGTGCGGGACGGACGCGGCTTGTGAGAGCTCCGATACCGCCGTACAGAACCCTCAGCAATCCTCCTAAATCTCCCCTATTCAGGGAGAAAAAACAGCTTGGGGAGACCCATTGAGGCACCAGAGACCAATACTGCCCGATATTGCGGAGGAAAGAATCCGTTCTGAGGAGCGCAGAGTTGAGGCCTACACAGGCACAAAAGCCGCGGCCTTGCCTAGATCGGAGCGCGATTGCGCGCTCGTGGTTCCCGGTAAGGCCTACTTACTCCGCACTCATTCGGGACTTGCCTCCATCCCCCGGGTGCCCCCAAAGCCATACACAGACCTCCTAATCTTCACAAAAAGGACCCCAGTGTACTCATATCCCTCAGCAAGCTGTGCCGACCGCCATCTTGGCTGCACAGGGGGACACAGATCCACAGCAGACTGCAACTCTCTCAACTTGTTCAGCAATCCCCCCTTGCATAGAACTCTTAGCAGCCGCTCTACAGAATTAGGCAGGGAGAAGTCGGGATTCCGGGGCATTCTTCTACCTCCTACCACCACTGTCAGTGTCTTCTGCATTCCACCCAGTTAAATATCGCAATATATATAGTTGAAAAACAAATATTGCAATGTACTTTTTTCCCCTAATATCGTGCAGCCCTACCTCACTCGGTACCGGCAGAGGCGGTAGAGCCCGACCCCTCACTCGGTACCGGCGGAGGCGGCAAAGCTCGACCACCTCAATCGGTACCGGCAGAGGCAGTGGAGCCCGACCCCTCACTCGGTACCGGCAGAGGCGGTGGAGCCCGACCCCTCACTCGGTACCGGCAGAGGCGGAGGAGCCCGACCCCTCACTCGGTACCGGCAGAGGCGGTGGAGCCCGACCCCTCACTCGGTACCGGCAGAGGCGGTGGAGCCCGACCCCTCACTCGGTACCGGCAGAGGCGGTGGAGCCCGACCCCTCACTCGGTACCGGCAGAGGCGGTGGAGCCCGACCCCTCACTCGGTACCGGCAGAGGCGGTAGAGCCCGACCCCTCACTCGGTACCGGTAGAGGCGGTAGAGCACGACCCCTCACTCGGTACTGGTAGAGGCGGTAGAGCACGACCCCTCACTCGGTACCCGCACAGGCGGTAGAGCAAGACCCCTCACTCGGTACCGGCAGAGGCGGTAGAGCATGACCCCTCACTCGGTACCGGCAGAGGCGGTAGAGCCCGACCCCTCACTCTGTACCGGCAGAGGCGGCAGAGCTCGACCACCTCAATCGGTACCGGCAGAGCTCGACCCCCTCACTCGGTACCGGCAGAGGCGGTAGAGCCCGACCCCCTCACTCGGTACCAGCAGAGGCGGTAGAGCCCGAACCCCTCACTCGGTACAGCGGCAGAGGCGGTAGAGCCCGACCCCCTCACTCGGTACCGGCAGAGGCCAATACTGCCCGGTATTGCGGAGGAAAGAATCCGTTCTGAGGAGCACAGAGTTGAAGCCTACACAGGCACAGAAGCCGCGGCCTTGCCTAGATCGGAGCGCGATCGCGCGCTCATGGTTCCCGGTAAGGCCTACTTACTCCGCACTCATTCGGGACTTGCCTCCATCCCCCGGGTGCCCCCAAAGCCATACACAGACCTCCTAATCTTCACAAAAAGGACCCCAGTGTACTCATATCCCTCAGCAAGCTGTGCCGAGCGCCATCTTGGCTGCACAGGGGGACACAGATCCACAGCAGACTGCAACTCTCTCACCTTGTTCAGCAATCCCCCCTTGCATAGAACTCTTAGCAGCCACTCTACAGCATTAGGCAGGGAGAAGTCGGGGTTCCGGGTAGAGCCCGACCCCTCACTCGGTACCGGTAGAGGCGGTAGAGCACGACCCCTCACTCGGTACCGGCAGAGGCGGTAGAGCATGACCCCTCACTCGGTACCGGCAGAGGCGGTAGAGCATGACCTCTCACTCGGTACCGGCAGAGGCGGCAGAGCTCGACCACCTCAATCGGTATCGGCAGAGCTCGACCCCCTCACTCGGTATCGGCAGAGCTCGACCCCCTCACTCGGTATCGGCAGAGCTCGACCCCCTCACTCGGTACCGGCAGAGGCGGTAGAGCCCGACCCCCTCACTCGGTACCGGCAGAGGCGGTAGAGCCCGACCCCTCACTCGGTACCGCGGCAGAGGCGGTAGAGCCCGACCCCCTCACTCGGTACCGGCAGAGGCGGTAGAGCCCGACCCCCTCACTCGGTACCGGCAGAGGCGGTAGAGCCCGAACCCCTCACTCGGTACAGCGGCAGAGGCGGTAGAGCCCGACCCCCTCACTCGGTACCGGCAGAGGCCAATACTGCCCGGTATTGCGGAGGAAAGAATCCGTTCTGAGGAGCGCAGAGTTGAGGCCTACACAGGCACAGAAGCCGCGGCCTTGCCTGGATCAGAGCGCGGTCACGCGCTCGTGGTTCCCGGTAAGGCCTACTTACTCCGCACTCATTCGGGACTTGCCTCCATCCCCCGGGTGCCCCCAAAACCATACACAGACCTCCTAATCTTCACAAAAAGGACCCCAGTGTACTCATATCCCTCAGAAAGCTGTGCCGACCGCCACCTTGGCTGCACAGGGGGACACAGATCCACAGCAGACTGCAACTCTCTCACCTTGTTCAGCAATCCCCCCTTGCATAGAACTCTTAGCAGCCGCTCTACAGCATTAGGCAGGGAGAAGTCGGGATTCCGGGGCATTCTTCTACCTCCTACAACCACTGTCAGTGTCTTCTGCATTCCACCCAGTTAAAAATCGCGATATATATCGTTGAAAAACGAATATCGCAATGTACTTTTTTTCCCCAATATCGTGCAGCCCTACCTCACTCGGTACCGGCAGAGGCGGTAGAGCCCGACCCCCTCACTCGGTACCGGCAGAGGCGGTAGAGCCCCGACCCCCTCACTCGGTACCGGCAGAGGCGGTAGAGCCCCGACCCCCTCACTCGGTACCAGCAGAGGCGGTAGAGCCCGACCCCTCACTCGGTACCGGCAGAGGCGGTAGAGCCCCGACCCCCTCACTCGGTACCAGCAGAGGCGGTAGAGCCCGACCCCTCACTCGGTACCGGCAGAGGCGGTAGAGCCCCGACCCCCTCACTCGGTACCGGCAGAGGCGGTAGAGCCCCGACCCCCTCACTCGGTACCGGCAGAGGCGGTAGAGCCCCGACCCCCTCACTCGGTACCGGCAGAGGCGGTAGAGCCCCGACCCCCTCACTCGGTACCGGCAGAGGCGGTAGAGCCCGACCCCTCACTCGGTACCGGCAGAGCCCGACCCCTCACTCGGTACCAGCAGAGCCCGACCACTCACTTATCAGTTATGCACAGGCATAACCAGGAAAGCAGTGCCTGTCTTTTTTATTGGAATGTTTGGGTTTGGTAGAATAAAAAAAATGTATCTTTAAAAAAAAGAATATGACCAAAAACTAAAGAGACTTTCAGATATCACAGTTTCTGGCATTTCTGCAACAGCAACAAAGCTGTAATTTTACTTGCTGAGTGAGACTTTGACCTATAGCCAGCTTTGTGCGGAGGAGCAGGGTTACATATGTGAGTGGGGGGGGGGGGGTGTTAGGCATACGGGTGAAGGATTGGCCCTACAAAACAGATGACGCAGGTTTGGCATGACCTCTCAGTAAACAGACATCTTACCATATTTCCAGTTCTGGTCCGAGCCGGTATCGAGCTCCTTGCTCTTTGGCAATCTTTATACCTGGAAAAATTCGACATTTAAAGCAGGTATGCAGGCAAAATATAAAAACATATAAAACGAACAAGGATTTAAGGAACAGTCTACCTTCCATACCAGGTTTCATATTCTACCCATATTTAGTGTGTAACATGAAATGTGGTCAAATTATCCAACACCCCCCACCCCCACCCCACTTATCTGAAATCCAGGCCAGGGTGTTCCTTCCTGTGCTGATGTTTTGCTATTTGAATTCTGTATGGTTACTCATGGCTCCACCTACACAGCCACTACCATCCATTCAATGGACTCTGTGACTGGAAAGACTACAAGTCCCATCTGCCCCAGCAGCAGAGAGACTTGTAGGTTGTGCCAAGGTAAAGCAGGCACACAGACTTCAATACTTAGGCGTGATACCATGTTGTATTTTTTGCTGCACGTTTTTGGAGCGGCATCATTCATTTCCAATGGGCCTCCTTTGGCTCCAAGAATGCACCAAAGAAGTTCATGGACCAATTTTTGGCACAGAGCCTGGCACATTTGGGGTCTTGAGACAAAAAAATAATGCCACCGCAAGCGTGTCTCGCTGTGATTCTGGAATCGTGGATAGAACAATGATTCCAATACTCTCAAGTGTGCCCTGGGTCTTACACACAGGGCTGGGTCACGCTATTGCACGGTGTTGCAGTAATGTATGTTATATGTGACAGTGCACTGGGGTGCCACTTATATCAAAGTCTATGGGGACAAAAATGTACGATTGAGCTCATGTACTGCAAGTCAATCTAAAAAAAAAAAAATCACCTGGCTACACGCAAATGTGAATGGGGGCCACAGTATGCTGTGATCCCAAAAATAGGTCAGGTGCAGTTTTGCTTGCACAATGGGGTGTGTTGGTTGCCTATTAAAAACAAAGGGCTGCCTTGATGTAACCCGCAATGTGGGTGCATCACCGCCCCGGAACAGCGTGGACACACAGCCTTACAGAGTTCCGATACTCTCCATTTACACCACTGTGATGCAGAAACACACCCCAGATGCACCAACCAATACAAGTGTGCAAACTCACACCACAAGCATGGTAGCTTCTTGCCATGAAATAATAAAAAAAAAAAAAAAAATAGCCCGCACTTTTGTGTGATTGTCGCACACAGGGCAGCCCATTGAAATGATTGGGCTGCCCTAAACACATGCGCTGGGTTGCACCTTCATAGAATGTTGCCTTCATTTAGCTTCCAAACCTTTTACATAGTAAGGCCTCATTGCATACTGGACCAAGTGGTGCACCGAAATTTCAGCAACCGAAATTTTCGGCCGAAAATGGGCTTATTCCATTTCGGCCAAAAATGGGTTAAAGATGCCGATGACGAGACGGGCGCAGCGCAGGTTTCAAAAGACCTGCCTCTGGCCGGCGGCCCGCCTCCCTGTCACTACTGCTGAAGATGCTTAGCCAATAAAAACTTTTGGACACACTGGCGTAGATCTTCAAGGTACTCTTTTACTTTTCTACTATATATATCCGCTGAGGCGGGGGAGGGACGCTGAGGCGAGGTTACCAATGGTATTAGTATTATGCAGCATGAGGGGGTTAATGTATTGCCACCGCTGTGCATTAGTGACCGACCAGTGGCAGTTAATTAACCCCTTTGTGCTGCATTAGTGCAACCAGTATCAGTGCAACCAGTATTAATTAACACTGATACTGGTTGCACTAATGCAGCACAAAGGGGTTAATTAACTGCCACTGGTCGGTCACTAATGCATCAGTGACCAGCAGTGACAATACATTAACCCCCTCATGCTGCATAATACAAATACCATTGGCAATTAAATTAACCACTTGCCAACCCATCACAGTACATATACTGTGACAGGGTGGCAGCGACAGGTGTACGTCGCTGCCCGTTTTTGGCGTATGCCCCTCTTCTATCTATTTTAAAATCATTTGGGGGAAAAAATTCATTTTGGGTTTTCGGCCAAGGGCATCCTGCATTTTCGGCCCAGAACTTTCATTTCGGTGCATCCCTAACTCTTGCTGGCAGAGCCAAAAAAAAAAACAACGCACATACTGTATTATGTTAGTGCTACTGTTCACATGTGTTTAGGCTCATTTACAGAATATAGAACACGTTTATAAACACGTTACGAGCACATATGCAGAAAAAATGCGTTTATTTCAATCAGCCGGGTTTATACTAACGTGGTGCATTTAAAAAAAAGTACAGCATGGTATTATTTCCAAATAAATGTCCTGGAGTGCACATGAATGCACCACGACAAGCAGAAAAGGACGACTCCGCTGCCACATAAATGCACCACAAATGCATGTAAATACAAATCAAAAAAAAAAAAAGCATTGCAAACTCTTTGAAAAAGTATTACAAATGCCTGCAAACACATGTGCAGAACTGCACACAGGGATCATTTAGGCCAGGTTCACACCTGTGTGGCCCGTGGTTTGCGCAGGAACGAGAGCCTATTTATTTGAATGGGTTGCCGTGCCCCGCGACGCACAGGAAAGAAGCCCCTGCTCTATTTTTTTTTTTTAATTGCAGCCTGAGGTTCCCAGTATGGGGTGCGATTTCCAGTGCGGGTGGCATGCAATTTGAATTATTGGCACTCCCCTGTGGGTCCCGCATTTCTCCGTGTGGGTGGTTGCGGCTGCCAGTATTTGTGTGAGTCCCGCAGCGGCACCACCCACACAGATGTGAGCCTAGCGTTAGAGCCCGTTTATACCATGAATCACAAAAGGAACACGACGTGTGTTCCAGTGCAATTCACATACCATCCGGGTGCAGTGCAATTTCAGCCCATTCATTTAAAGCGGTTGTATACTCATGAAAAAAAAAAACCTGCAGGACAAAGGCATAATGAGCTAGTATGCATGGCATACAAGCACATTATGAAATACTTACCTTAGAACGAACTCCCGACACGGTCATGTGGACAATGCTGAGGGTGCTGACATGCTCCCTCGGCGTCTCTTCATTGTTCGGCGGCTCCGGCGCTGTGAGTGGCCGGAGCCACGATGACGTCACCCCCGTACATGCCAGCGGGAGTTTCACTTTCCGGCAAGGAGCTCCGAAGGTCCACCGGACCCATCAGAGTGCATGCACCGCTGATGTCAGTTTTAGGAGATATTAATTGTATCTACAGGTAAGCCTTATTATAGGCTAACCTGTAGGTAAAAGTTAAATAGCCGAGTATACTACTGCTTTAACCACTTGCCGACCGCCGCCCGACTATATACGGCGGCGGTCAGCCCCTCCCAGGCAAAGTGACGTACCGGTACATCACTAGCCTGGGAGCGAATAGGGGGCAAGCGCGCGCCGCCGGAGGCGCGCTCCCGCCCCCGCTCATACCCGACGAAGCCGGCGCGTGTGACCGGCGGACCCGATGTCCGTCGGTCACTCGCGATCATCGGGTAGAGAGGGAGAAAGGCAGGCGGCTAATGTTAACAAAGCCGCCTGTCATTCTCTCCTGTGTAAAAGCACAGATTACTCGGTCCTGCTATGTAGGACCGTTGATCTGTGCTTTTACATCACAAGCCACATCCAATGACAGTTAGAAACACGCCCCTAGGGACACACCTAACCCCTCCCTCTCCAATAAAGTTAACCCCTTCCCTCACAGTGTCATTTTTACAGTAACAGTGCATATGTATAGCACTGATTACTGTAGTAATGTCACTGGTAACCCCAAAAGTGTCAAAAATGTCAGTCAAGGGTCCGATCTGTCGGCCGCAATGTTGCAGTCCCGCAAAAAAAAAAAAACGCAGATCGCCGCCATTACGCGTTTAAAAAAAAAAAAACAACAAAAATGACAAAAATCTTTCCCTTAGTTAGTAAACGCAATAATTTTTGTGCAAACCAATCAAAATACACTTATTGTGATTTTTTTTACCAAACATACGGTATGTAGCAGAAAACAAATTGGCCAAAAATTTAAAAAAATTTAGATTTTTACATTTTGGGGGGGGGGGGGGGAGTTTCATATAAAAAAATGTGAAAAATATTGTTATTTTTACAAAATTTCCGCTCTTTTTTTGTTTATAGCGCATGATCAAAAAAAAAAAAAAAATCACACAGGTGATCAAATACCACCAAAAGAAAGCTCTGTTTGTGGGAAAAAAAGGACGTCAAATTAATTTGGGTACAGCGTCGCACGACCGTGCAATTGTCTGTTAAAGTCACGCAGTGCCGAATCGCAAAATACCCCCTGGTCAGGAAGGGGGTAAAATCTTCCGGGGCTTAAGTGGTTAAATAGGCTGAAAGCATGCCAGACTGCAGCAAAAGTAGTGAATGCACTGTTTAAAAACTGCAACCAGATCGCCTGCTACTTCTGTACAATGCAAACATCCGGCTTTGCACATTGCATTTGCGACCCACATTTGGGTTGTCCTTAGGATTGCACTGACATCTGCTGCAAATCGCAAGTGCAGTGCTTTTTGAAGAGGATGCGGGAAATGCACACAGATTTCCTGCGCCTTGTCCTGATGTGAATGAGCCCTTACACCAGATGCAGTAGAATGCGAGTATGAGTGCATATGCAGGAAAAATGAACGTTTCTCAATGAGCCTTCATTACACCATTGTGGGGTTTTTATATGCATTAAAAAAAGTCCAGCATGCTGCATCTGTATGCATTGCAAGGCACCACAAACACATTTAGTGCTGGTTCGCACTGAAGCGGCACGACTTTGGGGGGCGACCTGTGAAGTCGTGTGCACCGCTCTGCACCGCGACTTGCACAGACTTCATATAATGAATGTCTATGCAAGTTGCTCCGAGGTCGCTCCGAAGTAGTACAGGACCCTTTTTCTAAGTCGGAGTGACTTGTGTCGCTCCTATTAGAACGGCTCCTGTAGCAGTCAATGGATCGCGACTTGTCAGGCTGACAAGTCGCAGCAGTGTGAATGGGCTCTTAAATGCAACTCAGTAAAACAAAACGATGCAAATGTATTACAAATACATGTAAACACACATGCAGAACCACACACTCAATTGCGAATTCTTAAATACATAAGTTCCGGTTCACATATATGCGATGCGGGAACCCTGCGAATCCACTGCAGGTTCCCGCATCGCATTCAACACGCAGGCAGTTCACACTGCCATATGGGAATCGCTAAGGGTGTCAATACAAAGTTAACGACACCCCTGGATCAGTTTGCATATCGCAGTGCGAACTGTCAGTTTGGACATGAATCGGATCGCATAGATGTGAACACCCATGCGATCTGATTCTGGTGCGGACCCAAAAAAGGGTCCTGTGCAAGTTGTGTCTGAATGCGAATTCAGCCAAACAATCTGTATGGCTGAATTTGCATCACACAGGCATCGCATGGAATTTGCAAAGCAGTGCGCTCCGAATCACATGCGATGTCTGTCATCCCACATATGTGAACCCGGGACTGAATGTCTATAAAAGGATCACACCCATAAAACTCTTCTTGCATAATATTATGCGTGATCCTAGGTTCCCACTGGTGCATGCAAAACACCGCATGTGATTGGCCCAGGAATCGCACCGAATTCCTATGCACATCACATGCGATGTCTGTATGGATATACATTTTTGTATGGCTGAAAATCACATCCGCACCAAAACTGCGATGCAATTCTGGCGATCGCACTGCATTATGCAATCTGTTTCGGGGGTGTCGTTAATCTAACATTGACCCCCCCCCCCAGCAGATTGCACGGACGCTGTGAGATTGCTAAGCAGTGCGACACGGGGGGAAAACACAGCGTCTCTTGTGCGTTTCCCGCATTGCATCAGTGTGGACCGGGGCTGAATAATGAACCTGGGCACAGAATTTCCTATTTAGATTTTACACGACGGAACGCGGATTTCTGAGCACAACACAGCTGTGTGCATCGGCCTGTAATCTACCGCCATGACCGGGTACGGCGCACAGATCTGAACGCAGCGTTTTTACCTCAGTGTGGATGCGATTTAACCTGCACTGTGGGGTTATAAAACTCCCATATAATAATAATAATAATATAATGGGGCGGTAATATTCTGCCACATCCAGATAGGTAAAAATAAAACTAAACACTGTGCAGATTTGGACGCGTTTTTTCCACGCTGTGTATGCGGTCTGAGTGTAGTCACATTATAAATATAATATCAGACTAAGTGTAGTATGACACATGGGGGTACACTCTGCATTTCTTCTATAGAGGTATATATATATATATAAGGAAGCACTGATGGGGACAGACAGGGGATTAGGTTTTAGGAGGTTAGGTATAATGAGGGATTACATACTCTGTAATATTCTCTGCAGGTTCACCTGGGAGAATCCAGGGTCACCTTCCTGCCCATAGTGTGCAGACAGAGGACAGACAGACACCATATAGGGAGCGGCTAGTTCTTACACACCACACCGGGGCTCTCCCTCCACAGGAAGAAGCGGATTCTGTCCGGTCTCCGCTGCAAAGAACTCCGCAGAGGGTGGAACTCCATCCCACCACAGTGACGTCTGCGACACCAACCAATCACCCGCCTGATGTCCGCCCAATACAGAACAAGGGGCGCCGCACTGCACTCTGGGAGATGTAGTCCTCTGGGCTCAGGTCCTCCTCTGTGCTGGGCTGGCTGGCGCAGATCTGAACTACATTTCCCAGAAAGCCAGAGCTTGTATCAGGAAACATGTATTCATTCACATATACACTTTCAAGAAGTTTGTGAGTGGCTGGTTCAGCAGAAGGGGCGGGGTGTCACATCTCAGGGAAGAACTTCTACTGGCCAGATAGAGCCGGGAGGGGGCGGTGTATGTGGGCGGGGCCTGGAAGAACGAGGAGTAAGAAGGATTACTGACTGCATGAAGTGTGCTGTGAGTATATCAGTGTGTATGTGGACACATGGAGTATAGGAGAGTGTATGGGGACACATGGAGTGTGTTATGGGGTATAGGGGGAGTGTATGGGGACACATGGAGTGTGTTATGGGGTATAGGGGAGTGTATGGGGACACATGGAGTGTGTTATGGGGTATAGGAGAGTGTATGGGGACACATGGAGTGTGTTATGGGGTATAGGAGAGTGTATTGGGACACATGTAGTGTGTTATGGGGTATAGGGGGAGTGTATGGGGACACATGGAGTGTGTTAGGGGGTATAGGAGAGTGTATGGAGACACATGGAGTGTTATGGGGTATAGGGGGAGTGTATGGGGACACATGGAGTGTGTTATGGGGTATAGGAGAGTGTATGGGGACACCTGGAGTGTGTTATGGGGTATAGGAGAGTGTATGTGGACACATGGAGTGTGTTATGGGGTATAGGAGAGTGTATGGGGACACATGGAGTGTGTTAGGGGGTATAGGAGAGTGTATGTGGACACATGGAGTGTGTTATGGGGTATAGGAGAGTGTATGGGGACACATGGAGTGTGTTAGGGGGTATAGGAGAGTGTATGGAGACACATGGAGTGTGTTATGGGGTATAGGGGGAGTGTATGGGGACACATGGAGTGTGTTATGGGATATAGGAGAGTGTATGGGGACACATGGAGTGTGTTATGGGGTATAGGGGGAGTGTATGGGGACACATGGAGTGTGTTATGGGGTATAGGGGGAGTGTATGGGGACACATGGAGTGTGTTATGGGGTATAGGAGAGTGTATGGAGACACATGGAGTGTGTTATGGGGTATAGGAGAGTGCATGGAGACACATGGAGTGTGTTATGGGATATAGGAGAGTGTATGGGGACACATAGAGTGTTTTATGGGGTATAGGCAGTGGTGGGATTCAGCCGGTTCGCACCGGTTCCATAGAACCGGTTGCTAACTTTCTGCAAGTTCGCAGAACCGGCTGAATCCCTGTGCGCGTCTGAGGACGCGCAGGACAATTGAATGTCCCGCGCTCGGGCAGACGTGGCGCCACGGCCCGCCCATTCTGTGACAATAGCGAATGAGAATTCGCTATTGTCACATGATCCTCCTCCTGGCCAATCAGGGAGCGGGTCCTCCCGCTTCCTGATTGGCCGAAAGGCAAACACCGTGCTGTTGGACGAGAAGGAGGCTCCGCGGGAGGACTCGGAGACGCGGGGAGCCGACTGCGAGACCGTCCGTGAGGTAAGTGCATGGGTCTCGCGGGGGGCGGGGGGGGGGGGGATCGCTGGCACTCTGCAATTGGGGGCAATGTTGTGGCTGGCGCTCTGCAATTGGGGGCAATGTTATGGCTGGCGCTCTGCAATTGGGGGCAATGTTGTGGCTGGCGCTCTGCAATTGGGGGCAATGTTGTGGCTGGCGCTCTGCAATTGGGGGCAATGTTGTGGCTGGCGCTCTGCAATTGGGGGCAATGTTATGGCTGGCGCTCTGCAATTGGGGGCAATGTTATGGCTGGCGCTCTGCAATTGGGGGCAATGTTATGGCTGGCGCTCTGCAATTGGGGGCAATGTTGTGGCTGGCGCTCTGCAATTGGGGGCAATGTTATGGCTGGCGCTCTGCAATTGGGGGCAATGTTGTGGCTGGCGCTCTGCAATTGGGGGCAATGTTGTGGCTGGCGCTATGCAATTGGGGGCAATGTTGTGGCTGGCGCTATGCAATTGGGGGCAATGTTGTGGCTGGCGCTCTGCAATTGGGGGCAATGTTGTGGCTGGCGCTCTGCAATCATTGGGGGCAATGCTGTGGTCACTGTGCATTGAAAGGGGGGCACACTGGTCTCTCTGCATTGAAAGGGGGGCACGCTGGTCACTGTGCATTGAAAGGGGGGCACGCTGGTCACTGTGCATTGAAAGGGGGGCACGCTGGTCTCTGTGCATTGAAAGGGGGGCACGCTGGTCTCTGTGCATTAAAGGGGGCATGTACACTGGTCACTGTGCATTGAAAGGGGGCACGATGGTCACTGTGCATTGAAAGGGGGCACGCTGGTCACTGTGCATTGAAAGGGGGCACGCTGGTCTCTCTGCATTGAAAGGGGGAACGCTGGTCACTGTGCATTGAAAGGGGTCACGCTGGTCTCTCTGCATTGAAAGGGGGAACGCTGGTCACTGTGCATTGAAAGGGGGCACGCTGGTCTCTCTGCATTGAAAGGGGGCACGCTGGTCTCTCTGCATTGAAAGGGGGCACGCTGGTCTCTCTGCATTGAAAGGGGGCACGCTGGTCACTGTGCATTGAAAGGGGGCACGCTGGTCACTGTGCATTGAAAGGGGGCACGCTGGTCACTGTGCATTGAAAGGGGGCACGCTGGTCACTGTGCATTGAAAGGGGGCACGCTGGTCACAGTGCATTGAAAGGGGGAACGCTGGTCACAGTGCATTGAAAGGGGGCACGCTGGTCATTCTGCTGGGAAAGTCGGAACTGGTTACTAAAATTTTTGAATCCCACCACTGGGTATAGGGGAGTGTATGGGGACACATGGAGTGTGTTATGGGGTATAGGAGAGTGTATGGGGACACATGGAGTGTGTTATGGGGTATAGGAGAGTGTATGGAGACACATGGAGTGTGTTATGGGGTATAGGGGGAGTGTATGGGGACACATGGAGTGTGTTATGGGGTATATGGGGACACATGGAATGTGTTATGGTGTATAGGGGGAGTGTATGGGGACACATGGAGTGTATGGGGACACATGGAGTGTGTTATGGGGTATAGGGGAGTGCATGGAGACACATGGAGTGTGTTATGGGGTATAGGGGGAGTGTATGGGGACACATGGAGTGTGTTAAGGGGTATAGGGGGGAGTGTTATGGAGACACATGGAGTGTGTTATGGGGTATAGGAGAGTGTATGGGGACACATGGAGTGTGTTATGGGGAATAGGAGAGTGTATGGGGACACATGGAGTGTGTTATGGGGTATAGGGGGAGTGTATGGAGACACATGGAGTGTGTTATGGGGTATAGGGGAGTGCATGGAGACACATGGAGTGTGTTATGGGGTATAGGGGGAGTGTATGGAGACACATGGAGTGTGTTATGGGGTATGGGGACACATGGAGTGTGTTATGGGGTATAGGGGGGAGTGTATGGGGACACATGGAGTGTATGGGGACACATGGAGTGTGTTATGGGGTATAGGGGGAGTGTATGGGGACACATGGAGTGTGTTATGGGGTATAGGAGAGTGTATGGAGACACATGGAGTGTGTTATGGGGTATAGGGGAGTGCATGGAGACACATGGAGTGTGTTATGGGGTATAGGGGGAGTGTATGGAGACACATGAAGTGTGTTATGGGAGATAGGGGGAGTGTATGGGGACACATGGAGTGTGTTAAGGGGTATAGGGGGGAGTGTTATGGAGACACATGGAGTGTGTTATGGGGTATAGGAGAGTGTATGGGGACACATGGAGTGTGTTATGGGGAATAGGAGAGTGTATGGGGACACATGGAGTGTGTTATGGGGTATAGGGGGAGTGTATGGAGACACATGGAGTGTGTTATGGGGTATAGGGGAGTGCATGGAGACACATGGAGTGTGTTATGGGGTATAGGGGGAGTGTATGGAGACACATGGAGTGTGTTATGGGGTATGGGGACACATGGAGTGTGTTATGGGGTATAGGGGGGAGTGTATGGGGACACATGGAGTGTATGGGGACACATGGAGTGTGTTATGGGGTATAGGGGGAGTGTATGTGGATACATGGAGTGTGTTATGGAGTATAGGAGAGTGTATGGAGACACATGGAGTGTGTTATGGGGTATAGGGGGAGTGTATGGGGACACATGGAGTGTGTTATGGGGTATAGGGGGAGTGTATGGGGACACATGGAGTGTGTTATGGGGTATAGGGGGAGTGTATGGGGACACATGGAGTGTGTTATGGGGTATAGGAGAGTGTATGGGGACACATGGAGTGTGTTATGGGGTATAGGAGAGTGTATGGAGACACATGGAGTGTGTTATGGGGTATAGGGGGAGTGTATGTGGACACATGGAGTGTGTTATGGGGTATAGGGGGGAGTGTATGGGGACACATGGAGTGTGCTGTAGAAGAGTGTATGGGGAATAGGAGGGTCTATAGGAAACATATGGAGTGTTCCATGGTGTATAGGTGAGTATATAAGGAGCATACAAGGGGTGCAGTAGAGGAGATTGGGGGGGGGGGGTCCAGATTTCCTATGAGCCCCATACTGTAGATATAGATGAGGGGTCAGATTGGTGGGTGGAGTGATGGGGGATGGGAATGGATGGAATAGATCCCAGGATTAGTATGGAGTGTGGTATAGATGGGAAAACATACAAATATGGATGGATATGGGGGGGGGGGAGACCTAATGGGGTGCATTGTGGAGTGTAAAAGGGCATGGTGGGGGTGTGGAGGGTTTTAAGACCATTTGCAGGAGATTTACAGGGGGGGGGGGGGGGGAGTTAGTGAATTTTTATTTTTTGTTTTAATATTTATAACCCCCCCCCCCCTCTCCTTCCCTACCTGGAAGTGATGAGTGACACAATCTATTCTCTCCTCCAGGTATGGAGATCACAATGAGCTCCGGAGCTGCCTCGGATTGGAAGGAAATCTGCAATCTGCTGACACAGCGTTTTAAAGCTTCGTCTATGCGAAATTGAAGGTACCGAAGTTTGTTGCCATTTCGCGGGCCAACTCAATTTTATGCCTTGTCATGTTGGGTATCTATTTCCTCGACACAACTGAATTTGTGTGCCCTAAAATTTATTTGTATTTTATACTGAAATATTGCCCCAACAACCTGTGACATGGAAAATATAAACTGTTTTAGGGGTTTTAAGTGAGCCTAAAATTACTTTTTAAACATGGGTGCAAAAAAATGGTCTTCCTAGCACTGCCAAGACCTGTGTAATGCTTGTCCATTCTTCTTTAATAAGAAGGGCTCTCTACCATCCTCCACATCAATGTGGCTGAATAAAGTAGAAGAGATGAAAAGGATGGAGGATCTCACTGTCTCCTCTCAGAAGAGGTATGAAATACAGTCTATTACTAAATTTGGTTCTGTTAGGGTTACTCCTGATTCCCAACGCCCTCCTCCTTCATAGGCCAAATAAAATAACCCTTCCTACTCCTACGTACTTCCATCCATCCCTAACCTAAGCTTGTTTCTCCTTGGCTCCCTCAGCACCACTCCCACCGCTAGAAGGCCTACCGTGCTCTTCACATGTCTTTCCTTCCTGCTCTACTCCTTGTACCTTCTTCTTCCTTGTCTCCCTCTTCGCTACTTTCACCACTCCTACAGCCTTACTGTGCTCTTCACATGTCTTTCCTCCCTTCTCTACTTCTTCTTCTTCCTTCTTTTTCCTTGACTTCCTCTCCATTACTCCCACCATGTCCCACTGTGCTTTCTGTGTGTGCAAGCCTTTCTGTCCTTTTACTTCTTGTACCTTCTTTCCGCTAGGCTCCTTCACTACTTTCACCACTCTTTGGCCTACTGTGCTCTCTCCATGTTATTCTTTCCTTTTATACTCCTTGTCCCTTCTTTCTTCATGCTCCCTCTATGCTACTCCCACCACTCTTTGGCCTGCTGTGCTCTCTGCATCTCCTTCCTTTGTTCTTTACTCCTTGTTCCTTCTTTCTCCTTTGCTTCCTATCCACTAGTCCCACAAACTATTTTTGCCTACTGTGCTCTCTCTGCATGTGTTCTTTCCTTCTCTACTCTGTATTCCATCTTTCTCCTTGGCTCGATCAGCATTACTCTATTGCCTATTGTTCCTTCTTTTTCCCTGGATCCCCCTCCATTACTGTCATTACACTTTGGCCTACTGTGGTCTGTGCATATCTTTCCTTTCTGCTGTACTCCTTGTTACTTCTTTCTCCTTGGCTCCCTTTCCATTACTCCCACATCTTTCTTTCCTTCTTCCTCCTACTACTTCTTCCTTCTTTTTCCTTGGCTGCCTCTCTGATACTTTCACCACTCTATGACCTACTGCGCTTTCGGTATGTCTTTCCTTCCTCCTCTTCTCCCTATTCCTTGTGCCTCCTTGGCTCTCTTTGCTTATGGAACCACTACTTGGGCCCACTGTGCTCTCCACATCTTTCTTTCTTCCTGTAATCCTTGTTCCTTCTTTCCCATTTGCTCCCTCTCCACTACTCCTTCCACTCTATGGCTTACTGTGCTCTTCACATATCTTTTCTTCCTCCTCTACTCCTTGTTCATTCTTTTTTCCATTTTTTTGTTACTGTCACCACACTTTGGCCTACTGATTGTCTTTCCTTCCTCCTCTACACCATCTTCCTTCTTCATACTCCCACCACTCTGACATACTGCGCTCTCTCCCTGTCTTTCCTTCCTTCCTCTACTCCTTATGTCTTCTTGACTCTCTTTTTGCTTATCAAACCACTCCTTCGCCTACTGTGCTTTTCACTTCTTTCCTTCCTCCTCTACTCCTTGTTCCTTCTTTCTCCTTGGCTCTCTCTCCTCTACTCCCTACCACACTATGGCCTGCTGTGCTCTTCACATATTTTTCCTTTCTCCTTTTACTCCTTCTTCTTTTTTTTTTCTCCCTGGTTCTCTCTCCACCACTCTATAGCCTGGTGTGTTCTTCACATGTGTTTTTTTTTCTCCTTGGCTCCCTCTCCCCGACTCCTATCATTCTATGTGCTACTGTGCTTTCTATGTCAGCATACCTTTCCTTCTTTCTGCTTGGCTCCTTCTACACTACTCCCACAACTCTTTGGGTTACTGTGCTCTCTGCATGTCTTTCTTTCCTCCTCTAGTTCTTGTTCCTTCGGTCTCCTTTTTATTGGAACCACTGCTTGGCCTAGTGCGCTCTCCGCATGTCTTTCCCTCTTCCTGTACCCCTTGTTCCATCTTTATTATTGGCTTCTTCGCTACTCCCACCACTCTTTGGCCTACTGTGCTCTTCTATTTTCCTTGTCTTTCCTTCTTCTTATACTCCATCTTCCTTCTTTTCTTACTTCCCCTATGCTACTACCACCACTCTTTGGCCTGCTGTACTCTTTGCATGTCCGTCCTTCCACCTTTACACCTTGTTCCTTTTTTTTCCTCCTTGGCACCCTCTAAAATACTCCCACAATTCTGTCTCTCCTTCCTCTTTTACGCCTTCCCTCTTCTCTTTCCTTGGTTGCCTCGTTGCTACTCCCACCACTCTATGGATTACCGGTCTTCCTTTCCCCTCTATTCTTTTTTTCATTCTTTCTCCTTGTCTCTTCTTGTGCTTATCAAATCACTAGAGATTTCCAAAAGATAGAGACCGCACTCAAGGTGTCTTGAGATGAAACCAATCAAACTCCTTTATTCTTCATGAATACAGCAGACAGAGAGTACAGTGCACGAACAGACGTGTCGAGTAGACGCATTTCACGATGTAAATCGCTTATTCATAACCACAATAAGTGATTTACATTGTGAAACGCGTCTACCCGACACGTCTGTTCGTGCACTGTCTGTCTGCTGTATTCATGAAGAATAAAGGAGTTTGATTGGTTTCATCTCAAGACACCTTGAGTGCGGTCTCTATCTTTTGGAAATCTCTATGCTTGGACGGCGGATCCGACCTGCACCAGGCTTTGAACTTGCACCTGAGCGGCTCCTCTCCTTTGTTTGCCTCTTATCAAATCACTCCTTGGCCTACTGTGCTCTCCGCATTTCTTTATTTCTTCCTGTACTTCTTGTTCCTTTTTTTTCTCATTGGCTTCCTCTCCACTGCTCCCACCACTCTATGGCCTACTGGGCTCTTCACATATCTTTTCTTCCTCCTCTACTCCTAGTTCCTTCTGTCTCCTTGTCTCTTCTACTTATTCTTGAAACACTCCTTGGCCTACTGTGCTCTCCGCATGTCTTTCCATTTTCCTGTACTCCTGTTCCTTCTTTATCATTGGCTCCTTCTCTGCTACTCCCACCACTCTGTGACCTACTGTGCTCTCTCCCTGTCTTTCCTTCCTCCTCTACTCCTTGTTTCTTTTCTTGTTCCTCCTATGCTACTCCCATTAATTTTTGGCCTGCCATGCTCTCTGCATGTCCTTCCTTCTGTCTCTATTCCTTGTTCCTGCTTTCTCCTTGGCTCCCTCTACACTACTTCCACAATTTCCTTTCCTTCCTCCTCATGGCTTCTTTCTTCTGTTTCCTTTGCTGCCTCTATGCTACTCCCACCACTCTATGAATTCCCGTATTCTTCACATGTCGTCCCCCCCCCCCCCCCCCCACGTTCTTTTTTTTTTTTTTTTTTTTTTCTTCTGGTCTCCCTGTAAACTACTCCCACCACTCTGACCTACTGTGCTCTTGCACGTCTTTCCTTTTTCCTCTACTCCATGTTCCTCCTGTCTCGTCTCTTATTTTGCTTATCAAACCACTCCTTGCTCTACTGTGCTCCCTGCATGTCTTTCCTACTCTATGTACAGTACCTTCTTTCTCATCGCTTCCCTTTCCCCTACTCCCACCACTCTATGGCCTATTGTGCTCTTCATATTTTTTTCCTTCCTCCTCCACCCCTTTGTTCCTTTTTCCTTGGTTCCCCCTCTGTTACTGTGGCCTACTGTGTTCTGTGCCTATCTTTCTATTCTGCTGTACTCCTTGTTCCTTCTTTCTCCTTGGCTCCCTCTCCACTACTCCCGCAACTTTGTCTTTCCTTCTTCTACCCCATGGGTGTCCAACCTTTTGGCTTCTCTGGGCCACATTGAGTGTAGAGACGTTTTCTCGGGCCGCATATAAAATATATACTATAGTTAAGGTATACAAGTAATAAAACGCCGCCATGCCCTTTCCGCGACGCTGCGCCCCCCACTCGCACTAGTTTAACTAGAGGATGATCAAATTTAATGGAATCGGTATACAGAGGTTTACTTCTTCTGAGATATATTAAAGGAACACTCTAACCACCATGACCACTTCAGTGATTTGAAGTGGTGATGGTGGTAGGAGTCAGAAACACTGCACATGCTGGGATATTTACAGTTATGTGCTGGGGTTAGTTGCACCCCTAGCACATATGACAGCCAGAAAATGTCACATCCTTTTTAATACATGTATAAACAAGGACATAACATTATGACAAAACACAACTAGTTATTAAAAAACATATTGCAACAATTTACACACGCTAATGCACACACCTTTTCTACTTATTTTGCAGACTGCTGGTGGTTTCTGCTGGTGGGTACTACTGGCGGGTAGTGCTGGTTATGCGGGTACTGCTGAAGGAAGCAGCGGCTGCAGTAGAGAGCAGAGACGCTGCTTCCTGTATGGCTCCTGTCACAGGCGTAGTGCATTTCATATCACTCCGCCTGTGACAGAGCTGGAACTATACAGAAAGCAGCGGCTCTGTCACTGACTGCAGACATCCTAAGTTTCCCGCAGGAGCCGAAAATCGCACGGCACTTGCAGCCTAGTGCATGCCCATCCAATGCAGCCTGATCAGTGCCCATCCAATGCAGTCTTACCAGTGAATGCATATCCAATGCAGCCTGATCAGTGCCCATCCAATGTAGCCTCACCAGTTCAAGCCCATCCAATGCAGCCTTACCAGTGCGTGTCCATCCAATGCAGTCTTCAATGAAGAGAGAGGAGAGCCGCTGGATTACACAGAGCGGGGATCTCCCGCTTTCCCGGCGACCGCTGTCATAAGAAGTCCTGCCTCCTGGACCAGCTCCTATGATAGACGTCACCAATGTGCTATCATAGGAGCTGGTCCAGGAGGCGGGGTTTGGTATGACATCGGCCGCCGGGTAAGCAGGAGAACTCGCTCTGTTTGTAATCCGGCGGCACTTGCCCCCCCTCTTCCCCTCCAAGGCAGCCTCTGCCTGCAGTTAGTTTGAAGCCACTGTGGCCGTGCCCCCGACTCTTCTTCCTCCTTCCCCAGCAAAAAAAATAAAAAATTGGCAGGGGGCAGTGGGCCGCATTGCCTGCTCTACGCCTTCTTTTTCCCTCTCCGTAACTGTCACTACACTTTGGCCTCCTGTGTTCTGTACATTACTTTCCTTTCTGCTGTACTCCTTGTTCCTTTTTGGCTCCCTCTCCACTACTCCCACAACTTTTGTCTTTCCTTCCTCCTCTATGCCGCCTTCCTTCTTTTTCCTTCGCTGCTTCTCTGATACTTTCACCACTCTGACATACTGCTCTTTCCGCATGTCTTTCCTTCCTCTTTTACTCGTTTTTCCTTCTGCCTCCTTGGCTATCTTTTTACTCATGGAACCACTCCTTGGCCTACTCTACTCTTTACATATCTTTCTTTCTTTTTTCCCTGGATCCATGGCTGCCTCTCTGATACTCCCACCACTCTGACCTACTGATCTCTCCAAATGTCTTTCCTTCCTTTACTCCTTGCTCCTTATCCCTCTTATTTCACATGTCTTTCTTTCCTTGCTTCTCTATTCCTTCTTCCTTTCTCTCCTTGGCTATCTCTTCCACACTCCCATCACTCCATGGCCTACTGTGCGCTCCACATTTCTTTTCCTTCGGCTCTTCTGTTTGATCATACTTTTTCTTTATCCATTCTATTGCAGATCTATTTCTGTGTTTTGTTTTTTTTTTTTATTTTTATTTTTTTTTTGCTTTTCTTGTAAAATAAAGGGACCTCAGAATCATTGTGTCTAGGTGTTTCCTTAACTTTAGACAGATATTCATAGTGTACCTTACATACTGTACATACCCTTCGATGGTCACTCGTTTTCCTTAATGAGATGATATTTAAAATAGTGGTATTTAAAGTTAGGTGAAAAAAGGGTAAAAAAAAGAAAATAACAATGCATCCACCACATTTTAAGGATGGGTAAGCTGCAATGTATTTGTTTTTTTGTTTTTGGATATATTACCACTTTAAAAGATTGTGCCGATATATGCTAAGATTTATTTCTACTAATGTTACATTCTGGCCACTTTCTGTACATTTATGTGATTCAGCATGCTATGTTAGATCAGGACAATGATATCCTTTTTGATGCTGTACAGGATTACCCGTGCTACTTAAACCAAAAATTAAATCCGTTGGCATAGGACTTGGATGTTTACACAGCTTCAATAATGCAATTGTAAGCCATATAGTAGGATGCAGTGGGTGGATGTACTAAAGGCAAATAGGCTGTGCAGTTTCACCCCTTTTCCTTAGTAAATGTAAATGTGGTAAAGCTTCACTTGGTAAAGAATACCCAATCAAGTGCAAGGACATTTAAAAAAAAAAAAATAAATAAATTATTTCACATGATTGGATGATAGAAATCAACAGAGTCCCACCACATTTACTTTACTAGCTCTGGGAAAATTAGTGCAACTGCACTTGCAAAGTGTGAAGTCTATTTGCCTTTAGTAAATCCACCCAGTGTCCCAATAAGGCCCCTTTCACACTAGTGCGACTTGTCCCGCGATTTTGGACGGCAAAATCGCATGACAAGTCGTTTTCCATTATTTTCAATGAGCCCCATTCATATCAGTGCGTTCCATGTTTAGAGGGTGAAAAGTGAGAATTACTACATTCAAAATGATTTGGTTAATCCGCTCACCTTCCTTGCCCACTGCTGCCTCCCAAGTATGACCCCGGATGTGACATATCAGCGCGATACTAGCAGCTCATTGGCTGTTTCCTGGCCAGAATGTGAATATAAATGAGACCTCTTGCTGGTAACAAGCGGAGGAAGGCAAATTCTACGCTGCACACGCGTACCAGGACATATCTGCTTGAAGATATCTACTGCAGGCTGGGCACCAGGAGAGTTTCTTTAGTTCTCTTAGCCTCTCTAAATCACATTTGCATTGGGATTTCCCTAGAGGTATGCTGAAGACTTTAATTTCTAGATTTTGCAAACCGAAGTGTACATAATTAATATACAGTATCTCACAAAAGTGAGTACACCCCTCACATTTTTGTAAATATTTTATTATATCTTTTCATGTGACAACACTGAAGAAATGACACTTTGCTACAATGTAAAGTAGTGAGTGTACAGCTTGTATAACAGTGTAAATGTGCTGTCCCCTCAAAATAATTTGACACCCAGCCATTAATGTCTAAACCCCTGGCAACAAAAGTGAGCACACCCCTAAGTGTAAATGTCCAAACTGTCAAAATCTTTGTGGCCACCATTATTTTCCAGCACTTCCTTAACCCTCTTGGGCATGGAGTTCACCAGAGCTTCACAGGTTGCTACTGGAGTCCTCTTCCACTCCTCTATGATGACATCACAGAGCTGGCGGATGTTGGAGACCTTGCGCTCCTCCACCTTCCATTTGAGGATGCTCCACAGATGCTCAATAGGGTTTAGGTCTGGAGACATGCTTGGCCAGTCCATCATCTTTACCCTCAGCTTCTTTAGCAAGGCAGTGGTCATCTTGGAGGTGTGTTTGGGGTCGTTATCATATTGGAATACTGCCCTGCGGCCCAGTCTCTGAAGGGAGGGGATGATGCTCTGCTTCAGTATGTCACAGTACATGTTGGCATTCATGGTTCCCTCAATGAACTGTAGCTCCCCAGTGTCAGCAGCACTCATGCAGCCCCAGACCATGACACTCCCATCACCATGCTTGACTGTAGGCAAAGACACTCTTGTCTTTGTACTCCTCACCTGGTTGTCGCCACACACCATCATCTGAACAAGTTCATCTTGGTGGCATCAGACCACAGGACATGGTTCCAGTAATCCATGTCCTTAGTCTGCTTGTCTTCAGCAAAGTTTGCAGGGTTTCTTGTGCATCATCTTTAGAAGAGGCTTCCTTCTGGGACAACAGCCATGCAGACCAATTTGATGCAGGGTGCGGCGTATGGTCTGAGCACTGACAGGCTGACCCCCCCACCCCTTCAACCTCTGCAGCAATGCTGGCAGCACTCATATGTCTATTTCCCAAAGACAACCTCTGGATATGACGCTGAGCACGTGCATGCAATCACCCTGCAGAAGGAAAGAGAGCAGCAGTGAGCGGTCTTTATTTCAGGAAGTCTCACACTGAATTACTGCACAGATCTGGAAGAAATACACAAAGCACACTGAGATACAAGGCAGAATACACATGGCTCTTGTCATTAGACAATATTTGCTGATCGGAGTTCAGCTTTAATTGGGGTTGGCTTTAGTCCTGTCTGTCACTTCTGTTTTCTAACCTATTGTGACTTTCAGAAAAATAGAATTGAGCTTTTTTTTATCTGCCAGTTAGCAATACAAATGTCTTATGTGTTTGTAGAGAGCAAATCGCTGCTGCATGAAGGAGACATCGCTGTGGATCTCGGACGCAACGCGTTAAAGTGTGATGACAACTCCTACAGATGGAGCTAAAACAGCACTGGATTAGTGAACCCCACACCCTCTCCTCCACCTTCAGTGAGTATTCTGACTCCTCCCATGATGAAACATGAATCTACAGTACTGGGGCCCCAGGGGCCGTTTCCCAGCAGGACACTATAAGAATGAAGGCTTTGTCTACTCTCTTTGCCTGTGTGCGGCTCCTGTAGAAGACAGTAGGTCAGGCGTCTAGAATAGAAGGGGCAACACCTGGATGAAACGTCTATTTTCATTCATTTCCTTTTTTTTTTTTGTAAGTTCCTATGGTTATTGTACGATAACTGTGTGCAGGAAAGGGTTTGGCTTCTACCGAGGATGGTCACAAGACTCTCTGCAGCTCAAAACGTACACCAGTCATCCTCTCTCTCTTCAGGGTTCAGTTTAGCCAGTTGTACTGCTTAGTTCAGTGGCAGCATAGCTTAGCAATAGTATACTGTCTCCCATAGTGCATAGTTGATGTAATTATTACAATAATAAAGTATGTGTATAGCGCCATCATCTGCCATGCCAAACTACACAGTGATAGATGTTACAAGGGAGGGTGGGGGTGTAATACAAGAGAAGGGCCCTCGGATTCCTCCTGTATTGAATTGTATTGTAAACGTACTGTCTGCCCTCATGTTGTAAAGCACCGCTCAGGGCCCTCCTAACCCTTTTGTATTAAATTGTAATGTTGCTGTATTGTCTCCCTTTATATTGTAAGGCTACATTCACACCTGAGCGTAGCGTTTTTCGCGCGTTTTTTACCGCGATTTTTGTGGCGTTTTTTACTGCGATTTTACCGCGATTTTTACCGCGATTTTTGTGCAGGCGTTTTTAGATTGAATAGAGATCAATGGAAAACGCCTGTAATCTGCCCAAAAAGAAGCTCATGTACTTTTTTGAGCGTTGGGCGTTTTGCTTACAGCGTCAAAACGCTCAGATGTGAACAGGGGCCATTGAAATGAATAGGATTTGTCTTGTTGGGCGTTTTGAGAGCTGATCCTAGAGCAGAAAAACGCCCCAAAAACGCCCCAAAACGCCTAGATGTGAACGGAGCCTAAAGCACTTTGTAAACTGTTGATGCTATATAAATCCTGTATAATAATAATAATACAGAAAATGTTACATAGACTAGAACAAAGAGCTGTTTAGAAAAAAAAAAAGCAATAACAAGTGGAAAATAGCTGACAAAAAGGGGGGTATACTGAATGAAGGTGGTCACAAGACTCTCTGAAGCTCAAACGACATTATTATTATAATACAGAATTTATATAGTGCCAACTATAGTGCAAATTCAATACAAGAGGGTTAGGAGGGCTCTGCTCCTGGGAGCTTACAATCTAATAGACATGCACTCCTCTTTTCCTTCTCTTCAGGGTCTTGTACTCTGCAGTTCAGCCAGTTGTACTGCTTAGTTCAGTGGCAGCTTTGGCTTAGCAATAACACACTGTCTCCCCTAGTGCATAGTTGATTTATTTTTCATAATAATAATGTATGTGTATGGCGCCATCATCTGCCATGCCAAATTACAGTGATAGATATTACAAGGAAGAGTGGACAAGTATAATACAATACAGAAAATATTCCATAGACTCGTACCTAGAGCGGTTTTGCAAAATAAAGCAATAACAAGTGCAACATAACTGCGACAAAGGGTGGTATACAGAGCAGCATGCTGTATTTTCAGTTCATACTTTGGTTTATTCTGGCATTGTTTACAGTCCAATACAATTTTTTTTTACGCTACTTTCAAATTTTTAAATGCGTGTCATTCTCTCTTTTTGATATTGCATTGATTAAATAGATAATTGTTGATCAGCCACTAGAGGGAGCAAACGCTCCATTTTGCATTCACCCACTTCAGCTTTCCTCCCATTACCGCTGGGATGAGATGAATATGGCTGAATCCGTGTATATAAAGCGGGTGTGGGAAAACGCAATGCCAGTATTATTTCACAAGATGCCCCTAATAAAGATATCTTCTGGTTCCACAGGTCCCTCCAATATCGCAGTATTCCTCAGCGCCATGCAAGAATTTGCGACTCTCACCTGCGTTCGCTTCATCCTACGCACCACGGAATCAGACTATATACTATGGATGGCGGCGGGTATGTGAAAAATTCTTCTCCAGCCCCTCTTTCCTTTCTTTTTTTCAGATTTGATGCGAATGTGGAGCCAGTACTCGTTTTTTATGCAGCTACCAAAAAAATGTAAATGCACCTTTCTTGCAACCATCACAGCCGTATTTAGTTGCGATGTCCTGGAATTGGCATTGCTCTGCTCTTCCAGTTGTATCGCTGTTCTCTTCAAAGTCTTACCAGAGCTTGAGGACAAGTTGCAGACAGCCTCTGGCACAGAAAATGGCCTTTTTCATAGTGACCTTTAGGCTTATTGCACCAAGAGTTTAATTTCTGGCGAGATCCTTCTCTAAGGGCTCATTCACATGTGTGGCTTTTGTTAGGCATTTGACAGGTGGTGATGCCTGCTGCCTGTGTTATCACTCAAAATGCCACCCCACCGTGCCGCAACCATGTGCACTGCATGCGGTTGCAGGGCAGTTGTGACGTGGCCCTCTTGAATAAGTTCGGCGCCGATACCACCTTTTGAATGCGACACGACTTTTAACTGCTTACCTTACCTGGGCAGATTTAAAAAATTATCACATACATATTAAAATCTGCATTTTTTTTTTAAGAAAATGACTTGGAACCCCGAAGCATTTTCTGAAAGCGAATGCCCTGGAGAATAAAATGGTAGTTGTTGCAATTTTTTTATTATGGTTACTAGGGATGCGCCGATACTGATATCACTGCCTATACCAAGCATTTCAGCAAGTATCGGTACTCCCCTAGATGCTCAAAAAGCTCAGGTCCATAAAGACATGGATGAGAGAATTTGGGATGGAGGAACTTGACTGGTCTGCACAGTCCTGACCTCAACCCCATAGAACACCGTTGGGATGAATTAGAGCAGAGACTGTGAGCCAGGCCTTCTCTCCAACATCAGTGCCTGACCTCACAAATGCACTTCAGGAAGAATAGTCAAACATTCCCATAGACACACTCCTAAACCTTGTGGACAGCCTTCCCAGAAGAGTTGAAGCTGTGGGCTAACTCATTACTGAACCCTACGGACTAAGACTGGGATGCCATTGAAGTTCATGTGTGTGTAAAGGCAGGCGTCCCAATACTTTTGATAATATAGTGTATACTGTATAGATTATTTTGTATGTGGCCAGATATGTACTGTGAGTGCTAGTATTTTCTAAATTGGCCACTAGATGGCGATTTAATCCCTATTTACACACACACAGGAGCAGTGGGAGAAATCGCATACGATTCTTTGCAGTATGATTTGCACCAATTTTTTTTATTGATGCAAATCGCACAGCAAAGTATTGGTACTTGGTATCGGTGAGTGCTTGACCGAAAGTATCAGTATGCGTACTCACCAATAAAAAAGCGGTATCGGTCCAACCCTAATAGTTACCACTGTTTTTTTTTTATGAAAAAGATGCACTTCAATGCATTTCAGTGTACTCAAACACAACATAATACCCACTTTTTCGTAAAATATAAAATTTGATGTTGCGCCAAGTAAATATATCCCAAACACGGCAAGATTTAAAATCTCACATTGCTTGTGAATTGGCGCCAAACTACAGCACTTAAAATTGTCCATAAGTGATGATTTAAAATGATTCTAAAGTGTTTTTTTTTTTTAAATAATAAACATGGAATACTTACCTGCTCTGTGTAATGGTTTTGCACAGAGCAGCCCCTCTTCTTGTTGGGTCCCCTGCTGGCGGTCCTGGCTCCTCCTTCCTCTTGCTATGGAGGCGCTTGAGCATGCTCGCTACCGAGTCGCACTCTTGTGAAAGGACATTGCAAAGTGCCAAGTGGCCCCCCGCGCTCTCCTTTTTGGCTCAAAAGCAAGAGCCAATGGTTCCCGCTGCTGTGTGAACCAATGAGGGGGGAGAGACACGGTAGAGCTATTGCTCTTGTGCACATCACTGGATCAAGAATGGGCTCAGGTAAATCTAAGGGGGGCTGAGGGGGAGCTGCACTCCCAGTATATACTCCCTGCGTAGGTAAAATTAAAGTAGAACTATAAGTAAAACACTGTTTTTATTTTTTCCATTTTGGATAGAGCAAGGGAGGGTTATAACCTCTGTCAGATTTTTTTTCTGTCTCCCATTGCGGAGATTTTCCTTCACTTCCTGTCTGATAGCCAAACAGGAAGTGAGAGGAAATCCCTGTAAATTAAGAGAATTCCTTGGAGACCCCCAGGTCACTCAAACTAGTGTCCCTATTTGAAGATTTCCCCTCTATTACTTTTCTGAGGACAACCAAAATTTGGGATTTTATTTTACTTTCAATGATAATGGTAAACAGGACAAATAGAGAGGGTGAATCTTCCAAACCGGGGCAAAGACAGCAATATAAACGGACAGATGTTCTAATCCTTCTCCACGCTATCCAAAACTAAAAAACAAAATAGTTTTGCCTTTTAGTTCTACTTTAAGGATAAAAAAAAAAAAAACCTTCAAAGAACCATTTTAAAAGCCTTTACAGGTTATTTTCTTATTTTTTCTTTTATTTTATATAAATTTTTTTTACACATTTTTATTTATTTTTCATTTAACTTTATTGCTATTACCAGGGGTGAACAAGCACCCTGCGATAGCTTTGGGCAGTCAGTTACTTTTTATGGAGACATCAGGGGCCTATTAGACCCCTGATGTCTCCGCTGCCTTTTTAAGCATCTGATTGGGCACAGATTGTGTTTGATCAGCTGCTGTCAGACCAAGGCAGTTTTGAAACCGGAAGTGACAAAATCTGTCACTTCCCGCTTCATTGTCACAGAGGAAATGGGGGATCATGGCTGCAGCAGCCTTGATATACACTGTTCACTACACTTTAATGTGATTGGTTACTGAATGCAGCACTTGGCACATCACCCTTTGTGATGCCATAATAAAATGGTTATCTTTCTTCCCCCACAGATGTTGCTCATATGTTGGTAAGCAAGGAGGAAGTCGAGCAGCTGTATGGTACACGGCTCTATCCAGCACGAGCTGAACCACGCTCTGGGATTCTTCCATGAGCAGAGTAGAAGCAACCGCGATGACTACATCAATATCATATACAGCAACATCATACCAGGTATCCGACTGGGTGATAGCATTACACTAAGGGGTGTATCGTTACAGTTTTATAGCTGTTCATCCATAGAAACTGCATGTAAATTCATTCTGTGAAAATGAGTTAAATTAAATGTTCTCAGGCTGTAGCTGTAGGATGTATTCTCAGCAAATCAATTGTGTGAATGGGTAAAATACTACATTGTAGCCACAAGATGGCGCTGAGTAACAAGTAAGAAGTAAATATGCTCATCAGTGCCACCCAGTGGCCATAATGCAGTATTCTCCTCATTTAGAGAATATAGCCTCAGAACATTAAATGTTGCATAAAAGGATTAACACGCAGTTTTGATGGAGAATAAACAATGCAATTTTTTTTTTATAAATTGGAGTATATTATATAAATGTAATTAGGGCCGGTTCACACCTGATTTGCACAGGGAACGCAGACTCAGTGCAGTACGATTTTCAGCCCTTTCATTTGAATGGGCTGATATCACACTCAATCACTCTACTTTTCAAAAATGCACTGCACCAAATGGCATGGTAGTGAGTGGTCTGCTGCAGAAAACGTAATTTGTGTTTGGGGTTTCATTAGGAATATATTGGCACCCACAGCGGTGTGGGAAACGCGTGTGGAACGTGGATTTCCCGCACTGCGTTCAGGTGTGAACAAGCCCTTAGAACATATTTTAGATCATAAAATACACATTCTCCCTTTCATACATCTAGTGTGTGAAAAGTAATGTTTTTGGCTACTATGAACAGCATAAGTTGTACTTTTTAGGTCACTTTCATAAATGAGGGTCATTTAAAGAGGATCTTCTGTACATTTTTATAAAATGAGGTCAAATACTGTAGCTGCTGACGTTTAATATAGAGATGCCTGTCCAGGGATCCAGCCCTGTCCTCACCTGGGCCCACTCTTCACCAGTCTGTAAGTCCCCGGCACCGCCATGTTTACTGTGGGAAACCAGCTGTGACTTCCTGCAGCATCCAAGCTAGGTGTTTAGAGGCAGAAAAAAACAAAAAAAACTTCACTTGTACGTTCAGAAGAGGTACATTTGGGCATAAAAAACAGCAAATGCACATTAACGATAGATGCATATGTGCAGTAATGCATGCGCATTCACAAGAAGAGTGTTTCAGCAGAAAAATGCCTAACGCTCCCAAACACGCCTAAGCACTAGGTGCGTTCATTCATTTATTAATATTCCGGCCAATTGAACAAATGAACATCCAAACGCCGGATGCACTTAAAGGCTTCTAATCACATTTGCCAATTATGGCTTTAGGTGCGTTTTTTTTTACGCTGCTTTGCTCTTGCCAGGAGAAAAAGCTTTCAAAAGAGCTGGACAGACGCCCTGTGTGCATGAGGCCTCAATGTTTTTGGTGGAGTGTGGAAGGTTTGGAATGTCATTTGGGTTTTTATAGCTATGTTCGCCTAAGTTTGGGGAGATTTCCCTTCTGTCTCAGTGACTACTACGCAGGAAATGGTAGAAATTAGTGATCGACCGATATCGTTTTTTTAACCGCAAATAGCGGTATTTTGGTCATCGGGTGCCGATATCTGCTGATATTTTCGGACATTTTTTTTTTTTATGTCTACAGGTACTGTGGTGGAGGGATCTTGGGGTCTAAATGACCCCAAACCCCTCCTCTGCACTTAAGAATTCAAAATGCCAAGTTTGGCTGTTTTGAATGCTGTACGTTTTTTGAATTCGGCACCGCCAGTACCCGGAAGTGATGTCATGACATTACTTCCGGGTACTGGCGGTGCCGAATTCAAAGAAATGGAGACTCGGGTCAGAGAGCGGCAGTGAAGGTAGGATTCCCGGGTCTCCCGGTGGGACGGGAAACCCGGGCGAGCCGCGGGAGGGGGACGTCCCTTCCCGCTCCTTGGAAACGACAGCCGAGCAGCTTCTAGGCCGCATCGGATGTCATTACAAGACAGCCAACCGCCGGCTATGGACACCGGTACCAGGATGATGCCTCTAGTTGCAGGCATCGCTCCGGTACAAGCACTTTCCCTGAAATATCGGCAATATCTGTAAATAAAAAGCCGATTCCGATATATCAGGGAAAGTCCATATCGGCCCTCGATATATTGACTTTGCTGATAATCGGTCGATCTCTAGTAGAAATTTCCCCATTGGTACAAGGAAGAAAAATAAAATATCACTTAGCCAGTTTTCTTTTTTTTTTTTTTTTTTTACTCTTTTGTTTAAAAGATGCTAGTTTGCTGTCTCTTTCCTTAACCACTTCTCACCCGCCCTATAGGGAATTGACAGCGGGAAGGTGGTTGCATTATCCTGACCGAACATCATATGACAGAGCGGCGATCGGTGCTGCCGTGTGTCACTCTGACTCACAGCATCTCCTATCTCTGGTAAAGAGCCTCCTTACGTAGGCTCTTTACCATGTGACCGGCTGTGTCCAATCACAGCTGGTCACATAGTACATAGGAAGTGCCATTGATCAGCTTTCCTCAGTTCGTGCCTGACAGGCACGAGTAGAGGAGAGCCGATCTGCGGCTCTCCTGACAGGGGGGGGGGGGTCTGACCCTTGGGGGGGTGCCACTAGAACCACCAGGAATACCCACCCTTGACCCCAGGGATGCCCACAATGGCCACCAGGGAGCCTGCCAGTGCCCTCCCCATCGGTGCTGCCCACCAGTGCCCTCCCCATCAGTGCTTTCCACCAGTGCCCATCGCCATCTATTAGTGCTGCCCATCAGTGCCACCCATCAGTGCCCACCAATGCTGCATATCAGTGCTACCCATCAGTGCCACATATCAGTGCCCATCAGTGCTGCATATCAGTGCTGCCTATTAGTGCCACCCCATCAGTGCGGCCTTATCAGTGCTCGTCAGTGCAGGAAAAAAGGCATCTATTTACAAAACTTTATACCATAAACAAAAAAAAAAATTTTCAAACTTTTCGGTATTTTTTTTTAATTTGTTTAGCAAAAAAGAAAAAACCTTGCGGTGATCAAATACCACCAAAAGAAAGCTCTATCTGTGGGGAAAAAATTACATAAATTTGGTTTAGATACAGTGTTGCACGACCGCGCAATTGTCATTCAAAATGCAACAGCGCTAAAAGCTATAAATTGGCCTGGGCGGGTAGGGGGAAAAGTGCCCGGTATTGAAGTGGTTAAGAACTCATTCACCCTGGGCATTTAGTCATGGGTGGGGGGCATAGGCACGTCATCCAGCCTGGCTGCCAGCAGCCTGTCAAATATCAGACAGCTGCTGCCGGATGTTGCACCTAGCAATATGTAATTTTAGGGCAGTATGTGCCTAGGGATGAATGCCCAGAATACAAGCAGTCTGCGTTCTGGGCATTCGTCCCAAGGGTGCATACTACCCCAAACAGAAGTACCGCTGATCCCAGCTGTCAGACTCTCATAGAGTTTGACAGGCTGCTGGCAGTCAGGCTGGGCAGTGTGCCTTTACCCTCTGCCCAATGCTAAATGCCCATTGTGCATGAGGCCTAATACTATTTGAATCACCGATCCTGAACAAGCATGCAGCAAGTGATGTAAAGATTCCTGACCCGGTTTGCTTTGAACACTGGATCAGCATGGCAGCCAGACAACTAGCATTTTTAGGATGTGAGCAATGAAAGCCAGCCCATATCTCTGCTAAGGTTTCCTTTTTTAAAGTGATTGCAAAGTATAGTCCTTTTTTTTTTTTTTTTCTTTTCTAATAAAAATAACAAACATGTTATACTTACCTCCTCTGTGCAGTTGGTTTTGCACAGAGCAGCCAGGATCCTCCTCTTCTTGGGTCCCTTTTCTGCTCTCCTGGCCCCTCCCTCCTGTTCAATACCCCCACAGCAAGCAGCTTGCTATGGGGTCACCCGAGCCGAGTCGCAGCTCCCTGTGTCCATTTAGACACGGCCTTATTCCCTCTCTCTTCTGATTGGCTAGCTGACTTTGACAGCAGCAGCAGCCCATGGCGCTGCTGCTGTGTCTCAGCCAATCAGGAGGGAGAATCTCAGACAGCTGAGACACTCGTGGACATTGCTTGACAGAGAGGGACCTCAGAATGCATTAACCACTTTAGCCCCAGCCGCCGCAGATGTACTGCAGCAGGCTGGCTCTCCCAGGCAAAGTCCCGTACATGTACAGCGCTCGCCTGGGAGGAGCTAGGGGGCGATCGCGCGCCGCCAGAGGCACGCTCCCATCCCGCTCGTCAGCGGGTAAGCCAGTGCGTGCGACAGGCGGCTCCGATGGCCGCTGGCCACTCGCAATCTCCCACCGCTGACAGAGGACAGACGGCTGATGTAAACACAGCCGTCCATACTTCTCCCTGAAGTGATCACAGATGTCATGTGATCCTGCTATATAGGATCACATGTCTCTGTGATGACTTCACAAGCCACGCCCCCCCCAACAGTTAGAATCACTTCCCTAGGGTCACATAAGTGTCAAAAATGTCAGTTAGGGGTCCGATCTGTCTGCCGCAATGTCACAGTCCCGCAAAAAAAAACGGCAAAAAAAAAAATCGCAGATTGCCGCCATTACTAGTAAAAAAAAACAATAAAAATGACCTAAACCTTTCCCGTAGTTACTAAACGCAATAAATTTTGCGCAAACCAATCAAAATACTCTTATTGCAATTTTTTTTTACCAAAAATATGTAGCAGAAAACAAATTGGCCTAAAACGTTAAAAAATTTAGATTTTTACTTTTTTTTTTTTTTTTTTTTTAGAATTTCATATAAAAGAATGTGAGAAATATATAATTTTTTTTTCTTTCAAAATTGTTGCTTATTTTTTGTTTATAGCGCAAAAAATAAAAAAATTGCACAGGTGATCAAATACGACCAAAAGAAAGCTGTATTTGTAGGAAAGAAAAGGACATCAATTTTGTTTGGGTACAGCGTCGCACGACCACGCAATTGTCCATTAAAATCACGCAGTGCCGAATCGCAAAATAGGGCCTGGTCATTGAGCAGCAAAATCCTCCGGTCTACAAGTGGTTAAGATAAAAAAAACCTTCTAACTTTACAACTCCTTTCATATAATTGAAGGGAAATGCTATATAATATTGCAGCTGCAAATTTAGTCACTTTCAGGGACCGAGAAGAATTTTCAGAAGTTCCACACATTGAATCAAGGCATGGAATACGACTACGGCTCCGTCATGCATTATCCAAGGTACAAATGGATGCATTTCATAGAAATTTATAACAACTTTCACTTGCCAGAAACAGTTTTATTCTTAGACTTCTGCGATATCCATGTAGGTGGCACAGTCGGATCTATTAAACATTCACTGATCCTGATTCATCGAGTTCCAACAGGCAACTTAAAGTTTATTTAAACCGAAAAACCTAATATATTGCAGATTACCAGTCCTCAGATGCATTTTGTTTTTTTAGGATCATTCCTTTATTTTCACCTGGTGATCCTGCCAGTAACACACTTCCAGTGGTGAACTCTCCCCACGCCCCCTACTGGCAGAACACAAGAGCGCTGCGGGGGGGGATTCCCCCATCAACACAACAGTGAGAATGGAGCAATTTTCTTTTCTTCCACCCATGTTCATATTGCATATTCTATGGGCTGCCGGAGTCATTATACATGGCCGGGACGGTGGGCTGTCAGTAGACACGGTCACTTTGCTCTAATTGTGCAATGTGACGGAGTCTATGTAAGCACAATTTAGCATTCCTTATGTGATCTGTCACCAAACTCTGGTTTAAAGAACAGTTCTATTCCAGTATGTATTCTTAACTCAAAAACGTCCTTTCTATTGCTCTCAGCCTCCTCCAAAGGTCTTTTTTCTGCTGTCATCATCCGACCTCCTGAGGGTGGGTACGTTCATTCTCCATGGTCTCACTGTATGTAGAAACGTAGCCACCTTCTCATTTTATAAGGTGTCATTAAACAGAAAATTTAATAAAAAGAAACCTTTTGGGCTCATTAACATAAGCTTAGGCCTCTGAAAAGCAATCCCCATTCAGATTGCTGTTCAGAGAGCATTTGACAACTGGCGAGGAGGCGTTGTATCATTGTATCGCCATCTAACTGCCTGCTTTAACCCTTTAAACTCCAAGAATGCTTGAATGGGTCACACTTGGCAGGTGCTATGCCCACCAAAAGCAGCAAGGGTATATTTCCTGCCACAGCCGCAAAGCATGTGTACACATCCTTAAGAAAAAGTGTGATTCTTTAAAAGCCCCCTATAGGTCATTGGTTTAGTGTTATGAAGGAGGTCTGGTGCTAGAATTATTGCTTTCACTCCAGCGTGTGTGGTGATATACAACCTGTGTAGCGCAATCACCGTTTTAATGCTTAGGTGCCCGAACGCTTACGTTTTATGTTCGTGGGGATGGAGGGGCTCAAATTTTTTTTTTTGGGGGTCGGGGGGGATCTCATATGCCTGGGTGTAACCGGTTTTAATTTTACTTTTTTTTCATATGTGTTTTTTTTTGGTGACAGGCTCTCTTTAATGAGACATCCAGGGTAGTTTTTCTCCCCTGTGCTCTGCTGAATGTAATATAATGCAGATTGCATTCCATTCTTTGCCTGCCAAGCTGTCGGGGACACCGAGAGGTGGACTTCAGAAGGGACATCAAACACGTGGCTTGGTCAGCAACAAGGAGGGAAGGACAGCGGACCCGCTATGTCGGTCCTTGGCCTGCAGATGGGCAAGCAGATCCCAGGATACATGGCAGGGTTTGCGGGGGAGATGTTGTTAAGAACCTAGCAGCGAAAGGGTTAAATTGGGTATTAAAAAAAAAAAAAGAGGCTGCATTACTTGCTGTAAATTTGAGTTGTCCCCTGCATCACCTCTTTGCCATTTGGTGTCCTCAGTCTTCTGGGTTAAATGATGCCGGGTGTCCCCTAAATTGGATGGATGAATAAAGGAACAATGTGAATGCAGGTGATCGGGGACCCTGCCCCCTGGATAGGTGTCATTATGGTGCTCTTCAGTTGCATTTTATTTATACAGAGAGTGGCTGGGCAGTTCTCAATGATACAGAAAGCAGCACTGAGGTGATGTCATTACTCTTTCTGTATCAATGAGGACTGCCCAGAGAAGAGGTGACGAGGACCCTGCAGAAACAGTCAGTTGTTTAGTATGTTTGCTGCAGGATTAACTCAATTAGTGAGTCGGCATTGCAGCCAATCTATAGGCATGACAGATAACCAACATGATCAGAATTACAGAGACTCAATGGCAGCCTACAGAATGTTCTCATGACAAGTAGTATTAAAAGTCCTCATGAGGCGGCGGTTCATACCACTGACTGGTCAAAGTTCAGTTTATGTTATCGGGAGCCTGTGGGGGGAGGTGAGGCATTAGTAGAACATGGGGGCTTGTGTTGGCGCTGACAAAGGTACCGCATTCATATTTAGTCCCGGTTCACACTGAGGCAACTTGCCAGGCAACTTAGCCGCCTGACAAGTCGCACTCCATTCAGTGCAATGGAACCGTTCCAATCGGAGAGACTCAAGTCGCTCCGACTTAGAAAAAGGTTCCTGCACTACTTTGGGGGCGACTTCGGTGTGGCTTGCATTGACTTCTATTAGAGAAGTTGCTTTGCAAGCCACGCTGAAGTCGGCTGCATGGGGCGGCTTCAGAGTTGGGCAACTTTGAAGCCGCCCCAGTGTGAACCGAGCCTAAGTCAGCACATCTTGAAGGAAATGGTTAATTGTTCCTGAGTGCCGGTTCACACTTGTGCGGCTGCGGAGATCGCATGCAATTCGGAGCGCACTGCTCCTTCATTACATGCGATCTCATGTGCGGTGCGAATTTCAGCCATACACTTTGTATGGCTGAATTCGAAATGCATCCGCACCAAAGACGCACAGGAGACCTTTTTTGAGCCGCATCAAAATCGGATCGCACAGTGGTTCACACTTGTGCGATCTGATTCTGTGCGTACTTGCAGATCGCACTGCGATATGCAAACTGGGGGTGTTAACTTTTAATTGACACCCCTGCGTATCGCATATGGCAGTGTGAACTGCTAGATGTGTGGATGCGATGCGGGAACACGCTGCATATTCGCAGCCTTCCCGCATCGCACAAGTGTGAACCGAGCCTGATTATCAGGGAGAACTTGGTGGGTGTTGGAAATGCATGTACAGGGCTGCATGTAATTCACCTTTCCATATATACTGTGTGTATATAAATATATATATATATATATGTATGTATGTATGTATGTGTGTATATATATATATATATATATAATATATGTGTGTGTGTTTTATTTATAGCTGGATTCTGTTGGGTTGGATCAGTGATTGTAGTCTGATATCTCGCAGGCGCCTTCCTTTCCTCCAATACTTTCTGATTAATGTAAACTAAAAATTCAAATACTTGGCAGGTCTGGGAATTAATGTACTTTGCCCCACCACAGACCATGAGAGACTTTATTATATTACTGGCATCTATCCAGTGCAAAGTAGAATTCTGTGTTTCGCTTCACTTTAAATTGGTTGTTTAGACCAGTCTCCTAACTTTGGCCTGGGGGCCGGATGTGGCCCTTTGTTTGCCTTTATCCGACCCTTGGGGCACTATTCCTCCCATGGACATTAACAATAGGACATAATTCATTCCATGGGCACCAGCGATGGGGGCACTATTGCTCCCACAGGCACCAGCGATGGGACATTTTGGACTTCTGCTGGCTACAGTCAGGCCCCTCTAATGTCTGAAGGATAATAAACTGGCCTTTGTTTAGAAAGTTTGGAGACCCCTGGCTTAGACCAAGCAAACTATTTCTCTTATTAAACAATGTGTGTGCTGTAATGCACTTTAGTGGCATTAGCTACTTGCAGTAAACAGCGGCTGCCATACTGGAAACTTCCTAGGATGAAATGGTGGGGCTAAATGCCATTCAGAACAAGCTTTGTGTTTTAATAAATAAACACAAGACTTCCTCTGACTGAAGTGGAGAGGTGGGTGGATGACCTCAGGATTTCCACCTCTTCCAGTCAGAGCAAGCCTTGTGTTCCTTCATAAAATGACAAGGCTTCTCCTGAATGGCGGAGAAGCACTCAGTATGACTCCTTTATGTATGGCAGCAGCTGAGAAGTCGTCCATCCTGCTGCTGGAACACAGTGCTGCATACTGTATGTAGGGAATACTACTACACTGCATTTCAGTGTACGCAGCAGGATTGTTTTACTAATGGAAAAGGTTTCTCCGGCCGATATGTCGAAGACCAGAGCTTCCATGGCTGTCAGCACTTGATAAGAGAACTGGTGTTCTACTATCAAGTATTACACCCTCACATTCCATAGTCCCGATAGACCCCATATTTGTTTAGATAAGTGTTTATTTTTTTTTATTCTGAACCGAGCAAATCCCGCGACATGCCTGTGCAATGACTACTGTAGACCCGTAAACTCACCAGTTTGCTGACGTGTTTGTTTGTACAAAGGCCTATATATGAAATATACCGTATAGAGAGAGATAACAGAGAATGATCCTGTTTTTCAAACAGCCACAAGATTTGTAGTGCCCTAACTTTTTTTTTTTTTGCTAAATGAACGGGGTTTGGGCATTTCCATCACATTTTCACAAAATATTATGTGGAAGGCAATTTTTATTTAGCTTTTTGTTTCTCTAGTTTGGGAGAGCATAAGGAAGGGCTAAAGCCGCTAGACCCTCTATCAGGTTGGATTCTTTAGTGAAAGATGGAAAAAAACACTGCAAGAAAAATCTTTACAGAAAAAGATATTCCAAAATACCAGGGTTTCTCAGATGATCTCTCATGATCTACCTGTCAGTAGCAGACAGCTGCTCGGTAGTTTGCATCCCCGCTGCTGACATTTGCAGAGCTATGCAGGGAAGCAGCTGTGATAGTGCTGGCTGTGGTGCGCTGTTCCCCTCTGGCCCCTCCTATCCATCCCAGGTGCTGGTATGTGATATCACTTGGGATGGACAGGAGGGGGCGGGGAGGAACAGCGTGCCACAAGAGATCTAAATAGACGCTTCACTGTGCTGCTCTGCATATGACGTAAACTGATAATTGTAGACTAGAATAGCCACTGCAACACTTTACTACATGCTGCAGTGGTAAAGAAAAAACAAACATTTTGGCTTCTGCAGTGGTAAAAACATCCGTGCATTGCAATATGTTGAAAACCGCATGTCAGCGCACTCCAACTTAAACTCAATCAGCGCATTCAAAGCGTAATGCACTTGGTGTGAATCAGCTTAATTCTTGATTTGACGGTTTACCATTCTGTAGCCTCCACACTGTTTGATATCGGCCAGGTAAGAGACAGGGGGGCTTACTGACACTGGGCTGGAGGTTTGGTAGAGAATACAAGTGAACTCCAGCACACACAGCTATCCTGAGAGTAAGATTGTATATTCTTGATATCCTAAGAGTGGAGATTATTTTTATTCTAATGCTTATTGTTGGCAGGTTTTCTTTTAGCAATCCATAGACTTAAAATAGAAATTGATCAGTCTGGCTGTCCTGAGATGGATTGGGCAACTATCAGACAAATCTAGCATGCATGGTTTTTTTATACCCACACAGAAGACCAACAACAATTTTATATAAGTAGACTGAGGAGTAAAAAAGTGCACAGTGTGTCTATAACATTAGCCTGGTCATTGGACATAGTTACGGTATAGCGGTCATGTGACTTGGTTTATGTGGCTACCTTGCAGGTCCGGGACTTTTACACCAAAGTTCGGAGTGAAGAAGAGTGCAAGAGGCTCTGTGAGAACATTGCCGGTCACCTGAAGGGTGCCCAACTCTTCATCCAGAAAAGAGCTGTGAGTATCGTCTGCAATAGAGTGTATTAAAGAGCACCTGTCATGCATACTTGTAATAGATATTTTGCACTTGTGAAGATCCTACAACTTAAATGACCAAGTTCACCTTTAGGGGAAAAAAAATAATAAAGGCACATACTTTTGCAGAAAAAAAAGTGCATTATATATATATATATATTTTTTTTTTTTTTCCCCTACAATCATGGGTGCATGGTTGGGCTCTTGCAGACTCTCCCTCTGTTTCTGCCTGTAACTGTCTACAAGCTTTCAATAAGGCCATTGGTGCTTGGTGGTGCTGCTCCAGGCTGAGGTATAGGGCCCCGCTGGTACTCAGTATAGTAGGGATGTCAGCATTAGGAAAACTCATCCAGTGGGTAATAGACATTGAAGCATGAGACTCATCATAGCCAATCCTAGTGTGGATGTGTGCATCCCCCGAGGAGCAGCATTGATTGGGGCTTTCATATCCATATGGGCTTTAAAGCAATTATTAAAACTTGTTTGTTTGATTTTTTTTTTTTTTTTTTTTTAAATTTACCTGCTCTATGCAATGGTTTTGCACAGAGCAGCACGGATCCTCCTTTTCTCTGGTCCCACACCGTTGCTCCTCCCTCCTGACGGGTGTACGGAGCCGCAACTCGGGTGCACCCAAACAGGCATGCTCCCGAGATGCGGCTCTGTGTCCATTCACACACACACAGCCGTGGCCCAGTCCCACCCCCTCAATCTCCTGTAAGGTAGAAAGCTGCAGAAAGAGTGAATGGATTATGGCAACGCTGATCAGTAGATTGAGAATTACAAGCTATTTGCTTATTTATTCACAGATCTCTACAGATCCTAAATGCAGATGTAACATGTTCCAATGGTCAACTTTTTAAGTTCCTTTGCTTGTATGAATTAAAGCAGACCAATACTCGGGCTCGGTTCACACTGGTGTGATGTGGAAACCCTGTGAATCCACTGCGAGTTACCGCATTGCAGGCAGTTTGCACTGCAATATGCAAATCGCTGGGAGAATAAGTACAAAGGTAATGACACCCCCAGATCAGTTTGCATATCGCAGTGCAAACTGTCAATTCAGACAGGAATCGGATTGTATGGGTGTGACCAACCATGCCCATCATTTTCTTGTGTTGACCAAAAAAGGGTCCTGCACGAGTTTGGTCCGAATGCGACGTGAATTCAGGCCATACAGTCTGTATGGTTGAATTTGCATCGCATGTGACTTGCAGAGCAGTTCGAATCACATGCGATGTCTGGCATTGCTACGTGTGAACCGGCCCTCAAATGTTGTTTAACGAGCTTTGCTGCGATGGATAAAAATCTGTAGACATTGAGCCTGGTACCAGACACTGATTAAAGGGGGGGGGGGTTAATTTTAATTTGCAGGAATATATAGTATGGAAATGTTGTATATGTGGGGCGCACACAAATTGTTTTTGGGAAGTATTGTCTGGGTCTCCATATTTCTGGTGCCGATAAATGGGCTGAAACACTTGCTTTTCCCAGAGACAATGTTGCTGCGGGTTCACTTCCTTGCAGCCCAAGGCACTTGAGTCATGTGATTTCTGTAAAGGTGAGAATCGGCATTTAGACTGGACAACCCTCACAGATCATGTGACTAAAAACCCAGACCTTCACACATTCCTGCAAGGAAGGGAGTTTAGGAAAGGCAAGGATTTCTCTGTATCAATCCAACAAGGAGATGAAGTCCAACCACAAAATTGTAGTTCTTGGGAAAAGTTTGTTTTCCCACAGTAATTGGGCCATGATTATAGAGGGGAGGAGGACCATTGGGGCATTTGTTTATATCTGCAAAGGTGGACAACCAGGACACGCCACAATTGTATCATATTGCCGTTTGAGTTTTTCCCATTTTCAGTTTAAGAGATGTCCCAAAAATCTACAACTTCTTTCTTTTTCTATATCTTGTGAGTATTCCCATAACTCCAAGGGTTCTTTTTGATTACATTAGAGCTTTTCAGCAGCGTATTTGGAGAATGATATGTTCTATCTAGGTGCCACTTTAACGGGGTGATTTTCCCTTGCCATGTAAGAGTTTATGAAGTTAGGAACCATCCTTGGGCTGGAACTTATTTCATTCGGTAACCCCTGTTAAATTTTCCTTCCACCAGGTGAAGAATTTCACTGACGTTCACCCGGATTACGGCAACCGTATCCAGGCTCTGCTTGACAAGTACAACGCTGAAGGACACCATAAAGTAATGTGAAGTGCTGCTCTTTCCTTCCACTAGGGGGAACCCAAACCTTACCAGTACTAAGGAATATGAGGTGTGACGATTTAATTCCCGCACTGGGGGAAAAAAAGTTTCCTTACCTATACACTAGTGGCTGTTGTCACCCCTTCCAAGTAGTCCCCTTGTGAAGTGACACTTTTTTTTCTAGAAACCTGTGCCACTGCTTGAATCATTCCTGGATTTCATTTTCTGGAACGCTATGCCGGATTGTCATCAAATCTGTGTCCTATTAAGGCATTTGTTTTTTTAAACAGCCAAAAGTCTCCAGGCTCATTCACACCATAAGTTCATGAAAACTGATGGGAATTGAAGAGAAAACCACGCAGATTTCACTTGCAAAGACATCAGATTTCATGAATGTTGACATCGGTTCTGTGCCCTGTTCACACCAATGTTGATGTCACGTCAATTTTTTTCCAGTGCAGAAAACTGCACACACAATGGAGATTCCTGCACAGAAAAAATCTGCATGCTGTGGTGTGAACAGGGAACATACAGAACTATTTTTTTTTTTTTTTTTGTTTTTGTGCCCTTGCAGAACGTATGCAGAAAAACTGTCTCTGCACCATGGCGTGAACGAGGCCTCAGGGTGCCAAGTCAGGGAACAAGGTGGTTGGTCAAGTTTCGGTATGGACTTCTGTGCCAGGAACTCGAACACTTCACCACAACAATGATCTTGCCTATGATGCGTTAAGAATCTACGTGTCAGGCTAGAGTTCCAGTATAAGTACTCAGTTTTTTTTCTTTTCTGCCTAGTCAGGTGTAAGGACTTAGTTCCTTGCTGGGGTCTCTGGTCCCGGCAATTTTTTCTTTTTAGATAGATATTCTTTTTTTTCCTCCTGGAGATTTACAATAAACTGCCGGACTGGGCGACAGGCTGGATAACCTAGATCCAGTGGTCACCCCAGTTTGGCCACCAAACTGGTGCGCTAGGTCGGCCGTGACAAAGCCCCACCGCACGGTCTGGCCTGTGAGTTAAACGCCTCGAGGTTGCATGCGACTGGGTCTCAGCCCGAGTCACAGCATTTCTCCTGGCCAACAGCCCCCCCATGTAAATGGCGAGGGGTTCTGTCTGGAGCGGTGCCCATATGGTTCCTGGTATGGTGAGTAACTGTCCTCCCTCTCCCCCTGTAGGGTTTTGGGGTGGATGTGGGCCCCTCCATGGGACGGTCAGACACCCCCCTTCCCTCATGCTGGGGCTGTGTTGGTGGTCTGGTCCACCTCCTGGGGTGGGGGCAGGGCGCTATGCTGATGATGGGGGGGTGCACCGCCGGCGATTGTACGATCGGTGGGGGGGGGGGCTGTACCTGGTGGGGGCTCCTGCCTGGGCTTGTCCTTAAGGCCTAGGGATCCCTCCTGGTGCCTCGTGGGGCTGCCATTTTCTTGTAGCCTGTGTGCTCTACGCTTCTTTTTTTTTTTTTTTTTGAAAAACTGTTACATGACCTAAAAAAACAAAAAAACACTGAAGTTAGCCTAAGTTTTATGTATAATGCAAAAGATGATTTTACGCCAAGAAAAAAAAAAACCTAACATCATGCTTTATTATTGTGCACACTCGTGAATGGCGTAAAAATTCGGTACTTAAAAAATCTTCATAGGCTACCCTTTAAAAATGTTCACAGGTTACCTGTTGAGCGTTACAGAGGAGGTCTTGTGCTAGAATTATTGCTTTTTTTTTTTAACACTTATTCCTTTTACAAGGAATGTGAACATCCCTTGAAATAGGAATAGGGCATGAAAGGTCCTCTTTACAGAGAGTCCTGGAGTCTATAAGTACCCCACATCTCTCCTATGCTGGAAAGCCTGAGGTTCACCGCCATGTTTACATCTGCCGGCACCAAAATTGACGTCATAACTTCTGGCTTGGCCTCCGAAGGTCACAGAGATGGTCGGGGACTATCTGGTCCTTGGTCAGTTCTATGGTAAAATGGCCGCCACCAGCTGATTCATTTTCCGGCTCACTGATCACACGGACATGCCAGAAGAAACACTGGAGGGGGTGGGGGGGGGGAATGGTCAGCCACTATGATTGTTTTTAGGGAATCGCCGGCAGAAAAGAATGTCCCATGGGCGGGAAGTAATTACGTTTCACTCACACTTTTGTTAGTTTTTCACACAACATTGTTAATCCGCTGCTCCAGATTCCTTTCCCTCATTTTTCGCCAACATTGCAAGGCACACACATTGTTTCTTCTACTGCTCCATAAAGACTGAATCAGCTGGTCTGTGACCCAGGCAAGTGCAAGGTAGACCATGCGGGATCATTCTCTAGTGTAAATGGCTGTGTGACTCGCCACCATAGCGTTACGCCACGGCCATTCCAGGAATTGAATTGTCACCTCATATGTAGGTTGTGATTTTCAATCACATAATGAAGATCCTAGATGCCAGGCTGTAAACCCAGTGGCTTTAATATACCTAGGGGGCTATTTACTAAAGCTGGAGAGTGCAAAATCTGACGCAACTCTGCACAGAAACCAATCGGCTTCCAGGTTTTATTGTCAAAGCTTCATTGAACAAGCTGAAGTTAGAAGCTGAGTGGCTACCACACACCAGATACTCAGTGCACCAGCTTTAGTAAATCTACCCCTTTGCCTGAGCTCACACTTCTGTGGCATGGTACACCGCATGTGATGCGCATAGGAATCGCACTGCATTCCTGTGCTGTGTGATTTGGGCCATACATTTAGTATAGCTCAAATCGCATCTGCACCAATTAGTGCAGGATACTTTTTTCTGCACCTGAATCGAATCATATGGCTGTTCACACCCATGCAATGCAATTCTGGCAGTCGCGCTGTGTTTTGCAATCTGTTTCGGGGTGTTATTATTCTACCATTAACACCCGCAGCAGTTTGCATGGGCGCCGTGTGATTGCCATTCAATGTGATGCAGGGTAACAGCAAATCTTGTGTTTTCCCCGCATCGCATCAATGTGAACCAGAGCTTAGTGTCACTGATGTAACATAAGCATGCAGAAAGTGAAGGCAGAACTCTTGATGCATGCTTTTGGCTCTACATGGGAGGTGGTAAAATTACCTTTTCCGAGAGAAGTTGGCAATGGCTGCCTACCTATTCTCTCAGCAAACATTTCCTTTAAATGCCAGGGAATATAAATGTTTGGCTGTGAACCGTACATCATTGGAATCTAACCTCATTTTGGGCTTTAATTTAAAGATCAGCTCCAGCCAAAACCTTGCGTTCTATTTAGCACGGGTAATATGCAACTGTGTATGTACAAGCTTCTGTCTCTGGGTATTGCTGAGTTTGAAGGACACACAGATCCCATGCCTTCGTTTTCCCGGCACTCCGGCTACATATGAGATGACTATCTTACCATGAGTTCGGCTTTTCCCCTCTACTCAATGGGTCCCATGTTTTTCTAGGACCGGGAGGTCAACTGGTTTGATAGGGGTCTGAATGGACCATCTACATCAGGGGACTTCAAACTATGGCCCTCCAGTTGTTTAGGAACTACAATTCCCATCATGCCTAGTCCTGTCTGTGAATGTCAGAGTTTTACAATGCCTCATGGGATGTGTAGTTCCGCAACATCTGGAGGGCTGTAGTTTGAGGATCCCTAATCTACATAATGTGATGGGTTTTTCTGGGTCAGTAACCCAGTATTGAAGCCAGAGGCAGCCAGCTAGCTGGCATTTTGAGCAGATCAGCAGCCTCCACAGTTTCTCCCAATGCAGATTTTCTTCAGAACACAATACACTTGTCCATTCATTCATCTATTTTTGTCTTTGGAAGGTTTTAATTTGTAATTGCTAACGACACTTTTTGTTCTTTTACAGAGAGCGATCAAGACCTACACTCAGCATTCCGCTCATGTGACCGCCAATGACAAGGCCAACCTGTAACCTTCCTCATCCTCCTCATCATCATCCTCAATGATCCGTCCACTAATTTTTTTTTTTTTTTTTCTTTAATTTCAGAGCTAAATGATTGTTTAAAAACCGTGCTACAGAATTCCAAAAATCTTTCTGGTTAATCAATAAACTTTTATACTAAGCTGCTGTTGGCTTCAGGAACATCCTGCACTTGTATTTTCCAGGCTGAACCAATAATCGCACAAAGGCAGATTTAAACCGAATGATACTGGAAAAAAATAACCGAATACGCAACACAGCTTGTGTATGTAATACTAACTTTCTGTCCAAACATTTCCAATAGCTGACTTTACTGAGCACCGCTGACAATAACTTCTTACTCCGTGCCTTCAAATGACAGATTCAGCTGATTGCAGTAAAGGTGATGCAAATAATCGTACAGCTCCTACATTACCCGGTGAATGTTGGGGGAGTAGCTGACTATCCGGTGGCTGGCAAATGTAGTTCATTAAGCCTACGACTGTCTACTAGATGATAGAATAAAATCTTTTGCATATACAATAGTCTCACTGGTTTCTTCTTGTTGGGAGTCAGCTGGAAGCATGCTGCAAATGTGAACTAATTATGTAATTGATTTGTACAATAAACTTACCTGCAGCTAAATAAATCCTTTTTGTTGAGTTTTTTTCTTTGCACTTATTCACAGGGATGCCGAGACCTGAACATTAGAAGCCCCGGTTCACAGTGGAACGCGGTGTGCAGGAAACTGGCGCTTTGTTCATGTTTCCTGCACTGTTCAAATTAGAGATCGACTGATTATCGGCAAAGCCGATCTATCGAGGGCCGATCTGCACTTACCCCGATATATCAGAATCCAAGGTGACCGATATTTCGGGAAAGTGCTTGTACAGGAGAGATGCCTGCAGCATAGCGGACAGTCGGCTGTCTTGTAAGGCTCGCATTACAAGGAGCGGGAGGGGACTCGAGACGCCCCCCCCGGGCAACCAGCCTGCACGGCCGCCGGAGGCCCGATCAAAGCCGCATTAGGCTCTGAACGGGTCTCCATGCGAAAACCTGGAAGTGATCACTTCCGGGTACTGGCACCAGGTTAAAAAAAATGACAGCATTCAAAACAGCCAAACTTGGCATTTTGAATACTTTTAAGTGCAGAGGAGGGGTTTGGGGTTTTAGACCCCCAGATCCCTCCACAAGAGTATCTGTCAAAGAAAAAAAAAAAAAACAATTTTTTTTTTTTTTTTTAAATGTATGAAAATATCATCCGATACCGATATGCATTGACCAAAATATCGTTATCGGCAACAAAAAACCGATATCGGTCGATCACTAGTTCAAATCGCATTGCCCTTGCTATCAGATGTCAGTGCAGTGTTGACACCCCAAATGCAGTTTGCCTGAACTGGATCGCATAGTACAAAACTACCATGCCATCCGTTTGCTGTGCATTTCCAAAAGTAGTGCAAGCCACTGCTTTGATGCGATTTGAGCCCGTTCATAAATGAATAGCCTCAAATTGCACGGGAATGCAGTGCACAATCCTGTGCGATTCAGTGTGAACCTAGGCTAAATGGGCTATTTCTTTATATGGCTGTAAGTGCTGCATGCAAGCAGCCCATGTAAGTCTGTGGGGATGCAGTGGCTGCACAGACAGCGCTGCTGGTCCTAGTTTGACAAGGATGTGGGTGAGCACCCCCATATGTATATTGTCTGCGTTTTTGGGGCCGATCACCCGCAACTACATGTCTGTCAAATTAGGATGAGCGGCTGTGTCTCCATAGACTTCAAGATAGGAAAAAAAATATCAGGGACTGATGCTGGCAGTGAAGCACGAGTACCCAGCAGATATTCCATAATGGTCCTAGCAGGGACGGACTAACAACTCATGGGGCTCCTGGGAAAAAGGAGATCATGGGGCCCCCTGCAGGATCCCTGCTCACTGGGTCCCCCTGTCCACACTCAAGTCCCACCTACATCAGTGGTGTATTTTGGTTTTGTGCTGCCCTAGGCAAGACTAAAATTGGGCGCCCCCCTCCAAAGTAAATTTGCCCCACTCCTTCCTTAACAGATGTGACTTCCTCCAAAATTGAAGTCAAGTCCCAGCGTGAACCCCTGAGATCTCACGAGGGGGGGGGGTTGTGAGAGAGAGAGAGGGGGGGTGAGAGAGAGGGGGTGGGTGAGGGGGTGAGGGAGAGAGAGAGGGGGGTGGGTGAGGGAGGGAGAGAGGGGGGATGAGGGAGGGAGATAGCGAGGGGGGATGAGAGAGAGAGGGAGGTGAGAGAGAGAGAGGGGATGAGAGAGAGAGGGGGGTGAGAGAGGGGGGTGAGTGAGAGAGAGAGGGGGGGTGAGTGAGAGAAAGAGGGGGAGTGAGAGTGAGAGAGAGAAGGGTGAGAGGGATGAGAGAGAGAGGGTGAGAGAGGCAGCTCTAGCAACCAGTGACCAATAGAGTCTCAGGTGGAGGGGTGCAGCTTTTTGCTGCCCCCCTGCAAAGTGCCGCCCTAGGCCTGGGCCTTGTTGGCCTAGGCCAAAATACAGCACTGACCTACATATTGCGCTGCCCACATTACATGAGTTTGCCACAGAATTTCCCTACACGTTGTTCAAAGTAAATGTTTAATAAAGGTAAGAAAAATAAACTTGCATGTCAGACTGTCTGTCACTTGGTACAGGCGTGTGCAAGTATATGGGGTGTGCCGGATTATCCCACAGGTATATAAAGCAAGATGTCATATAGACTCCTCACCTTCCAAATTTTACCCCTTCACAAATGGCACCAGATCCAACTCATAGATAATACCAGACCCCCCTTTCATAAAAATCTTCTCCCCCCTCCCATCACAATAATATCAGATTCCTGTATCCACAGTCCCAGACAACACCAGACTTCCTGTACCCTCCAGCTAGAAGATAATACCAAGACCCCTGTAGCCCCTATTCTTAGATAAGACCAGATTCCTAGACACACAAATCCCAGATAACACCAGGACTGCTGTATCCCCTACTCCTGGACAAAACCAGACCCCATAACCCCCCCCCCCATCCTAGATAACACCAGACTCCTTGCATGCCCCCACTCCTAGATAACACCATAGCCACTCCTGTATACCTCCTAGGTAACAGCAGAACCACTATACCCCCTGCAACTAGATAAAAGAACCACTAAATGTCCCACAATTGGGTAACACCAGACCCCCCCCCCCCCCACTATTGGATAACACCAGAACCACTATACCCCCCCACTACCAATTATGTACAATGTTTGCCCCTCTGTTAAGGGATCTCTGTGCCCCAAGGGGTAGTGTGCCCCCTGCCAGGGATCTCTGTGCCCCCATTGGGTAGTGTGCCCCCTGGCAGGGATCTCTGTGCCCCCATTGGGTAGTGTGCCCCCTGGCAGGGATCTCTGTGCCCCATTGGGTAGTGTGCTCCCTGCCAGGGATCTCTGTGCCCCATTGGGTAGTGTGCCCCCTGGCAGGGATCTCTGTGCCCCCATTGGGTAGTGTGCTCCCTGCCAGGGATCTCTGTGCTGCGACTGGATAGGGTGTGCCCCTTGGCAGGAATCTGTGTACCCCCTGATGTTTTGCAGTTTAGGACTCCAGCCTGGAGTGGGCATTTCTTTGCAGCTTGGGGCCGCAGGAGAAACAGCAGGACATGGTGTACCCCCCCCCCCCCATTAGAGCGGTGATGGCAGGAGCCCCCGCTGTGTACAGATCCAGGGCTGGGTGCCGCTTGCAGGACATGTCCATCGGCTCAGATCACACAATCATGATGGAGCCCCCACAGTACATGTAATACTCCTCCTCCTCGTCCCCTGACATAAGGACCGGTCCGAGCCAGATACAAACACAGGTGCTGTCAGATGGGAGGGGCGCAGTGGGCAGAGACTTACAGCAGACAAGAGGTCACCCAATAAAGATAGCAGCCCAGGAGACATTCATGGGGCCCCCTACTGTGCCGGAATGGTCAGTCCACCCCTGGAGGGGGTGTCTGGGGGCATTGAGGAGGGAAGAGGTCTGAGGAAGGGAGGGGAGGGGGGGTTTGCGGAGGATGGGAGAGGTCTAGGGGGGTTTGGGGAGGAGAGAAGTCTTGGGGGGTGTCTGGGGGGGGGTGTTTGAAAAGGAGGGGAGAGGTCTGAAAGGGTGTCTGGGGGGGGGAGGTCTGAAGAAGAGGGGGGGGGTCTGAGGAGGAGGAGGGGAGAGGTGTCTAGGGGGTTTGGGGAGAGGGGTCTGGGGGGTTTGAGGAGGGGAGAAGTCTTGGGGGGGGGGGGGTCTGGGAGGGGTGTCTATGGGGTTTGAGAAGGGGAGAGGTCTGGGGGGGGTGGTTTTCTGAGGAGGTGTTCTGGGGTGTTTGAGGAGATGAAGGGTCTGAGGAGGAGTGGAGGTGTCTGGGGAGGTTTGAGGGCTGAAGAGGTGTCTTGGGGGGTTTAGGTAGGGGAGAGGTCTGAGGGGGTTTGGGGAGGAGAAGAGGTCTGAGGGGGGTTCTGAGGAAGAGGGGTTCTTCCCCCCTTATACTTACACCAGGAAACTTCATGTCAGTTATGTGACGAGGGGATAGAGAATGAACGGCAGCCTTCCCTCATTGCACAGCGGAGCTCTCTATTGCCACCTGCAGGCTGGAGGGAGAAGACAGTCTAGTCCTCCCTCCAGCTCTCTGTCGCTTCTCTGTCAGTGATCATAGGGGATGAGCGGCCTCAATTGCCAGCGCGCGGAGGTGGGCTCGCGCTTCCTCTGATTGGTGCAGGGGGCGGGCGGATGACGTCATATAAAGCACGCGAAGGCGGAGCCGCGCCATTTTGAAGTGTAGGTTGCCAGGGAGACGGAGCGTCTTCTCTCACTGCCGGCACAGCGCCCTATAGTGGATAGATCTGAGATTTCACCCACAGCTTCTACATCAAATCTCTTGTCTGTATCCAGGAGAGACGGTAAGTGTCATTAGTTGTCATCAGGGCTGCCATCAGGGAGGGGGGACAGCCCATACACACTTAGGGGGCCCCAGGATCACTAGGGGCCCAGCCGCCCTGGCGTCCCAGACTGCCAAGGGGATGTCTCTTTGCTGGAATTGGATGTTTTGTTGCTGGATTAGGGATGTCTCTCTGCTGAATATATTGGGCTGTGTCTTGATTGAAATGAAATGGCCATGTGAAGGAAGGTGGAGTGAGAATGTTACCCCCCCCCCCCCCTTGTGAAATGGCCATGTAAAGGAAGGAGAGGTGAAATGTTGTGGTTGCAGGCTTCATATTTTTTGACCAAAATATAATTGCTTACTGTTAAATCCTGAAAGCACCGATAACCTGGAATACACTCTTAATTTTCATATATGAAGTTGTAGGAGTGATAAATAAACATGGGAGCACTAAAGGACTTGGTGAGATTTCCATTGGGCCCTGGGGAATGTTGGTGGTGAGGCCTGGGGGGGGCCCAAAATTTCTGATGGCTGCCCTGGTTGTCACCTTACCAGTGAGGCCGGTGTCCTGTGGAATAATGCATCGGAGGAACTCCAGCGGAGATCAGCTGGCGGTGAGGACACTGGCATGCGCAGTTTGTTGGATGTATTATCCGAGGAGAGACAGAGGGGGGAGGTAATAGAATGTTATGTCAGATTCTGCCTCGCTCTCTGCACTATCTGCGCATGCGCCCGACGCAAATCTATTCTTATTGGGTGGATTATTCCTATTTGAGATTCTTATTGGCAAATGACGGGAATATTGTCTGATTACAGAACACACAGCTCTTATTGTGGGGCACATTAAAGGGGCACTCTGACCGCAATAATAAAGAACTCTGATCGCAATAAAAAAGGGGAACTCTGACTGGACAAATAAAGGGGCACTCTGATGGGGACACACAGGATGTGAAGGAGCACTCTGATGAGGACACGGATGTAAAGAAGGACTCTGACGGGCACACGGACACAGGCTAAATGACGGTGGGGACACAGGCTGAATAATGGCGGGGACACAGGCTGAATGACAAAGGAGGCACAGGCTGAATGACAACGGAGGCACAGGCTAAATGACGGCGGGGACACAGGCTGAAAGACGGCGGGGACACAGGCTAAATGATGGCGGGGACACAGGCTGAATGACGGCGGGGACACAGGCTAAATGACGGCAGGGACACAGGCTGAATGACAGCGGGAACACAGGCTGAATGACGGCGGGGACACAGGCTGAATGACGGCGGGGACACAGGCTGAATGACGGCGGGGACACAGGCTGAATGACGGCGGGGACACAGGCTGAATGACGGCGGGGACACAGGCTGAATGACGGCGGGGACACAGGCTAAATGACGGCGGGAACACAGGCTGAATGACGGCGGGGACACAGGCTGAACGACGGCGGGGACACAGGCTGAACGACGGCGGGGACACAGGCTGAACGACGGCGGGGACACAGGCTGAACGACGGCGGGGACACAGGCTAAACGACGGCGGGGACACAGGCTAAACGACGGCGGGGACACAGGCTGAATGACGGCTGGGACACAGGCTGAATGACGGCTGGGACACAGGCTGAATGACGGCGGGGACACAGGCTGAATGACGGCGGGGACACAGGCTGAACGACGGCGGGGACACAGGCTGAACGACGGCGGGGACACAGGCTGAACGACGGCGGGGACACAGGCTGAACGACGGCGGGGACACAGGCTGAACGATGGGGGGACACAGGCTGAATGACGGCGGGGACACAGGCTGAATGATGGGCGGACACAGGCTGAATGACGGCGGGGGCACAGGCTGAATGACGGCGGGGACACAGGCTGAATAACGGGGGGACACAGGCTGAATGACGGGGGGACACAGGCTGAATGACGGCGGGGACACAGGCTGAATGACGGGGGGACACACCCCTTGCATGCCAAATGGTCAGTGCTTATTCCTGGGGATTTCACAGCGGCTGTAGCATGAAGTAGGGATGCACCGATCTGACTTTTTTGGATCCGATACCGATATCTGGCGTTGTGAAATCGCCGATACCGGAACCGATCAGGAGCTACACACAAAGCAAGCGGCTGCAGTACAGAGCAAAGCCGCTGCTTCATGTTTATGGCTCCTCCATTCACAGGCGGAGTGCATCTGATATCACTCTGCCTGTGAGCTGGACCTATACAGGAAGTAGCGGCTCCCATCCCATACTACTACTGCACCTAGTAAGGGATGGCTGAGCCGTTACTCAGCAAAAACCGGATCGGCCAGTGGATCGGTCAATGTTACCGATCCCCCAATCCATCTAAAATGGCCATATCAGCGCCGATATCCGATCCTAATATCAGATCGGTGCATCCCTAGCATGAAGATGGTGGATCTGTCAGTGGGGGGCAGAATGAATGGTTAGAGGAGTGGGGGCCCACTCGTGTTACTCTAGGTGCAGTCACAGTAGGTAAACTTTGAGGGGGCAGGGTCCCAAATTTGGTACAGAGATAGGGGAGGTCTACCTCTGGGGGCCTCTAGTATCCCTGGGCCAAATTTGGTGCTCCTAGCCCCCGGGGTTAGGTCACCTTGGAGCAGTATGGCAAGCTTGGAGAGGGCACAGTTGCAGGGCCACAGCTCGGGCCCTGAACATGTCCAGAGAGTCCCTATGTGGCAGGGAGGTAGAGGAGGTTTACCATTACCATCCCAAAAATGCTGGGGTCATTAGCCCAAAATATCTTTGTCAAATTTTTATGCAGTGGCGGTTTCGGGCACGGGCGAACGGGGCAGATGCCCGGGGCGGCATCACGTGGGGGGCGGCACTCGGCACACGAACGACTCCTGGAGAAAAAGAAAATCATCTTTGGTGCGGCGCCGCTGCCGCCCCTGCTGCTGAAGGAGCCGATGGATGGATCGGTAAAGTTTGCCTGGTGCGCTCCGAACTAGCGGGGGCGGGGGAGAGACGAGGAGGAGCCGAGGAGAGTACACTACACACACAGCCAGGGGTTATGCAGCGGCGGCGGCGCGCTCAGAACTAGCGGGGGGGGGGGGAGGCGAGGAGGAGGAGCCGAGGAGGAGAGTACACTACTACACACAGATTATGCAGCGGCGGCGGCCGCGCTCAGAACTAGCGGCGGGGGCGGCGAGGAGGAGCCAAGGAGGGTAGTGTACACTACTGTAGTCACTTGCAGGTAAGTTGCTCTCGCTCTCCTCTATGTTCGCAACTGGGAATGGGTAGGAGGAGGAGGAGGAGGGGGGGGGGGGCACATGACAGCATCCTGGAAGGGGTACGCTGGTCTTTGCATTGAAAAGGGGTACGCTGGTCTTTGCATTGAAAAGGGGGTACCCTGGTCTCTGCATTGAAAAGGAGCACGCTGGTCTCTGTATTGAAAAGGGGTACACTGGTCTTTGCATTGAAAAGTGGTACGCTGGTCTTTGCATTGAAAAGGGGTACGCTGGTCTTTGCATTGAAAAGGGGTACGCTGGTCTTTGCATTGAAAAGGGGTACGCTGGTCTTTGCATTGAAAAGGAGCACGCTGGTCTCTGCATTGAAAAGGGGTACGCTGGTCTTTGCATTGAAAAGGGGGTACCCTGGTCTCTGCATTGAAAAGGAGCACGCTGGTCTCTGTATTGAAAAGGGGGTACCCTGGTCTCTGCATTGAAAAGGAGCACGCTGGTCTCTGTATTGAAAAGGGGTACACTGGTCTTTGCATTGAAAAGGGGGCACGCTGGCCTCTGCATTGAAGGGGGCACGCTGGTCACTGTGCTTTGAAAGGGGGTACGCTGGTCACTGTATACCTTAATTACTGAAGGCCCCTTTCACACTTTTGTGACCTCAAAGTCACACTATTTTTTTACAGAGTTTTTTGCCGCAAAGCAATGCCTATTACATTTTTCTGTTTGCGCCCCCCCAAAAATTTTGAGCACCAGCCGCCACTACCAGGCTGTGTCCAGAAGGATTTATTTATTAGAGAGCACGCTGCATGGCTGGGCCACCACCAGACCAGACACTGCTTGATGGGCCTACTTTAGGCCTGATTCACATGTATGCAGGTTGGGGACCCACATTTTCAAAGGCACAGCATCCTATTCATTTGAATGAGCTGCTTTCCCACAGAAAAAAAGGTGCATGCAGCATTTTAAAATTTCAGTGGCATCATGCACCATGCGACTTACCTGCAGTTCATTCACTGGCAAGTTTGCTGTATTTTTAGGTATGTGGGCCATGCATTTAAAAACACAGTACATTTGTGTTAACTGTGTCATGCAAACGCACTGTGTTTTTAAATGCATGGCCCACATACCTAAAAACGCAGAAAGCTTGCCAGTGCAGGAACTGCAAGTAAGTCGCATGGTGCAAAAGCAGGATGGATTTCAAGGCCCCTGAAATTTTAAAATGCTGCATGCACCTTTTTTCTACGGGAAACGCAGGCATAGCAGCCCATTCAAATGAATAGTATGCTGTGCCCTTCTAAAATGTGGGCCGCCAACCCACATACATGTAAATCAGGCCTAAAGCAGTAGTAAAGTAATTTACAAATAAAAAAACTGGTCCCCCTGCAGGTTTAAGTCATACCGCACTAGTATACACATTGGTGTGAGAATGGCTGCAATGTAATGGGGTGTTGGGATGTTATAAGGGGTATTGCGATGTGTAAAGGGGCACTATGAGGTGAAAATGGCTGCAATGTAATGGGGTGCTGTGATGTGATGAGGGATACTGTAATTTTTAAAGGGGCACTGTGACATGAAAAATTGGACTGTTATGGAATGACATAGTATTACTACAATAAAATGTGTGGTGTGTACAAGATGTGAAGTTTTGTCATGTTATTTTTTTTTTTTTGGGGGGGGGGGGGGGCGCCGGGAGGGAGTCTCGCCCGGGGAGCAATTTAATGTAGAACCGCCACTGTTTTTATGGGTCACTTAGGAGAATATGGTTGCCAGTCAATACCACAAAACGGGGAGTTCTGGGTACCATATTAATCCCTATAGTCTTAGCTATCCATGAAGTGGGGCTTTGCATTACCTACAGTATGTCACAAAAGTGAGTACACCCCTCACATTTTTGTAAATATTTTATTATATCTTTTCATGTGACATCACTGAAGAAATTACACTTTGCTACATTGTAAAGTAGTGAGTGTACAGCTTTTATAACAGTGTAAATTTGCTGTCCCCTCAAAATAACTCAACAAACAGCCATTATTGTCTAAACCGATGGCAACAAAAGTGAGTACATCCCCGAGGGGAAAATGTCCAAATTGGGTCCAATTAGCCATTTTCCCTCCCCGGTGTCATGTGACTCATTAGTATTACAAGGTCTCAGGTGTGAGCAGGTGTGTTAAATTTGGTGTTATCGCTCTCACTCTCTCATACTGGTCACTGGAAGTTCAACATGGCACCTCATGGCAAAGAACTCTCTGAGGATCTGAAAAAAGAATTGTTGCTCTACATAAAGATGGCCTAGGCTATAGGAAGATTGCCAAGACCCTGAAACTGAGCTGTAGCACGGTGGCCAAAACCATACATCGGTTTAACAGGAGAGGTTCCACTCAGAACAGGCCTCGCCATGGTTCACCAAAGAAGTTGAGTGCACGTGCTCAGTGTCATATCCAGAGGTTGTCTTAGGGAAACAGATGTATGAGTGCTGCCAGCATTGCTGCAGAGGTAAAAGGGGTGGGGGTTCAGTCTGTCAGTGCTCAGACCATACACCGCACACTGCAACAAATTTGGTCTGCATGGCTGTCATCCCAGATGGAAGCCTCTTCTAAAGATGATGCACAAGAAAGCCTGCAAACAGTTTGCTGAAGACAAGCAGACTAAGGACATGGATTACTGGAACCATCTCCTGTGGTCTGATGAGACCAAGATAAACTTATTTATTTCAGACGGTGTCAAGCGTGTGTGGCAGCAACCAGGTGAGGAGTACAAAGACAAGTGTGTGTTGCTTACAGTCAAGCATGGTGGTGGGAGTGTCATGGTCTGGGGCTGCATGAAGGCTGCCGACACTGGGGAGCTACAATTCATTGAGGGAACCATGAATGCCAACATGTACTGTGACACACTGAAGCAGAGCATGATCCCCTCCCTTTGCAGACTGGGCTGCAGGGCAGTATTCCAACATAATGACCCCAAACACACCTCCAAGATGACCGCTGCCTTGCTAAAGAAGCTGAGGGTAAAGAGGAAAAGGTGATGGACTGGCTAAGCATATCTCTAGACCTAAACCCTATTGAGCATCTGTGGGACATCCTCAAACAGAAGGTGGAGGAGAACAAGGTCTCTAACATCCGCCAGCTCTGTGATGTTGTCATGGAAAAGTGGAAGAGGACTCCAGTGGCAACCTGTGAAGCTCTGGTGAACTCCATGCCCAAGAGGGTTAAGGCAGTGGTGGAAAATAATGGCGGCCACACAAAACATTGACACTTTGGGCTCAATTTGGACATTTTAGCTTAGGGGAGTACTCACTTTTGTTGCCAGCGGTTTAGACATTAATGGCTGTGTGTTGAGGTATTTTGAGGGGTCAGTAAGTTTACACCGTTATACAAGCTGTACACTCACTACTTTACATTGTAGCAAAGTGTAATTTCTTCAGTGTTGTCACATGAAAAGGTATAATAAAATATTTACAAAAATGTGAGGGGTGTACTCACTTTTGTGAGCTACTGTATGTTCTGCAGTATTTGGCCAAAGTCCACCCCCATGGCAGCCCATGTAAAAATTAAGCATTGGCCAAAAAAAATGTGTGGCTCCTAGAAGTCATCCAGTATAAGTTTGCCAAGTATGGTGCCCTCAACCCCCGTGGTTTGTGTACGGGCAGTGCCGTGGAGCAGGGACTGCTGGGTACCATGTTAATCTCCATATTCTTAGCTATCCAATGTTACCTGCGGAGCAGGGCTCACTGGTACCTATGTTCCTCAGTATTCGTGCAAATTTGACCCCGTGCCAGTCCTCGTGAAAATTAGGCATCGGCCACAAAAAATGTGTGTGGCCCCTGGGGGTCAGCTAGAATCCCTGTACCAAGTTTGGTGCCCATAACCCCTGTGATTCGGGTACCACAGGGCCCTGAATTTATAGTAGAGTGGCTTGCTGTATTAATCTTTGGCTCGGTCGCAGGTGGGAATTTGAGGGGCCGAAAGAGTCCAGGCTCCCACAGCTTGAGCCCCTGGACATGTTTGGGGCCCAATCTTTGGCCCCTCAAAATTCCCTACTGTGCCATATATTATCATGTCATTATATATTCCAATCCCCTCCCAGCAAAAATCCCCCCTAATCCCCTCCCAGAAAATATCCAAACCCCCCCACCCCCCAATCCGCTGCCAGCACAAATCCTCCCCAATCCCCCCCCCCCAGCACAAACCCCCCCCACACTCTCTTCACAGCACCAAGTCACATTGTCAAATTGTGTTTTCTGCAATTGACTGCGATTATTAGCTTTTTTATTCATATATATTGTATATTGCTATAATCATACTATTTTTGTATACAGTAAACCCCCCTCCATTGCGGGGGTTACGTTCCGGACCCAGCCGCGAAAAGTGAAATTCCGCGAAATAGAAAAACCCTATTAAAATGCATTGTAGGCATGTTTTTTTACTGTCACTGTACATGTAGAAGCATTTTAAGGTCTTTAAACACACTTTTAAAACAATAGAAACTCATTTAAACACATAAAAGATACTAAGAGACATAGCAAGAGCTATGGAAAACACAAAAATATTTCATTTTTAATGATTTATATAGTAAAATAACATTACAAAAAAAACCGCGAATTACCGGGACCGCAAAAACTGAACCGCGATGTAGCGGGGGATTACTGTATATTACTATTAATACTAACTTTTAGCTATTTTCAGGTACACCAACATAAGTCAGCATCAGAATGCCACGACATTCACGACGCCGATTCCGTGGAAGGCGATCACGTCAGGAGGGCGGAGAGTCTCCAGTCGCCCACAGGACGAGAGGCCAACTTCGGAGGAGACGGGAGAACGCAGCCAACAACCGGAGCCGTTCTCCCAGAGACCGCAGGGAGTCTGAGAACCACCCAACGCCACAGATGCCACCGGCCGTGGAGCAGCCTATCTGTTCCATCTGCCTGAGTGAGTATGTCACAGAGGACACCAGAACACTTCAATGTTCTCATATATTCCACTCTGCTTGTATTCACAGATGGGTTTTACAAGCTCCTACTTGTCCACTGTGCCGGGTAATTCTTCCTGCTGAAGACCGTGTGAACTTTACTTACATCGTGGCGTTTTATGAAAATGGAGACTTCCAAGTGGTTTTCTCGTAAGTATAAAATAACATCTTTCTCCTCAGATGCCTGGAAAACAACATGGACTAATGGAGACCAATATGTATGTTTTAGCTTTTTTCTGCTTATAGTAGAAAATGCTTGGAAAAAAAAAAAAAAAAAAAATATATATATATATATATATATATATATATATATATATATATACTGTATGTGTATATATATATATATATATATATATATATATATATATATATACTCTAGACTTTTACCGCAGAAAGGAGTCCTTTAATCCTGATGATGGCACAGCCTCTCAGGTGAACACTCCAGACATTTATCGCAGAAAGGAGTCCTTTGATCCTGATGATGGCACCGCCTCTCAGGTGAACACTCCAGACATTTATCGCAGAAAAGAGTCCCTTCATCCTGATGATGGCACCGCCTCTCAGGTGAACACTCCAGACATTTATCGCAGAAAGGAGTCCTTTGATCCTGATGATGGCACCGCCTCTCAGGTGAACACTCCAGTCATTTTACCGCAGAAAGGAGTCCTTTGATCCTGATGATGGCACCGCCTCTCAGGTGAACACTCCAGACATTTACCGCAGAAAGGAGTCCTTTGATCCTGATGATGGCACCGCCTCTCAGGTGAACACTCCAGACATTTACCGCAGAAAGGAGTCCTTTCATCCTGATGATGGCACCGCCTGTCAGGTGAACACTCTAGACATTTACCGCAGAAAGGAGTCCTTTCATCCTGATGATGGCACCGCCTCTCAGGTGAACACTCCAGACATTTACCGCAGAAAGGAGTCCCTTCATCCTGATGATGGCACCGCCTCTCAGGTGAACACTCCAGGCTTTTGCCACAGAAAGGAGTCCCTTCATCCTGATGATGGCACCGCCTCTCAGGTGAACACTCCAGGCTTTTGCCACAGAAAGATTTGTAGGACATAACATTTTATCCTTGAGGCACCAGCGACTCTCATGAAATTGTCTCTGTATGTTTCTGCCTCCTTCTGTCATCCTCCATTACCCCCCAAACCTCTTTTTTAGCCCTCAACCGAAAACCTATTTCAGGAAGTTCGATCAGAAAATAAATAAAATGAATAGGTATATGGAGGAGTCTGAGATCAGTAAAAATACTTATTTGGGTAAAGAACACATACCTGAATTAGATATATATTTTTTAAACTAGATTTAGGTGTCACTTACACATCTTACAAATAAAGGAGCGGAATTGGCCAGCTATAGGAGGAGGCTGGATATTTATTTTTTTTACACTAAACAATAGCCTACAGTCCACTGCCCACCGCCCATAGCCTAGAGTCCACTGCCCACCGCCCATAGCCTACAGTCCACTGCCCACAGCCTACAGTCCACAGCCCACCGCCCATAGCCTACAGTCCACTGCCCATAGCCTGCAGTCCATGGCCCGCTGCCCATAGCCTACAGCTCACCGCCCATACCCTACACATACCTGAATTAGATATATATTTTTTAAACTAGATTTAAGTGTCACTTCAACATCTTACAAAAAAAGGAGCGGAATTGGCCAGCTATAGGGGAGGGGGAGGCTGGATTTTTTTTTTTTTTACACTAAACCATATCCTTTTTTTGTAAACAACCAAAACACATCCACGAGGTAATGACCCTGTTATCTGTTTTTCAATAAATCACGTTGGTACACGTTAGTTGCAGTTATGTGCACTGCTCCATATACACTGCAAAGCCCATAGCCTACAGTCCACCGCCTACAGTCCACAGCCCACAACCCATAGCCTACAGTCCACGGCCCACTGCCGACAGCCTACAGTCCACAGCCCACAACCCATAGCCTGCAGTCCACGGCCCACCGCCGATAGCCTACAGTCCACCCCCTCAACAGAAAGTCAGATCACAAAAAACATATGGAGATTTGGAGGAGTCTGAGATCAGTAAAAATCGTTTTTTTGGAGCCTGCAGCCCAAAACCCGCAGCCCAAATCCCACAGCCTGCAGCCCAAAACCCACAGCCTGAAGCCCAAAACCCACAGCCCAAAACCCACAACCCAAAACCCACAGCCCGCAGCCCAAAACCCGCAGCCTAAAACCCACAGCCTGCAGACCACAGCCCAAAACCCGCAGCCCAAAAGCCACACTCCACAGCCTGCAGCCCAAAACCCACAGTATATTTTTTAAACTAGATTTAAGTGTCACTTCAACATCTTATGTTGAAAAAAAGGAGCATGATTGGCCGACAATAAGGGGAGGAGGATGCCGACTTTTTTAACACTAAACAATATCCTTCTTTTTTTTTTTTGTAAAAATCCATACACATCCAGTAGGTAATGACCCTGTTACCTATTTTTCAATAACTCATTTCTTACTTTGTTTTTCTGCTTCCTTGTTCTGTAACATCTTCCATGAGATCCCACACCTCTCCTTTTCCCCTTCACTTCTTCTTTGGAACGAGCAGTGCACGTTAGTTGCAGTTATGTTCCATGTACACTGCAAAGCCCATAGCCTACAGTCCACTGCCCACCGCCCATAGCCTACAGTCCACTGCCCACCACCCATAGCCTACAGTCCACTGCCCACCGCCCATAGCCTACAATCCACTGCCCACCGCCCATAGCCTACAGGCCACTGCCCACCACCCACCGCCCATAGCCTACAGTCCACTGCCCACAGCCTACAGTCCACGGCCCACCGCCCATAGCCTACAGTCCACTGCCCATAGCCTGCAGTCCATGGCCCACTGCCCATAGCCTACAGTCCACAGCCCACCGCCCATACCCTACAGTCCTACCCCCACAGCAGGAAGTCGGAACACAAAAAAAAATATGGCGATTTGGAGGAGTCTGAGATCTGTGAAAATCACTTTTTTTGGAGCCCGCAGCCCAAAAACCCGCAGACTACAGCCCAAACCCACAGCTCGCAGCCCAAAATTTGCAGCCCAAAACCCACAGACCACAGCCCAAAACCCACAGCCTGCAGCCCAAAGCCTGCAGACCACTACCCAAACCCACAGCTCGCAGCCCAAAACCCAAAACCCATTTCAGGAAGTTAGATCAGAAAAAAGATAAAATAAATAGATATGTGGAGGAGTCTGAGATCAGTAAAAAGTATTTTAATAGGTAAAGAACACTGTCTCCCTCTAATATTGTAACGCGCTGCATAAATTGCTGGCGCTATAGAAATCCTTAATAATAATAAAGAACACATACCTGAATTAAATATATATATTTTAACCGGTTCCGGGCCGCCCGCCGCAGATATACTGCGACAGGCAGTAGGGCTACGTCGGTCGCGAGCATGGCTTGGGGGCACGCGGGAGCGCGCCCTCCGTTTCTGCGATGGTCTGATTCGGTACAGAACCGATCAGTCATCAAGTCAATGTTTTTTGGCCTGGTCCTAGCGATCGGTTCTGACCAATGGCAGACCGTCCTGTGCCTGCGTTTTGTAAACACAGGCACAGGAAATGCTGCTCTCTCCCCTCGTGGAGATCTTTTCGGTTCCAGCTTGAGAGGAGAGAGCATCTAACCGTGAGTACACCAATCACTACACATACACCACCTCAGTTAGGCACATTTAACCCCCTGATCACCCCCAGTTAACTCTTCCACTCCCTGTCATAGTGCACACTATATACAGCGTAAAGCTGTTTTGCTGATTACTGTAATAGTGTGCCTTGTGACTTCACTTAGGTTTAGCGACCGTTAGTTTCTGTCCCAAATAGATTTAGGGTACCTGCCATCCCCCCCAATAAAGATTTAACCCCCTGATCAGCCCCAGTTAACCCCTTCATGCCCTGTCACAGTGTCAATTTTATAGTGTACCGATCTTTTTTCCGATCACTATATTAGTGTCACAGGGGATATTAGTTAACGCTAGTTAGCGTCAATCTAGGACAGCGTCAGATCCCCGCCGCATATTTAGAAATATAATTTAACCCTTTGATTGCCAGTGACACACACATACACACACTATACACCTCCATTACTAGTACAGTGTCTGAATGGCCCAATATCTTTGATCTGATCAGAAATGTACTAGGGTCCCCAATAGTTTAGGGTTCCCAAAATGCAGAGCTAGCAGGATCGGCCACGACACCTGCCAGCACCTGTGTTTAGCCCCTCCGCCCAGCCCACCCCACCCAAGCAAGTGCAGTAATCAATAGATTACTGTCACTTCCGAAACACAAAACCGCAGCGTTAGCAGAGTCAGGCCTGATCTCTGCTAGCACTAGCAGTTTTTTAATTTTTTCGTAGCGATTCAAACAGTCCTCGACAACCAGGTGCTTTTTTACCTGTTAGCCACACTACATACCTATAAATTGATTGTCCCTCCTGTCCTGGCCAACCTGGTCTCTGCTTAGGGGAATGTTTCCATCGCTACCACACACTAGTGGAGTATTAGCATAGGGTACAGCATGGTACAGTCTAGGGCACACTTACACAGGGTCTCGAAAGATGTTCATGAAAGATGTTCAGATGATCGCATTTTGAGAGACCCTCCTAACCTGGAAAGTTTTAAAGTTACAGAAAAAAAAGTGTAAAAAAAAAAAAAAAGTTACAAAAAAAAATTACAAAAAATAAAATAAAAAAGCCAAAAATAGTTGTGGTTTTATTGAGTTAATTTTATGTTCTTACTCTGCTCTTCTACTTCTACTCTTTCTACTTTTACTGTACTTTATTGTTACTGTTTTTCATTGTTAACCATTTTTTACTTTTCAGATACCAACATTCCATGCTATTAACATGTAATGTTTTATTTTTACTGTTTTATTGTTAATTATTGTTTGCCTTGCAGGTACGCCCATCAGCTGCCACACTGATTTATATATTCTGACAGCAACAGCGTGTGCGCTCAGCATATATAGAAATCTACTATGGCAGCGATGTAGGAGGTGATTTCACCACCGCAGTTAAAAAAATAGGCAATACATGGCTTTCATCATGTATACCCATCATTAGAAGTGGGTGGATGTTGGGCGGTCTAATGATGGGTATACCACTTATTTTCTGGTGGAGATTTCTTCATCCACATCGATTGATGTGGATGGAGGAATCTGTTAGGTTCTCTTTCTTCGTTCAGCCCACAGGCTGCATGAAAAAAAAAAAACCTACAATATATGCCGAACAAGGACCAGCAATGTACTGGTACGTCACTGGACTTTGAGTGGTTATACCAGGATGATGCCTGCAGATTTAGGCATCATCTTGGTATCGTTTTTTACAGCCAGCGGTCGGCTTACATGTAAAAGCAATCCTAGCGGATAATTAGCTGCTAGACTGCTTTTACAAGCAGTGGGAGAGGACACCCCCCCCCCCTACCGCCTTCTGCAGTTTTTCTCGGGCTCTCCTGTTCCACCGGGTAACCCGAGAGTGCAGCCGGTTGTTCCATTATCTTACCATAGAGCTGATTGGAGACTAGAATGGCTCCAATCATCTCTATGGCCTAAGATACCGGAAGCTACGAGCATTTCATGACTTGGGTTTCGCCTGATATAAACCGCGCCATTGGGAAATTGGGAAAGCATCTTATCACACCAATCTTGGTGTGGTCAGACGCTTTAAGAGCAGAGGAGAGATCTAGAGTCTAATTGACCCCAAGAGTAGCTGTTACTACAGATTGCTGTTATAGGTGATATTTAAATTCACTGTGATAATAATAAAAATAAATAAAAAAAAAACTTAAAGGGAAGGTGTCAAAATTACATAAAAAAAGCAAAATAAATAATAAAAAAAAAAATCAAGCATCCTTGTCCCCCCGTGCTTGCGCGCAAAGGCGAACGTAAGCGTCGGTGTAGTGTCATATGTAAACAGCAATTGCAGCATGTGAGGTATCCCCGCGAACGCTAGGTCGAGGGCAGTAATTCTTGCAGTAGACCTCCTCTAAAAGTCTTACAGGTTTCCACTTTAGACGTACAAAGGCTTTTAAAAATGTACGTAGTTTGTTGCCGCTGCACGGGCGTGTGCAATTTTAAAGCATGTCATGTTTGGTATCTATGTACTTGGCGTAAGATCATCTTTTACATTTTACCAAACAATTAGGAAATATATTGTGTATTTGTGCATTAAATTTAAAAAAAAGTGTTTTTTTATTTTTTTTTTCAAAAATTGCGTTTGGAAAATCTGTGCGCAAATACTGTGTGACAAAAAAATTGCAACATCCACCATTTGGCTCTGTAGGGTCTCTGCTATGAAAAAAATATATAATATTTGGGGGTTCAAAGTAATAAAGTATAAGGACATTTTTATTCACTTATTTTCTATTATAATATTGCACCTTATAAGGAATATTATAATAGAAAAATTATTATAAGTGACTAAAAATGTCCTTCTAGCACATATAGTGGGTCTTTCTATGCTCCCTATTATTATGGAGTGAAGCCTCATTTTATTAGTGAAATCGCACTATTATAATTTTTCACATCCTTTGCATATCTCTGGCTGACATTTTCATTCACGTATTTTTCTACTATAATATTGCACCTTATAAGGAATATTAACTATTTTATCCAGATAAGCACATATTTCTTAGGCTTTTGGCTCTGCATTGATTCTTTGTTTAATTTTGGTTTGTGGTTAGTGAAAGGCACTTTTTGTAAGCTGCCATTAGGATTTTTTGTTATATTATACAGTATATAGCAGCATAATTAAAAAAAAAAAAAAAAAGCAGTTAAGGCCCCTTTCACACTTGCAGACCGTTCAGATCCGCCTGTCAGTTTTTCAGGTGGATCTGAACGGATGCCCCATGCATCTCTATTGGGCATCAGATGTCAGCGGAGACATGTCCGCTGACATCCGATCCTCTCCGTCAAATCCGGACGGATGGAAACCCTATTTCTCATCTGTCTGGCAGATCGGATGGGATCGGGTGAGAATGGACAGGCGGTCCGTTCTCAGCCGATTCCCCCATAGAGAACAGCAGGGACCTGACAGCTCCGTCTCGGAGACAGAGCTGCCATCCATCTGCTCAGCGGGGGATCGATCCCCCACTGAGAAAAACGGAGTCCGCTGACGGAGCTGCAAGTGTGAAAGGGGCCTAAGGTATGAATGTACTGGGAGCATTATGTGCCCTGCAATGTTTACTTTTTAATGATTTTATTCCCAAACTTGCTCAAGGATCATTCCAAAGCATATGGAAATGGGGATTAGGGTGGATGTACAGGTTGATAGCTAAAAAAATGTGTTTGCAAGAGTCAGCAAAAAAAAAAAAAAAATTCAGCATTTGGAATAACAGAAGTGAAATATAGTGCCCTCTTTGGTGTTCCCGGGAGGAATGGTGCCCCATCATTGGTGTTCCCGGGAGGAATGGTGCCCCGTCATTGGTGTTCCCGGGAGGAATGGTGCCCCGTCATTGGTGTTCCCGGGAGGAATGGTGCCCCGTCATTGGTGTTCCCGGGAGGAATGGTGCCCCGTCATTGGTGTTCCCGGGAGGAATAGTGCCCCGTCATTGGTATCAATGGGAGAAATAGTGCCCCGTCATTGGTGTTGTCGGGGGAGAACAGTGCCCCATCATTGGTGTTGCCGGGAGGAATAGTGCACCATCATTGAAGTTGCCGGGCGATAAAAATGGCATATTGAGTTTTTTTTAATGATTTTATCCGATTATTCGAAACAATAATCGGCCAACTAATCGATTATGAAAATAATCGTTAGTTGCAGCCCTAAAAAAAATATTTTTTATGTAAACAAAAAGTCACAGAAAAGGCTTGGTCTTCAAGTGGTTAGAAGAGTGGGTGATGTGTGGCTAAGGTTGAGCATAAAATGCCAGGACAGTTCAAACATCCCCCAAATGACCCCGTTTTGGAAAGTAGACACCCAAAGGTAATTCCTGAGAAGCATGTTGAGTCCATGGAGTATTTTATATTTTGCCCTAAGTTTCGGTAAAATGACAATTTGTTTTTGTTTCTTTTTTTTACACAAAGTTGGCACTAAATGATAAATTGCTCACACATGCCATGGGTATATGTGAAATGACACCCCAAAATACATTCTGCTTCTTCTCCTGAGTACAGGAATACCACAAGTGTGAGACTTTTTGGGAGCCTAGCTGTGTATGGAACCCCGAAAACCAATCACCACCTTCAGGTTTTCTAATGGCGTAAATTGCTTTTACTTCCTCACTACCTATTACAGTTTCAGGGGCTCTGAAATTTCAAGATAGCACAACCCCCCCTCCCAAATGACCCCATTTTGCAAAGTAAACATTCCAACCTATTTCCTGAGAGGCATGGTGAGTCCATGGAATATTTCATATTTTGCCACAAGTTTCGGGGAAAATATTATTACTTTTTTTTTTTTACACAAAGTTGTCATGAAATGATATATTGCTCACACATGCCATGAATATATTTGAAATGAAATCCCAAAATATATTCTACTGCTTCTTCCGAGTACAGAGATACCACATGTGTGAGACTTTTTCGCAGTCTAGCCGCGTACAGGACCCCGAAAACCAATCACCACGTTCAGGCTTTCTAAGGCCACAAATTGTTGATTTCACTCCTCACTACCGATCACAGTTTTGGACAGTGGCGGCCTGTGCATAGAGGGCGCCAGGGCGCCGCCCCCCTAAAAAAAGGAAAAAAAAATTTTTTCAAAAAGAGCAATAAAGTTTAAAAAAAAAAAAAATCTTGTTCGCCGGCCTATGTGGAGGCCGTGGGGGGGGTGGGGTTACGACCCAGAAGAGGCGCCGATTGGCTGCCTTCTGGGGGCGCAACCTGGGCGCAGGGCACAGCTCTAGGACACCCCCACTTTCGTTATTTCCTGGCTGTGATTGGTCCAGTCTCCAGCCTGGACCAATCATCAACCAGGACATCCGATGCTGACGTCGCGTGCGTCAGTCACGCACCGTCACCGGCCTATCCTCTGATCGCCCATCCTGTACCGCAAGTTGTCTCCCCCCAGCAGTCTCCATTGATTGGGAGTGAAGTGTGCAGTTCTCCGGAGTGGAGGAGATAGGGGAAGCCAGGCTCGGAGGATGTGGTTGAAGTACTGAACATGCAAAGCAACATGAGGAAGTGCAGACACCGCATAGCCCAGCACAGCCTGTCCCCGTCCTCCGGGGATCTTCCTGACTCCTGACTTAGTCGCTGTCACCTGCGAGCTGCTCAGCCAGCCTGAAAACTTTACTGCTGTGCTACTGATTGCTATGTACACAGTGCCTGCCGGCTGCTGAGAGGAGAGTGCTGCGATCTGACTACGGGGCAACATACAGTACTACAGGTAATCCGACCTCATCATCATCATCAACACACTGCTCAGGGGGGGTCATTACACTACATGGAGGTCATCATTATACTGATAAGGTGGTCATTATTATGCCTGGGGGACTTCTGCAGCCAGCGCTGTCTTATCTCAGACTCAGATGCTCTAGTCTATACTGTAGAACTGAATGGTAAAAGTGCTGTCTGTCATTAGCTTGAACTGTGTGCTCAGGAGGGGGTCGCTGGCTGAGGGGGCAGTGAGTCCTTGTATCAGCTCTATATTGGTAGCTAGATATTCCAGTGGGAGGCTGAGACTGGCTGCTTCCGAGGTAAGGGGGGAAGGGGGGGTGTCTGTTTGTGCAAAGGTGAGGGCAGTGGGAAAGCAGGGCTCAAAGCTAGAGCAGCAGAATGCAGAGTTTAGCTGTTGAGGGAGGGTTAGGAAGTGGCTGAAGACTACAGAGATGTGTGAGAGAAGGGTGCAGATTAAGCTTTGGATGTGGGGGCAGAAGTGCACTCTTTGCATAGCCCTCCTGTGTATTATCCTGTATTGAACCCAGCGCTCTGTGTATTACGCTCTCCTAACCCAGCACTCTGTGTATTATGCTCTCCTAACCCAGCGCTCTGTGTATTACGCTCTCCTAACCCAGCACTCTGTGTATTATGCTCTCCTAACCCAGCGCTCTGTGTATTACGCTCTCCTAACCCAGCGCTCTGTGTATTATGCTCTCCTAACCCAGCGCTCTGTGTATTACGCTCTCCTAACCCAGCGTTCTGTGTATTACGCTCTCCTAACCCAGCACTCTGTGTATTACGCTCTCCTAACCTAGCGTTCTGTGTATTACGCTCTCCTAACCTAGCGTTCTGTGTATTACGCTCTCCTAACCCAGCGCTCTGTGTATTATGCTCTCCTAACCCAGCGTTCTGTGTATTACGCTCTCCTAGCCCAGCGTTCTGTGTATTACGCTCTCCTAACCCAGCACTCTGTGTATTACGCTCTCCTAACCTAGCGTTCTGTGTATTACGCTCTCCTAACCCAGCGTTCTGTGTATTACGCTCTCCTAACCCAGCGCTCTGTGTATTACGCTCTCCTAACCCAGCGTTCTGTGTATTACGCTCTCCTAACCCAGCGTTCTGTGTATTACGCTCTCCTAACCCAGCACTCTGTGTATTACGCTCTCCTAGCCCAGCACTCTGTGTATTACGCTCTCCTAACCTAGCGTTCTGTGTATTACGCTCTCCTAACCCAGCGTTCTGTGTATTACGCTCTCCTAACCCAGCGCTCTGTGTATTACGCTCTCCTAGCCCAGCACTCTGTGTATTACACTCTCTTCATCAATGACCCCTGCATGAGCATTGCTCTGTCCCACCTAAATATATGTTCTGCAGCCTATACCACAACTGAACCATTTTTTTTTTAAATCTGCAGAACATTGCTCAGACCAATCTATATCTCTGTTCTGCAGATTACCCATCAAATTACTCCTCTAGAGATCTGCAGAATATAATTCTTCCATTTATATTTTGGCAGAATATCCCCTCTACAGATCTGCAGAACATTCCTCTGTCCCATCTAGATTTATGGTCTGCAGATTATCTAATCACACAGACCCTCCTACAGATAGAAGAGCACTATATTGTGCCTATCTGTAGAAGAGTCTGTGTGATTATATAATCTGCAGACCATAAATCTAGATGGGACAGAGGAATGTTCTGCAGATCTGTAGAGGGGTAAGTGATGGGGATAATCTGCCGAACATATAAATAGATAGGCACAATATAGTTCTCTTCTATCTATCTGTCCCATCTAGATTTATGGTCTGCAGATTATCTAATCACTGACCCCCTCTAGAGATCTGCATTGTCATTTTTCTTCCATTTTCCTTCCACTTCACAATTTTGTGCCAGTCTATAACACAAAATACATTTATATTTTTAGTTGTAAATAACATGACAAAATGTGGATTAGGCCCCGTTCACATACAAGCGACGCTACTTCGCACCGTGACCTCCGAGGTCGCGGTGCGAGCAGCGCGCCGCGACCTCGGAGCGGCCGCCACGGACTTCATAACATTGAAGTCTATGACGGTCGCTCCGGGTCGCCCCAAAGAAGCTCCAGACCCTTTTTCTAAGTCGGAGCGACTTGTGTCGCTCCTATTAGAACGGGTCCGCAGCTTCCCTATGGGAGGCGACCTACGGCGACCTGTGAGGTGACCAGGTCGCCTCACAGGTCGCCTTAGTGTGAACGGGGACTTATTTCAAGGGGTGACTATGAATACTTTTTCAAGGCACTGTTCCTTCATTACTGAAGGCCCCTTTCACACTTGTGTGACCTTAAAGTCACACTTTTTTTACCGCGTTTTTTGCCGCAAAGCAATACCTATTACATTTTTTCTTTTTGCGCCCCCCCAAAAATTTTGAGCACCAGCCGCCACTGGTTTTGGAGGCCATGAAATTCCAAGATAGCACAAACCCCCCCCCCCCCAAATGACCCATTTTCGAAAAGTAGACACCCTGAGGTATTTGCTAAGATGCATGGGGAGTATTTTGCAGCTCTCATTTATTTTGGAAAATGAAGAAAAAGAAAATGCATTTTTTTTTTCTCTTTTTTCAATTTTCAAAACTTTGTGACAAAAAGTGAGATCTGCAAAACGCTCAACATGCCTCTCAGCAAATAGCTTGGGGTGTGTACTTTCCGAAAAGGCGTAATTTGGGGGGGGGGGGGGGGGTTTGTGCTGTCTTGGCATTTCATGGCCTCCGAAACTGTGATAGGTAGTGTGGAATCAACAATTTACGCCCTTGGAAAGCCTGAAGGCGGTGATTGTTTTTCGGGGTCCTGTACGCGGCTAGACTGCCAAAAAGTCTCACACATGGGGTACCCCCATACTGAGGAGAAGCAGCAAAATGTATTTTGGGGTGTAATTTCACATATACCCATGGCATGTGTGAGCAATATATCATTTAGTGACAACTTTTTGTAAAAAAAAATTAAGATTTTCTCAAGGGGAAACGCGTCGGATAGGAGAGGACGCGCTGTCAGATTTTTGCGGTCCGCACTGCAGGCGGCCGCGAATACCATTATCGGAAGAAATTGATCATTGGGCTTATGTAAGTGTTCTACTTTATGTACATTAAACTTTATTTGGGGTAATACACGATTGGTCTTCCTCCTTTTTTGTATGAGTCTTTGCCTTGCATGGAGGAAGGTTTACATGCAGCAGCCCTGCATGGTGATAGAACTCCGGGATACCGAGCACGTGGGAAACAGTCTTTCAGCCTTATAATCCATCCCTACTGATCTGTGGCCATCCATACCCTGGATAGAGTTTTAATTGGCTGACTTTTCCTTTCCATCTGGTAAGAGACCATTTTATCCATCTGCACGAGGTATCCTAGTGTGTGCCGTGGTTACACCATAGCTTGGGTCGTGGTAATTGGATCCATCTTTATGCGATTTACTGGTTAATTCTGGTAAGGAGCCATTTCACCGCACGCTTTGAGGACACACTGCACTACAAAGAGCCCTTTCTATACCACTGCATTTCCAGATTAGGAATATCATCACCTTATGTGGACTCACTTGTTTTATTTTTTAATTCATTTAATTTGTGGACTATTTATATTTATTGCATCACTTCATCACAGTGCACCGTTGGTGTTTTATACAGTATTTGGATTTGTTTGTGGATTCTTTTTGTGGATAATTTTTTATTTATTGTATCACTTCATCATTTTGCACCGGTGGTGTTGTACACTGCATTTTGATTATCATTGCACAGGCAATGCTCTTACTTACTGTGAGGACCATGGAGAATGAACGTAGCCACCCTCTAACAGGAAGTGACATCACAGGGAAAACAAAAGGAATTTGGAGAATAGGAGGCTGAGACCAACAGAAGGGACTTTTTTTGAGTTAAAGTGATTGTAAACAATCACCTAGTAAGACAACCCATTCAGGTGAAAATAAAAAAGAAAGGCAAAACATTTTTGTGTAGATATAAAAACATTATAAATACTTTTTCCCCTTTTTTATAAGTGATCACATTCTCTCTGTTCTCAGCTTCATATGAGCTGGGGAGAAGAAGCAGCAGCACACTGGGCTTCCCAGTGAATGGCTATGCAGACGGGGGCGTGTCAGGACAACAGTACACTGAGTTGTCAGCACAGCTAGGGAACTGACCACGCTGTGCTTTTCTGCTTGGTGTGGACAGTTTATAATAGGAAAACAGAGGGACTGGGAGGAACACCGGGGATTTCACATAAAGGAAGCAATAGAAAGAGAAGAGGAGATTTTCTCATACAAGTACATGGTACAGCAGCCACATATCAGGAATATGAAGTGTTGGGGTAACAAACGCTTTAAGAACACATACCTGAACAGAACATTTCTTTCTTTAAACCAGAATTTAGTGCCGCTTTAACATTTTACAAGAAAGGTGCGTGATTGGCCAGCTGTAAACAGGAAGAGGAAGCCGGAATTTTTATTTTGATCATTAGGGGTCTGTTCACACCGCCCACACATCAAACTGGAGCGGTTTAGTGTGCAGGCAGCTGTCCGTTCCAGTCGCAGTGAGCCAGCCCTAGGAGGCGGAGTCATGTACATTTTACTGCACAACTTTATGTGAAGCGCACAAAGTGACACATCATTCATGTCACCGTAGAGCAGTGCAGTGTGATGAGCTTCTGTACATAGACATGCAGTGCCTTTCTGTGCGCTACCATACAACGCAGCATGTCTGCATTATACTGCGGCTCCAACAACTGTGTGACTGGCGTTCTTCCAGTGCAGAGAAATGCCAGTCACCGTACTATGTGTGAACCGCCACTTACAGCTTCTTCACACCATATCCATTTACTGCACAACAACACACATGCATGGTGTGAACAGGGCACACAGAAAACAATTGTTTCCTATGGGTCCTACTCATACTCAGGGCTGGGACAAGGTCATTTGGTGCCCAGGGCGAAGATGGCAAACTGCGACCCCCCCCCCCATCCCCAATCCCGTCCCTGTCCCGGGTGTAATATAAGGCCCCATTCACACTGGGGCGACGCTACTTTGCCGGGCGACCTCATAGGAGCGGACGGCACGGACTTCATAAACAGTGAAGTCTATGCAGGTTGCTCCGGTTCGCCCCAAAGAAGCTCCGGACCCTTTTTCTAAGTTGGAGCGACTTGTGCCGCTCCTATTAGAACGGGTCCACAGCTTCTCTATGGAAGGCGACCTGTCAGGCGACCAGGTCGCCTGACAGGTCGCCCCAGTGTGAACGGGGGCTAAGAGTCAATGTCGTTTCAAAACAAGAAAATACTTAAAACAATACAAATTCAATAGAAAACATTTAAAAATCAAAATTTTTTAATATCTTAAGCCAATTTGTTTTCTGCTACATATTTTTGGTTGGTTTGCGCAAAAGTTATCGCGTCTACTAACTATGGAAAAATTTATGTAATTTTTATTGTTTTTTTCTTTTTTTTTTTACTAGTAATGGCGGGGATCTGTCATTTTTTGCGGGACTGCGACATTGCGGCGTACAGATTGGACCCCTGACTGACATTTTTGACACTTTTGGGGGGACCAGTGACATTACTACAGTAATCAGTGCTATAAATATCCACTGTCACTGTACTAATGACACTGGCAGGGAAGGGGTTAACACTGTGGGTGATCAAGGGGTTAAATGTGTACCTAGGGGTGTGTTTCTAACTGTATGGGGGCGTGAAATGATCACAGAGACCTGTGATCCTATATAGAAGGATCAGAGGCGCTCTGTGATCATTCCAGGGAGAAGAACGGTCAGCTGTGTTTACAATAGCTGACCGTTGTTCTCTCTCAGTGGGGAGCGATCGCGGGTGTCAGGCGGCAATCGGAGTCGCCTGCCCTGTGCATCGGAGTCTCCGCTGATGTTACCGCTCAGGGCACCTTGTCCCTTCAACCCCCCCCTGTACCGGCTCTGCTCATGGAGGTGTGCAGCAAAATGCAGCTCAATGGACATGATGTGAATAAGCCGTTCTTTAGTATTCCAGCACCGGACGGTGCTCATGTGACACCCCTTCAGTATAATGTAAGGACTGCTCACTGCCACTGCTGGAAGAATGAGGATATGCAACTTTCATAAGTGCGGAAACAGGAAAATGTGCGGAAATAACACTGCTTTGTGATTTTTATTATAGGATCTTGTTGTTTTTTTCATTTCAGGAAATAATTAAAATCTATATCTTTATAACTCTTGTCAGTGGATTTATTTGTCTTATTACCAAAATAAAACGATTTAAAGTGATACTAAAGACTCAGTTTTTTCATTTAAAAATACCAATAACATGTTATACTTACCTGCTCTGTGTAGTTGGTTAGAGGCAGGACTGGCTATGCTCATGTGTGTATAGAACATGATACGTGGTTGAAGCCCCCGTTCTAGAAGTTCTCTGTAAATGGCACTGCGGTTCTGTCTTGGTCCTATAGTGCAGGGGTCCCCACCCCCGGCCATGGACCCATGATGGTCCACAGCCTGTTGATGACCGGGCTGCACAGCAGGAGATGAGTAGTGACTGCGATAGACCCGTGCGGACCGCGGTCGCCGCTCATCTCCTGTTGTGTGACCATGCCTGCATATCCTCTCCCAGCATCTCCGCCCACCCGGCCGATGATGTCATCCAATCAGCGGGGCAAGGGGCAGGAGGAGCTGCAGAGCAGAATGGAGAGTTTCTCCCGCCCCCTGCCCTGCTGATAGGATGACATTGTTGGGTGGGTGAGCCAGGAGAGGACACATGGACTAATCACAGCCTCTGCCCTGCCAAAGGTAGGAGTCCTGTGCAGGGTTGCTAGTGGCACTGTAATATAAGGGGGACTATAATCATTACAGTGTCCCCTTTATAGTGCAGTTCCCTTTACATCACAGCCCCCCTTTACATTACAGTGCCCCCTTTACATCACAGCCCCACTTTACATTACAGTGCCCCCTTTACATCACAGCCCCACTTTACATTACAGTGCCCCCTTTACATCACAGCCCCACTTTACATTACAGTGCCCCCTGTACAGAGTAGTCCCAGTTACATTAATGTAAAGGGAGTAAAATAAAGGATAGAATCTATGCGCTACCAAAAGAGAAAACAGGTGTCGGGGATAGAAGGATACACAGATGGAGCACCAGAGACCCTTGAGAAAGTGACTTGATTGGTCACGCAACGCGTCGGGACGCTGTGGTGACGTCACTTCCTGGTCTACGGCCGAGACCGGAAGTCGGTGAAGAGTACACAGGAACCGCATCGGCGGCTTTGTTTTCTCTGTTTATGCGCACACTGATCTACCTAAATGTGAGTTTGAATTTTATTTTACCTGGAAATAAACCTTGTTTCAACATACTACGCTATGAGACCCTCTCTCCATCTCTTCCCCTAAACCATTGAGTGTCTGGGCAACACACTTTAAAAGTACCACAGACCAGCCCATAGGACCAGGACCCTGATTCCCATATCACCTGTGGAGATTCCATTTGTGCCCAGGAAATTGATTCTTATCCCTCGAAAGGTCTGCAGGTTGACACGAGACACCTGATATGCTTATATGAAAAGCAAGTGAGGTGAGCGGCAATTGCACCTATTTTGAGGATTCTTTGCTCACTCACTTTGACACTGGGATCACTGATTATCGCTGGCTGTGGTTGCACTTATTATGAACTTTCCCTTTAAATGTTTGGAGATATTTTGGACTTTTTCTGCTTAATTATATGGATCACATTTTTTTAATTTATTTGTTTCACCCTCATACCACGTTTTAATGCATTGTGATTATTTACCTATTTTTGAATATATTGTTTTCTCACAGGGGTTCGCCTTTCTTATGGCATTGTGCACCCTTTGTACTTTATTTCTATTTCCTGATTTCACCTATTGATTTGAATCACTTTATAGTTTTTTCACTGAACGTCTTTAGTTCGCTCTTCATAGGGCACATTATTTTTTCGATTGCTTTCAAAAAATTATTTTTTTGGAGCTTGTGATCAGTTCCTTTGCTCATAGAAGCTGTGAAACGTGCTCCTTTTTAGTCACAAGGCAATTTTTGGCCTTTTGCACATCCTTCACAGAGGTTAGCAGCTCACGTCTTCTAGGGCACTCTAATTAATTTAATTATCAGTTTATTTATATCAATTGTTTCAGTCCGAGCCATTGACCAGTTCTGGGTCTATAGAACCTGTACAATCGCTCATCATCTGCACATATATTGTTTTATATATATTTTTTTCACTATTCTTCTTAAAGCACGGATGATCTTGTTATCGAGTCTACTAGACACAGCACCTTGACACTACAATTGTTTTTTTGCACTGGACACTTTATACCTTTTATCCACATTTACTGATGTATTTATTGCTGTATTGTGCTTTTAAGGATTTTTTTAATCAACTTTATCTATGCATTTCTTCGATTACTGTATACAGTACTGTATGGTTCACCAGTTTTAAAGAGGTTTTAGCGCTGGTTATTCTTTTACACTTTTATTAATGTAAAGGGGCACTGTGATGTAAAGGGGACTGCACTGTGAAGGGGCACTGTAATGACTGTAATGTAGAAGGAGGCTGTGATGTGAATGGATCTTTGGAAGGATCACCTGGTTTCTTCATTGACAGCATGTAATGCTTTGGGGATGAATTCTGATTATATATCTTAAAACGGGGAATAGAACATACGCCATTTGATCCTTCATATACTGGGGCCCGGCGCGTGTTATATACACCAACATTACTAGAAGGATAGATATACGCTCACCGGCCACTTTATTAGGTGCACCTGTTCAATTGCTTGGTAACACTAATTGCTAATCAGCCAAACACATTGCAGCAACTTAATGCATTTAGACGTGGTGAAGACAACTTGCTGAAATTTAAACCAAGCATCAGAATGGGGAATAAAGGGTATTTAAATGACTTTGAATGTGGCATGGTTGTTGGTGCCAGACGGCTGCTCCAAATATTTCATGTGAGGTATCGCTGCGATCGTTAAAGCGAGAGTGAGAATTCTAGGGCAAGACCTCCTCTGTAATTTTAAACAGGTAACCTGTAAAAAATTTTTTAAAGGGTCACCTATGGAGTTTTTTTAAGTACTGTAGTTTGGCGTCATTCCACGAGCATGCGCAATTTTAAAGCATGACATGTTGGGTATCAATTTACTCAGGGTAACTTCATCTTTCCCAATATACATAAAAAATTGGGGTAATTATAGTATTTGTTTTTAACTCATTAAAGCGGAGTTCCACCCTCATTTTTAAGTTTACAGCATCAGTTACATTAAAACATCCTGAAAAAGAATTGGATAATATTTTTTTTTTTTTTGTTTCACTTACCTTTATTTTTAATGAAAATTAACTTACCTTCCTGCCACTTCCTCCTTCTGCGGCCGCCGACGTCACTTCCTTCTTTGCATTGACTCCTGGGAGATGAGTGTCATCAATCCCAGGTGTCAATGCGCCTGCACCGGTGTCCCTCGTCACTTCCGGTTCAGGCGCATCATTCCCTGCTGAATGAATGAGAACAGCTTCTGGGCATGCGCAGAACCAGCTGTGGGATGACGCGCTTGCACCGGAAGTGACGAGGCTTGGCATTCTGGGACTCCGACATCCAGGAAGAGGGACACTGCGGCTTCAGCTGCCCACACCGCAGATGGAAGCGCTGGACAAGAAATTTACAAGGTAAGTATTTAATTTAGCAGGTAAGCTAAACAGGGGATAGATCAGAGGCTATTAAATGCATTAAATGCACTAGCCCTGACTGTTCTAGGGGTATTTTTATCTAAAAAACAAAAATTTGGATAGAACTATTTTTTTTTTTTTTTGAAATTGCGTTTGAAAGACGGTGTGACAAATACAGTCCGACATAAAAAATTGCAATGAGCACCATTTTATTCTCTAGGGTCTGTTTTTTTTTTTTTTTTTTTTTTTAGCAAAAACATATTTTATATTCTATTTTCTAACACAAAAAACAGATCTTTACTTCTAAACAACGAATGTCAGAAAAAGGCCTGGTCTTTAAGGCAGAGCTCCACCCTAAAGTTCCGCTCTAAGCATGTTTCTCCACCTCCTATGCCACATTTGGCATGTAACTTTTTTTTTAGTTTTGACAGGTACCCACTTCCAAGCTGTCTCAGCCGGGTGCCCACAGTTGTAATGCCAGCGCTGGGAAGGGGAGAGGGAAACAAGCGGTGGTTTGGGTGACCACATGGCTGGATCCTGGGACAGGTGAGATACACTTCTTGTAGCTGCTGACTTTTATAAACACAAAAAAGACTGGAACTCCGCTTTAAGTGGCTCATAGACTAAGCACTCATTTCTACTATTAGGGTGCAACAATAGTACATTGGCTGTAAACTTTTTCACCACCTCTATTTGGCCACTAGATGGCACACAGGCTGCCATAGATTGCCCCAAGAATAAATACAATAAAGTATATGTGGAGAATAGCAGTGAAGGATTATTTGGTAATGGCTAAGCAGAGGAAAGTGTTCAATAGAAGAATTGATATCTCACTTCTGTGATTACTGGGGCTACTTACTTCCTCCATACCGGTTCAGACTTCCCGGATTTGTCCCTGATGCCTTTTGAAACAGCCGCTTCTTTTCCTCCCGTTGTATGGCGCTGCAGCCAGAGATCCCGCATGCAATGTGGGAGTCATTGAGTTGTCGCTTGTGCAATTTGAGGGACACATCTCCGGGGCTCCTTTACATGTGACAGAGCCTAGGAGGAGCACACCCCCAGGACTCCTTTAGTTATGACATAGTCTAGGAGCGACACATCCCTGGATCTCCTTTAGATGTGACAGGGCCGAGGATCCGTGTGGGGGGGGGGGGGGGGGGTTAGGTGGTGAGGAAAACTACTCAGTGGGACATCCTTTTAGATGTGACAGGGTCTAGAAAAAAAAGTCCCAGTAGTCCCCCAGTGGTCCCTGTAGCTGCCTACCTTACTCGACATCCCCTCTTGGGACTGCAGGGGAGTGGGGCAGTTCACGGACCACGCACCAATTTTTCTATGTATTTCTGATCGGGATGTAGGTACCAGATTTTTTATTAAAGTTATCATTAGACATGGCCACACACAACTCTATACATTTTAGGTGAATGAATCCACAATCCCAGGGCTGTAAATGATCTCATAATTTATGCATATATACAGTATCTCACAAAAGTGAGTGCATCCCTCACATTTTTGTAAATATTTCAGTATATCTTTTCATGTGACAACACTGAAGAAATTACACTTTGCTACAATGTAAAGTAGTGAGTGTACAGCCTGTATAACAGTGTAAATTTGCTGTCCCCTCAAAATAACTCAACACACAGCCATTAATGTCTAAAACGCTAGCAGCAAAAGTGAGTACACCCCTAAGTGTAAATTTTCAAATTCGGCCCAATTAGCCATTTTCCCTCCCTGGTGTCATGTGACTCGTTAGTGTTACAAGGTCTCAAGTGTGAATGGGGAGCAAGTGTGTTAAATTTGGTGTTATCGCTCTCACTCTCTCATACTGGTCACTGGAAGTTCAACATGGCAACTCATGGCAAAGAACTCTCTCAGAATCTTTAAAACAGAATTTTTGCGCTACATAAAGATGGCCTAGGCTCTAAGATTGCAAGGACCCTGAAACTAAGCTGCAGCAAGGTGGCCAAGACCATACAGCTGTTTAACAGGACAGGTTCCACTCAGAACAGGCCTCGCCATGGTCGACCAAAAAAGTTGAGGGCATGTGTTCAGAGTCATATCCAGAGGTTGTCTTTGGGAAATAGACCTATGAGTGCTGCCAGCATTGCTGCAGAGGTTGAAGGGGGGGGGGTCAGCCTGTCAGTGCTCAGACCATACACCGCACCCTGCATAAAATTGGTCAGTATGGCTGTCATCCCAGAAGGAAGTCTCTTCTAAAGATGATGCTCAAGAAAGCCTGCAAACAGTTTGCTGAAGACAAAAAGACTAAGGACATGGAATTCTGGAACCATGTCATGTAGTCTGATGAGACCAAGATAAACTTATTTGGTTCAGATGGTGTCAAGAGTGTGTGACTGCAACCAGGTGAGGAGTACAAAGACAAGTGTGTCTTGCCTACAGTCAAGCATGGTGGTGGAAGCGTCATTGTCTGGGGCTGCATGAAGGCTGCCGGCACTGTGGAGCTACAGTTCATTGAGGGAACCATGAATGCCAACATGTACTGTGACATAATGAAGCATGATCCCCTCCCCTCGGGGACTGGGCCGCAGGGCATTATTTCAACATGATAACGACTCCAAACACACCTCCAAGATGACCACTGCCTTGCTAAAGAAGCTGAGGGTAAAGGAGATGGACTGGCCAAGCATGTCTCCAGATCTAAACCCTATTGAGCATCTGTGGAGCATCCTCAAATGGAACGCGGAGGAGCGTAAGGTCTCTAACATCCACCAGCTCATGGAGGAGTGGAAGAGGACTCCAGTGGCAACCTGTGAAGCTCTGGTGCACTCCATGCCCAAGAGGGTTAAGGCAGTGCTGAAAAATAATGGTGGCCACACAAAATATTGGCACCTTGGACATTTTCACTTAGGGGTGTACTCACTTTTGTTGCCAGCAGCTTAGACATTAATGGCTGTGTGTTGAGTTATTTTGAGGGGACAGAAAATTTTCACTGTTATACAAGCTGTACACTCGCTACTTTACATTGTAGCAAAGAGTCATTTCTTCAATGTTGTCACATGAAAAGATATAATAATAACATATTTACAAAAATGTGAGGGGTGTACTCACTTTTGTGAGATACTGTATATCAATCTATACAGCGTCTACTCTGGCATGAGTAGTAATTTTAAATACTGTTGTTGCTCCTGTGCATTCACTACCATACCTCAGTGAATCAATATGTGTATCAGTTCATACAATCCAATAGTCGGTGTGCTCTTCCATATTTGATGGCCCCCTGGCCAATACCAGTTTTGTACCTCACTCTACTCTCAAAATTTGTCAGAGCTCCACCTCTGTGTAAATGGCACGCTCACCTCTATGGTTGACTCTTGATAACATTTAGTTCTCATGCGCTTAATTCTCTATCATAAGATAAATGTAATCTCTCCATATATGTAGGCTCCTGGACCCAGATCCACACATGTGCAGGCCCCTTTAGGAGAACGACCACAATCTCAATAACTGCAAATGGTGCTTGAATGAAGATAAAGAACCGCCAGTAGTATACCCGTCTAAAGCTGTTGTAAACAGCTGCACATTATTTGTAATAGTTATATTGCTGAGGGACCATTTATCACAGGCGCCACATCCCTAAATAGTATTGAAAGACAAGCAGCTAGGACCATGGGACTTTAAATGTGCTGAATAATTGTTAAATGATGGAGAAAAAATCGTTTTTATATATACATACTGTATATATATCTTTCAAAAAGATATATATATATCTTTAATGGAATATATATACAATTTAGGGTTTTATAATCCCCTAGTTGAGAACTCATATTCTTTTGGAATTTATCTTCTGTTTTATGATGAGTCTTCAAAATCATTGGGGACCCCCTGACTATTCTTTGACATATTGATACATGTCCGATTAAGTCCAGATCTTTTCCTTATTTGCCTTTAGGGTGCATAAAATGGCTATTGTTTTATGACAATATCCCTTTTCCCATAGCCAATATGGAATCCGCAGTATCGGCAGCAATATGCGCGCTTTAGCTGGTCCACTTCCGGGTTTCGGCGGATCATGTGACACTGTTATCCAATGGCGTCGCGCCATTTTCGTAAAGGTCAGTCTAGGCAGATGAATGTCTTTTGCTCTCACTCCGGCGGTGACGTCAGACGCCGCCAGAGTGGAGGAGGTCTATAAAATGCCAGCGATATGCCAACAGTTAGTTCTGACTGTTTGGCGATATAGGAGTGAAACTACAGAAAGGTAATTTATACTTCTTAGCTCCTCTTTCTTTCAGTACTTGTCAGCAGTGATTTTATTGATAGCTTTCGGAGTGGATTGAAGCAGAGGAACCCGCCGATGCAGGGTCTCTTTGATCTCTCCCTAGCTACTATTTTATATGTTCAATATCAGGATTAGGACAGTACTTATACTTATTCCTTCTCTGTATTCACTTGCAGGATTCAGACTGGGGACTTGATGCCTCTGGATTCTTTCTTTTTGAAAGTATAATGTTATTCTGACCATATTACACATGCCTGGTCTATCAAAGCTAGCCCTAGATAAGGTAAAGAGGGTTTCTTCCTTTAAATCCTTTATATCCCATTTGTAAGCATAGCATTACCAATTGCCTACTAAATGTCTTTCTGTTTGTTTTTATTTTAATATAGTAGAACCTCATTAAGCTGATTTTCAGTCCCATTGAGTTGCTGCTCAGGAGTCTATAATCCTGCTTTAACTACATTATATTTGTTTGGTTTATTAAAGCTAGCCACAGATAAGGTAAGAAGGGAGTTCCCTTCAAATCCTTGTATATATTTTTCAGCAGCAAAATACTATTAATTACTCACTAAACGGCTCATTTTAATATAGTATAATCTCACCAGCTGACTCCCAGTCTAATTGAGATGGTTCTCAGGAGTTAATACATCAGGTGTACATCCTTGGCATCATTTTCTGTCCCCTTAATCTCCCTATCCTGATTTGAAGGGTAATTATAAAGAGCTGTATTGAGCTTTTGTTCATATGATATTTATGAATATCTCTAAATATTACCATACATGAATTGAAAGAAATTTTCTGTTTGTTAGCACCATCTTTTTCTTGTGGTTTGGCTTGTTCCTCCTCTATGGTGTCACGCATGCTTAGCGGGCAATTCGGTCTCTCCTCCCATCCAAGGGCATTATCCATCTACAGCCTCCTCCATACGTGAGCCAAAGTTTAGTCTTTTGAGGTACGCCTCTTTTGGTTTTTCAACATCACTGTATACTATACTCATTAATTGCTATCATGTATACATATGCTATGTATGATTTCTGATATTCTTACAATGTTTCTTGTTATACATAGAGTGTTCACTTGTGAAAAGATGTTCGTTAGTCTCCTGAAGAAGCCATGTCAAGATGGTGAAACATGTTGAGCAAACATAATCAAGTGTCTCCTCCTTTCTTTTATATATTTTAAAAGAATTTATGTCTGTGTTTATGTCTTTAATAAAATATGTTTGTACATTTTTTTCAAAAAAACTATTTTTTCTCCATCATTTAACAATTATTCAGCACCTTTAAAGTCCCATGGTCCTAGCTGCTTGTCTTTCAGCTGCACATTATGTGAAACTTACCTCATAATGAAGCATTCAAACGATGCAATGTCATCACTTGAGACCGCGTCCATCTTCACCCGATCTTCCTTTGGGGTTCACAGACTCCAGCTCTGTGACTGGCTGGAGCCGCGATGACGTCACTCCCGCACATGCGAGTGGGAGCCGCTGGTCACGGCACAGGGCTCTGAAGAAACGGCACAGACGGCCATTCCTTCAGAGCACATGCACCAGTGATTTCCCTGGCTGCATGTACAGTAAATGTCTCCTAAATGGTGCATGTTTAGGAGATATTTACACTACCTATAGGTAAGCCTTATTATAGGCTTACCTTTAGGTAAAACTTAAAGATAGAAGTTTACTTGCCCTTTAAAATTAAAACTACATTTGTTTATTCTTTAAAATTGCACTCACATATAAAAAAAAGAATCACAGCAATTCTGCTCACCAAATTTCTGGTCTCGATCAATACCAGAAGTGACATCTCCCATCACTGCCCGATGCTTTGCTTCATTGATTACCTGACTTCTTCTGAATTATTATATCTGTCTAATTCCCTCAGTGGCCTACAGTAGGTTAGCTGGATGTCTGTTGTGGACCTATGGTTAGGGGAGGCCTTGAAAACATGTTTTTTTGGTGCTCATAATTCATCCATCATGGCTGGCACTGTTTTTTTTTTTTTTTATGGTCATCAATTTATCAGCAAGTTATGGTCAGAACTAGGGTTGAGCGGACACCTAGATGTCCGTGTTCGACGGGTTCGGCCGAACTTTAAAAAAAAGTCCGGGTCCGTGTCCCGGACTTTTACCGAACTTTTCCCGGACACCGAACCCCATTGAAGTCAATGGGGACCCGAACTTTAAGGCACTAAAATGGCTCTAAAACACCAAAGGAAAGGGCTAGAGTGCTGCAAATGGCAGCAAAACGTAATTAAGAGCATGGCAAGTGCTCTGCAAACAAATGTGGATAGGGAAATAACTTAAAACAACAAAAAAAAACAGAAAAATAAAACAATGTTCTTCTTCATCTCTGAAGGACGAGGCCCATATGGAGTAGGAGGGAGGTTGAGGTGGTGGTGGATGTGGCGGTGACATAGGCGTGCGCACAGGGTGTGCTGGGTGTGCCTGGGCACACCCTAATCACCTAGGGCACATAGCATTGCCAGTGAGGAGATGGGAAAGATCTCCCTGGGACCTGCTCTGCTCTATTTCTCCTTGCCTACAGGTACATGGCCCCGATACATTACTCTCCCTGCTGGCAAACACATGCATGTGTATTTCAACTTTGGGGTGCACACCTTAATGCAATAGGCTGCGCACACCTATGGGCGGTGTAGGTGGAAGCGGCGGTGGAGGAGGACCAGGGCCGGATTAACAGCATCATGGGCTTGGTGCTGAGGATTTTGAAGGGCCTTAGGGCCGTGCCTTGCCATGCACCCAGAGGAGGAAGGGTGCAGCCATGCATGCCTAATTCAACATGGGATGCTGTCTCTGAAGCCCATAAACACATCCATGCATCGCCAACTGTCCCTCCTTGTCCGGCCTTCACGCTGTGTGGGGAGGTTCTGAGGGTGCTGCCTGGGGAAGCGAGCATAGAAGCCAGACTTCTGTGTTTACAAGTGACAGAAGAGCGGTAACAGTGAATATGGCCAACCCGGGGCCTATATAAAAGGTAGGGGCCTGGAGCTGCAGCTCCAATAGCCCCTACATTAATCTGGCCCTGAGGAGGAGGACGAGGTAGCCAACACTGCTTCTTTTCACAAATTTTAAATGAGGGTACACCCCAAAAGAGTGAGAAAGAGCAAAAATGGAACAATGGGTGGGTAAGGTCGGTATCCATTGCTATTCTGCATAAGGTACGGAAAAGTCCCGTGGGATCCATGCCTGGTTCATTTTAATGAACGTGAGCTTGTCCACATTGTCTCTGGACAGGCGGCTGCGCTTGTCTGTTATAACGCCCCCAGCCGTGCTAAATACCCGTTCAGATAATACACTGGCTGCAGGGCACGCCAGCACCTCCAAGGCGTAAAGGGCAAGCTCAGGCCATGTGCCCAATTTGGAGACCCAGAAGTTGAAGGGGGCAGACCCGTCATTCACTACATGTAGGCGTGTGCACACATACTGCTCCACCATGTTGGTAAAATGCTGCCTCCTGCTAAGACGTTCCATCTGAGCTGCTGGTGCTGCTGTTTGTTGTGGCGTGCTGACAAAGCTTTTCCACATTTCGGCCATGCTAACCCTGCCTTCTGAGGTGCTGGCGGTGCCCTGGTTGCGTTGGCGACCTCCTCCTCCTCCTCCTCTGCCTTGTGCTTCCACTGTGGCCCCGCTGTCAGATGGGAATGCCAGCAGCATGGCGTCTACCAGCGTGCGCTTGTACTCGCGCATCTTGCGATCGCGCTCCAGTGAGTGAATTAAGGACGGTACGTTGTCCTTGTAACGGGGATCCAGCAGCGTGGCCACCCAGTAATCAGCACAAGTTAGAATGTGGGCAACTCGGCGGTCGTTGTGGAGACACTGCAGCATGTAATCGCTCATGTGTGCCAGGCTGCCCAGAGGCAACGAAAGGCTGTCCTCTGTGGGAGGTGTATGGTCCGTGTCCTCTGTATCCCCCCAGCCACGCACCAGTGATGGCCATGAGCTGGCCTGGGTGCCACCCTGCTGTGAACATGGTTCCATCTCCTCCTCCAGCTCCTCCTCCTCCTCATCCTCCTCATCCTCCAGAACTGTGCCCCTGCTGGACAATTGCGTCCCTGGCGTTTGCGTGTGCAGGAACCCACCCTCGGAGCCCCTTGCGAATGACTGCCCTGAAAGCCTTGGAAATGTTACCTCTTCATCCTCCTCCTCCTCCTCATCCTGTGCCACATCCTCTTCCATCATCGCCCGAATTGTTTTTTCAAGGAGGCATAGAAGTGGGATAGTTAAGCTGAGAACGGCGTCATTGCCACTGGCCATGTTGGTGGAGTACTCAAAACAGCGCAACAAGGCACACAGGTCTCGCATGGAGGCCCAGTTATTGGTGGTGAAGTGGTGCTGTTCCGCAGAGCGACTCACGCGTGCGTGCTGCAGCTGAAACTCCACTATGGCCTGCTGCTGCTCGCACAGTCTTTCCAGCATGTGCAAGGTGGAGTTCCACCTTGTGGGCACGTCACATATGAGGCGGTGAGCGGGAAGGCCGAAGTTACGCTGCAGCGCTGCCAGGCGAGCAGCAGCAGGGTGAGAACGCCGAAAGTGCGCACAAACGGCCCGCACTTTCTGCAGCAGCTCTGACATATCGGGGTAGTTTTTAAGGAACCTCTGCACCACCAAATTCAGCACATGCGCCAGGCAAGGGATGTGCGTCAAACCGGCTAGGCCCAGAGCTGCTATGAGATTTCGCCCGTTATCGCACACCACCAGGCCGGGCTTGAGGCTCGCTGGCAGCAACCACTCATTTGTCTGCTGTTCCATGCTCCTCCACAACTCCTGCGCGGTGTGTGGTTTGTCCCCCAAACAGGCAAGTTGTAAAACTGCCTGCTGTCGTTTACCCCTGGCCGTGCTGAAGTTGGTGGTGAAGGTGTTACGCTGTCCGGATGAGGAGGCGGTAGAGGATGAGGAAGCGGAGTAGGAGGAGTTAGGAACAGGAGGCAAACTGAAGCGCCCTGCAATCCTCGGTGGTGGAAGGACATGCGCCAAATTGCTATCCGCCTCAGGCCCATCCGCCACTGCATTTACCCAGTGTGCCGTTAGGGAGATATAACGCCCCTGACCGTGCCTACTGGTCCACGTATCCGTAGTTAGGTGGACCTTGGCACAGATGGCGTTGCGCAGTGCACACCTGATTTTTTCCCCCACTTGGTTGTGCAGGGAAGGGATGGCTTGCCTGGAAAAGTAGTGGCGGCTGGGCACGACGTACTGTGGGACAGCCACCGACATAAGGTTTTTAAAACTGTGCGTCTCCACCAGACGGAATGACAGCATTTCAAAGGCCAATAATTTTGAAATGCTGGCATTCAGGGTCAGGGATCGCGGGTGGGTAGGGGGGTACTTCCTCTTCCTCTCAAGTGTTTGGGAGATGGAAAGCTGAACGCTTCCACGGGACATTGTGGAGATGGTTGTTGGTGACCCAGGTGGTGGTGTTGCTGACAGATCGTCTGTTTGCGGGGTGGCAGGTGCCGGTATCACTACAGATGTGGCTGGAGCGGCCGAGACTGCAGCAGAAGAGGAAGCAGGATGAGCCAGAGACGTTTCTTGGTTTTGAAGGTGTGTACTCCACTGCAGCTCGTGCTTTGCACTTAGATGCCTGATCATGCAGGTTGTGCTCAGGTTGAGAAGGTTCATGCCTCGCTTCAAGCTCTGATTGCACAGGGTGCAAACCACTTGTGTCCTGTCATCAGCACATTTTCTAAAGAACTTCCACGCTAGAGAACTCCTTTGAGCTGACTTTGGTGCGCTCGTTCCCTTGCTGCGTTGGGCAGTAGCGGGCGTAGTGTCTAGGGCACGGCCGCTCCGCTTCTGCACCCTGCTCCCTCTTCTGCTGTGCTGGTGGCTCTGTGCGACCACCGCCTCTTCCTCCAAACCACTCAGTTCACCTGCATGACGTTCATTCCATGTGGGGTCGAGGACCTCATCGTCCTCCACATCATCTTCCACCCAGTCTTCACCCCTGCCCTCCTTGTCGGTCTCCACAATGCTGAACGCCGCAGCAGTTGGCACCTGCGTTTCGTCATCATCGGAGACGTGCTGCGATGATCCTTGCATGTACTCATCTTGAGAAATAAGTGGTTGGGCATCGCTGCACTCAATCTCTTCCACTTCTGGGGCAGGGCTAGGTGGATGGCCCTGGGAAACCCTGCTGACAGAGTCCTCAAAAAGAATAAGAGACTGCTGTATGGCTTGGGGCTCAGACTGCTGGCCTGATTTGCAAGGGGGTGAGGTGAAAGACGGTTGGACATTGGCTGCAGGTGCCAACTCTGACCTTTCTGCAGTAGACTGGGTGGGAGACAATGTGAAGGAACTGGAGGCACTGTCAGCAGCAAACCAATCTACTATCGCCTCAACTTGTTCTGGCCTCATCACTTCTAGGGGCGTTTGATGCCCTACCAAATACTGATGCAGGTTCTGTCGCCTACTCACACTTGAGGAAGGTGTTTCACTTGTGCGTGTAGCTGGCACAGATCGACCATGTCCTCTCCTTGCAACAGGAGCTCTACCAGCAGCACCACGACCCAGGCCACGGCCCTTATTTGACGGTCTCCTCATATTTCTGTAATTTAAGATCTTGCCCTAGAAAGGTTTTTATTGAATAGCGGAATAGAAAATATGATCCAAAAAAAGTGTATGTATATCACACGTACACAACCACACTAGGCCCCAATTACTATTGTTTGTACCCCTAAAAGGCTAGATGAGGAGTAGGGGGAGTATGGAACAGGCAGCACCCTCAAACCTTCAGAAGTATGAGATGAACCCCAACAACTTGGAAAGGTGGATCTCTCTCACACGTACCGACACAGACTATCCCGCAATTCAATTGATCCTCAAAGGTTTTTATTGAATAGCGGAATAGGAAATATGATCAAAAAAAGTGTATGTATCTCGCACGTACACAACCACACTAGGCCCCAATTACTATTGTTTGTACCCCTAAAAGGCTAGATGAGGAGTAGGGGGGTATGGAACAGGCAGCACCCTCAAACCTTCAGAAGTATGAGATGAACCCCAACAACTTGGAAAGGTGGATCTCTCTCACACGTACCGACACAGACTATCCCGCAATTCAATTGATCCTCAAAGGTTTTTATTGAATAGCGGAATAGGAAATATGATCAAAAAAAGTGTATGTATCTCGCACGTACACAACCACACTAGGCCCCAATTACTATTGTTTGTACCCCTAAAAGGCTAGATGAGGAGTAGGGGGGGTATGGAACAGGCAGCACCCTCAAACCTTCAGAAGTATGAGATGAACCCCAACAACTTGGAAAGGTGGATCTCTCTCACACGTACCGACACAGACTATCCCGCAATTCAATTGATCCTCAAAGGTTTTTATTGAATAGCGGAATAGGAAATATGATCAAAAAAAGTGTATGTATCTCGCACGTACACAACCACACTAGGCCCCAATTACTATTGTTTGTACCCCTAAAAGGCTAGATGAGGAGTAGGGGGGGTATGGAACAGGCAGCACCCTCAAACCTTCAGAAGTATGAGATGAACCCCAACAACTTGGAAAGGTGGATCTCTCTCACACGTACCGACACAGACTATCCCGCAATTCAATTGATCCTCAAAGGTTTTTATTGAATAGCGGAATAGGAAATATGATCAAAAAAAGTGTATGTATCTCGCACGTACACAACCACACTAGGCCCCAATTACTATTGTTTGTACCCCTAAAAGGCTAGATGAGGAGTAGGGGGGGTATGGAACAGGCAGCACCCTCAAACCTTCAGAAGTATAAGATGAACCCCAACAACTTGGAAAGGTGGATCTCTCTCACACGTACCAACACAGACTATCCCCCAATTTAACTGATCCCCAAAGGTTTTTGATTAAATAGCGGAATAGAAAATATGATCCCAAAAAAGTGTATGTATATCACACGTACACAACCACACTAGGCCCCAATTACTATTGTTTGTACCCCTAAAAGGCTAGGAGTAGGGGGAGTATGGAACAGGCAGCACCCTCAAACCTTCAGAAGTATGAGATGAACCCCAACAACTTGGAAAGGTGGATCTCTCTCACACGTACCAACACAGACTATCCCCCAATTTAACTGATCCCCAAAGGTTTTTGATTAAATAGCGGAATAGAAAATATGATCCCAAAAAAGTGTATGTATATCACACGTACACAACCACACTAGGCCCCAATTACTATTGTTTGTACCCCTAAAAGGCTAGGAGTAGGGGGAGTATGGAACAGGCAGCACCCTCAAACCTTCAGAAGTATGAGATGAACCCCAACAACTTGGAAAGGTGGATCTCTCTCACACGTACCAACACAGACTATCCCCCAATTTAACTGATCCCCAAAGGTTTTTGATTAAATAGCGGAATAGAAAATATGATCCCAAAAAAGTGTATGTATATCACACGTACACAACCACACTAGGCCCCAATTACTATTGTTTGTACCCCTAAAAGGCTAGGAGTAGGGGGAGTATGGAACAGGCAGCACCCTCAAACCTTCAGAAGTATGAGATGAACCCCAACAACTTGGAAAGGTGGATCTCTCTCACACGTACCAACACAGACTATCCCCCAATTTAACTGATCCCCAAAGGTTTTTGATTAAATAGCGGAATAGAAAATATGATCCCAAAAAAGTGTATGTATATCACACGTACACAACCACACTAGGCCCCAATTACTATTGTTTGTACCCCTAAAAGGCTAGGAGTAGGGGGAGTATGGAACAGGCAGCACCCTCAAACCTTCAGAAGTATGAGATGAACCCCAACAACTTGGAAAGGTGGATCTCTCTCACACGTACCAACACAGACTATCCCCCAATTTAACTGATCCCCAAAGGTTTTTGATTAAATAGCGGAATAGAAAATATGATCCCAAAAAAGTGTATGTATATCACACGTACACAACCACACTAGGCCCCAATTACTATTGTTTGTACCCCTAAAAGGCTAGGAGTAGGGGGAGTATGGAACAGGCAGCACCCTCAAACCTTCAGAAGTATGAGATGAACCCCAACAACTTGGAAAGGTGGATCTCTCTCACACGTACCAACACAGACTATCCCCCAATTTAACTGATCCCCAAAGGTTTTTGATTAAATAGCGGAATAGAAAATATGATCCCAAAAAAGTGTATGTATATCACACGTACACAACCACACTAGGCCCCAATTACTATTGTTTGTACCCCTAAAAGGCTAGGAGTAGGGGGAGTATGGAACAGGCAGCACCCTCAAACCTTCAGAAGTATGAGATGAACCCCAACAACTTGGAAAGGTGGATCTCTCTCACACGTACCAACACAGACTATCCCCCAATTTAACTGATCCCCAAAGGTTTTTGATTAAATAGCGGAATAGAAAATATGATCCCAAAAAAGTGTATGTATATCACACGTACACAACCACACTAGGCCCCAATTACTATTGTTTGTACCCCTAAAAGGCTAGGAGTAGGGGGAGTATGGAACAGGCAGCACCCTCAAACCTTCAGAAGTATGAGATGAACCCCAACAACTTGGAAAGGTGGATCTCTCTCACACGTACCAACACAGACTATCCCCCAATTTAACTGATCCCCAAAGGTTTTTGATTAAATAGCGGAATAGAAAATATGATCCCAAAAAAGTGTATGTATATCACACGTACACAACCACACTAGGCCCCAATTACTATTGTTTGTACCCCTAAAAGGCTAGGAGTAGGGGGAGTATGGAACAGGCAGCACCCTCAAACCTTCAGAAGTATGAGATGAACCCCAACAACTTGGAAAGGTGGATCTCTCTCACACGTACCAACACAGACTATCCCCCAATTTAACTGATCCCCAAAGGTTTTTGATTAAATAGCGGAATAGAAAATATGATCCCAAAAAAGTGTATGTATATCACACGTACACAACCACACTAGGCCCCAATTACTATTGTTTGTACCCCTAAAAGGCTAGGAGTAGGGGGAGTATGGAACAGGCAGCACCCTCAAACCTTCAGAAGTATGAGATGAACCCCAACAACTTGGAAAGGTGGATCTCTCTCACACGTACCAACACAGACTATCCCCCAATTTAACTGATCCCCAAAGGTTTTTGATTAAATAGCGGAATAGAAAATATGATCCCAAAAAAGTGTATGTATATCACACGTACACAACCACACTAGGCCCCAATTACTATTGTTTGTACCCCTAAAAGGCTAGGAGTAGGGGGAGTATGGAACAGGCAGCACCCTCAAACCTTCAGAAGTATGAGATGAACCCCAACAACTTGGAAAGGTGGATCTCTCTCACACGTACCAACACAGACTATCCCCCAATTTAACTGATCCCCAAAGGTTTTTGATTAAATAGCGGAATAGAAAATATGATCCCAAAAAAGTGTATGTATATCACACGTACACAACCACACTAGGCCCCAATTACTATTGTTTGTACCCCTAAAAGGCTAGGAGTAGGGGGAGTATGGAACAGGCAGCACCCTCAAACCTTCAGAAGTATGAGATGAACCCCAACAACTTGGAAAGGTGGATCTCTCTCACACGTACCAACACAGACTATCCCCCAATTTAACTGATCCCCAAAGGTTTTTGATTAAATAGCGGAATAGAAAATATGATCCCAAAAAAGTGTATGTATATCACACGTACACAACCACACTAGGCCCCAATTACTATTGTTTGTACCCCTAAAAGGCTAGGAGTAGGGGGAGTATGGAACAGGCAGCACCCTCAAACCTTCAGAAGTATGAGATGAACCCCAACAACTTGGAAAGGTGGATCTCTCTCACACGTACCAACACAGACTATCCCCCAATTTAACTGATCCCCAAAGGTTTTTGATTAAATAGCGGAATAGAAAATATGATCCCAAAAAAGTGTATGTATATCACACGTACACAACCACACTAGGCCCCAATTACTATTGTTTGTACCCCTAAAAGGCTAGGAGTAGGGGGAGTATGGAACAGGCAGCACCCTCAAACCTTCAGAAGTATGAGATGAACCCCAACAACTTGGAAAGGTGGATCTCTCTCACACGTACCAACACAGACTATCCCCCAATTTAACTGATCCCCAAAGGTTTTTGATTAAATAGCGGAATAGAAAATATGATCCCAAAAAAGTGTATGTATATCACACGTACACAACCACACTAGGCCCCAATTACTATTGTTTGTACCCCTAAAAGGCTAGGAGTAGGGGGAGTATGGAACAGGCAGCACCCTCAAACCTTCAGAAGTATGAGATGAACCCCAACAACTTGGAAAGGTGGATCTCTCTCACACGTACCAACACAGACTATCCCCCAATTTAACTGATCCCCAAAGGTTTTTGATTAAATAGCGGAATAGAAAATATGATCCCAAAAAAGTGTATGTATATCACACGTACACAACCACACTAGGCCCCAATTACTATTGTTTGTACCCCTAAAAGGCTAGATGAGGAGTAGGGGGAGTATGGAACAGGCAGCACCCTCAAACCTTCAGTATGAGATTGTGTTCACTGTACCCCACAAAGATTGAGTTCACTGCACCCCACAATGATTGTGTTCACTGCACCCCACAAAGATTGTGTTCACTGCACCTCACAAAGATTGTGTTCACTGTACCCCCCAAAGATTGTGTTCACTGCACCCCACAAAGATTCTGTTCACTGTACCCCACAAAGATTGTGTTCACTGCACCCCAAAAAGATTGTGTTCACTGCACCCCAAAAAGGATGTTGTTCACTGCACCCCAAAAAGGATGTTGTTCACTCCACCCCAAAAAGATTGTGTTCACTGCACCCCACAAAGATTGTGTTCACTGCACCCCAAAAAGATTGTGTTCACTGCACCCCAAAAATGATTTTGTTCACTGCACCCCAAAAAGGATTTTGTTCACTGCACCCCAAAAAGGATGTTGTTCACTCCACCCCAAAAAGATTGTGTTCACTGCACCCCAAAAAGATTGTGTTCACTGCACCCCACAAAGGATTTTGTTCACTGCACCCCAAAAAGATTGTGTTCACTGCACCCCAAAAAGGATGTTGTTCACTGCACCCCAAAAAGGATTTTGTTCACTGCACCCCAAAAAGGATTTTGTTCACTGCACCCCAAAAAGGATTTTGTTCACTGCACCCCACAAAGATTGTGTTCACTGCACACCAAAAAGGATTGTGTTCACTGCACCCCAAAAAGATTTTGTTCACTGCACCCCAAAAAGATTGTGTTCACTGCAGCCCAAAAAGATTGTGTTCACTGCAGCCCAAAAAGATTGTGTTCACTGCAGCCCAAAAAGATTGTGTTCACTGCAGCCCAAAAAGATTGTGTTCACTGCAGCTCACACACAGAAAAATGGATGTGGATCACTGACACCTGCCTATCTCCAATCCCACACCACACAGCAATATCGATTGTAGTTTGTAGAACACAGTTTCCCTAAAATTCAGCAGACTCTGTCCCTAACAGGATTGAGAAGAGATCGTAGATCAGGATTGAGTGCAGACCCCACCCCCCACACAGCAATATCGATTGTAGTTTGTAGAAGACACTGACCCTATATAATTCAGCAGACTCTATCCCTAAAATGCCTACAACTCGCCCTGCCTAAACACTCCGACCTGTCCCTCAATTCTATCCGGACACAAATGGTTTTTTCCTGCCTATCTTTCCCTAATCAGCAGCCAGCACGTTGATGTGTGCTCTGTCCCTGAATCTAAGCAGCATAATGACGCCGCTGCGGCTGCCTCGAACTTATAAAGACTTGGTCACATGCTTCAGACGGCCAATCACAGCTACTGAGACATTTGCAGGCATGGCTGGGATGGCTTAAGGCACACCAGTTAAACGATTGTTGATTGGCTGTTGAAAGCCCGCCATGAAAAGAGCGCCAAAGCATGCAAAACCCGGAAATAAAACGACCGAACACGGATTTTTACCCGAACATACAGTAAAGTGTCCGTGTCCGTGTTCGGGTACAAAAAATCCAATTATTCGGTACGAACACGAATAATACAGTCCGTGTTCGCTCAACACTAGTCAGAACAAGTGTGCAATGTGAGTCAAAGCTGTGGAGTGGACTTGCCCTTCCAACTAAGAAGAGTTAAAGCGTCATTAATAGGGTTACGGTCATTTATATAATTGATCAGATAATTGGTATGCCTGAGCTTCTTAACAGTCAAGCTCTCTTGCCTTCCTCATGACCACTTGCCAAAGGTCCATCCAGCTTGATTAGCTCTGTCTCCCAGCCCCAGAGAAGGCTATGTGAATATATTGCATGGTTCAAGTAAACTGAGCAGCTGGAATTCTCGAAGAATAAAAGGGGACCTGTAGCTTCTAAAAGTCAGGCAAATTGTCATACAGGGTTTGTTTGCTGCCTGGCTGCAATGCTATAACATTGGCTCTAAGGGTGCGTTCCCATGTGCAACAGGCCCATGTCACCCCCAATGGAGGGAATTTGACAGGGCATGGAGAAGAGATATGTCGCCACCCCACCGCCTGATTTAACCTTGTAAATGCCCCACCACCAAGCCCAACTGCAAGCATTGCACACAGCTGCAAGGTGGTTGCAGTGAAGCCCCAGAGACTTGGACTGGTGACACCCGCTGAATGCAACATACTGTTTAAATCTTGCCACAGCCACGGCACATGTACAGCCTTAAGAAGCTGTATGCCCTGGTTGTGGGTGGATGGGGGATGTGCGCAATAACACCCACGACTTAACTGCCTGGTTTTGCCACCCTCTAGCCTAAAACCTTCCAAATCACTATCCTGAAAAAGGTTTCAGACCAGGGAAGATGGAGTAAAGAAATAGAAATACCTATCTAGTCCCTTATTCCAGGTCAGTGGTTTAAAGTACTGATGTAAGAGCACAGGACAGCCAGGCAACCAGGATTTTCAGCGAAAGTCAACCATGGCAGACCCCTTTAGTCAACGTATTAAGAATTTTTTCAGTGACCCTGTTTCTCTGCAACATATAACAGCATAGATTACATCTCCAGTGAATGACAAGTGAAGTATTCGCTCTCCTGAAGAGTTAGCAGCACGTCCTGGGTGTGTCAGATAGCGTGTCCCTTGCTGGTTGCTGTGGTTCCTTCCACCAGCCATGGAGTGGCCGCAGGCACGCTCTCTGGCACACCCAGTAGGTGGCAGATATCGGTTAGCTTTCCAAGAGAGCGAAGATTTCCCCTTATGCCTGCTGGAGAGGTAAGTATTTAGCTTCTTCTATTACAGGATGCAGTTGCCAGGATTGATTGAGGAACAAGAGTTACTTCAATAGAGTGCCATGGAACCGGAGGGTACAATGATGCTGTAGAAGAACTAGACTAGCTAGCTGCAGATCCCTTAATCACCCACAGAACCTCTCACCTTCCATAGTGCCACCCAATCTCCAGGAGGGGTTTGCATTGGCCTTCGAACCTCGTACAGGGGTCCCCAGGCCACTTAACCACTTAAGCCCCGGAGGATTTGGCTGCTAAAAGACCAGGGTTTTTTTTGCGATTTTTTACTGTGTGACTTTTAACGGACAATTGCGCGGTCGTGCGACGCTGTACCTAAACAAATTTGACGTCCTTTTTTTCCCCACAAACAGAGCTTTCTTTTGGTGGTATTTGATCACCTGCGCGATTTTTTGATCATGCGCTATACTCAAAAAAAGAGCGTAAATTTTGCGTGATTCTAACTGTGATTGGCTGTCTGTTAAGCTGTAGAAACAGTGATCAACGCTTCTACATAGTAGAACCGTGTGATCACAGTTTCTACACAGGGGAGAATGACAGGCGGCTTTGTTTACACAAGCTGCCTGACTTTCTCCCTCTGCAGCGGCGATCGCAGAGTGATCGGGTCCGCCGGTCACACGCGCGGGGGGGTCCGTGACCACGCGGGAGCGCGCCTCCGGCGGTGCGCGCTCCCTCCCTAGACCCTCACAGGCTAGCGACGTAGACCTACGTCACTTTGCCTGTGAGGGGCTGACTGCCTACGTAGATAGTCGTGCGGCAGTCGGCAAGTGGTTAAGGGTTGTCAGTTTTACATCTGTGAATGAGTTGCATGATGTTGTGTTTTATATAGCTATAAAGTATGCCCACTTTGTTTTATTAGGAAAAGTAAAAGAGCAGTGCACATACAGTACACAATGTGTCACAGAACATGACATGTAGGCATGATTGTGCTTTATAATTTTCAAAAGAAATTTATGAAGAGAGGATCCTGTCTCATATAGTTCCTCCATTTGTTTATTTAGGTTATTACCTCTTGTCTGTGATTCCTGAAGAGTCCTGATGAGTTTAATCATTTGTCAGTTCCTAAGTGTTCTTGTTCTTTATTGATCTAATGCTGATAGCCTATTCTCATTGATATATCTAAATCTACAGTATATCTAGCTCTTTTTGTGATTAGACCATTTGGGCCAGATGCCCTGTTAGTCAAATCTGACATTATTTTTTTCTTTTTTTTTTTCTTTATTCTTTGCTTTTGGTCAGGAGCTTATAACTCCCGGGTCATTCTCTTCCCGCTTCATCTCAAAAGTACTTTCTTGATAAGCAGGATGAAGATTCAATTGTGAAGCATTGAAGGCTTTTGGTGTAGCTAAATGATTCCTGTGGGGCTCAGCCACAGAAATCTGCATTCTCCAATGCTCCTTCTCAATTCAGTACAGGACTCTGCTTTTCTTTTAGTAAATCACAGTGCATTTCTACTATAGTGCTGCAGAAATCTGCTTTGCAAAACACTGTTGCCTGGTAGGAAGTTTGTTCTCGAAGCCAGAGTCCAGTAAGCATGGGGAAAGTGATCCCCTGGTCTTTCAGTTTGATGGTTAATGCAATCATGTCCCTTTGTCTGCTGAATCACAGTTCTGCCTTGTTCCACGTTTATTTCCTGAGTGTTGGTATAGAATATGCCAGGAGAGAGTTTGACTCCTACAAAAGACAATGTATCTATTCAGAACCACCTTATCGGAAATTAGTATACTGTTTATGTGATTCCATTTTTGTGTTTTTTGGTGTTTGTATGACACATTATGCCTATGAGCAGAATTTTACTAGTGGGATGGGTGCTTGTCATCTCAGGCATTTAATTCCCTTATTGGCATGTTGGTTATGTTAGAAGGTAAAAGAGTATCTACTGGTTTTGGTGCAAATTTATTTCAACTTAAAATGTTAGCTCTATGTGGCAGGTCAGAATTTGTTTTAGATGAGCATTTTCCAGTTGTCTACAGATGCAACAGAATCTATTGAATGTGGTAATTTCCGCTCTGGTAAATAGTGTTCAGCATTTTGACCAGAATATTGTATTTAGACGGTATCCCTAAGAATATTGTTCACTTGGGCTCTTCCTTGTTGTTGTGGATGTGGTACTTTGGTACCAGCAGTTAAGCTAACAGAGCCTCTTAATGAAGATTGTTAGAATAGCGTTGTTATGCAATTAACTGTCTAGGATATCGGGTCCTTCTTGGCCTTCATTTTATATTTAGGTTAAAGTAAGAGATTTTCAGGGTAGCAAAACATTTAATTGCAGATGCTTAGTTTGCCTTGTTCAAGTCGGTGTTTCAGGACACCAGTTACCCCAGCAATGAGGAAAGGCCTTCAAATGCCTGTTTGCCAGTTTGTTTTTTGCTTGCAGTTATATGCAATTTGATATTCAATTCCCTTGCTGAAACAACCTACATTATCTATTCCACTGGTTGCATCTCCTTTTAGGACTCTTCAGAACTTTTTTTGGCCTTTATATGACGTGTAGCAAAATGGTTGTTTCCACTCTTCGTCAAAACTGTTAGGAGTTTGAGACACAATGATTTTGAATATAATTCTCGCTTTTGGTAAGAAGTCCTGAAACAGACTTTAGAAGCTATGTTTATATGCTGCTATTGGGTCACAAATTGAATATATGTCATGTAATTTCACCACTGCTATGGAATCAATCTCTTCTTCTGCATTTAAAACAGGACTGCTTTCCCACTCCGTTCAGTCTGGTTAGTTGAGGTAAGTTGTTAACTTGCTGGACAGTGTTTGCAGAATCGGATCAGCAAGACAAAGATAGGTAGTTATCACTTCATGCATTAGGCCATTCGCATTGCCCAATAGAGCTGATTCAGCAATTTTCACTATTCGCAAGGCTTTCCTTTCTTTTTCTGTTCCATGTAAATGGCTCTCCTCTATCAGAATTTATAATTTAAATCTGTTCGTAAAAGATGTTGATGGTGCAGGATATGCAGCTGCTACATAGGGAGTGCATCAGGACATAGATAGGTGCCCCGCTCTTTGCATTCCCCATCTTTTATAATATTAATATATAAAAGAGATTAATAGTATGAATAGTTGATATTCATGTGTTTTCTGGTGCGGAGGATTTTATTTTTCCTCCTGTTAAAATTACAGCTCTCCTGCAGGGTATATGGGGATGCTCCTATTCCCTATTTGCAAGTGTGTGCTGTGTTGGATATCCTTGTTGTTCACCTGGAAGGGAATGATTTAGGTGGATTCAACATATTAGACCTTCTAAATAAAAGGGAACCGTTTTGTCTACAATTAATGGTTTTCTAGGCCTGGGCTTCAGTTCATGGCAAAGTTACCATAAAATGTACATGAATTAATATGCTGATTTCCTGTATACTCATTATTAGTGACTTCATTTTTCTCTGTTGTGAACTGAAGAGTTTCATCAGAGATCTAGCAGTGTTTGGCATAGAGCCCAACCTTCACTCCTTTCTCTGTCTCTCATGCAGTTTCAGTTGTCTCTTGTTTTGGTCTGATGTATACATCTCTATACAAAATGTACAGTTTTACTGCCAAAGGTGTTATGCTGCACTAAACTTTTTATCCAGCCTATAGATTACTGCATTTGTTATTTTGGAGGGCCATTATTGTGGAAAAGTAGAGGTAAGAAAAAAGCACTTGTTTTGTTTAGTCAATTATTTTCTGCATATTAGATCTCTGAGGTCCCTGTAACCAGGGATGTGTTCTTTTCTACTTACTGTGTAAAAGGGTGTCCCTCTTTATAATTTCAGAAATTTGGGTGGTATGGTTTTAGTAAATTTTTTTCAATATTGGTAATTTAATTTTCAGTGCTGGATTGTAAAGAGTGGTTGTTTAGGCCGCGGTGGTGGGGTGGGGCCAGGTTGATAACCTGGCTTTTGGGTAATGTCGCCCACATTGTGGGTGGACAGTGGTTGGTAAACTGTTATTTGGTTGGTATAAGATATTGCTGCTTGAGCCTTAGTGACTAAGCATGTTGGTCTGTTAATGGTTAACAGCGGTTCTGTTTGGTATTAAAAGTTAAAGTTCATTTCATAATTAAAATTGTTTTAAACCCAATAAAGGGGCCGCGGCCTAAACTTTTTCCACAATCCTTGTTGTGTGTTTATTTTATATTTTAGGTATGTTCTTATGGTATGATGGGTGTTAATGGGGTGTACAATCCCATGTCAGGGCCACGAAAGATTAAAATAGAGAAGTGGCCCCATGGGATTGTCACCCCTGACACCCATTTGTTTTATAAATAAATTTTACTTTTAATAGAGGGCTATGTTGATTGTTAAGTACATGTCTCTATGGCTGCTTTGCTGGTTCTTTCTGTTTTTTGTTTCAGGTGACAAGCTGCCTGCTGTTGCTAGGAAGATTTACCTCAGCTGCTGAGCACTGTATTGGTGACAAATCTTTTGGCGGGAAACATCTAGCCAATGAGTGTAACCTTTTACTTGTATCTTCTCCTGTCACTGGGCGGAGTCAGCATTTACCTCAGGTCTGTCAGCTGGACTCACCGCTGGGATTCTCCTCAGCCTTCCTTCTGGATATTTTAACCTGCTCTCCCACCCTCCCCCTTTGTTATATCCCCTCGTCGCGGTCCACCTTTATGTGGGTAACGTCGCCCACTTTGTGGGTGGACAGTGGTTGGTACGCTGTTATTGGTATAAGATATTGCTGCTTTAGTCGTAGTGACTAAGCATGCTAGTCTGTTATTAACGACAGTTCTGTTTGATATTGAAAGTCAATCTTTTTGGGTAATGTCGCCCACTTTGTGGGTGGACAGTGGTTGGTAAACTGTTATTTGGTTGGTATAAGATATTGCTGCTTGAGTCTTAGTGACTAAGCATGTTGGTCTGTTAATGGTTAACCTTCCTAGTGGTATTCCCGAGTGTGACTCGGGGTAAGATTTTAGAGCCAAAAGCGGTAACCCCGAGTCACACTCGGGGGTAGCGCTAGGAAGATCGCTGGATGCTGGAAGAGGTTTAACTTACCTTTTCTCCGGGATCCAGCGAAGACTGCGAGCGGAGCTCTCTCCCGATCATCTGCGAGCCCCGGCTTCCGTATCCGGCGACGTGACGTCTGCCGGGGGGGTGAAACCGGCGGCAAATTCGAATGTAAAACACACTGATACCGTTCAAAATAAAAAAAAATTGTATGAAAAGTAAATATTTAGAAAAATAATTTTATTATTGAACACATATAACAAGTTAAAACCAATGTGCAAACGAATGAAGACAGGCAGATCAACCACACATAGCTTGAACTATAAACCCGACATGTTTCGAAGCCAGAGAGATTTGCTTCTTCTTCAGGGGATGGTTCAAAACGGTACTCTAGTAATAGATACATTAACATGTAAAAGACCATGAATTTCTAAAGGTTTTAAACATTGCAAAGTGACTGTAAAAGTTCACATGAAAAATAACAACAGTGGCGAGTACTCACAGGGTTGAATCGTGGCTGTACTTAAGTGGCCTGCACAATTAAAAACATCTGGTGGGTACGAGTGTCCCTGGCGAGAAATACAATAATGCAGATGGTAGATGGATACACTGGTTAATTGATCACAGCTGTTTGGGTCAGGTAAGTGCCATACAATCACTGGACATCTGAAGTCCTCAAAATAGAGGAGCCAGGGACGATCTTTTAACACAGGTGTGTGTCAGATAAACAGGTACCGCCGATCTGAAAAGTAGGCAGATCAGGGCTGATTAGTAGGTGTGTTAGATTAGTGGAAAAAATAAATTTTACTGGTAACATTTAAAAATGTGTAACCCAACAAGGAGAGGGGTTTTGAGGGGGTATATAACACCAAGGCTGCATAAAGAGCCAGGGAGATAACCTAAAATTACTACATAATGGGAAAGCCCGATAAAAAAAAAAAATGACAATACCTGGATATTAAGAACTATTCAATAATCGGCGTCCTCTCCGCACCACAGCCAGCAAACAATAGCGCTGGCTGTGTGTTGGGAGAGGTGCACTATAAAAGTGCAAGCCGATTGATGAGAGATGTGTGTCAGCTGGCTTCGCAGGGAGGGCTTCCCGGAGCGCTGGTGCCGGACCCGCCCCCAACCAGCGTGTGTCACGCCTAGCATGACACGGTGTGGGCGGGAGCGGCATCTGCGCTCCACCGGCACGGAGATCGGAGCCGGAAGTGTGAAGGACACTGCGGCTCCTGATTGGTCCAAGCTGAACCACATGGGAACAGGGAGGTGGAAACAAAGGACTAAAATACCACACACCAGGCGCGGTGTATGTCTCCCCGTGCCGGGATGGCCAGTGAAGAGAGGGCACGAACCGGAGCAAAACAATTTGCTGGGAATGTTGTAACAATATTAAAAAAGAATAGCGCGCAAATGCAAAAGAAATTATTACCAAATCTGAAGAGAGTCCATAAATAAAAATGGGGGTTTGGTCCCACCATATGGCCATATCGTGCTCAAGCCCACTACTGCGTCAAAGTACCCCATTATCAGTGGGTCCTACACTATCCATGAAAAAGAGATGAATCCAGCCCTTCTAACCCTTGGAGATAACACTCCTTGCTGGGAAAAATGTGCAAATGCACTACAGGGGACTCCTCCTATATCCACTTGATGGTGGACACTGATTGAGTACAGGTGTATGTGGGGGGTGGGGAGGGCTGCTCAACCTCGATAGTCTGGTCAGACCGAATACATAATAAACAGGCAAAAAATTTGATTGTCCATAAATAAAAATGGGGGTTTGGTCCCACCATATGGCCATATCGTGCTCAAGCCCACTACTGCGTCAAAGTACCCCATTATCAGTGGGTCCTACACTATCCATGAAAAAGAGATGAATCCAGCCCTTCTAACCCTTGGAGATAACACTCCTTGCTGGGAAAAATGTGCAAATGCACTACAGGGGACTCCTCCTATATCCACTTGATGGTGGACACTGATTGAGTACAGGTGTATGTGGGGGGTGGGGAGGGCTGCTCAACCTCGATAGTCTGGTCAGACCGAATACATAATAAACAGGCAAAAAATTTGATTGTCCATAAATAAAAATGGGGGTTTGGTCCCACCATATGGCCATATCGTGCTCAAGCCCACTACTGCGTCAAAGTACCCCATTATCAGTGGGTCCTACACTATCCATGAAAAAGAGATGAATCCAGCCCTTCTAACCCTTGGAGATAACACTCCTTGCTGGGAAAAATGTGCAAATGCACTACAGGGGACTCCTCCTATATCCACTTGATGGTGGACACTGATTGAGTACAGGTGTATGTGGGGGGTGGGGAGGGCTGCTCAACCTCGATAGTCTGGTCAGACCGAATACATAATAAACAGGCAAAAAATTTGATTGTCCATAAATAAAAATGGGGGTTTGGTCCCACCATATGGCCATATCGTGCTCAAGCCCACTACTGCGTCACATTTTTTGCCTGTTTATTATGTATTCGGTCTGACCAGACTATCGAGGTTGAGCAGCCCTCCCCACCCCCCACATACACCTGTACTCAATCAGTGTCCACCATCAAGTGGATATAGGAGGAGTCCCCTGTAGTGCATTTGCACATTTTTCCCAGCAAGGAGTGTTATCTCCAAGGGTTAGAAGGGCTGGATTCATCTCTTTTTCATGGATAGTGTAGGACCCACTGATAATGGGGTACTTTGACGCAGTAGTGGGCTTGAGCACGATATGGCCATATGGTGGGACCAAACCCCCATTTTTATTTATGGACTCTCTTCAGATTTGGTAATAATTTCTTTTGCATTTGCGCGCTATTCTATTTTAATATACATGTCTTTTGGTTCATAGCTGCAGCAGCTTTGGAAATACATGGGTATGCTCCCTCAAATTTTTTGCCTGTTTGTAATGTTGTAACAATACAATAGTGCTGTTAAATTAGTTATGGTACATAGAATGTGCCGTAATTGTAACGGTCAAAACAAAGACAATAGCTACAATTATTGCATATGCATGTCACCAAAGGCACAACCCACAGATGTAAACATAATGACGAACACTGGCAACAAAATGACAAGGTGATCAACAGAGGGGGGAATACACAAATTGATGGATAACAGTATTTAGTAGAAACTAATAAAGGAACAATATTAGATTAATCACTATGTGTACAATTAGTACAACAATACTGAAATAGAAAACAGTCAATGAGAATACATATATAGATCGATATGTTTGAAATACACAATATGTTTGAAAACATATTTAGGACAAAAAAGGTGACAAGACTGTTATGATCAAAAATTGCATAATTGTACAGTATAGTTTAAATAGGACGATTGAACCATATTAAATACATAGACAAACATAGGCAAAATGATATTAGATAGGATCCCATTGTAGTGGGGATTGACATATAAGGTAATAGCGTCAAGTTGGGAGAACAAATGTTATTAAATCTCCATCCCTCCAGAGTTGAAACCCTCAAGGAAAGGTTTGAATGACAGGGATCCATTAAGCCCTGGGGGTTCGTGGCCCTACTTAAAGCTCGTTGGTATGCTTGTTTTAAAGATTTTTTGGAGTAGCCCCTTTAACCTTTATCGCAAACCCATCTTGCATGGATCAAGTTTCCATCCTACCCCTCTACTTCGATCTATCCCAACTAGCCAATATTTGAGGCTTAGACGAAATTGTTCGGACCTCAATTTATTTCAAGTGGCTGCTGATGCACTTCAAAAACGATTGCTACGTAGGGGCTACTCCAAAAAATCTTTAAAACAAGCATACCAACGAGCTTTAAGTAGTGATAGACAGCAACTATTAGCCCCAAAAACATCAAGTACTTTGAGGAAGGAGGACACAATAAGGATTATAACTCCCTACAACCAACAACATCAAAAAGTTAGACGTATTGTGTCCAAACACTGGCATTTGCTGGCCTCAGACCCTGTATTGGGCCAATATGTGTCAGATTCACCAAATTTTACCTATAAAAGGGCCCCAGCACTAAGAGACAAAGTAGTCCGCAGTGAATTCCGTGACACCAATATGTCCACCTGTTGTAAGTATAAGGGGACCTATATGTGTGGCAATTGTAGATATTGTGGCTACATGCTTACACAAAGATCCCCCATACTGCCCAACGGAATCATCCATCAACCAAAGCATTTTGCAAATTGCCGCACGGTTGGCGTGGTCTATCTTCTATGTTGTGCTTGCCAGTGTTTTTACATTGGCAAGACCAAACAAGAATTTTGGCAACGTGCCTACCGTCACCTTCTGAGCATGAGAAAAGCAAACCCAGAGTTACCTCTGGGCAGGCATGTAGCTATAGCACATGCCGGCAAAATGCCCAAGGTTAAGTTTTTGATCCTTGACCGGGTCCACCCTGCCCCTAGAGGAGGAGACTGGAATAAGTCCCTCCTCCAGCTTGAGCTAAGGTGGATTTATTTTCTTAGGGCCACCGAACCCCCAGGGCTTAATGGATCCCTGTCATTCAAACCTTTCCTTGAGGGTTTCAACTCTGGAGGGATGGAGATTTAATAACATTCGTTCTCCCAACTTGACGCTATTACCTTATATGTCAATCCCCACTACAATGGGATCCTATCTAATATCATTTTGCCTATGTTTGTCTATGTATTTAATATGGTTCAATCGTCCTATTTAAACTATACTGTACAATTATGCAATTTTTGATCATAACAGTCTTGTCACCTTTTTTGTCCTAAATATGTTTTCAAACATATTGTGTATTTCAAACATATCGATCTATATATGTATTCTCATTGACTGTTTTCTATTTCAGTATTGTTGTACTAATTGTACACATAGTGATTAATCTAATATTGTTCCTTTATTAGTTTCTACTAAATACTGTTATCCATCGATTTGTGTATTCCCCCCTCTGTTGATCACCTTGTCATTTTGTTGCCAGTGTTCCTCATTATGTTTACATCTGTGGGTTGTGCCTTTGGTGACATGCATATGCAATAATTGTAGCTATTGTCTTTGTTTTGACCGTTACAATTACGGCACATTCTATGTACCATAACTAATTTAACAGCACTATTGTATTGTTACAACATTCCCAGCAAATTGTTTTGCTCCGGTTCGTGCCCTCTCTTCACTGGCCATCCCGGCACGGGGAGACATACACCGCGCCTGGTGTGTGGTATTTTGGTCCTTTGTTTCCACTTCCCTGTTCCCATGCGGTTCAGCTTGGACCAATCAGGAGCCGCAGTGTCCTTCACACTTCCGGCTCCGATCTCCGTGCCGGTGGAGCGCAGATGCCGCTCCCGCCCACACCGTGTCATGCTATGCGTGACACACGCTGGTTGGGGGTGGGTCCAGCACCAGCGCTCCGGGAAGCCCTCCCTGCGAAGCCAGCTGACACACATCTCTCATCAATCGGCTTGCACTTTTATAGTGCACCTCTCCCAACACACAGCCAGCGCTATTGTTTGCTGGCTGTGGTGCGGAGAGGACGCCGATTATTGAATAGTTCTTAATATCCAGGTATTGTCATTTTTTTTTTTTTTTTTTTATCGGGCTTTCCCATTATGTAGTAATTTTAGGTTATCTCCCTGGCTCTTTATGCAGCCTTGGTGTTATATACCCCCTCAAAACCCCTCTCCTTGTTGGGTTACACATTTTTAAATGTTACCAGTAAAATTTATTTTTTCCACTAATCTAACACACCTACTAATCAGCCCTGATCTGCCTACTTTTCAGATCGGCGGTACCTGTTTATCTGACACACACCTGTGTTAAAAGATCGTCCCTGGCTCCTCTATTTTGAGGACTTCAGATGTCCAGTGATTGTATGGCACTTACCTGACCCAAACAGCTGTGATCAATTAACCAGTGTATCCATCTACCATCTGCATTATTGTATTTCTCGCCAGGGACACTCGTACCCACCAGATGTTTTTAATTGTGCAGGCCACTTAAGTACAGCCACGATTCAACCCTGTGAGTACTCGCCACTGTTGTTATTTTTCATGTGAACTTTTACAGTCACTTTGCAATGTTTAAAACCTTTAGAAATTCATGGTTTTTTACATGTTAATTTATCTATTACTAGAGTACCGTTTTGAACCATCCCCTGAAGAAGAAGCAAATCTCTCTGGCTTCGAAACATGTCGGGTTTATAGTTCAAGCTATGTGTGGTTGATCTGCCTGTCTTCATTCGTTTGCACATTGGTTTTAACTTGTTATATGTGTTCAATAATAAAATTATTTTTCTAAATATTTACTTTTCATACAATTTAATGTGCCTTTAAAGTCCCAATCAGGGGAACCCTACCTTTTGTACATTGTTACCAGGGATGTGGCACACATGAGCGTTAGGTCTTGAGCACACTTCATATATATATCTATATACACATATATATATATACATATATATGTATGTATGTATATATATATATATATATATATATATATATATATATATATATATATATATATATACACATGTATGTATATATATATATATATATATATATATATATACATAATTCTTGTGAATGAGCAGCCCAAACCAACTGTATACATATTATATATATATATATACGTATATATACATATATATATATATATATACATATATATATATATATATACATATATATATATATATATATATATATATATGTATACATAATATATGTATATATATATATATATAATAAATGTATACAGTTGGTTTGGGCTGCTCATTCACAAGAATTACATGCAAAATAATGGTACCGCTTTCAGCACCTAAAATCCAAAAGAATCATACCGCCAGGGAGGTTAACAGCGGTTCTGTTTGGTATTAAAAGTTAAAGTTCATTTCATAATTAAAATTGTTTTAAACCCAATAAAGGGGCCGCGGCCTAAACTTTTCCACAATCCTTGTTGTGTGTTTATTTTATATTTTAGGTATGTTCTTATGGTATGATGGGTGTTAATGGGGTGTACAATCCCATGCTATATTGTCATGTTGTTGCTAATGGTAACCCAGGGGAATCCATAACCAGCAGCTCCCAAGGGAGTAGTGCTACACAAGTATATGGCGGCAAACAAACACTCACTCGTGCGGCAGGTTGTACGCAGCAACTGCAGCTCCTTGCACACAGGAAGGCATCCAGAAATTTATTAGCAAATAAATGAATAAAAAAGCAGCTCTACAAAATCTGCTTGGTTGGGAGAGCGTTAAAAGGAAGATCTAATGGTCCCTGGTTCAATCCCAAGTTTTAGCAGCTGTTGGGGTGTCCAAGGAGATGGAGGAAGTTGAATTGATCTGCATTAGCCAAATAGAGTGCGCAATTTGGAGACTTTTTTTTCTTTTTTTTTGTAAAGTACGATTTATGTTTTAGGCCTCTTTCTCATGGAGCAAAGTCCGCAGTGTTTTTACATCCATGACCCTTCAGTTCCCGGCCAGTGGAGCCCTGTCAGCTCTGTGGGCAGCCGGGTGTACACTGACTGTGCTGTCTGTTTACATCAGGCTACACCCAATTCGCTCCAGAAGAAAAGGAAAGAACGCAGTCCAATATTTTCTTGGACAAGAACAGACCCAGAGATAGGCAGATGTAAACAGAGAAAAGTCAGTTTACATCTGCTTGTCCATAGGGCTGCATGGACCTTCCGATCAGATCTGCCTGAAGAACTGACAGGCAACCCTGACCAGAATGCCCGTATGAAAGGGGTCTTATGGAGCTGCGCTGGAACTGTTGGTAAACCTGTGGAGGAGGATTAACCCTTGAGTGGCTGCTGGTGTGACCCCATATCCTTTTGAGCTGTGCCTGGAAATATTTCTTCCTTTGTATGAAATCTCTGGAGTTCCTGCCAGTCCCTCTGCTCTCCTAATAAAAACTGACCATAAAAAGCTGAACACACCATAGGCAGTTCTCTAGCTGTACTGGGAACTCAACCTGCTCTCCTCCAATGATCAGACTTAAACTGAATGGGTTCTTTTACAAGTTGATCATTTACAATCATTTTAACCCCAGAAGGGACAAGGACGCAATAAGCATCGGGTCCGCCAGTCACATGCGCGGGGAAGTTAGGGAGCGAGCGGGGGTGGGAGCACGCCTCCGGCGGCGTGCGCTCGCCCCCTAGAGCCTCACAAGCTAGTGACGTACCCCTACGTCACTTTGCCTGTGAGGGGCTGACTGCCACCGTAAATAGTCGTGCGGCAGTCAGCAAGTGATTAAAGCGGAGTTCCGGCCTCAAATACCTTTTTTAACTAAAAATACTCGTATAATACTAATCCATCGCCATTTACAGAACCGCTATTCTCATACTTACAAGGTGTACAGTATTGGATTTTAGTCAAAATCTTACTTTTAAAAACACTGTCTGGGTGCGGCCATCTTAGAAGTGGGCATCTGAAGTTGCAGTGTAATCTGCTGTGTCCTTCTTTCTGATTCCAGGGAGTGTTCTGGGAGTTCTTCCTAATTCCAGCCTCCTGGGAGTGATGACAAACAGCTCCCAGGATGCAATGCAAAGGCGGAAGTGATGTCAGTGGCCGCGGCCACAGAGGGGGGAGAAGGAGGAAGTACAATCAAAAATGCCCTGAAAATAAAAGGTAAGGGTCCCCCCGAAAAAAATCTAAAATGCCCAATTGTTGATCAGCATAGCGAGCACTCCAGGAATCACTAAAGTTGCAAAATAGGCCGGAACTCCACTTTAAACCACGGAATCAATATAAAGAAGTGTGAAAAATAAACTCCCACAAGCTGGGCAAAAACACTTTAGGGCCAGTTCACATTTGTGCGATCACAGAGATCGCATGTAATTCGGAGCGCACTTCTCCTAAAATTACATGCGATCTCTGTGTTCAGTTTGTATGGCTGAATTTGCACCGCAATTGCACCCAACACGCACAGGACCCTTTTTTTTTATCCGCAGCAGAATCAGATCACATAGTGGTTCACACTAGTGCAATCCGATTCTGGGCGAACTTGCAGATCGCACTGCGATATGCGATCACAACTGGGGGTGTCGTTAACTTTTAATTGACACCCCCTGCGTGTCGCATATGACAGTGTGAACTGCCAGGGATGCGGATGCGATGCGGGAACATGCTGCATATTCGCAGCATTCCCGCATCGCACAAATGTGAACCGGGACTCAAAGAAATAAGTGTTCAAATAAATATGTGCAAAAAATACAATATTGCAACAAATAATCATAAAAAATAAACACATATAAGGTGGAATTGTGCACAAAATAAATCACATGAAGTCCATTAATCAAATGTGCTAAAGTAGTGACAGTTGTGAAGAAAGGAGCTCCAAGCTGAATGTTGGACACCACTTAAATCCACCACCTGCGTGATCCCACCCCCCTTTGACAAAGTCGGAATGGCGAAACGGTTAGGGCGTGGCTACACAGCAGACCAGAGAAGTGAATGGGTGAAGCGGTGGTGGTTCCTCCATATCTGGGGAGCACCCCAAACCCCATATTTCACATTGCGCTGTTGATTTTGGTTTATGTGAGTGAAACTACTATGTTTTAACAATAAAAATTGGAGTTTAAGTGCCGGTTCCCATTTGTGCGATCACAGAGATTGCACTGCTCCTAAAATTACATGTGATCTCTGTGCGGTGCTATATCAGCCATACAGTTTGTATGGCTGAATTTGCACCGCAATCGCACCCAACACGCACAGGACCCTTTTTTTTATCCGCAACAGAATCGGATCGCATAGTGGTTCACATTAGTGCAATCCGATTCTGTGCGAACTTGCGGATCGCACTGCGATATGCGATCGCAACTGGGGGTGTTGTTAACTTTTAATTGACAACCCCTGCGTATCGCATATGGCAGTGTGATGCGATGCGGGAACACGCTGCATATTCGCAGCATTCCCGCATCGCACAAATGTGAACCCGGGACTTAAAACTGTATTGCACTAGGGGATTCCCCTTTGTTTTTCCCTATATGTACATGTGAGAGGAGATATCATTTAAGGAGGACCCCTACACTTAACGGTGTTTTGTCATTGCGCTTGTAGCCCTGACCATGCCAATGGGGGGCATCTTGTTGGGGTGAGTTACCAGTTGATGGGAGAGGGATCACGCAGATGGTCGATTTAAAGTGCACAAAATCGATATTTTTTTTTGTGCCCCTCCGCTAGTTAGACATCACCTGAAAAGGAATTGGATAGTTAGTTTTTTTTTTTTTTTGTTTACTTACCTTGTAAATGAAGATCGTAAATACTCACCTCAGAGTACTTCCTCCCTCAGCGCCGCGGCTCACCCATCACTTCCTCCTTCGCGATGATTCCTGGGAGCTGAACGTCATCGCTCCCAGGAATCAATGCGACGGCATCGGCCCCGCTCGTCACTTCTGGGCGACGCCGCATTCCCCTGCTAAACAGCTTCTGGGCATCCCCAGAAGCTGTGGAGGAATGCGGCGCCGCACCGGAAGTGACGAGAGGGGCCGATGAAGGCACATTCTGGGACAAGAAGACGCGGAAGAAGACACAGAAGAGGACCGCGCCGGCTTCAGCTGCCCACAAGAGAGATGGAAACGCTGTGGAAGAAATTTTATAAGTAAGTATTTCTTCTAAAAGGCAAGTGCGAACCGGGACAGATCAGAGGCTAGCCATTGTGGAATGTACTAGCCCTGACTGTCCCGGAGGTATGTTCAGTGAAAAATGACTTCTGTGCCCGGAACTCCGCTTTAAGTTGTGTCCAACATTCAGCACGGAGCTCCTTTCTTCACACCTGTCACTACTTTAGCACATTTGATTAATGGACTTTATGTGATTTATTTTGTGCACAATTCCACCTTATATGTGTTTATTTTTTATGATTATTTGTTACAATATTGTATTTTTTGCACATATTTATTTGAACACTTATTTCTTTGAAGTGTTGTGGGAGTTTATTTTTCACACTTTTTTTTATATATCAAATGTTTAAACAGAAAAAATAAGGTAATTTTGAAATGGACTCAATACATAACAGTACATTACACAGACGTCTGGACAGTCTAAGGCAGGCGTGTCACACTCCAGGCACTCACATTTAATCTTTAACCACTTGCGCCCTGCCCACCGTACATTTACTGCGGGACTCTGCTGCTGCTGGGCAAAGCAACGTAGCCCTATGTCGCTCGCTCAGGAGACTGTAGGGGGCGAGCGTGCCCCGGCGGCAGTGCACTCCCGCCCCCGCATGTTACCTGAGGAGCCAGCGCGTTTTACCGGCAGCTCCAAAGGTTGCCGGCCACTCGCGATCTCCTGCAGCTGTGAGAGAAGGACAGACGGATGATGTAAACACAGCCGTCTATTATTCTCCCTGAAGTAAGCACAGAGGCTATGTGATCCTACTATATAGGATCTCATGTCTCTGTGATTACTTCACAAACCACGCCCCCTGACAGTTAGAATCACACCCCTAGGGACACATTTAACCCCTTGATCACCAGTACAGTTAACCCCTTCCCTGCCAGTGTCATTTTTACAGTAACAGTGCATATTTATAGCACTGATTACTGTAGTAATGTCACTGGTACCCCCAAAAAGTGTCTAAAATGTCTGTTAGGGGTCCGCTCTGTCCGCCGCAATGTCGCAGTCCCGCCAATCAAATCGCAGATCGCCACCATTACTAGTAAAAAAAAAAAAAAAAACCAATAAAAATGACATAAATCTTTCCCGTAGTTAGTAAACGCAATAACTTTTGCGCAAACAAATCAAAATACGCTTATTGCGATTTTTTTTTACCAACAATTTGTAGCAGAAAACAACTTGGCCTAAAATGTTAAAAAATTTTGATTTTTACATTTTCTTTTGAGAATTTCATCTAAAAAAATGTGAAAAATATTGTTATTTTTCAAAACTGTCGCTCTTTTTTTGTTTATAGCGCAAAAAATAAAAATCGCACAGGTGATCAAATACCACCAAATGACCTTTTTGGAAAGTAGACAGTCTGAGGTATTTAGTAGGAGGCATGGCACATTTTTTGAATTTGTGATTTTTTGGCACGAGAATGAAAAGAAAGGGGCGCTGATATAGCCCCCCTTTCTTTATGGGATGGCGGCAGGGGCTTAAAAAACATTAGGTAGTCTATTAGGGAGATCCACAGGCATTCTGCCTGTTGAACTTTTGACCCAGGTCACTCCTGTTCAAGTTACCCGCTCTAATCTGTGGGTATCCAGGCGGTTTCTGTAAGAAACTGCGGCTTTCCCGCCCGATTAGCAGCTATCTCTGGGCAGATTTGCGCGTGGAGCTCCGCTCCCGCTCAAATGTCCCGCTCTTTTACAGTTAATCCAGCCTAAACTGGTTCCCAAGGGGCTGTTTAAGAAGCGACCGTGGGGCTCCGGGTCACTTCACCTCGTCAGGAATTCAACTGCTGCGTTCCCCTCCCTCCCACCCCTTTCCTTTTGGGTTGTTGCGGCCAGTTAGAGCCCGTACACACTGGGGCGACCTGGTCGCCTAACAGGTCGCCGTAGGTCGCCTACCATAGAGAAGCTGTGGACCCGTTCTAATAGGAGCGACACAAGTCGCTCTGACTTAGAAAAAGGGTCCGGAGCTTCTTTGGGGCGACCTGGAGCGACCTGCATTGACTTCAATGATATGAAGATGATGCGCACCGCGACCTGTGAGGTCGCCCCGGCAAGTAGCGTCGCCCCAGTGTGAACGGGGTCTTATTATTTATTGGCTCATACTGTCGCCTTAGCATTGGTGCTTTGGTGGACGCAATTTTTAGTGGTTATGTTTATGATTTGTTGGATAATGATGGTGAAAGTTAACGTTATATTTGTCAACCTGAGCCATACTGGCTAGGTTGTTGATGTGAGTTTAATCTGTAAGTGTAAATACATTTTGAAGTATTTTATGTATGTGTATGAAGCCAATAATAAAAAAGCCGCGGCCTTTTATGTCCAAGCCAATATTGTGTGGTCTATTTATTTATTTATGGTTAAGTATGGTTAATATAATTTTATAGTTACTAGATTTAATAAATACATCCTGCCTGCCATTCCCATATCATTTTTTAAAATACTGTCATAAGGGCAGTACAGCGTCATCATACAACTGGTGTGGCGGTGACCAGGAACACTGACTGGTGAAAGTATATAAAAAAAAAAAATTTTCAGTGTTTTTAACCACTTTAGCCTCAGAGATTTGGCTTTTGCGATTCGGCACTGCGTAAATTTGCGCAGTCATGCGACGCTGTACCCGAATGAAATTGACGTCCTTTTTTTCCCACAAACAGAGCTTTCTTTTGGTGGTATTTGATCACCTGTGCAATTTTTATTTTTTGCGCTATAAACAAAAAAAGAGCGACAATTTTGAAAAAATAATAATATTTTTCAAATTTTTTTATAAGAAATTCTCAAAAAAAAAAATGTAAAAATCAAAATTTTTTAACCTTTTAGGCCAATTTGTTTTCTGCTACATATTTTTGGTAAAAAAATTGCAATAAGCGTATTTTCATTGGTTTGCACAAAAGTTATTGCGTTTACTAACTACAGGAAAGATTTATGTCATTTTTTATTGTTTTTTTTATTTTTAACTAGTAATGGCGGCGATCTGCGATTTTTTTTTTTTTTGCGGGACCTCGACATTGCGGCGGACAGATCGGACTCCTGAATGACATTTTTGACACTTTTGGGGGTACCAGTGACATTACTACAGTAATCAGTGCTATAAATATGTACTGTTACAGTAAAAATGACACTGGCAGGGAAGGGGTTAACTTTATTGGTGATCAAGGGGTTAAGTGTGTCCCTAGGGGCGTGATTCTAACTGTCAGGGGGCGTGGCTAGTGAAGTAACCACAGAGACATGCGATCATATATAGCAGGATCGCATAGCTTCTGTGATCCCTTCAGGGAGAATGACAGACGGCTGTGCTTAGATCAGCCATCTGTCTTTCTCCCTCTCCTGCGGGAGATTGCGAGTGGCCGGTGGCCTACAGTCTCGTGGGCGAGCGACGTTGGTCTACGTCGCTTTGCCTGTAAGCGGCAGAGTGCCGCAGTAAATCTACATTCGGCGGGGCTAAAGTGGTTATACTGTATATATATTTTTTCTTTCCTCTTTATATATAGGGACCAGAACAATACAGTGTTACCATAGTAACACTGTACCCCTCTGGGTAATTGATCAGGATTTTATTTTTACATACTATTGTTGTTTAGAGCAGTGAATTTCACTATGGCATGAAAGGAAGCCATTCATTGTTTACAACTGTCATGTGATCTGCTGTGATTGGTCACAGCGATCACATGGTAACAGCATTGGGCCAGTACACTGACCAGTCATCTGCTGTGAGTAGTGGATACAGTGGGTGCTAGATCGAGTCAGAGCACAGCTCGGAGGGGCCGCACTAGGCGCGTTCTTGGGAGGACATCATATGACATCCTCCCAGAACAATAGAGTTCCTGTCTGAACGTCATTTTACAGTGGCGCAGGTAGGAAGTAGTTAGGGGGGCACACTGGGGGACCTTACAAAAGGAAATATGCCAGTTTTGAGCTGTAAATATTGGCGCAGTTTTTGTACTCCAATTTACAATGGTATGAGACAAGTTCTATGTGATGCTGCACCAGCCACGCAAAATCACACTAAAAGAGAGATACAGAAGTGTCCTGTGTGCCAAAATAAGCATGCTTGAATCTGGTGCACCAACACCACCATGAGACAAATCAATGCACTGGCATAGACCACGTTTATTCATTTGTCACAGGAAGTGCTAATTGAACAGGCATTTAGAATCTGGTGCATATCAATTGTAATGTGATTTGGTGCATCTGTCGCAACGACGCATAGAACATGCGTAATGGCATTGGTGATTTGGCGCATGGAAAATGTGCCGATATTTCCACTAAAAATTAAGCATTTCCCTTTTTAAATTGCTTGATATCTTAGAATTTTGGCATACTGGGGAAATTATTTTGTCTGTACTGGAGTGCAGCCATTTTCCATTTAAATTTCCATTTTCTAAGCTGTGAGGAAAAAAGAAAACTACAAACTGATTGGTTGCTATGGGCAATGGTACCAGTTGGGATGAAACTTGTCTCAGATACTTCTATTCATTTTTCTCTATTCAAATTCTGGAGGGTCCTCCGAATTTTGTTCTTTCTCTGTCATTGTCTTTTGACATTTATTATCAAGACAATAAAAGTAAATAAATCTTCCTAATGGGGATAAAGGCAGCAAAAAAAAAAAAAAAGCATGACAGTTCTTCTAACCCCTCACCACCCTATCCAAATGTTAACAAAAAAAAATATGTTTTGGGAACACTTTAAACACCCACCAGACGAATGGCTGAATGTGGCTCTAACCAGTCACAGTGATCCCTTGTGGTGATCACTGATAGTGATAGCATAGAGATTACAAATGAGCCCATATTCCACTTGCCAACCGCCTAACTGTAAATATACAGTGCATCCGGAAAGTATTCACAGTGCTTCACTTTTCCCACATTTTTTTATGTTACAGCCTTATTCCGAAATGCAATAAATTCATTACTTTCCTCAAAATTCTACAAACAATACCCCATAATGACAACCTGAAATAAGATTGTTTGAAATCTTTGCATATTTATTAAAAAAAAAAAAAAAATCACATGTACAGAAGTATTCACAGCCTTTGCCATGACACTCAAAGTGGAGCTCAGGTGCAATCTGTTTCTACTGTTCATCCTTGAGATATTTCTACAGCCTAATTGGAGTCCACCTGTGGTAAATTAAGTTGATTGGACATGATTTGGAAAGATACACACATATATGTATAAGGTCCGACAGTTAACAGTGCATGTCAGAGCAGAAACCAAGCCATGAAGTCCAAGGAATTGTCTGTAGACCTCCAAGACAGGATTGTATTGAGGCACAGATCTGGGGAAGGGTACAGAAAAATGTCTGCAGCATTGAAGGTCACAATGAGCACAGTGGACTCCATCATCCGTACATGAAAGAAGTTTGAAACCACCAGGATTCTTCCTAGAGCAGGCCCGTCTGGCCAAACTGAGCAATCGATGGGGAAGGGTCTTAGTCAGGGAGGTGACCAAGAACCCGATAGTCACTCTGACAGAGCTCCATGGTTTCTCTGTGGAAAGAGGAGAACCTTCCGGAAGAACAGCAATCTCTGCAGCACTCCACCAATAAGGCCTGTATGGTAGAGGGGCCAGACAGAAGCCACTCCTCAGTAAAAGGCACATGACAGCCCGCCTGGAGTTTGCAAAAAGGTACCTGAAGGACTCTCAGAACATGAGAAACAAAATTCTCTGGTCTGATGAACGAATAATTGAACTCTTTAGCCTGAATGGCAAGCGTTATATATAGAGGAAACTAGGCACCATTCATCACCTGGCCAATACCACCCCTACAGTGAAGCATGGTGGTGGCAGCATCATGCTGTGGGGATGTTTTTCAGCCACAGGAACTGGGAGACCTTTCAGGATCGAAGGAAAGATGAATGCAGCTGTAGGGAAGTGTTCTTTTTGTACACTGTCTGCAGGTTGTTTACATTCATGTCTGGTAACTATCATAGCATTCTTGTTACAAACAGATTCTTCCTGTAGAGAATGCTTCCTGTCCCTGCTAAAGGGTCAGGAAACTCCCCAAGGATATATATAGAATGTCTTACAGGAGGTTGAGAGGAGAGTGTGGCCAGCCTCATGCTGTGCATGACAGAGGTGCTGATTTTGTGCTGTATCCATCCAGATTGAAAAGAGACAAGTGTTACTGCACTGTGTAGCTCACTGTTTGTTATATTACTCTCACTTCCAGGTGAGCACTCCTGTGTGGGAATCAGAGATATCTGATAGAGGCTTCTCTGATTCATTGAAACTGTCTGTTTGCATAATGCAATATATTTGGGCTATTCTCAAGTGTATGAGATCAAAGCTCAACTTTATTATAACCTATAAAGCGACTGGTTTGTGTTGAAGTTTATATCTTCCGCTTTATTATTTAAAACTACAGTTTCCCTTTTTGGTCTGGGGGGCTCCTAGCTAATATTAGCCTAGCGAACAGTAAACAGCTCAGGGTAGCGACAGGATAGGTTTCCGATGGCCATTTAGATAGGTAGAGGCCCGGTAGCTTTGATAGCCTATAGTCAGGTTAGGAACCAAGAGATAGGCTAGATAGGCCTGATTTGGCTCGCAGGTGGTGCGTTCCAGACTTCTTTGCCATCGGTGTGTAATTAGTTTGTACACGTGTCCCCAGGAAGCCATCGCTCCACAGATGCGTCAGCGTTTGTTCTCTCAAGCTGGATTGTGTTACGCCTTACAGGTCAGCTCATCAGGGGCCCCTGCAACTGAACTGTGCCACAGTGCTTAATTGGAGGTATTGGTGGTAAAGGCCTTTAGTTATATATCCGGATATATATATAGATACATACTATATATACACCGTTTTTTTTTACACCTATCTACATCCTTCCTGTTATTGCTTTGGTTGTATGTAATGCCATCACTTTATCATATATAAAGTTATACTAATCACCTGCTGGTATGTCTGCATATCTTTAGTGAAAAAAAAGAGGAGGAATTTGGGACTTTAATTGAGTACAGCTAGACGTATATGTATAATAGGTGGTGTAATAAACATGTCCTAATGCGAATCCAAACATGGGAACCCATGAAGGACTGACATTATATATGTTAGGGAATGCTTGATTATATGGCATATACAAGTCTAAAGGTTATAGATCGTTTGTTCAATCATGGTAGATGCAAACAATATTAAATACAAGGAATATATATCATGACCAAGGTAATCATTAATAAACAAAATATTTATTGTGGAAACCATTTCTCTGATAGGTACACAATTTTACACAATTTAAAAATATACAACTTCATATAACCCAGAAAATGGGGACCCCTAGAGGGTTAACACATAGTCAAATATCTAGTTTATTATATCTAACATGACAAACCTGGCTAATGGTACAGATTGCACATACAGGTCATATACATGAGAGAACATATATGGATATATAATATATAGGCATAACCAAACAAATTCATATTGGCGATAAAACCAGCTTGGTATAGGGCTTTCAATCTCTTGAAGTATGTAATCTTGGGGTTAAAAAAAGGGGGATTTCCATAAAGTAATCTGAATGATTGTCAGTATTAATATAAAAAATGAATAGAGTATCTGAGTGATTTGTCGGCTCGACGCGTTTCGTGGACCTCCGTCCACTCATCAGGAGCAATAAAGTATTATTCTGAAAATGAGAATATGAGTTGAGTTTAAGTAAAAGTATAAGATATAAATGAAAATAGAGAATATAATGGAGTGGACACTACCTTGACCAGTGTCATCAATCCAAAAGCAGTCCAGTCTGGTACAGAGAGACAAGAGGCTGATCCAGGAAACGCCTGATCCGGGGCTGAGGCATGGAATACAGCCCACACACATGGGGGCAATAGGGAGGAGAGGACCCAAAACAAGATCATAATATTAAATGAACCAGTATGAGGGTTCACACGAGGTTAATCCGAGAAATATTGGTCACAAATCGTTGGAACCAAAGGCAGTCTGAAGATATATATGAAGTTTCAATGAATATCCAAAAAAAGTCAACTCAAGAATAGACAATCTCAAAAAATTCAATAATTTATAAATTATATACAGGGTCAAAAAGTTGAACCCAAAAGATCTGCCTGTGAGTGACCAAACAACAAAAAAAAAATTTTTGTTAAAAAAAAAAAATAAAAAATTATTGGAAAGAGAAATTTATACTCACAATCCATCACTTATTTTATTGGTTGATCCACCGATTTAATATTTGGTCTCTAGTCACCACTTCGACTATTTGCACGTTATAGTCTCTCTCCTTTATAAATTTCTCTTTCCAATAATTTTTTTTTTTTTTAACAAAAATTTTTTTTTTGTTGTTTGGTCACTCACAGGCAGATCTTTTGGGTTCAACTTTTTGACCCTGTATATAATTTATAAATTATTGAATTTTTTGAGATTGTCTATTCTTGAGTTGACTTTTTTGGATATTCATTGAAACTTCATATATATTTTCAGACTGCCTTTGGTTCCAACGATTTGTGACCAATATTTCTCGGATTAACCTCGTGTGAACCCTCATACTGGTTCATTTAATATTATGATCTTGTTTTGGATCTTCTCCTCCCTATTGCCCCCATGTGTGTGGGCTGTATTCCATGCCTCAGCCCCGGATCAGGCGTTTCCTGGATCAGCCTCTTGTCTCTCTGTACCAGACTGGACTGCTTTTGGATTGATGACACTGGTCAAGGTAGTGTCCACTCCATTATATTCTCTATTTTCATTTATATCTTATACTTTTACTTAAACTCAACTCATATTCTCATTTTCAGAATAATACTTTATTGCTCCTGATGAGTGGACGGAGGTCCACGAAACGCGTCGAGCCGACAAATCACTCAGATACTCTATTCATTTTTTATATTAATACTGACAATCATTCAGATTACTTTATGGAAATCCCCCTTTTTTTAACCCCAAGATTACATACTTCAAGAGATTGAAAGCCCTATACCAAGCTGGTTTTATCGCCAATATGAATTTGTTTGGTTATGCCTATATATTATATATCCATATATGTTCTCTCATGTATATGACCTGTATGTGCAATCTGTACCATTAGCCAGGTTTGTCATGTTAGATATAATAAACTAGATATTTGACTATGTGTTAACCCTCTAGGGGTCCCCATTTTCTGGGTTATATGAAGTTGTATATTTTTAAATTGTGTAAAATTGTGTACCTATCAGAGAAATGGTTTCCACAATAAATATTTTGTTTATTAATGATTACCTTGGTCATGATATATATTCCTTGTATTTAATATTGTTTGCATCTACCATGATTGAACAAACGATCTATAACCTTTAGACTTGTATATGCCATATTATTAAGCATTCCCTAACATATATAATGTCAGTCCTTCATGGGTTCCCATGTTTGGATTCGCATTAGGACATGTTTATTACACCACCTATTATACAAATACGTCTAGCTGTACTCAATTAAAGTCCCAAATTCCTCCCCTTTTTTTTCACCATATTTACCAGGGATGGAGACAGCTAGACATTTCATATTCCTGTGGCAGATCGCTTCGCCTTTTTTGCCCGTCTGCATATCTTTACTCATAGAAATCTATGCTGGGTGTATTAGTACTATGGCTGTCAGCTATTTTGGGTGAGTTACTACTTATTGTCCTAGAATGGGATCACCTCTACATACGCTGGAGCCCTGTTCTAGGTGGAGGCACTGCCAATCATATATTCATAGTCCACTCTTCCTTTAGCAAAGGCTATAGCTTCTTTGGTTACCTGCTGGTTAGCGCCATAGCCTGTGTGGAGAGGACAACTTCATTTGACCCCCCCTATAACAGGGCTACACAGCAATGTACAGAGACATCCTTGATGAAAACCTGCAACAGCTTGCTGCCATAACCCCGGTATCTTTATTTACAGATTCGATATGGGATCACTTTTCTAGGCGGTGGGAGAGGTGCCACCCCTTGCTGTTTACCAGTCATTTTCCGGGAAAACAAAGAAGCAAAACTTGATCTGATCTAATCGATGGCTGGGCAGGAAGAAAAGTGAGGGCAAGATTTTTCTTAACCACTTCTGGACCGGAAGATTTTTCCCCTTAACCATTTCCCGACCACCCGTCACCTTTTTACTGCATTAGGGTGGCTTGGGGAATGCCAATGCGTGGGTCAGGCGGCTCCGATTGCCGCCTGACACCCATGATCGCTCCCCGCTGGGAGAGAAGGGCGGTCGGCTGTTGTAAACACATCTGACTGTCCTTCTTCCTGGGATGATCCCAGAGCTCATATGATCCTGCTATATAGAATCACATGTCTCTATGGTCATCTCAGAAGCCACACCCCACCCACAGTTAGAATCACTCCCCTAGGGTCACATTTAACCCCTTGATCACCTATACTGTTAACCCCTTCCCTGCCAGTGTCATTATTACAGTAACAGTGCATATTTTTAGTAATGTCACTGGTACCCCCAAAAGTGTCAAAAATGTCAGTTAGGGGTCCGATCTGTCCGCCGCAATGTCGCAGTCCCACAAAAAATCGCAGATCGCCACCACTAGTAAAAAAAAAAAAACAAACAATAAAAATCAAATAAATCTTTCCCATTGTTAGTAGATGTGATAAATTTTGCGCAAGCCAATCAAAATACGCTTATTGCGATTTTTTTTTTTTTACCAAAAATATGTAACAGAAAACAAATTGGCCTAAAATGTTAAAAAATTTAGATTTTTACATTTTTTTTATGAGAATGTCATATAGCAGAATGTGAAAAATATTGTTTTTTTTTTTCAAAATTGTCGCTATTTTTTGTTTAAAGCGCAAAAAATAAAGATGTTCAAAAGGTGATCAAATACCACTAAAAGAAAGCTCTATTTGTGGGGAAAAAAAGGACGTCCATTTTATTTGGGTACAGCGTCGCACGTGCAATAGTCCATTAAAATAACGCAGTGCCGAATCGCAAAATAGGGCCTGGTCATTAAGGGGGCAAATGCTTCCGGTCTTAACGTGGTTAATGACCAGGCTATTTTTTACGATTCGGCACTGCGTTATTTTAACTGACAATTGCGCAGTTGTGCGATGCTGTCCCCAAATAAAACTGATGTCCTTTTTTTTCCCCCACAAATAGAGCTTTGTTTTGGTGGTATTTGATAACCTCTGCAATTTTTTAATTTTTGCTCTATAAACAAAAAAGCGACAATTCTGAAAAAAAAAAAAAACAATATTTTTCACTTGCGCTATATAACATTACCAATAAAATTAAAAAAAAAAAAAAAAAAAAAAAAAAAAAACAATTTTTTTTCTTCCTTTTAGGCCAATTTGTATTCTGCTACATATTTTTGGTAAAAAAAAAAATCCCAATAAGCATATTTTGATCAAAAGTTATCGCGTCTACAAACTAGGGGAAAGATTTATGTCATTTTTTATATTTATTTTTTTTACTAGTAATGACTGTGATCAGCGATTTTTAGCAGAACTGCGACATTGCGGCAGACAGATCAAGCCCTTAACCACTTGCCGACTGCGCACAGTATATTTACTGCGGCAGTCAGCCCCGACCAGGCAGAGTGACGTAGGTCTACGTCGCTAGCCTGTCACTCCTTCTAGAGCCAATAGCGGGCGGGCGCGCGCCCGCTGAGGCACGCGCCTGCCTCGGCTCGTTCACGGAGGAGTGCGGGAGTGTGACTAGCGGACCCGATGTGCGCCGGTCACACAACGATCGCCGGTACAGCGGGAGAAAGACAGAGCGGCTTATGTAAACAAGCCGCCTGTCAGTTCTCCCTGTGTAAAAGTGAAGATCAGACAGTTCTACTATGTAGAACTGTTGATCTTTGTTTTTACACCAATAGCAATGTCCCTGCACAGTTAGAATCACGCCCCTAGGACACACTTAACCCCTCCCTGTCCAATACTGTTAACCCCTTCTCTGCCAGTGTCATTTTTGCAGTAACAGTGCATATGTATAGCACTGATTACTGCAGTAATGTCACTGGTACCCCCAAAAGTGTCAAAAATGTCATTCAAGGGTCCGATCTGTCCGCCGCAATGTCGCAGTACCGCAAAAAAAATCGCAGATCGCCGCCATTACTCGTTAAAAAAAAAAACACCAAAAATGACAAAAATCTTTCCCTTTGTTAGTAAACGCGATAACTTTTGCGCAAACCAATCAAAATACGCTTTTTGCGATTTTTTTTACCAAACATAGGTAGCGTAAAACAAATTGGCCGAAAATTTTAAAAAATTTTGATTTTTACATTTTTTTGGGGGGAATTTCATATAAAAAAAAGTGAAAAATATTGTTGTTTTTGCAAAAATGACGCTCTTTTTTTGTTTATAGCGCGTGATCAAAAAATCGCACAGGTGATCAAATACCACCAAAAGAAAGCTCTGTTTGTGGGAAAAAAAGGACGTAAAAATTTGTTTAGGTACAGCGTTGCACGACCGCGCAATTGTCCGTTAAAGTCACGCAGTAAAAAAATCGCAAAAAACCCCTGGTCTTTTAGCAGGAAAATCCTCCGGTGGTAAAGTGGTTAACTAACATTTTTGACACTTTTGGGGGGACCAGTGACATTACTACAGTAATCAGTGCTAAAAAAAATGTTATTATATTAATGACACTGGCAGGGAAGGGGTTAACACGGGGGCGATCAAAGGGTTAAATGTGAGCCTAGGGGGTGTTTTCTAACTGTGAGGGGGATAGTCTTATGGAATCAACAGAGACCTGTGTTCCTAAATAGGAGGAACACAGGAGCTCTGTATTGATTCCTGAGAGAACAACGGTTTGCTGTGCTTACAGCAGAAGACCACCATTCTCTCTCCACGGAGAGCGATCGTGAGTGCCCGGCGGCAATTGCGGCCGCCGGCCCTGTGAATCAGCTTCCCCGCTGGTGAATGGGGGCGTGCAGGCGCCCACGGATCGCTCCCACGCACCCCGCACAGGTGCGGCGATTCGAGGGAACCTGCTGACCTGCCGCCGTATATCGAAGGTGGCTGGTTGGCAAGTGGTTAAAATTAAAATGACAATTTAATTTTTGCGATTAAAAGTAAATGAGATTTGAGGTCTTTTTGACCCTAGATCTCTCAAAAAAGAGGACCTGTCATTCTTATTTCTATTACAAGGGATGTTTACCAGACCGCCTCTGTAACTCTAAACAGTTAACCTATAACATTTTTTAAAGCGTCGCCTATTGAGATTTTTAAGTACCGTAGTTTGTCACCATTCCACGAGCGTGCACAATGTTAAAGAGTGACATGTTATGTATCTATTTAGTCGGCATAACATCATCTTACACATTATACAAAAACATTACTTTACTGTTTTTTTTAAAAATTCATTAAAGTGTATTTTTTCAAAAAAATTGCGTTTGAAAGACCGTTGTGCAAATACAATAAAATATTGCATCGGCCGCCATTTTATTCTCCAGGGTATAATGTTTGGGGGGTTCTAGGTATTTTTTAGCACAAAATACTGATTTAAACTTGTAAACAACAAATGTCAGAAAAACCCAGGGTCAGCAAGTGGTTACAAAAAAAACCCCCAAAAATATTTACTGATTTATCTGTGTGTTTCAAGAAGCCCAACTGACATCTGTGTATTGGGTGCTCCACAGATCTATGTACTGGATTTTTATACATGCAGAGTGAAAATTAAGCTCTCTTTTTTAAAAAAGAATTGCTGTGGAATGTGGCAGTTGGAGTTGAAATTTGAATCTGATTGGCTGAGGGGGGCACTGACAGTTGGCATTCTTGTAAACATCACATGACCTGAGCTCTAGCTACCCTGCTGGTATCCTAGCAACGATGTCAGAGCTCACAGCCAGCCTATATAAGGAGCTCCCGCAGCTGAATCTGGCGGTTTGGTTTTGCTAGAGGTAGTGAACACATCGCTTTTCTAGTGCTCTGTGCGTTTTCATTGTAATTCATCAGAATGAAGATGAAAACGAGAAACCAAACTCTCAGATTTCACCCATATAAGATCAGGGATGAGATTACTTGGAAATTCATCCAAGAACATTCTGTGGATGATATGGATAAGCTCACTTTATTACATCATAGTGAGTTAAAGATGGAGACAACTCCACACCCCAAAAATGGGGAAAACAAACATGGGAACTCTGATGAGGGGAGGAATTCTGGAGAGAGAAAGAGTTCCATGGAGAAGAATGACAAGACCAGAGGAAAGAAGAGGAGAAGAGATGATGAATCCGACCAATCTTCTGATGAAGAAAGGATTGCAAAAAAGGGAAGATTTGATGCTGTACCGAGTTGGGCCAAAGTAATACTGGGCATGACATATACTGCCATATTGCCCAAGTGGAACAACAAGAGACCAGCATCTGATACAATTTTCCCTGCACCTCCGAATAAGAAACCGATGACCATCACAGATGAGACAAGTAAGAATGATGAGAACAATTGCATAAAATATAACACAATTGTCACTGTTTAGATATTTTATCAGGGATAGGGACAATAGTTAGGCCAATGCAGGGGTGCATTGCTATATCAATTTTCTGTTGATAGAAAGCCCCTTAGAGCGTGTTTCTGTTAGAAAGCTAACACAGCCTGAGTAGACCTGCGCTTTAAATGTGAAGATTTGCTACATTATAGGGAACATTTAGAAAAAGTAATTGCACCCAAGTAGTACCCAGAAAGATTTAGCTTTTAGATTTAGCGATTTGGCCTCTTTATAACCACCTCGATTTCTTCTACAATATGCAGCAAATCTGGCAGAATCATTTTATAACAAGTTTACAGCTTCTACTGCAGCCTTGAGTTTGATTTGAAAGATTTAGCCTTAATAATAAGGCCAGCTACAGCGCTTGCTGAATAAACCCTAGTGGTGAAATCCAGTAATGGTTCACTAAATTTGATAAGTTAAAAATTACAAATAATATATGACAAGTATTATATAACAGTGACTTTTACAAATAAAAGTAATCGGAATTAATCAATATAAAATAATAATAAACATATGGTGAATAATGAATTATGGGTGTATCAAGTCCATAGAAAATAGGTGACTGGTTGTGCCCAAACAGTTCAAATGATGAAGTCCTTGAGTGATTGTGTTTATCCAATAGCTTCAAAAGTGCATAATTTCTGTGACATCGGTGAACTGTTTGGGCACAACCAGTCCCCTATTTTCTATGGACTGGATACACCCATAATTGATTATTCACCATATGTTTATTATTATTTTATATTGATTAATTCCGATTACTTTTATTTGTAAAAGTCACTGTTATATAATACTTGTCATATATTATTTGTAATTTTTAACTTATAACATTTAGTGAACCATTACTAGATTTCACCACTAGTGTTTATTTAGCAAGCGCTGTAGCTGGCCTTATTATTAACCACTTAAGCCCTGGAAGATTTTACCCCCTTCCTGACCAGGCCCTATTTTGCGATTCGGCACTGCGTGACTTTAACGGACAATTGCGCGGTCGTGCGACGCTGTACCTTAACGAAATTGAAGTCCTTTTTTTTCCACAAACAGAGCTTTCTTTTGGTGGTATTTGATCACCTGTGCGATTTTTACTTTTTGCGCTATAAACAAAAAAATAGCGTAAATTTTGAAAAAATAACATTTTTCACATTTTTTTATATGAAATTCCCCCAAAAAATGTAAAATTCTAAATTTTTTAACATTTTAGGTCAATTTGTTTTCTGCTACATATGTTTGGTAAAAAAAAAAAAAATCGCAATAAGCGTATTTTGATTGGTTTGCGTAAAAGTTATTGCGTTTACTAACTAAGGGAAAGATTTTTGTCATTTTTGGTGTTTTTTTTTTTTAACGAGTAATGGCGGCGATCTGCGTTTTTTTTTGCGGGACTGCGACATTGCGGCGGACAGATCGGACCCTTGACTGACATTTTTGACACTTTTGGGGATACCAGTGACATTACTGCAGTAATCATTGCTATACATATGCACTGTTACTGTAAAAATGACACTGGCAGGGAAGGGGTTAACTTTATTGGTGATGCAGGGGATAAGTGTGTCCCTAGGGGCATGCTTCTAACTGTAAAGGGGTGTGGCTAGTGATGTATAAAACAGAGACATACGATCCTACATAGCAGGACCGTATGATCTCTGTTCTTACACAGGGAAGAATGACAGGCGGCTTTTTTTACATTAGCCGCCTGCCTTTCTCCCTCTCCACGGGGAGATCGCGAGTGACCGGCGGACATCGGGTCCGCCGGTCACACGCGCGGGGATGTTAGGGAGCGAGTGGGGGCGGGAGCGCACCCGCCCCCTAGAGCCTCACAGGCGAGCGACATAGTCCTACGTCACTTTGCCTGTGAGGGGCTGACCGCCACACGGTTTGGCAAGTGGTTAAGGCTAAATCTTTTATTTATCCCTTTACTCTATAGCAGCTGCTGCACCTTATACTATACATCAGAATTGCTAGATTATTCTTTGGCGCGTGGAATATACCTTGGTATATTTTGGTATAAACCTGGTTATATGTTTTCATACTTGAGTTTGTTTTGCCTCTTCGACTGCCATGATGTACAGGTCATATTCTTGATAAAGGAAAAGGGATTGGCAGCACTCCGGGTTAAGTCAAAATCCAGATTTATTGACTGGACATCCAAATAATGACAATCGTGACAAGGTAGACGCGTTTCACACACTGACTGCGTGCTTAATCATATAAGTCATATTCTTGCAGGTCATAGTTAAAAAGTCAACTACTGTAACTACGCACGTCACTATAAATCTTTCACAAATGAAAACATGCTGCAATCTATGTTGAAACATAAAGCAATTTCACTTTATTTGGCCAAACTACTTAGCATCAGGGAGTCGTGGTAAACAGGAATATCTCTTTTCCATGTGCTTTCCACTATTGTCAGTGTTTTGTGAAGTAGGTTTTCTATTGCTGTAATTTAATAAAATGTCATAATTTCTATTTATCTTATAGTCAGCGAGACAGTCGACAAGGCAGTCAGCGAGACAGTCGACAATGCAGTCAGCGAGACAGTCAACAAGGCAGTCAGCGAGACAGTCGACAAGGCAGTCAGCAAGACAGTCAACAAGGCAGTCAGCGAGACAGTCGACAAGGCAGTCAGCGAGACAGTCGACAAGGCAGTCAGCGAGACAGACGACAAGGCAGTCAGCGAGACAGACGACAAGGCAGTCAGCGAGACAGACGACAAGGCAGTCAGCGAGACAGTCAACAAGGCAGTCAGCGAGACAGTCGACAAGGCAGTCAGCGAGACAGACAACAAGGCAGTCAACGAGACAGTCAACAAGGCAGTCTGCGAGACAGTCAACGATACAGTCTGCAGAGAGACAGTTCATGAGGTTGTCAGTGAGCCAATCAACCAGGCCATCAGAGAGCCAGTCATCGAGCTTGTCAGCAAGCCAGTCATCGAGCTTGTCAGCAAGCCAGTCATCGAGCTTGTCAGCAAGCCAGTCAGCAAACTTGTCAGTAAGCCAGGCAAGCTTATCAGAAAGCAAGTTGACGAGCTTGTCAGCAAGCCAGTCAACAAGGCAGTCGGGGATAAGCCCCGCACCAACGTAGGATGCAGTCCACCAGCCGCCTTTAACCTTGACAGCTTCACCTTCCATAAAATACTTGGTCAAGGTAGTTACGGAAAAGTAAGTAATCAAAGACATATGAACAGCAGGTTTATTGTATTGCGAGTTGGTGGTTATTAATATTGTCAGTTGGCTAACAGCAGGCTATAGGTGGAGGTCACACCACTGTATTTCTTACCACTTCCCATTTACACTACACGCACTGAGCTGTGTTACTCAATAATAAACTGAAATCTATTGTTTCCAGTAGGACCAGTTTACACCAGCGTGATGCGTTAGTGTGCGCTCAATGAAATTGCAACATAATGTGTGCAATGAAATGTGCTTTAAGAAAGGTACAATAAAGTTATTTTACACCATTGTTAAAAAAAAAAACATGCCAACGCACAGCATCTCAAATGTGTTTAGTGTGTGTTAAATGAATGCAAAGCGAGTGGAGTGAATCCAGCCTAAATTCTTGTTAGTGGTGTACTGTGTGTTGGGGGTGTAATACACATAAAGCAGCTCAACACAATTACAAATCCTTTGGTAGATAAGGCAATAAGCTAATGTGTATTGAAACTGTATTCAGCAGATTGTATAGAGTTTAGCATCAGAGCTTCATAGAATTTAGCCCCAATATAGGAATGCTGAATACAAACCTAAGAGTGAGTGCTGGCTGTAAATTTCTCTAAGTTTACTAAAAGCCGTACTGCAGCCTGCTAAAAGTCTATTTAAAGCTATCCCCATTCACTACCAATCTAGAAGTTAGTAACTAACAGTCAAAACCACTTACAACTTGCTAAAAGCCTGCTGAGTTCATGCTTTATAAACTAGTGCTTTCAAGCTAAGACTAACAATTTTAGCCAGGTTGGGGGTTGCTGCTGGGGACCCAGAGGTAACCTTTTCAGAACCTGGTGCTGAATTAGCTCTAATCATTTGTGTCCTGTGTTTTTTTTTAGGTCGCCCTGGCATCCCATCCTGCCACTGACAAGAAACTGGCAGTCAAGGTGGTAAAGAAAAGGCAATTATTGAAAGAAAATCCTAAAAGTGTCCTTATAGAGAGACAAATACTTGAAAAAGTTGGAGAGAGTCCATTTTGTACACACGCCTACGGAACCTTCCAGTCAGAAGTAAGTGTCAAATTCCTATCAATCACTCATCAAATCACATCCATATTATCCATTTGATCTCTAAGTCCAGCACAGACCTAGAAACAAATCCCCAAACCAGAAAAACATTACGAATGGTCCAGCTTCAGAGGCTCGGACATGAGAGAATTATGGCAGTTGAAAAGAATGTTGGGAATTCTGGTTCTCCCTGGCTGTCTTGCTCTTACTTTGGCTTTGCTGTCACTGACTTGGATCAGGTATAGCCCCTGTACTTCTCTCATGACAAAGTCACTGTAATGGCAGCCCGGTAGGACATGTTTGCATGTTATGTGGATCTGTATATTGCTTTCCCAATGAGGAAAGATGTTCAACATATATGTAAAGTTCCTGCCAAGCATCATATTTTGAAATGAATGTGAACTTAGATTTAAAGTGTATGTAAACCCAATACTGACCATCTCGTTTGTTCCCACATGGTCTATGAAATATACAAATCAAAGCATTTTGTTACAACCGTTTCAGGACAGAAAAATACCTGTTAATCCTGGCAGAAATCCAGCGCTGTCCTGTTTTATCATAAGCCCAATGTTTCTCCATTTTTGCCAAAACACAAACCTCCCATCCACTTTACCTTTTTTTAACATATATATTTCTCTCTTTTACAGGAAGATCTCTTCTTTGTTATGGAATACATGAGAGGAGGAGAACTAGCCGACCTGATCAAGTCTTCTGCTCCATTATCAACTGCTGCAATAAGGTAAGACTCAAAAAGATGCATTCATACCTGCACCATGCAGTGTGTTTATTTTGCACTTTTTTGCATTTTTGTTCTGCAACAGCACAGGGCAGCATTGGCTGTCCTGCTTGTACCAAATGTGCCAAAGTAACTCATGGACTTTTTTTTGACAGTGAGCCTCATGCACTTTTGAAGGATTTGCATATATATAATAAATTTTAATTAAAAAAAAAATAAATAAAAAAAGCGCAGCCACACCGACCCACCTCAATAAGCAACTCTGCTGCCCCATCCGGACACATACACTTCTGCCTTAAACCCCTTCATTTAGCCGTTAGCAAAGTACACTGTAATTCCATTTTGTAGAGATCAATCTCACATGATCACATACTGCTTCAATCAAATGTGACTAATCCCTATAAGATACTACTGCATGCTACTTGTATAGCTAATTCCATTAGGGAGCTGTTTGGCCACCCTGATGAATGGTCAGTTGCTACTCCTAGTGATTGGTCACTAGCATGTTATGATCTGCTAAAAATCTCCTGTATACCTGCCAGAAAATGAATAAGGGCTCTTTCACATGGTCCGCCTCCATAGGCGGATCCGTGCTGCTCAGCGGGGATCGATCCGCCGATCTCCGCTGAGCCGGCGGATGACAGCTCCGTCTCCGCTTGCAGTGCGGAGAGGGAGGTGTCAGAACCCCAGCTGTTCTCTATGGGGGATCGGATGAGAGCGGACCGCCTATCCACTCTCATCTGATCCGATCCGATCCCCAGGACGGATGGAAAATAGGGTTTCCATCCGTCCGGATTTCACGGACAGGATCGGATCCGGATGGCAGCGGGTGTCAGCGGACATGTCACCGCTGACATCCGCTGCTCCATAGGGCTGAATGGGCATCCGATCAGATCCACCTAAAAAACTGACAGGCGGATCTGATCGGAACGCCCGTGTGAAAGAGCCCTTAGTTTATCTTAGGCCCCTTTCATACATACGGTCCAGTTCAATTCATCAGTTCAGTCACGTCAAAATGTATCAGTTTTTGCATCCGTTTTTCATCCGTTTTTTTACATCCACTACCAATGCAAAAATGGACGAAAAACGGACCATCCGCTTCCGTCAATATCTGTTTTTTTTGACGGATGAAAAATAGGGCATTCATCCATTCCAAAAAATGGACATTGACAGAAGCGGATGAAAACGGATGTTAACGGATGATCATCCGTTGTCATCCGTTTTTTTATAGAGATGCATTGATGTCTGTTTTTCACCCGTCAACGAATGGATGAAAAATTGACAAATGGACCGTATGTGTGAAAGGGGCCTAAGGCTCGGACGAAAAACGGATGTAAACGGACAAACGGTCCGTTTTTCATCCATTTTTGCATTGGTAGTGGAAGTAAAGAAAAACGGATGAAAAAAACGGATGCAAAACAGATGAAAAACGGATGCAAAAACGGATGAACAACTGATACATTTTGACGTGACTGAACTGATGAACTGAACTGACCATATGTGTGAAAGGGCCCTTAGTGTGCAAGGCTGTATCTTCAACCCAGCACAATCAATGTTCCAACCCGACAGATCTCAGCCAGTGAGTGTAAGCTACCACAGGCATGAGATTTTTGGTCAGATCAGGTGACTATTATCCAATCTGTATGGGCTGGTTTATGACCAATGAATGTATTATCCCAAAAACTGAACAGTGTCTAACATTCCTTTCTATGACTTGCACGGCTTGGAAGAAATCATCTGATAATCATTTTTTTTACTTATTCTGTGAGACATTTCATATTAATAGATCTTTTCTCCTTTTTTTTTACAGATTTATTGCTGCGGAACTTCTCTGTGCTTTACAATATCTGCACGGACGTGGTATCATTCATAGGTAAGTGTTTCCATATTGATCTTACTTCCATATTTGCCATTCTTTATTAAAGGACAACACCACCCAACACTGGTATTCTAGTTGTGGATGGGTGTACAAGGGGTGAATTGCCCACTGCTTGTTCTGTCTCCTGCTGCTGGAGCTTTTCTGCATCGAAGTGAGGGAGCCTCACTTCCCCATACTGCATATATTTCAATTAAATACAAGCTAAGAATCTTTCTCATTATAACTGCAGTCATTGCAGATGTCCTCTTCTAACACGGCTCTATGTCCCATTCAGCAGCCCACAACGCCAGCCACAGGTGCAAAGCTTGTTCTGGGCCCCACCAACCCCCATAAACCAGTAGAAGAAACAATATTGAGGCACACTCCATCAATCTGCAATGTGTCTACAACTTTTATAAAGACTTCGATAGAAACACTCCCCAGGCTGTCTCATTCTAATACGTATCGCCCCCTAGTGGGATTTAATCATACCCCACTATAAGGCCAAAATGAGACAGAGAAGAACAGCCTATGGAGTGTTTCTGCTCCTTTGTTTTTAATAAATATGTTAAAGCATTGCAGAATGACAGACTGGGACTTGACATGGTTTCTTCAACTGCACTAAGCTGGGAACTAAGCTCACAAGGTTCATGGTAAGATTCATAAAGTGGTGCAGAAAGTTAGTAGCGAAAGTTGGCGCCAATCTAAAACTGACCCTTAAGGGCCGGTTCACACTGGTGCGATGCGGAAAGGCTGCAAATTCGCAGCCTGTTCCCGCATCGCATCCGCACAAGAGGCAGTTCACACTGCTATATGCGATACGCAGGGGGTGTCAATTAAATGTTAACGACACCCCCAGTTTGATCGCATATCGCAGTGCGATCTGACAGTTCGCACAGGATCGGATTGCACAAGTGTGAACCACTGTGCGATCCGATCCTGATGCGGCTGAAAAAATGCCTCCTGTGCGTCTTTGGTGCAGTGCGAATTTCAACCATACAAAGTGTATGGCTGAATTCGCATCTGCACAGGAGATCTCATGTAATGAAGGAGCACATATGTGAACCGGCACTTAGTATTGGGTGAACTTCACTTTTAAACATTTGATCTGTAAACCTAACTCTCTCCTTTTATTTTACAGAGACTTGAAACCCGAGAACATACTGCTCGACAGCTCCGGCCATGTTAAAATTGCCGACTTTGGCCTTTCTAAAGTTGATGTGTTTGGATCCAAGCAAGTGTATAGTTGTGCCGGTACTCCAGGCTATATGGCCCCAGAAGTAAGTAGAAAACCACCCTTATTTTGCCCCTTTATTATGTTTATCAGCCATATCATTATAATGAAAGAACAAGAATTTTGGAGATGAAGGAAGCAGGGTCACAATGATTGTGACAAGTAGCCTAAAAGCCTAAAAAAAGACAAGGACCACACTGTGACCTGTCATTCCTACCAACTATATTTTAATGAGTATTTCTGCTCTGCGTATGGCTGATCATGTGCTTTATTTTATACTGACCTTTACTCTCTCTTTTATCAGGTTTATTATGGAAAACCCTACGATGCTATGGCAGACTATTATTCACTTGGTGTCATCCTGTTCCAAATGGCCACAGGAGCAGATCCAGAATCAGTCAGATCCAGGCAATACTTCTATCCAAGGAATATTCACCCTTACCTTCAAGATGTCATTGAGCGAGTAAGTATAGATAGTCTAGAATTATCCAAGAGCTATGTGTCCTAAGTCTTGTTTAAGTAAAAAGGGTCTTCTGCATTGAAGAGAGAAGCTTGCAGAAAGTTCTCTAGCATCTAGTACATTACCAGGTCCTGTATGTCAGGAACCCGGTCCCTCACTGTGCTTTGTGATTCCTTTCCCCTGCTCCCACCTCATTACTATGTGCTGTAGTGGAAGGAGTTTGAGTCAAAAAGCACAGAGGGGGTATCTGACTTCTGGAAGCAGGCCCGGACTGGCCATAGGGCAAACCGGGCATGTGCCCGGTGGGCTGCGGCTGTCGGGGGCCGCATGTCATTCTGGCTCCCGACTACCTAGACAGCAGCTTAGGTCGGTGTAGCTCTCCCATCCTCTCTGCGGCAGCCTCCGCGGAGAGGGCTGCATATCCTTTTGGCAGTCTCACTCCCCACACCAGCTGGGCTGCTCCCTGGTCTGGCACCACTCACCCTGCTTTACCGTGGTTGGCCTCCTATTCAGTTCAGGGCAGGCCAGAGCCAGGCTAGCAGAGCCAGGGGGCGGGATATTAGGTGTCAGCAGGTGACCGTGAAGGGGGGAGGGGCTGGAGGAGACCCCTTCAGCCTCATGATAGGAAAAGTTTCTCTGCACCTGCAGACACCAGGGCCTGGACTGCTGACAGAGTAAGTGCCACTATGCCAGCCTCTGCCTGATCCCATCTCTCCCACTGCCATCACTCTGCCTGATCCCATCCATCCCTAACACTGCCATCACTCTGCCTGATCCCATCTCTCCCACTGCCATCACTCTGCCTTATCCCATCTCTCCCACTGCCATCACTCTGCCTGATCCAATCCATCCCTCTCACTGCCATCACTCTGCCTGATCCCATCCATTCCTCCCACTGCCATCACTCTGCCTGATCCCATCCATCCCTCCCACTGCCATCACTCTACCTGATCCCATCCATCCCTCCCAGTGCCATCACTTTGCCTGATCCCATCCATCCCTCCCACTGCCATCACTCTGCCTGATCCCATCCATCCCTCCCACTGCCATCACTCTGCCTGATCCCATCTCTCCCACTGCCATCACTCTGCCTGATCCCATCCATCCCTCCCACTGCCATCACTCTGCATGATCACATCCATCCCTCCCACTGCCATCACTCTGCCTGATCCCATCTCTCCCACTGCCATCACTCTGCCTGATCCCATCTCTCCCACTGCCATCACTCTGCCTGATCCCATCCATCCCTCCCACAGCCATCACTCTGCCTGATCCCATCCATCCCTCCCACTGCCATCACTCTGCCTGATCCAATCCATCCCTCCCACTGCCATCACTCTGCCTGATCCCATCCATCCCTCCCACTGCCATCACTCTGCCTGATCCCATCTCTCCCACTGCCATCACTCTGCCTGATCCCATCCATCCCTCCCACTGCCATCACTCTGCCTGATCCCATCCATCCCTCCCACTGCCATCACTCTGCCTGATCCCATCTCTCCCACTGCCATCACTCTGCCTGATCCCATCCATCCCTCCCACTGCCATCACTCTGCCTGATCCCATCCATCCCTCCCACTGCCATCACTCTGCCTGATCCCATCCATCCCTCCCACTGCCATCACTCTGCCTGATCCCATCCATCCCTCCCACTGTCATCAGTCTGCCTGATCCCATCCATCCCTCCCACTGCCATCACTCTGCCTGATCCAATCCATCCCTCCCACTGCCATCACTCGGCCTGATCCCATCCATCCCTCCCACTGCCATCACTCTGCCTGATCCAATCCATCCCTCCCACTGCCATCACTCTGCCTGATCCCATCCATCCCTCCCACTGCCATCACTCTGCCTGATCCAATCCATCCCTCTGCCTGATCCCATCTCTCCCACTGCCATCACTCTGCCTGATCCCATCCATCCCTCCCACTGCCATCACTCTGCCTGATCCCATCTCTCCCACTGCCATCACTCTGCCTGATCCCATCCATCCCTCCCACTGCCATCACTCTGCCTGATCCCATCTCTCCCACTGCCATCACTCTGCCTGATCCCATCCACCCCTCCCACTGCCATTCCTCTGCCTGATCCCATCCATCCCTCCCACTGCCATCACTCTGCCTGATCCCATCCATCCCTCCCACTGCCATCACTCTGCCTGATCCCGTCCATTCCTCCCACTGCCATCACTCTGTCTGATCCCATCCATCCCTCCCACTGCCATCACTCTGCATGATCCCATCCATCCCTCCCACTGCCATCACTCTGCCTGATCCCATCCATCCCTCCCTCCCACTGCCATCACTCTGTCTGTCTATATTTTTAATTTACCCTCAAATTACCTGTTATCTCTTAGCCTGGGTTCACACTAAATGCGGACTGCATCTAAATAGCAACCTGTTAATGTAAACAGACTGCGGAGTGTATGTTAGGTTAACGACACGCCGCAATTGGTTTTCAAAACGCAGCGCGATTTGCAGAATCGGATCGCATGGGTGTGCATACTAAATATAACTAAGAAACAGAGAAACTGGTAGTTGTTCATCATTGCTCATTTTGTTTAAAAAAAATGGGCTGCTCAGCCTAAAATGCCCGGGCCTATTTTTTGTCCCAGTCCGGGCCTGTCTGGAAGTGTTAAATACAGATTTTAAGGCAGGATATTCACCACACAGGAGGTCAGCATTACATCTGAACTACCCATGTGACATCCTGAAAACATGAGCTGTTGCAGGAACTTATAGACTGGTTCAGGAATGCTATCTTAACCACTTTAACACTAGCCACTGTGCTGCTACTGCAGCAAAGTGGCTCTTGTAGGTCTGACGACGTAGACCTACGTCGCCAGACTCCTCCCCCTGTAGGCGCCGCTGCTCTGCCCCGATCGTCGGGGAATCCAGTTTGGAGATCCGCCCGCCTGTGTAAACAGAGCGGGCGGATCTCCTAAGTGACAGGGAGTGACAGATCGGAGTGTTCAGCATAGCTGAACATCCGATCTGTCCCTGGCTCACTCAGTCACCTCCCCCCCCACACGTTAGTAAGCACCAGGCATACATTAACCCCTCCCTCTCCAATAAAATTAACCCCTTCCCTGCCAGTGTCATTTTTACAGTAACAGTGCATATTTATAGCACTGATTACTGCAGTAATGTCACTGGTACCCCCAAAAGTGTCAAAAATGTCAGTCAAGGGTCCGATCTGTCCGCCGCAATGTGGCAGTCCTGCAAAAAAAAAAAAAAAATCGCAGATCGCCGCCATTACTCGTTAAAAAAAAACCCACCAAAAATGACATAAATCTTTCCCTTAGTTAGTAAACGCAATAACTTTTGCGCAAACCAATCAAAATACGCTTATTGCGATTTTTTTTACCAAACATGGGTAGCAGAAAACAAATTGGCCAAAAATTAAAAAAAAAAATTGGTTTTTACATCTTTTTTGGGGGGAATTTCATATAAAAAAACGTTAAAAATATTGTTATTTTTTCAAAATAAACGCTCTTTTTTTGTTTATAGCGCAAAAAGTAAAAATCGCACAGGTGATCAAACACCACCAAAAGAAAGCTCTGTTTGTGGGAAAAAAAGGACGTAAATTTTGTTTGGGTACGGCGTCGCATGACCGCGCAATTGTCAGTTAAAGTCGCACAGCGCCGAATCGCAAAAAGTGGCCCAGACGTAAGACAGCAAAATGCTCTAGTGGTAAAGTGGTTAAATCCTTCCAGCAGACGTATCTTAATTTAAAACTACACTAAGGAATGAAAATATGATATTCTGAGCAGTTTGTTTATTTTAAAAATAGCCGACACTAAACTGGCTGATTTATCATTTTCTGTTAGTAACAATCTACTTTATGCTAAATTTCATATCTTTTTTGTTACAGCTTCTTGCAACACATCCGCGAGATCGCTTTTGGGCAGTGAGAAGACTGCGAGAACACCCTTTCTTTGGATCAATTGACTGGAAGAAGCTGGAGGAAGGAAAGGTCACCCCACCAATGTGGATGCCAGAAGTAAGTCCATTGGAAGTATAATTTATATAATGAGTGCACATACAGGGAGATCATTTCATAGGGAGCTGCATTCAGTCACTAGGAATTGCAGAATATTTCTAAACTGCAATATATATATATATATATATATATATATATATATATATATATACACACACACATGTATATATTGCACTTGCACCCCACTGCTATTTGTTTATTATAAAATATAATTTTAGGTTCATAGAAGAATCAAAATATCAACTATAATGGTAACATTAGGTAGTGTAGAGTTACATATGAAAATAAAGCTCCTGATTGGTATGTCTTGTATTGAATGATAGATCTGATTTATGTATTTTCTCATTGCAGTGCCCAGAAATAGATACAAATGAGCAAATTGAATTGGAGAAACTGATTCCCTACAGAAGAAAGGAAGAGAGAAGAATTGCATATAAGCATCAGAGATTGTTTGATGGCTTCAGCTTTACAAGCAAGAAATGGAGAAAGATGCTGAATAGGAAATAAAAGAATGAGGACTCATTGTCAGGATGCATATGCCAGCAGACTAGATAACTCCTCTGGACAAATGTTTGGGCATAGGCTAAAACATATTCCCTTTCATGCACTTAAGAATTGGGCACTGGCTAATAACTATGCACATGAGCAAACTCGTGTGTGCACACGTGCCGTCGCGCATGGTTGCCAGAATATTGTGCCTTCACCAGCCAATATCTCGCTTGTCTCTCCTGCTGCCATCCGTATCTTTGCTATCATCCGTTATCGACATTTGGCTTGTTCATCGACTACGCTTTTGCTTAATCCCAACCTGCAACTATTCGTTACCGACCTTTGGCTACTCCTTGACTACGCTTCTGCTTGATCCCTATCTGCTATATCTGCTACTGGACCCTGGCTTGCTCACCTCCTGGTGGGGCGATCCTGAGGACCGCGATCTGGTGCTAACACGCAGCAAAATTCATCTCCACCATCAGGAGCTCTGGTGAACACCAGTTAGTACTTAGATTCCGCACCTCAGCAAGGGAATGAAGGCGACAACAGTCTGATCCCCGCCAGAATCAGAGGGCCATCCTTGCATGGATGGTTGAAAAAAAAAAAAAAAAAAAACAAGCAAACAAAAAAAAACCCCAACCCCCCCCCCCCAAAGAAAAAAAAAAAAAAAAAAAACCCCAACCCCCCCCCCCCCCAAAAAAAAAAAAAAAAAAAAAAAAAAATTAGTTAGGATAAGATAGGATATATAGATAAGATAGGATATATAGATAAGATAGGATATATAGATAAGTTAGGATATATAGATAAGTTAGGATATATACTGCTTTTACACGTTAACTGACCCTGGCCTGTTTACCGACGATGCCTTTGCCTGCCGTTTTAAAACAAGTTTTTGACTTCCAAGTGTACCGACCTTGGCCTGCTAATCGACCATGTTTTTTGCCTGCCACTTGGAATGATCTTTTGCCCTTCTACTTTAGTACACAGGGGTCTCACATATGTGAGGGGTTTCAGAATAGTGATTGGAGTATAGAAAAACTGTTTTTGGTTTTCTGTGTTCCCAGTACAGGGTCTGGAATCCGGAGGCTTCAAAGAGATTTGGGTGGGAGAAGCCTCTACCCCTGTCCCCATTCCTTTCTGACAGAGGCCTTAAGCTTGATGGTCCTTCCTGCTACCTGGACCAATGCTTTGGCTGTGCTGACAGTATCCCTGCTAAATGGACAAATTTGTGTGAAAAAAAAAGTTTTAATTTTCTTTCCACATTTTCAAAAAACTTGTGGAAAAAAAATGACGACATGTTAAAAAGACTCATAATGCCTCATAGAATATACATTGTGGTGTATGCTTTTCAAAATGGGGTCATTTTATGGGCGTTTCCTTTGTACTGGTGCTCCAGGGCCTTCAAAGTATGATAGGTCGTCATGAAATTAGATGTGTGTGAAATTAGAGTGCGGTCTAAGGTGAATTTCCCTCACAAACTTGGTCCCTTGAGCCAGAACCCAAGATCCTGTGACAGGACCAGATCACGGGTGACTGTTACTGTACGGGGAGTCTCAACACATGGGATTCTTTTACTGCAGAAGTCCTCCGTCTGAATTGACGTCAACAGAGGCCGGTCTACCAACTGGTCCCTATTAGGTGACGGGTTCCCAAGAATTGGCAGAATAAAAGACCCATTCTGGTTCAAGGTAAGAGTGACTTATAATTTGGTTAGAGAGTCTGTGTATGTAGAAGTGACTGTGTGAGAAGATCTTCATAAGAATAGCAATATTTTTTAGTAGAACACAGAACTCTTAGAGAGTCTGTGTATGTCTGCGAGTTAACAACAATATTGTGTATAAGTGTAAGAATATCAATATTTTTTAGTAGAACACAGAGCTAGGAGGGTTGAAGAAGTGCAGTAAACCGCTCAGAGTCTGTGTATGTCTGCAAGTTAACAAAAGTATTGTGTATAAGTGTCTGTGTGAGAGACCTTAACTAACTCCATGCGCACGTTAATATGGCCCAGAGATGTGTGAAACAAGAAGAAATAAGTGAGAATACCAAATATATGTTATCTGAATATAAATAGAATAGGTTTATTGTGGTGTCTGCATCTTTAAGCGATAAACTTCTGAACTAAAAAAAAAAAAGGTATCAGCAGTGTCTGCCAGTGCATGGCAGCCTTCTAGTAAAGAATAGACACTGACACCATAATATTTAGTGCTTTGCTTAACTGTTGTTCTGTTTAAGATGGGTAAAGTCCCTGGTAAAGGACCTCTGCCCAATATACCTAAGCCCACAGTAGTCAAGATAGCAGAAAGAGTACCCTGGATCCATCTCTCACATTGTAAAAAGGCAAAGAATCTAGGGCCAGACCAGGGAACGCCCACAGAGTCTTCAGTGAAAGTCCGGCTACAAAGGGGGGTGACTCCAATAGGGACCACCCGTCTCAAACCCGGTGAAGAAACATGGCACAATATAGGCTCATAGGGGCGGTAAAACAGCTTAGGGAAAGACAACTGTTAGAACCAGGGTGCTTTATCAAAACATGGATGGGCGGATTCCTAATAGGGATAATGATAGTGGGAAGTATTATAGCATTAGCACTAATATTTTTGGATCTAAACTCTAGGACCCAAAAACAGGATAAAGGGTTACCCAAGAGAGAACTGCCAAAAATGCCCAATGGTGATCTAACCATCACCATAAGTGAAGGATCTATTATAGCAGTCAAATTTGTTGTTTGTCAGGTAACAGAATGCTCACGCAACTGGATATTTAGATATAGCAATTACAAAAAATATGTGTGTGGAACTGCCACCTGTTTTTCATGGTCTGAAGTATGGTGGATTACAGATTTAGATGGTTACCTAACCTCTTCAGCCCAGACTCCCCAACAAAAAAGTTTAGTGCAGCGTTTAAGTTTGCATAAACTGCCACCACAGGGGAATAGCTATAACCAACTGTTATTGGTTTTGAAAAATGCAACAAAGGAGTATTCAGGAACCTAGAGGTTAGGTATATATATACACCCCTTGGAAGAGATACAGTGGGAACAATACAAATTCAAGTACTTGGGAAAGGACAAGTTGCACTTTCAGTTATTAGCATGCTATTAATAAGGTTTTGTCCAGACTTGTTTAAAACTAATTTTATTTACAAAGAACAGTTAAGTATAGAAAGAGGGTTTGGGGATAAAAATTAGTGGGTAGAATCGGTCAGATGGACAACCAAAACCAAAGGGCTGGGAAATTGTATCTCATGTGCCAACTCAAGGCCCCAGCTAGCGACTGTTCCTTTCCTAACGGATGAAACAAACCTGATATGTATAATAATATGATATGATATGTATAATAATATGATATGTATAATATGATATGATATGATATGTATAATAAGAAAGTTCAAGGAAAAACTCACAAACACTGAGTGTAGGGAAGAGCAAAGATTGTATTCAGTCACCAAGATGCAGAGCATACCCCCCTCTGTTAGGGCAGTCTCAGGAAATATTATCTGCTTTGTCAGCACTAAGAGTGAAATGTAGGAGACTTACACCCCGACTTACTGCTTATAAAATATATTAACCCGTAACCCACCTTACCAGCAGATTGGTTTCAGAACCAAAAGAAACAGTTAGCTGATGTTTGGTGGCTGTGTGGGGATATGAAACTTAGAAACAAACTCCCTCCCAAATGGAAAGGGATACCTGTCGGTCATGAGATGAAGATGCCGCAGTTGAAGAAACAACAATTTCGAATAAAGAAAGACGCACTACAAGGATCATTTGACAATCGAATAGAGTCTACACTGATTTTATCGGAGTACCATGAGGAGTCCCTGATGAATTCAAAGCACAGGACAAGATATCAGCCGGATTCACCTCCATCTTCTTGGGGGTTCAACCTAACAAGAATGTCGATTGGATAAACGACATCTATTATAATCAGCAAATGTTTGTGAACTACACCAGAGATGCCATTCTAGGAGTGGCCAGCCAACTGGATGTAACCTTATTGACAGCCTGGCAGAATCGTATTGCTCTTGATATGCTGTTAGCAGAGAAGGAAGGTGTGTGCAAGATGTTCAAGGCCTTTTGTTGCACCTTCTTTCCTAACAATACAGCCCCTGATGGTAGCATAACGAAGGCCCTGCAAGGATTGCAGATGCTGTCTGAAGCACTGGCAGAAAAATTCTGGCGTGGAAAACCCCCTGACTGGACTCTTTGAGACATGGTTCGGTAAGTGGGGTGAGCTGATAAGGAATATATATTGATCTCGATAGTAATGGCCGCCACTGTGCTAACCCTGTGTGGTTGCTGTTGCATTCCCTGTGCCCGACTTACTGCTTATAAAATATATTAACCAGTAACCCACCTTACCAGCAGATTGGTTTCAGAACCAAAAGAAACAGTTAGCTGATGTTTGGTGGCTGTGTGGGGATATGAAACTTAGAAACAAACTCCCTCCCAAATGGAAAGGGATACCTGTCGGTCATGAGATGAAGATGCCACAGTTGAAGAAACAACACTTTCGAATAAAGAAAGACACACTACAAGGATCATTTGACAATCGAATCGAGTCTACACTGATTTTATCGGAGTACCATGAGGAGTCCCTGATGAATTCAAAGCACAGGACAAGATATCAGCCGGATTCACCTCCATCTTCTTGGGGGTTCAACCTAACAAGAATGTCGATTGGATAAACGACATCTATTATAATCAGCAAATGTTTGTGAACTACACCAGAGATGCCATTCTAGGAGTGGCCAGCCAACTGGATGCAACCTTATTGACAGCCTGGCAGAATCGTATTGCTCTTGATATGCTGTTAGCAGAGAAGGAAGGTGTGTGCAAGATGTTCAAGGCCTTTTGTTGCACCTTCTTTCCTAACAATACAGCCCCCGATGGTAGCATAACGAAGGCCCTGCAAGGATTGCAGATGCTGTCTGAAGCACTGGCAGAAAAATTCTGGCGTGGAAAACCCCCTGACTGGACTCTTTGAGACATGGTTCGGTAAGTGGGGTGAGCTGATAAGGAATATATGTTGATCTCGATAGTAATGGCCGCCACTGTGCTAACCCTGTGTGGTTGCTGTGGCATTCCCTGTGTCCGAGGACTCCTTCAGCGATTCATCTTTGACAAAAACTATGTTTCTCCAAAAGGATTTAAATTAACTATATTTGGGACTTCACTCTGAACTAGATGAGGACGAGTACAAGAATCATACCCCAGACTCTCATGTATAAACTATATGATGGACCTTGGTGAACTCCTAAAAGCTGAGGTGCTGACAGAACTGTCATAAATGAGTATAAACAGGGGGGAAATGTTGTAGAAATTGGATGCTTAGTGTATATGAGGAAGAGAGCGTGCCTCCCGAAACATACATACATATATATATATATATATATATATATATATATATATACGAATACTATAAGGTTTTTTTAAAACACATCTCACAAAAAGGGGCGTGATTGGCTGGCTATAAGGGGAGGAGGAGGCCAGATTTAGTTTTTTTTAAACATCTCGCAAAAAGGAGCGTGATTGGCTGGCTATAAGGGGAGGAGGAGGCCAGATTTAGTTTTTTTTAAACACATCTCGCAAAAAGGAGCGTGATTGGCCCGGCTATAAGGGGAGGAGGAGGCCGGATTTTTTTTTTTAAACACATCTCTCAAAAAGATAAAGGAGCATGATTGTCCAAATATAAGGGGAGGAGGAGGCCGGATTTTTTTTTTTAAAACACATCTCAAAAAAAGGGGCATGATTGGCTGGCTATAAGGGGAGAAGGAGGCCAGATTTTGTTTTTTTTTTTTTAAACACATCTCGCAAAAAGGAGCGTGATTGGCCCGGCTATAAGGGGAGGAGGAGGCCGGATTTTTTTTTTTTTAAACACATCTCTCAAAAAGATAAAAGGAGCACGACTGTCCAAATATAAGGGGAGGAGGAGGCTGTATTTTTTTTAAAAACACATCTCACAAAAAGAAAATGGAGCATGAATTGCCGGCTATGAGGGCAGGAGGAGGCCGGATTTTTTTTTCTTTTTTTTTAAACACATCTCTCGAAAAGAAAAAGAAGGTTGATTAGCCAGCTATATGGTGAGGAAGATTTTTTTATTTTTATCATTTAGGCCATGTTCATACAATGTCCTTTTAGCTGCACTTTACTGCACAGCACTGCACATGTATGGTGTGAACAGGGCACATAGAAAACTGTTTCCCAGGGGTGTGGACATTTTTTTAAAAATTACTTGTGCATGGTACTAAACCGGGGTCCCAATCTACTTGTCATGATTAAAGAAAAAATACTAAAACTGTATTTGAATAAAGGTCTTGAAGGATTGATGTTTTTTTTTTTTTTAATAGACAGAGGTGCTTTTAGGACTATCTGGGGCTTTTAAAAATGAAAGGGGCTTTATGGCGACCCAAGCTTTTTGGGTGCTCGTCTAGAAAGGGGAGTGTTGGGCTCTCTTAATGCTCGGCAAAAGCGCATCTGCTGAGCGAATAAATGAGGTGCTGACCCCAATGACAAAAAAAAAAAAAAAAACTTTATTCCTTCAGGTTATCTTCACACATGGAAACACTTCGGTGCATGCTGAGCAGCCAAATCAAGCTCCGGTGTCCGCTGCACTCGCTTACTGGCCCGGCAGCAGAGGAAGGAGGAGGAGGGGGCCAAACTTCTGATGTACCTCGCCGTGGCAAGCTCCTGACGGAAGTGGGGACAGGTAAAAACAGGTACCCGCTCCCCCCCCCCCCCAAAAGGTGCCAAACATGGCACCGGAGGGGGAGAGAAGACAGATAAGTGGAAGATCCACTTTTGGGTGGAGCTCTGCTTTAATGTGAACCTAAAGGCCCATTGCCAGAATCAGTGAGCAGGCAGGCTTTGTATGGCAGAACACTACCTCTGAAGTTCCTCTTTAACCACTTCAGTCCCAGATGGTTTTACCCCCTTAATGACCAGGCCATTTTTTGCAATACGGCACGGCGTTACTTTAACTGACAATTGTGCGGTCGTGCAATGCTGTACCCAACTAAAATGTCTGTCTTTTTTTCCCCACAAACAGAGCTTTCTTTTGGTGGTATTTAATCACCTCTGTGTTTTTTTTTTTTGTGCTATAAACAAAAAATGAGTGACAATTTTGAAAAAAAAAAAACAATATTTTTTAATTTCTGCTACAAAACATATCCAATAAAAAATGGAAAAAAATCGAATTTCTTCATCAGTTTAGGCCAACATGTATTCTGCTACATATTTTTGGTAAAACAAATAAAATCCCAATAAGCGTATATTGATTGGTTTGCGCAAAAGATATTGTGTTTACAAACTATGGGATATTTATATGGAGTTTTTATTTCGGATTAGCGATGTTTACCGGGACTGCGACATAGCGGTGGACAAATCGGATACCTGACACTTTTGACAATTTTTTTAGGGACAAGTGACATTATTTCAGTGATCAGTGCTAAAAATATGCACTGGCACTGTACTAATGACACTGGCAGGGAAGGGTTAACATCAGGGGCAATCAAAGGGTTAAATGTGTCCCTATTGGGTGCTTACTGTGTGGGGGGTGGTCTGACTGGGGGAAGAGAGAGATTCATGTTCCTGCTTAGCAGGAACACAAGATCTCCCTCTTCTCCCCTGTCCGAACAGTGATCTGCCTTGTTTAGCTCAGAGGGGTAGCAGACTACCCCTGGAGGTGGAAGAGAAAGTGAGTCACCATTATGAAGACATCAGGGACATTCAAGAAGACTCTCTCCTGTATTATCGCCAGCTCATTGAACTACAGAGAAAGTTAGAGGACCTGGATAATAGAGGTCACCGGAAGAATACGAGGCCTCCCTGACAGTGGAAACTGACCAGCTACCCATGGCGTTACAAACTTTCTTTACCGAGCCAGCCCTGATCCATCTATGCCAGCCAAGGGCCACTCGAACAAGAAGCAGGCCCCTACAAAACCTAATAGCATCGTTATGTGTTATGTTAAGTCTGTGTGTCTTTTCTGGGGGGCAAGGTCTTGTGTTCGTAATAACTGGTCAGAATGGGCCTAAGCTTATCAGCAGTAATGGTTATTACGTTTACAGAAAGGTCACTCAAAAATACAATAAAAGTCACAAATTCCACGCTTTCCATCCATCCGCAGGGTGGCTCTCAGGCTGCTTTTTGGTAACGCACGTCTGAGGTTACAGTTAGAAACCAGGGCTTCTCAATAAAGGCAACAGCCAAATTCACAAATGTAGTCACATTCAGTATCATTAAAAGGTTTATAAAATCAGTTTTTTGTTTTAAATAACGTTATATATACCTGTTCTGTTTAATGGTCCCCTGCTGGCACTCTGGGCACCCCCATCACAAGCCGCTTGGTTTTGCACAAAGCAGCCCCGATCCTCCTCTTCTTGGGTCGCCCGCTTGCACTCTGGCTCACTCTCTCCTGCTTCCACAACTTCATTTCATTATAAATTATTACTTACCTTTTAAAGTGGTTTTCATGGCTGAAAGTTTTTTATCTTCATGCATTCTATGTGCATTCAGTTTGCAGGTTCCAAGTCAGCGCCCATTACTTACCTAAGCCTGATCTCAATTGAGTGATGTGCACGAAAGCCGAGGCTCACCCATGTCTCTCGTTTCTCATTGGCTTCGCCTGCTGCCAATCACAGCCAGTGAGGACGGAACGGGGGCAGGGCTGAGCCACACTTACTGTGTCTTATGGACACAGAGAGCAGGGCTCAGAAACGAGCCTGTTTGAGTGCCCCCATAGCAAGCAGCTTCAAGAAAAGCCTTTTGGGAGTAAAATATGTGTGATGTAGATATCGTAACTGAATCAATTTATCTTTGGATAAAATTACTGTGTCTGGATATATATATATTTTTATTTTTTCGTGGTCTTGATTGATTTTCATTTGCATATCTATAATTTTCCTTCATAAGATCTATACACTGCAGGATGGCTTAAGCCGGTGATAAATGGAGCAATTCTCTTTCCTGCAACCATGTTTTGATGGGGGAATCCCTTCCACAAAGTAATTGTGTCCTCCCAGTAGGGGGAGCCATCCCCACACGGTGATTACTGCTAGTGGCTGTAATAGCTGACAGGCTGGTTGTACCAAAGTTGATCACTCAACTTAGGTTCAATCAGCCTGCCCATACATGGTTCAAATTTCGCCCTGTCTCTGCTCACTCAGTACCGGCAGAGGCGGTAAGGCTCGACCCCCCCACTCGTTACCGACAGAGGCGGTAGGGCTCGACCCCCACTCGGTACCGGCAGAGGCGGTAGGGCCCCCCCCCCACTCGGTACCGGCAGAGGCGGTAGGGCTTGACCCCCCCACTCGGTACCGGCAGAGGCGGTAGGGCTCGACCCCCTCACTCGGTACCGGCAGAGGCGGTAGGGCTCGACCCCCTCACTCGGTACCGGCAGAGGCGGAAGAGCTCGACCCCCTCACTCTATGATATCGACTATCGTTCTGCGGGCGTGGGCGATAATAATATCGCCGAAGACACGATATTTAGCATTAGGCAAGGGGCATGGCCGGAAGACGTGCGGGACGGACGCGGCTTGTGAGAGCTCCGATACCGCCGTACAGAACCCTCAGCAATCCTCCTAAATCTCCCCTATTCAGGGAGAAAAAACAGCTTGGGGAGACCCATTGAGGCACCAGAGACCAATACTGCCCGGTATTGCGGAGGAAAGAATCCGTTCTGAGGAGCGCAGAGTTGAGGCCTACACAGGCACAAAAGCCGCGGCCTTGCCTAGATCGGAGCGCGATTGCGCGCTCGTGGTTCCCGGTAAGGCCTACTTACTCCGCACTCATTCGGGACTTGCCTCCATCCCCCGGGTGCCCCCAAAGCCATACACAGACCTCCTAATCTTCACAAAAAGGACCCCAGTGTACTCATATCCCTCAGCAAGCTGTGCCGACCGCCATCTTGGCTGCACAGGGGGACACAGATCCACAGCAGACTGCAACTCTCTCAACTTGTTCAGCAATCCCCCCTTGCATAGAACTCTTAGCAGCCGCTCTACAGCATTAGGCAGGGAGAAGTCGGGATTCCGGGGCATTCTTCTACCTCCTACCACCACTGTCAGTGTCTTCTGCATTCCACCCAGTTAAATATCGCAATATATATCGTTGAAAAACAAATATCGCAATGTACTTTTTTCCCCTAATATCGTGCAGCCCTACCTCACTCGGTACCGGCAGAGGCGGTAGAGCCCGACCCCTCACTCGGTACCGGCGGAGGCGGCAAAGCTCGACCACCTCAATCGGTACCGGCAGAGGCAGTGGAGCCCGACCCCTCACTCGGTACCGGCAGAGGCGGTGGAGCCCGACCCCTCACTCGGTACCGGCAGAGGCGGTGGAGCCCGACCCCTCACTCGGTACCGGCAGAGGCGGTGGAGCCCGACCCCTCACTCGGTACCGGCAGAGGCGGTGGAGCCCGACCCCTCACTCGGTACCGGCAGAGGCGGTGGAGCCCGACCCCTCACTCGGTACCGGCAGAGGCGGTGGAGCCCGACCCCTCACTCGGTACCGGCAGAGGCGGTGGAGCCCGACCCCTCACTCGGTACCGGCAGAGGCGGTAGAGCCCGACCCCTCACTCGGTACCGGCAGAGGCGGTAGAGCACGACCCCTCACTCGGTACTGGTAGAGGCGGTAGAGCACGACCCCTCACTCGGTACCCGCACAGGCGGTAGAGCAAGACCCCTCACTCGGTACCGGCAGAGGCGGTAGAGCATGACCCCTCACTCGGTACCGGCAGAGGCGGTAGAGCCCGACCCCTCACTCTGTACCGGCAGAGGCGGCAGAGCTCGACCACCTCAATCGGTACCGGCAGAGCTCGACCCCCTCACTCGGTGCCGGCAGAGGCGGTAGAGCCCGACCCCCTCACTCGGTACCAGCAGAGGCGGTAGAGCCCGACCCCCTCACTCGGTATCGGCAGAGGCGGTAGAGCCCGACCCCTCACTCGGTACCGCGGCAGAGGCGGTAGAGCCCGACCCCCTCACTCGGTACCGCGGCAGAAGCGGTAGAGCCCGATCCCTCACTCGGTACCGGCAGAGGCGGTAGAGTTTGACCCCCTCACTCGGTACCAGCAGAGGCGGTAGAGCCCGAACCCCTCACTCGGTACAGCGGCAGAGGCGGTAGAGCCCGACCCCCTCACTCGGTACCGGCAGAGGCCAATACTGCCCGGTATTGCGGAGGAAAGAATCCGTTCTGAGGAGCGCAGAGTTGAGGCCTACACAGGCACAAAAGCCGCGGCCTTGCCTAGATCGGAGCGCGATTGCGCGCTCGTGGTTCTCGGTAAGGCCTACTTACTCCGCACTCATTCGGGACTTGCCTCCATCCCCCGGGTGCCCCCAAAGCCATACACAGACCTCCTAATCTTCACAAAAAGGACCCCAGTGTACTCATATCCCTCAGCAAGCTGTGCCGACCGCCATCTTGGCTGCACAGGGGGACACAGATCCACAGCAGACTGCAACTCTCTCACCTTGTTCAGCAATCCCCCCTTGCATAGAACTCTTAGCAGCCGCTCTACAGCATTAGGCAGGGAGAAGTCGGGATTCCGGGGCATTCTTCTACCTCCTACCACCACTGTCAGTGTCTTCTGCATTCCACCCAGTTAAATATCGCGATATATATAGTTGAAAAACAAATATCGCAATGTACTTTTTTCCCCTAATATCGTGCAGCCCTACCTCACTCGGTACCGGCAGAGGCGGTAGACCCCGACCCCTCACTCGGTACCGGCAGAGGCGGCAAAGCTCGACCACCTCAATCGGTACCGGCAGAGGCAGTGGAGCCCGACCCCTCACTCAGTACCGGCAGAGGCGGTGGAGCCCGACCCCTCACTCGGTACCGGCAGAGGCGGTGGAGCCCGACCCCTCACTCGGTACCGGCAGAGGCGGTGGAGCCCGACCCCTCACTCTGTACCGGCAGAGGCGGTGGAGCCCGACCCCTCACTCGGTACCGGCAGAGGCGGTGGAGCCCGACCCCTCACTCGGTACCGGCAGAGGCGGTAGAGCCCGACCCCTCACTCGGTACCGGTAGAGGCGGTAGAGCACGACCCCTCACTCGGTACCGGCAGAGGCGGTAGAGCAAGACCCCTCACTCGGTACCGGCAGAGGCGGTAGAGCCCGACTCCTCACTCGGTACCGGCAGAGGCGGCAGAGCTCGACCACCTCAATCGGTACCGGCAGAGCTCGACCCCCTCACTCGGTACCGGCAGAGGCGGTAGAGCCCGACCCCCTCACTCGGTACCAGCAGAGGCGGTAGAGCCTGACCCCCTCACTCGGTACCAGCAGAGGCGGTAGAGCCCGACCCCTCACTCGGTACCGCGGCAGAGGCGGTAGAGCCCGACCCCCTCACTCGGTACCGCGGCAGAGGCGGTAGAGCCCGATCCCTCACTCGGTACCGCGGCAGAAGCGGTAGAGTTTGACCCCCTCACTCGGTACCAGCAGAGGCGGTAGAGCCCGAACCCCTCACTCGGTACAGCGGCAGAGGCGGTAGAGCCCGACCCCCTCACTCGGTACCGGCAGAGGCCAATACTGCCCGGTATTGCGGAGGAAAGAATCCGTTCTGAGGAGCACAGAGTTGAAGCCTACACAGGCACAGAAGCCGCGGCCTTGCCTAGATCGGAGCGCGATCGCGCGCTCATGGTTCCCGGTAAGGCCTACTTACTCCGCACTCATTCGGGACTTGCCTCCATCCCCCGGGTGCCCCCAAAGCCATACACAGACCTCCTAATCTTCACAAAAAGGACCCCAGTGTACTCATATCCCTCAGCAAGCTGTGCCGAGCGCCATCTTGGCTGCACAGGGGGACACAGATCCACAGCAGACTGCAACTCTCTCACCTTGTTCAGCAATCCCCCCTTGCATAGAACTCTTAGCAGCCACTCTACAGCATTAGGCAGGGAGAAGTCGGGGTTCCGGGTAGAGCCCGACCCCTCACTCGGTACCGGTAGAGGCGGTAGAGCACGACCCCTCACTCGGTACCGGCAGAGGCGGTAGAGCATGACCCCTCACTCGGTACCGGCAGAGGCGGTAGAGCATGACCTCTCACTCGGTACCGGCAGAGGCGGCAGAGCTCGACCACCTCAATCGGTATCGGCAGAGCTCGACCCCCTCACTCGGTATCGGCAGAGCTCGACCCCCTCACTCGGTATCGGCAGAGCTCGACCCCCTCACTCGGTACCGGCAGAGGCGGTAGAGCCCGACCCCCTCACTCGGTACCAGCAGAGGCGGTAGAGCCCGACCCCCTCACTCGGTACCGCGGCAGAGGCGGTAGAGCCCGACCCCCTCACTCGGTACCGGCAGAGGCGGTAGAGCCCGACCCCCTCACTCGGTACCGGCAGAGGCGGTAGAGCCCGAACCCCTCACTCGGTACCGGCAGAGGCGGTAGAGCCCGAACCCCTCACTCGGTACAACGGCAGAGGCGGTAGAGCCCGACCCCCTCACTCGGTACCGGCAGAGGCCAATACTGCCCGGTATTGCGGAGGAAAGAATCCGTTCTGAGGAGCGCAGAGTTGAGGCCTACACAGGCACAGAAGCCGCGGCCTTGCCTAGATCGGAGCGCGATTGCATTAGGCAGGGAGAAGTCGGGATTCCGGGGCATTCTTCTACCTCCTACAACCACTGTCAGTGTCTTCTGCATTCCACCCAGTTAAAAATCGCGATATATATCGTTGAAAAACGAATATCGCAATGTACTTTTTTTCCCCAATATCGTGCAGCCCTACCTCACTCGGTACCGGCAGAGGCGGTAGAGCCCGACCCCCTCACTCGGTACCGGCAGAGGCGGTAGAGCCCCGACCCCCTCACTCGGTACCAGCAGAGGCGGTAGAGCCCGACCCCTCACTCGGTACCGGCAGAGGCGGTAGAGCCCCGACCCCCTCACTCGGTACCAGCAGAGGCGGTAGAGCCCGACCCCTCACTCGGTACCGGCAGAGGCGGTAGAGCCCCGACCCCCTCACTCGGTACCTGGCAGAGGCGGTAGAGCCCCGACCCCCTCACTCGGTACCAGCAGAGGCGGTAGAGCCCGACCCCTCACTCGGTTAAAAAGTTAAAAATCGCGATATATATCGTTGAAAAACGAATATCGCAATGTACTTTTTTTCCCCAATATCGTGCAGCCCTACCTCACTCGGTACCGGCAGAGGCGGTAGAGCCCGACCCCCTCACTCGGTACCGGCAGAGGCGGTAGAGCCCCGACCCCCTCACTCGGTACCGGCAGAGGCGGTAGAGCCCGACCCCTCACTCGGTACCGGCAGAGCCCGACCCCTCACTCGGTACCAGCAGAGCCCGACCACTCACTTATCAGTTATGCACAGGCATAACCAGGAAAGCAGTGCCTGTCTTTTTTATTGGAATGTTTGGGTTTGGTAGAATAAAAAAAATGTATCTTTAAAAAAAAGAATATGACCAAAAACTAAAGAGACTTTCAGATATCACAGTTTCTGGCATTTTTGCAACAGCAACAAAGCTGTAATTTTACTTGCTGAGTGAGACTTTGACCTATAGCCAGCTTTGTGCGGAGGAGCAGGGTTACATATGTGAGTGGGGGGGGGGGGGGATGTTAGGCATACGGGTGAAGGATTGGCCCTACAAAACAGATGACGCAGGTTTGGCATGACCTCTCAGTAAACAGACATCTTACCATATTTCCAGTTCTGGCCCGAGCCGGTATCGAGCTCCTTGCTCTTTGGCAATCTTTATACCTGGAAAAATTCGACATTTAAAGCAGGTATGCAGGCAAAATATAAAAACATATAAAACGAACAAGGATTTAAGGAACAGTCTACCTTCCATACCAGGTTTCATATTCTACCCATATTTAGTGTGTAACATGAAATGTGGTCAAATTATCCAACACCCCCCACCCCCACCCCACTTATCTGAAATCCGGGCCAGGGTGTTCCTTCCTGTGCTGATGTTTTGCTATTTGAATTCTGTATGGTTACTCATGGCTCCACCTACACAGCCACTACCATCCATTCAATGGACTCTGTGACTGGAAAGACTACAAGTCCCATCTGCCCCAGCAGCAGAGAGACTTGTAGGTTGTGCCAAGGTAAAGCAGGCACACAGACTTCAATACTTAGGCGTGATACCATGTTGTATTTTTTGCTGCACGTTTTTGGAGCGGCATCATTCATTTCCAATGGGCCTCCTTTGGCTCCAAGAATGCACCAAAGAAGTTCATGGACCAATTTTTGGCACAGAGCCTGGCACATTTGGGGTCTTGAGACAAAAAAATAATGCCACCGCAAGCGTGTCTCGCTGTGATTCTGGAATCGTGGATAGAACAATGATTCCAATACTCTCAAGTGTGCCCTGGGTCTTACACACAGGGCTGGGTCACGCTATTGCACGGTGTTGCAGTAATGTATGTTATATGTGACAGTGCACTGGGGTGCCACTTATATCAAAGTCTATGGGGACAAAAATGTACGATTGAGCTCATGTACTGCAAGTCAATCTAAAAAAAAAAAATCACCTGGCTACACGCAAATGTGAATGGGGGCCACCGTATGCTCTGATCCCAAAAATAGGTCAGGTGCAGTTTTGCTTGCACAATGGGGTGTGTTGGTTGCCTATTAAAAACAAAGGGCTGCCTTGATGTAACCCGCAATGTGGGTGCATCACCGCCCCGGAACAGCGTGGACACACAGCCTTACAGAGTTCCGATACGCTCCATTTACACCACTGTGATGCAGAAACACACCCCAGATGCACCAACCAATACAAGTGTGCAAACTCACACCACAAGCATGGTAGCTTCTTGCCATGCAATAATAAAAAAAAAAAAAAAAATAGCCCGCACTTTTGTGTGATTGTCGCACACAGGGCAGCCCATTGAAATGATTGGGCTGCCCTAAACACATGCGCTGGGTTGCACCTTCATAGAATGTTGCCTTCATTTAGCTTCCAAACCTTTTACATAGTAAGGCCTCATTGCATACTGGACCAAGTGGTGCACCGAAATTTCAGCAACCGAAATTTTCGGCCGAAAATGGGCTTATTCCATTTCGGCCAAAAATGGGTTAAAGATGCCGATGACGAGACGGGCGCAGCGCAGGTTTCAAAAGACCTGCCTCTGGCCGGCGGCCCGCCTCCCTGTCACTACTGCTGAAGATGCTTAGCCAATAACAACTTTTGGACACACTGGCGTAGATCTTCAAGGTACTCTTTTACTTTTCTACTATATATATCCGCTGAGGCGGGGGAGGGACGCTGAGGCGAGGTTACCAATGGTATTAGTATTATGCAGCATGAGGGGGTTAATGTATTGCCACCGCTGTGCATTAGTGACCGACCAGTGGCAGTTAATTAACCTCTTTGTGCTGCATTAGTGCAACCAGTATCAGTGCAACCAGTATTAATTAACACTGATACTGGTTGCACTAATGCAGCACAAAGGGGTTAATTAACTGCCACTGGTCGGTCACTAATGCATCAGTGACCAGCAGTGACAATACATTAACCCCCTCATGCTGCATAATACAAATACCATTGGCAATTAAATTAACCACTTGCCAACCCATCACAGTACATATACTGTGACAGGGTGGCAGCGACAGGTGTACGTCGCTGCCCGTTTTTGGCGTATGCCCCTCTTCTATCTATTTTAAAATCATTTGGGGGAAAAAATTCATTTTGGGTTTTCGGCCAAGGGCATCCTGCATTTTCGGCCCAGAATTTTCATTTCGGTGCATCCCTAACTCTTGCTGGCAGAGCCAAAAAAAAAACAAAGCACATACTGTATTATGTTAGTGCTACTGTTCACATGTGTTTAGGCTCATTTACAGAATATAGAACACGTTTATAAACACGTTACGAGCACATATGCAGAAAAAATGCGTTTATTTCAATCAGCCGGGTTTATACTAACGTGGTGCATTTAAAAAAAAGTACAGCATGGTATTATTTCCAAATAAATGTCCTGGAGTGCACATGAATGCACCACGACAAGCAGAAAAGGACGACTCCGCTGCCACATAAATGCACCACAAATGCATGTAAATACAAATCAAAAAAAAAAAAAAAGCATTGCAAACTCTTTGAAAAAGTATTACAAATGCACCACTAATGCATTACAAATGCCTGCAAACACATGTGCAGAACTGCACACAGGGATCATTTAGGCCAGGTTCACACCTGTGTGGCCCATGGTTTGCGCAGGAACGAGAGCCTATTTATTTGAATGGGTTGCCGTGCCCCGCGACGCACAGGAAAGAAGCCCCTGCTCTATTTTTTTTTTTTAATTGCAGCCTGAGGTTCCCAGTATGGGGTGCGATTTCCAGTGCGGGTGGCATGCAATTTGAATTATTGGCACTCCCCTGTGGGTCCTGCATTTCTCCGTGTGGGTGGTTGCGGCTGCCAGTATTTGTGTGAGTCCCGCAGCGGCACCACCCACACAGATGTGAGCCTAGCGTTAGAGCCCGTTTATACCATGAATCACAAAAGGAACACGACGTGTGTTCCAGTGCAATTCACATACCATCCGGGTGCAGTGCAATTTCAGCCCATTCATTTAAAGCGGTTGTATACTCATGAAAAAAAAAACCTGCAGGACAAAGGCATAATGAGCTAGTATGCATGGCATACAAGCACATTATGAAATACTTACCTTAGAACGAACTCCCGACACGGTCATGTGGACAATGCTGAGGGTGCTGACATGCTCCCTCGGCGTCTCTTCATTGTTCGGCGGCTCCGGCGCTGTGAGTGGCCGGAGCCACGATGACGTCACCCCCGTACATGCCAGCGGGAGTTTCACTTTCCGGCAAGGTGCTCTGAAGGTCCACCGGACCCATCAGAGTGCATGCGCCGCTGATGTCAGGTTTAGGAGATATTAATTGTATCTACAGGTAAGCCTTATTATAGGCTAACCTGTAGGTAAAAGTTAAATAGCCGAGTATACTACTGCTTTAACCACTTGCCGACCACCGCCCGGCTATATACGGCGGCGGTCAGCCCCTCCCAGGCAAAGTGACGTACCGGTACATCACTAGCCTGGGAGCGAATAGGGGGCAAGCGCGCGCCGCCGGAGGCGCGCTCCCGCCCCCGCTCATACCCGACGAAGCCGGCGCGTGTGACTGGCGGACCCGATGTCCGCCGGTCACTCACGATCATCGGGTAGAGAGGGAGAAAGGCAGGCGGCTAATGTAAACAAAGCCGCCTGTCATTCTCTCCTGTGTAAAAGCACAGATTACTCGGTCCTGCTATGTAGGACCGTTGATCTGTGCTTTTACATCACAAGCCACATCCAATGACAGTTAGAAACACGCCCCTAGGGACACACCTAACCCCTCCCTCTCCAATAAAGTTAACCCCTTCCCTCAAAGTGTCAAAAATGTCAGTCAAGGGTCCGATCTGTCCGCCGCAATGTTGCAGTCCCGCAAAAAAAAAAAAAAAAAACGCAGATCGCCGCCATTACGCGTTTAAAAAAAAAAAAAACAACAAAAATCTTTCCCTTAGTTAGTAAACACAATAATTTTTGTGCAAACCAATCAAAATACACTTATTGTGATTTTTTTTACCAAACATACAGTATGTAGCAGAAAACAAATTGGCCAAAAATTTAAAAAAATTTAGATTTTTACATTTGGGGGGGGGGGGGGGGGGAGTTTCATATAAAAAAATGTGAAAAATATTGTTATTTTTGCAAAATTTCCGCTCTTTTTTTTGTTTATAGCGCATGATAAAAAAAAAAAAAAAAAATCGCAAAGGTGATTAAATACCACCAAAAGAAAGCTCTGTTTGTGGGAAAAAAAGGACGTCAAATTAATTTGGGTACAGCGTCGCACGGCCGTGTAATTGTCTGTTAAAGTCACGCAGTGCCGAATCGCAAAATACCCCCTGGTCAGGAAGGGGGTAAAATCTTCCGGGGCTTAAGTGGTTAAATAGGCTGAAAGCATGCCAGACTGCAGCAAAAGTAGTGAATGTGCTGTTTAAAAACTGCAACCAGATCGCCTGCTACTTCTGTACAATGCAAACATCCGGCGTTTGCACATTGCATTTGCGACCCACATTTGGGTTGTCCTTAGGATTGCACTGACATCTGCTGCAAATCGCAAGTGCAGTGCTTTTTGAAGAGGATGCGGGAAATGCACACAGATTTCCTGCGCCTTGTCCTGATGTGAATGAGCCCTTACACCAGATGCAGTAGAATGCGAGTATGAGTGCATATGCAGGAAAAATGAACGTTTCTCAATGAGCCTTCATTACACCATTGTGAGGTTTTTATATGCATTAAAAAAAGTCCAGCATGCTGCATCTGTATGCATTGCAAGGCACCACAAACACATTTAGTGCTGGTTCGCACTGAAGCGGCACGACTTTGGGGGGCGACCTGTGAAGTCGTGTGCACCGCTCTGCACCGCGACTTGCACAGACTTCATATAATGAATGTCTATGCAAGTCGCTCCGAGGTCGCCCCGAAGTAGTACAGGACCCTTTTTCTAAGTCGGAGTGACTTGTGTCGCTCCTATTAGAACGGCTCCTGTAGCAGTCAATGGATCGCGACTTGTCAGGCTGACAAGTCGCAGCAGTGTGAATGGGCTCTTAAATGCAACTCAGTAAAACAAAACGATGCTAATGTATTACAAATACATGTAAACACACATGCAGAACCACACACTCAATTGCGAATTCTTAAATACATAAGTCCCGGTTCACATATATGCGATGCGGGAACCCTGCGAATCCACTGCAGGTTACCGCATCGCATTCAACTCGCAGGCAGTTCACACTGCCATATGGGAATCGCTAAGGGTGTCAATACAAAGTTAACGACACCCCCGGATCAGTTCGCATATCGCAGTGCGAACTGTCAGTTTGGACATGAATCGGATCGCATAGATGTGAACACCCATGCGATCTGATTCTGGTGCGGACCCAAAAAAGGGTCCTGTGCAAGTTGTGTCTGAATGCGAATTCAGCTAAACAATCTGTATGGCTGAATTTGCATCACACAGGCATCGCATGGAATTTGCAAAGCAGTGCGCTCCGAATCACATGCGATGCCTGTCATCCCACATATGTGAACCCGGGACTGAATGCCTATAAAAGGATCACACCCATACAACTCTTCTTGCATAATATTATGCGTGATCCTAGGTTCCCACTGGTGCATGCAAAACACTGCATGTGATTGGCCCAGGAATCGCACCGCATTCCTATGCACATCACATGTGATGTCTGTATGGATATACATTTTTGTATGGCTGAAAATCACATCCGCACCAAAACTGCGATGCAATTCTGGCGATCGTGCTGCATATCTGTTTCGGGGGTATCGTTAATCTAACATTGACCCCCCCAGCAGATTGCACGGACGCTGTGAGATTGCTAAGCAGTGCGACACGGGGGGAAAACACAGCGTCTCTTGTGCGTTTCCCGCATTGCATCAGTGTGGACCGGGGCTGAATAATGAACCTGGGCACAGAATTTCCTATTTAGATTTTACACAACGGAACGCGGATTTCTGAGCACAACACAGCTGTGTGCATCGGCCTGTAATCTACCGCCATGACCGGGTACGGCGCACAGATCTGAACGCAGCGTTTTTACCTCAGTGTGGATGCGGTTTAACCTGCACTGTGGGGTTATAAAACTCCCATATAATAATAATAATAATAATAAAATGGGGCGGTAATATTCTGCCACATCCAGATAGGTAAAAATAAAACTAAACACTGTGCAGATTTGGACGCGTTTTTTCCACCGCTGTGTATGCGGTCTGAGTGTAGTCACATTATAAATATAATATCAGACTAAGTGTAGTATGACACATGGGGGTACACTCTGCATTTCTTCTATAGAGGTATATATATATATATATAAGGAAGCACTGATGGGGACAGACAGGGGATTAGGTTTTAGGAGGTTAGGTATAATGAGGGATTACATACTCTGTAATATTCTCTGCAGGTTCCCATCAAAGTCCAGAGCCCACTGATTCAATGTACAGGTAGCCAGGGTCACCTTCCTGCCCATAGTGTGCAGACAGAGGACAGACAGACACCATATAGGTAGCGGCTAGTTCTTACACACCACACCGGGGCTCTCCCTCCACAGGAAGAAGCGGATTCTGTCCGGTCTCGGTGATTCTTCTCCAGAGAGGCTCCGCTGCAAAGAACTCCGCAGAGGGTGGAACTCCATCCCACCACAGTGACGTCTGCGACACCAACCAATCACCCGTCTGATGTCCGCCCAATACAGAACAAGGGGCGCCGCACTGCACTCTGGGAGATGTAGTCCTCTGGGCTCAGGTCCTCCTCTGTGCTGGGGCGGCTGGCGCAGATCTGAACTACATTTCCCAGAATGCCAGAGCTTGTATCAGGAAACATGTATTCATTCACACATACACTTTCAAGAAGTTTGTAAATGGCTGGTTCAGCAGAAGGGGCGGGGTGTTACATCTCAGGGAAGAACTACTATTGGCCAGATAGAGCCGGGAGGGGGCGGTGTATGTGGGCGGGGCCTGGAAGAACGAGGAGTAAAGAAGATTACTGACTGCATGAAGTGTGCTGTGAGTATAGGAGAGTGTATGGGGGACACATGGAGTGTGTTATGGGGTATAGGGGACACATGGAGTGTGTTATGGGGTATAGGGGGAGTGTATGGAGACACATGGAGTGTGTTATGGGGTATAGGGGACACATGGAGTGTGTTATGGGGTATAGGGGGAGTGTATGGGGACACATGGAGTGTGTTATGGGGTATAGGGGGAGTGTATGGGGACACATGGAGTGTGTTATGGGGTATAGGAGAGTGTATGGGGACACATGGAGTGTGTTATGGGGTATAGGAGAGTGTATGGGGACACATGGAGTGTGTTATGGGGTATAGGAGAGTGTATGGGGACACATGGAGTGTGTTATGGGGTATAGGGGGAGTGTATGGGGACACATGGAGTGTGTTATGGGGTATAGGGGGAGTGTATGGGGACACATGGAGTGTGTTATGGGGTATATAAGAGTGTATGGGGACACATGGAGTGTGTTATGGGGTATAGGGAGAGTGTATGGGGACACATGGAGTGTGTTATGGGGTATAGGGAGAGTGTATGGGGACACATGGAGTGTGTTATGGGGTATAGGGGGAGTGTATGGGGACACATGGAGTGTGTTATGGGGTATAGGAGAGTGTATGGGGACACATGGAGTGTGTTATGGGGTATAGGAGAGTGTATGGGGGGTGCATGGAGTGTGTTATGGAGTATAGGAGAGTGTATGGGGGTGCATGGAGTGTGTTATGGGGTATAGGAGAGTGTATAGGGACACATGGAGTGTGTTATGGGGTATATGGGGAGTGTATGGGGACACATGGAGTGTGTTATGGGGTATAGGGGGAGTGTATGGGGACACATGGAGTGTGTTATGGGGTATAGGAGAGTGTATGGGGACACATGGAGTGTGTTATGGGGTATAGGGGGAGTGTATGGGGACACATGGAGTGTGTTATGGGGTATAGGGGACACATGGAGTGTGTTATGGGGTATAGGGGGAGTGTATGGGGACACATGGAGTGTGTTATGGGGTATAGAAGAGTGTATGGGGACACATGGAGTGTGTTATGGGGTATAGGGAGAGTGTATGGGGACACATGGAGTGTGTTATGGGGTATAGGGGGAGTGTATGGGGACACATGGAGTGTGTTATGGGGTATAGGGAGAGTGTATGGGGACACATGGAGTGTGTTATGGGGTATAGGAGAGTGTATGGGGACACATGGAGTGTGTTATGGGGTATAGGGGGAGTGTATGGAGACACATGGAGTGTGTTATGGGGTATAGGGGAGTGTATGGGGACACATGGAGTGTGTTATGGGGTATAGGAGAGTGTATGGGGACACATGGAGTGTGTTATGGGGTATAGGGGGAGTGTATGGGGACACATGGAGTGTGTTATGGGGTATAGGGGGAGTGTATGGGGACACATGGAGTGTGTTATGGGGTATAGGAGAGTGTATGGGGACACATGGAGTGTGTTATGGGGTATAGGGGGAGTGTATGGGGACACATGGAGTGTGTTATGGGGTATAGGGGGAGTGTATGGGGACACATGGAGTGTGTTATGGGGTATAGGGGGAGTGTATGGGGACACATGGAGTGTGATGGAGTATAGGGGGAGTGTATGGGGACACATGGAGTGTGTTATGGGGTATAGGAGAGTGTATGGGGACACATGGAGTGTGTTATGGGGTATAGGGAGAGTGTATGGGGACACATGGAGTGTGTTATGGGGTATAGGAGAGTGTATGGGGACACATGGAGTGTGTTATGGGGTATAGGAGAGTGTATGGGGGGTGCATGGAGTGTGTTATGGGGTATAGGAGAGTGTATGGGGGGTGCATGGAGTGTGTTATGGGGTATAGGAGAGTGTATGGGGGGTGCATGGAGTGTGTTATGGGGTATAGGAGAGTGTATGGGGACACATCGAGTGTGTTATGGGGTATATGGGGAGTGTATGGGGACACATGGAGTGTGTTATGGGGTATAGGGGGAGTGTATGGGGACACATGGAGTGTGTTATGGGGTATAGGGGGAGTGTATGGGGACACATGGAGTGTGTTATGGGGTATAGGGGGAGTGTATGGGGACACATGGAGTGTGTTATGGGGTATAGGGGGAGTGTATGGGGGTGCATGGAGTGTGTTATGGGGTATAGGGGGAGTGTATGGGGGTGCATGGAGTGTGTTATGGGGTATAGGGGGAGTGTATGGGGGTGCATGGAGTGTGTTATGGGGTATAGGGGGACTGTATGGGGGTGCATGGAGTGTGTTATGGGGTATAGGGGGACTGTATGGGGACACATGGAGTGTGTTATGGAGTATAGGGGGAGTGTATGGGGACACATGGAGTGTGTTATGGGGTATAGGAGAGTGTATGGGGACACATGGAGTGTGTTATGGGGTATAGGGAGAGTGTATGGGGACACATGGAGTGTGTTATGGGGTATAGGGGGAGTGTATGGGGACACATGGAGTGTGTTATGGGGTATAGGGAGAGTGTATGGGGACACATGGAGTGTGTTATGGGGTATAGGGAGAGTGTATGGGGACACATGGAGTGTATTATGGGGTATAGGGGGAGTGTATGGGGACACATGGAGTGTGTTATGGGGTATAGGGGGAGTGTATGGGGACACATGGAGTGTGTTATGGGGTATAGGGGAGTGTATGGGGACACATGGAGTGTGCTGTAGAAGAGTGTATGGGGAATAGGAGGGTCTATAGGAAACATATGGAGTGTTCCATGGTGTATAGGTGAGTATATAAGGAGCATACAAGGGGTGCAGTAGAGGAGATTGGGGGGGGGGGGTTCCAGATTTCCTATGAGCCCCATACTGTAGATATAGATGAGGGGTCAGATTGGTGGGTGGAGTGATGGGGGATGGGAATGGATGGAATAGATCCCAGGATTAGTATGGAGTGTGGTATAGATGGGAAAACATACAAATATGGATGGATATGGGGGGGGGGGACCTAATGGGGTGCATTGTGGAGTGTAAAAGGGCATGGTGGGGGTGTGGAGGGTTTTAAGCCCATTTGCAGGAGATTTACAGGGGGGGGGAGGAGTTAGTGAATTTTTATTTTTTGTTTTAATATTTATAACCCCCCCCCCTCTCCTTCCCTACCTGGAAGTGATGAGTGACACAATCTATTCTCTCCTCCAGGTATGGAGATCACAATGAGCTCCGGAGCTGCTTTGGATTGGAAGGAAATCTGCAATCTGCTGACACAGCGTTTTAAAGCTTCGTCTATGCGAAAATTGAAGGTACCGAAGTTTGTTGCCATTTCGCGGGCCAACTCAATTTTATGCCTTGTCATGTTGGGTATCTATTTCCTCGACACAACTGAATTTGTGTGCCCTAAAATGTATTTGTATTTTATACTGAAATATTGCCCCAACAACCTGTGACATGGAAAATATAAACTGTTTTAGGGGTTTTAAGTGAGCCTAAAATTACTTTTTAAACATGGGTGCAAAAAAATGGTCTTCCTAGCACTGCCAAGACCTGTGTAATGCTTGTCCATTCTTCTTTAATAAGAAGGACTCTCTACCATCCTCCACATCAATGTGGCTGAATAAAGTAGAAGAGATGAAAAGGATGGAGGATCTCACTGTTTCCTCTCAGAAGAGGTATGAAATACAGTCTATTACTAAATTTGGTTCTGTTAGGGTTACTCCTGATTCCCGACGCCCTTCTCCTTCATAGGCCAAATAAAATAACCCTTCCTACTCCTACGTACTTCCATCCATCCCTAACCTAAGCTTGTTTCTCCTTGGCTCCCTCAGCACCACTCCCACCGCTAGAAGGCCTACCGTGCTCTTCACATGTCTTTCATTCCTGCTCTACTTCTTCTTCCTTCTTTTTCCTTGTCTCCCTCTTCCCTGCTTTCACCACTCCTACAGCCTTACTGTGCTCTTCACATGTCTTTCCTCCCTTCTCTACTTCTTGTTCCTTCTTTTTCCTTGACTTCCTCTCCATTACTCCCACCATTCTATGTCCCACTGTGCTTTCTGTGTGTGCAAGCCTTTCTGTCTTTTTACTTCTTGTACCTTCTTTCCGCTAGGCTCTTTCACTACTTTCACACCTCTTTGGCCTACTGTGCTCTCTCCATGTTATTCTTTCCTTTTATACTCCTTGTCCCTTCTTTCTTCATGCTCCCTCTATGCTACTCCCACCACTCTTTGGCCTGCTGTGCTCTCTGCATCTCCTTCCTTTGTTCTTTACTCCTTGTTCCTTCTTTCTCCTTTGCTTCCTATCCACTAGTCCCACAAACTCTTTTTGCCTACTGTGCTCTCTCTGCATGTGTTCTTTCCTTCTCTACTCTGTATTCCATCTTTCTCCTTGGCTCGATCAGCATTACTCTATTGCCTATTGTTCCTTCTTTTTCCCTGGATCCCCCTCCATTACTGTCATTACACTTTGGCCTACTGTGGTCTGTGCATATCTTTCCTTTCTGCTGTACTCCTTGTTACTTCTTTCTCCTTGGCTCCCTCTCCATTACTCCCACATCTTTCTTTCCTTCTTCCTCCTACTACATCTTCCTTCTTTTTCCTTGGCTGCCTCTCTGATACTTTCACCACTCTATGACCTACTGCGCTTTCGGTATGTCTTTCCTTCCTCCTCTTCTCCCTATTCCTTGTGCCTCCTTGGCTCTCTTTGCTTATGGAACCACTACTTGGGCCCACTGTGCTCTCCACGTCTTTCTTTCTTCCTGTAATCCTTGTTCCTTCTTTCCCTTTTGCTCCCTCTCCACTACTCCTTCCACTCTATGGCTTACTGTGCTCTTCACATATCTTTTCTTCCTCCTCTACTCCTTGTTCATTCTTTTTTCCATTTTTTCGTTACTGTCACCACACTTTGGCCTACTGATTTTGTACATATCATTCCTTTCTGCTGTACTCTTTGTTCCTTCTTTCTCCTTGTCTCCCTCTCTACTACTTCCACAACTGTTGTCTTTCCTTCCTCCTCTACACCATCTTCCTTCTTCATACTCCCACTACTCTATGACATACTGCGCTCTCTCCCTGTCTTTCCTTCCTTCCTCTACTCCTTATGTCTTCTTGACTCTCTTTATGCTTATCAAACCACTCCTTTTGCCTACTGTGCTTTTCACTTCTTTCCTTCCTCCTCTACTCCTTGTTCCTTCTTTCTCCTTGGCTCTCTCTCCACTACTCCCTACCACACTATGGCCTGCTGTGCTCTTCACATATTTTTCCTTTCTCCTTTTACTCCTTATTTTTTTTTTTCTCCCTGTTTCTCTCTCCACCACTCTATAGCCTGGTGTGTTCTTCGCATGTCTTTTTTTCTCCTTGGCTCCCTCTCCCCGACTCCTATCATTCTATGTGCTACTGTGCTTTCTATGTCAGCATACCTTTCCTTCTTTCTGCTTGGCTCCTTCTACACTACTCCCACAACTCTTTGGGTTACTGTGCTCTCTGCATGTCTTTCCTTCCTCCTCTAGTTCTTGTTCCTTCGGTCTCCTTTTTATTGGAACCACTGCTTGGCCTAGTGCGCTCTCCGCATGTCTTTCCCTCTTCCTGTACCCCTTGTTCCATCTTTATTATTGGCTTCTTCGCTACTCCCACCACTCTTTGGCCTACTGTGCTCTTCTATTTTCCTTGTCTTTCCTTCTTCTTATACTCCATCTTCCTTCTTTTCTTACTTCCCCTATGCTACTACCACCACTCTTTGGCCTGCTGTACTCTTTGCATGTCCGTCCTTCCACCTTTACACCTTGTTCCTTTTTTTTCTCCTTGGCACCCTCTAAAATACTCCCACAATTCTGTCTCTCCTTCCTCTTTTACGCCTTCCCTCTTCTCTTTCCTTGGTTGCCTCGTTGCTACTCCCACCACTCTATGGATTACTGGTCTTCCTTTCCCCTCTATTCTTTTTTTCATTCTTTCTCCTTGTCTCTTCTTGTGCTTATCAAATCACTAGAGATTTCCAAAAGATAGAGACAGCACTCAAGGTGTCTTGAGATGAAACCAATCAAACTCCTTTATTCTTCATGAATACAGCAGACAGAGAGTACAGTGCACGAACAGACGTGTCCAGTAGACGCGTTTCACGATGTAAATCGCTTATTCATAACCACAATAAGCGATTTACATTGTGAAACGCGTCTACCCGACACGTCTGTTCGTGCACTGTCTGTCTGCTGTATTCATGAAGAATAAAGGAGTTTGATTGGTTTCATCTCAAGACACCTTGAGTGCGGTCTCTATCTTTTGGAAATCTCTATGCTTGGACGGCGGATCCGACCTGCACCAGGCTTTGAACTTGCACCTGAGCGGCTCCTCTCCTTTGTTTGCCTCTTATCAAATCTCTCCTTGGCCTACTGTGCTCTCCGCATTTCTTTATTTCTTCCTGTACTTCTTGTTCCTTTTTTTTCTCATTGGCTTCCTCTCCACTGTTCCCACCACTCTATGGCTTACTGGGCTCTTCACATATCTTTTCTTCCTCCTCTACTCCTAGTTCCTTCTGTCTCCTTGTCTCTTCTACTTATTCTTGAAACACTCCTTGGCCTACTGTGCTCTCCGCATGTCTTTCCATTTTCCTGTACTCCTGTTCCTTCTTTATCATTGGCTGCTTCTCTGCTACTCCCACCACTCTGTGACCTACTGTGCTCTCTCCCTGTCTTTCCTTCCTCCTCTACTCCTTGTTTCTTTTCTTGTTCCTCCTATGCTACTCCCATTAATTTTTGGCCTGCCATGCTCTCTGCATGTCCTTCCTTCTGTCTCTATTCCTTGTTCCTGCTTTCTCCTTGGCTCCCTCTACACTACTTCCACAATTTCCTTTCCTTCCTCCTCATGGCTTCTTTCTTCTGTTTCCTTTGCTGCCTCTATGCTACTCCCACCACTCTATGAATTCCCGTATTCTTCACATGTCTTCCCCCCCCCCCCCCCCCCCACGTTCTTTTTTTTTTTTTTTCCCCTCTCCTGCTCTCCCTGTAAACTACTCCCACCACTCTGACCTACTGTGCTCTTGCACGTCTTTCCTTTTTCCTCTACTCCATGTTCCTCCTGTCTCGTCTCTTATTTTGCTTATCAAACCACTCCTTGCTCTTCTGTGCTTCCCGCATGTCTTTCCTACTCTTTGTACAGTACCTTCTTTCTCATTGCTTCCCTTTCCACTACTCCCACCACTCTATGGCCTATTGTGCTCTTCATATTTTTTTCCTTCCTCCTCCACCCCTTTGTTCCTTCTTTTTTCCTTTGTTCCCCCTCTGTTACTGTGGCCTACTGTGTTCTGTGCCTATCTTTCTATTCTGCTGTACTCCTTGTTCCTTCTTTCTCCTTGGCTCCCTCTCCACTACTCCCGCAACCTTGTCTTTCCTTCCTCTACCCCATGGGTGTCCAACCTTTTTGGCTTCTCTGGGCCACATTGAGTGTAGAGACGTTTTCTCGGGCCGCATATAAAATATATACTATAGTTAAGGTATACAAGTAATAAAACGCCGCCATGCCCTTTCCGCGACGCTGCGCCCCCCACTCGCACTAGTTTAACTAGAGGATGATCAAATTAAATGGAATCAGTATACAGAGGTTTACTTCTTCTGAGATATATTAAAGGAACACTCTAACCACCATGACCACTTCAGTGATTTGAAGTGGTGATGGTGGTAGGAGTCAGAAACACTGCACATGCTGGGATATTTACAGTTATGTGCTGGGGTTAGTTGCACCCCTAGCACATATGACAGCCAGAAAATGTCACATCCTTTTTAATACATGTATGAACAAGGACATGACATTATGACAAAACACAACTAGTTATTAAAAAACATATTGCAACAATTTACACACGCTAATGCACACACCTTTTCTACTTATTTTGCAGACTGCTGGTGGTTTCTGCTGGTGGGTACTACTGGTTATGCGGGTACTGCTGGAGGAAGCAGCGGCTGCAGTAGAGAGCAGAGACACTGCTTCCTGTATGGCTCCTGTCACAGGCGTAGTGCATTTCATATCACTCCGCCTGTGACAGAGCTGGCACTATACAGAAAGCAGCGGCTCTGTCACTGACTGCAGACATCCTAAGTTTCCCGCAGGAGCCGAAAATCGCACGGCACTTGCAGCCTAGTGCATGCCCATCCAATGCAGCCTGATCAGTGCCCATCCAATGCAGCCTTACCAGTGCGTGTCCATCCAATGCAGTCTTCAATGAAGAGAGAGGAGAGCCGCTGGATTACACAGAGCGGGGATCTCCCGCTTTCCCGGCGACTGCTGTCATAAGAAGTCCTGCCTCCTGGACCACTCCTATGATAGACGTCACCAATGTGCTATCATAGGAGCTGGTCCAGGAGGCGGGGTTTGGTATGACATCGGCCGCCGGGTAAGCAGGAGAACTCGCTCTGTTTGTGATCCGGCGGCACTTGCCCCCCCTCCTCCCCTCCAAGGCAGCCTCTGCCTGCAGTTAGTTTGAAGCCACTGTGGCCGTGCCCCCGACTCTACTTCCTCCTTCCCCAGCAAAAAAAATAAAAAATTGGCAGGGGGCAGTGGGCCGCATTGCCTGCTCTACGCCTTCTTTTTCCCTCTCCATAACTGTCACTACACTTTGGCCTCCTGTGTTCTGTACATTACTTTCCTTTCTGCTGTACTCCTTGTTCCTTTTTGGCTCCCTCTCCACTACTCCCACAACTTTTGTCTTTCCTTCCTCCTCTATGCCGCCTTCCTTCTTTTTCCTTCGCTGCTTCTCTGATACTTTCACCACTCTATGACATACTGCTCTTTCCGCATGTCTTTCCTTCCTCCTTTACTCGTTTTTCCTTCTGCCTCCTTGGCTATCTTTTTACTCATGGAACCACTCCTTGGCCTACTCTACTCTTCACATTTCTTTCCTTCTTTTTTCCCCTGGATCCATGGCTGCCTCTCTGATACTCCCACCACTCTATGACCTACTGATCTCCCCAAATGTCTTTCCTTCCTTTACTCCTTGCTCCTTATCCCTCGTATTTCACATGTCTTTCTTTCCTTGCTTCTCTATTCCTTCTTCCTTTCTCTCCTTGGCTATCTCTTCCACACTCCCATCACTCCATGGCCTACTGTGCGCTCCACATTTCTTTTCCTTCGGCTCTTCTGTTTGATCATACTTTTTCTTTATCCATTCTATTGCAGATCTATTTCTGTGTTTTTTGTTTTTGTTTTTTTGTTTTTTTTTTTTTTTGCTTTTCTTGTAAAATAAAGGGACCTCAGAATCATTGTGTCTAGGTGTTTCCTTAACTTTAGACAGATATTCATAGTGTACCTTACATACTGTACATACCCTTCGATGGTCACTCGTTTTCCTTAATGAGATGATATTTAAAATAGTGGTATTTAAAGTTAGGTGAAAAAAGGGTAAAAAAAAGAAAATAACAATGCATCCACCACATTTAAGGATGGGTAAGCTGCAATGTATTTGTTTTTTTGTTTTTGGATATATTACCACTTTAAAAGATTGTGCCGATATATGCTAAGATTTATTTCTACTAATGTTACATTCTGGCCACTTTCTGTACATTTATGTGATTCAGCATGCTATATTAGATCAGGACAATGATATCCTTTTTCATGCTGTACAGGATTACCCGTGCTACTTAAACCAAAAATTAAATCCGTTGGCATAGGACTTGGATGTTTACACAGCTTCAATAATGCAATTGTAAGCCATATAGTAGGATGCAGTGGGTGGATGTACTAAAGGCAAATAGGCTGTGCAGTTTGCAAGTGCAGTTTCACCCCTTTTCCTTAGTAAATGTAAATGTGGTAAAGCTTCACTTGGTAAAGAATACCCAATCAAGTGCAAGGACATTTAAAAAAAAAAAAAAAAAATAATTTATTTCACATGATTGGATGATAGAAATCAACAGAGCCCCACCACATTTACTTTACTAGCTCTGGGAAAATTAGTGCAACTGCACTTGCAAAGTGTGAAGTCTATTTGCCTTTAGTAAATCCACCCAGTGTCCCAATAAGGCCCCTTTCACACTAGTGCGACTTGTCCCGCGATTTTGGACGGCAAAATCGCATGACAAGTCGTTTTCCATTATTTTCAATGAGCCCCATTCATATCAGTGCGTTCCATGTTTAGAGGGTGAAAAGTGAGAATTACTACATTCAAAATGATTTGGTTAATCCGCTCACCTTCCTTGCCCACTGCTGCCTCCCAAGTATGACCCCGGATGTGACATATCAGCGCGATACTAGCAGCTCATTGGCTTGTTTCCTGGCCAGAATGTGAATATAAATGAGACCTCTTGCTGGTAACAAGCGGAGGAAGGCAAATTCTACGCTGCACATGCTTACCAGGACATATCTGCTTGAAGATATCTACTGCAGGCTGGGCACCAGGAGAGTTTCTTTAGTTCTCTTAGCCTCTCTAAATCACATTTGCATTGGGATTTCCCTAGAGGTACGCTGAAGACTTTAATTTCTAGATTTTGCAAACCGAAGTGTACATAATTAATATACAGTATCTCACAAAAGTGAGTACACCCCTCACATTTTTGTAAATATTTTATTATATCTTTTCATGTGACAACACTGAAGAAATGACACTTTGCTACAATGTAAAGTAGTGAGTGTACAGCTTGTATAACAGTGTAAATGTGCTGTCCCCTCAAAATAATTTGACACCCAGCCATTAATGTCTAAACCCCTGGCAACAAAAGTGAGCACACCCCTTAGTGTAAATGTCCAAACTGTCAAAATCTTTGTGGCCACCATTATTTTCCAGCACTTCCTTAACCCTCTTGGGCATGGAGTTCACCAGAGCTTCACAGGTTGCTACTGGAGTCCTCTTCCACTCCTCTATGATGACATCACAGAGCTGGCGGATGTTGGAGACCTTGCGCTCCTCCACCTTCCATTTGAGGATGCTCCACAGATGCTCAATAGGGTTTAGGTCTGGAGACATGCTTGGCCAGTCCATCATCTTTACCCTCAGCTTCTTTAGCAAGGCAGTGGTCATCTTGGAGGTGTGTTTGGGGTCGTTATCATATTGGAATACTGCCCTGCGGCCCAGTCTCTGAAGGGAGGGGATGATGCTCTGCTTCAGTATGTCACAGTACATGTTGGCATTCATGGTTCCCTCAATGAACTGTAGCTCCCCAGTGCCAGCAGCACTCATGCAGCCCCAGACCATGACACTCCCATCACCATGCTTGACTGTAGGCAAAGACACTCTTGTCTTTGTACTCCTCACCTGGTTGTCGCCACACACCATCATCTGAACAAGTTCATCTTGGTCTCATCAGACCACAGGACATGGTTCCAGTAATCCATGTCCTTAGTCTGCTTGTCTTCAGCAAACTGTTTGCAGGGTTTCTTGTGCATCATCTTTAGAAGAGGCTTCCTTCTGGGACAACAGCCATGCAGACCAATTTGATGCAGGGTGCGGCGTATGGTCTGAGCACTGACAGGCTGACCCCCCCCCCCCCACCCCTTCAACCTCTGCAGCAATGCTGGCAGCACTCGTATGTCTATTTCCCAAAGACAACCTCTGGATATGACGCTGAGCACGTGCATGCAATCACCCTGCAGAAGGAAAGAGAGCAGCAGTGAGCGGTCTTTATTACAGGAAGTCTCACACTGAATTACTGCACAGATCTGGAAGAAATACACAAAGCACACTGAGATACAAGGCAGAATACACATGGCTCTTGTCATTAGACAATATTTGCTGATCGGAGTTCAGCTTTAATTGGGGTTGGCTTTAGTCCTGTCTGTCACTTCTGTTTTCTAACCTATTGTGACTTTCAGAAAAATAGAATTGAGCTTTTTTTATCTGCCAGTTAGCAATACAAATGTTTTATGTGTTTGTAGAGAGCAAATCGCTGCTGCATGAAGGAGACATCGCTGTGGATCTCGGACGCAACGCGTTAAAGTGTGATGACAACTCCTATAGATGGAGCTAAAACAGCACTGGATTAGTGAACCCCACACCCTCTCCTCCACCTTCAGTGAGTATTCTGACTCCTCCCATGATGAAACATGAATCTACAGTACTGGGGCCCCAGGGGCCGTTTCCCAGCAGGACACTATAAGAATGAAGGCTTTGTCTACTCTCTTTGCCTGTGTGCGGCTCCTGTAGAAGACAGTAGGTCAGGCGTCTAGAATAGAAGGGGCAACACCTGGATGAAACGTCTATTTTCATTAATAGCCTTTTTTTTTTTTTTTTTGTAAGTTGCTATGGTTATTGTACGATAACTGTGCAGGAAAGGGTTTGGCTTCTACCAAGGATGGTCACAAGACTCTCTGCAGCTCAAAACGTACACCAGTCATCCTCTCTCTCTTCAGGGTTCAGTTTAGCCAGTTGTACTGCTTAGTTCAGTGGCAGCATAGCTTAGCAATAGTATACTGTCTTCCATAGTGCATAGTTGATGTAATTATTACAATAATAAAGTATGTGTATAGCGCCATCATCTGCCATGCCAAACTACACAGTGATAGATGTTACAAGGGAGGGTGGGGGTGTAATACAAGAGAAGGGCCCTCGGATTCCTCCTGTATTGAATTGTATTGCAAACGTACTGTCTGCCCTCATGTTGTAAAGCACCGCTCAGGGCCCTCCTAACCCTCTTGTATTAAATTGTAATGTTGCTGTATTGTCTCCCTTTATATTGTAAAGCACTTTGTAAACTGTTGATGCTATATAAATCCTGTATAATAATAATAATACAGAAAATGTTACATAGACTAGAACAAAGAGCTGTTTAGAAAAAAAAAAAAAGCAATAACAAGTGGAAAATAGCTGACAAAAAGGGGGGTATACTGAATGAAGGTGGTCACAAGACTCTCTGAAGCTCAAACGACATTATTATTATAATACAGAATTTATATAGTGCCAACTATAGTGCAAATTCAATACAAGAGGGTTAGGAGGGCTCTGCTCCTGGGAGCTTACAATCTAATAGACATGCACTCCTCTTTTCCTTCTCTTCAGGGTCTTGTACTCTGCAGTTCAGCCAGTTGTACTGCTTAGTTCAGTGGCAGCTTTGGCTTAGCAATAACACACTGTCTCCCCTAGTGCATAGTTGATTTATTTTTCATAATAATAATGTATGTGTATGGCGCCATCATCTGCCATGCCAAATTACAGTGATAGATATTACAAGGAAGAGTGGACAAGTATAATACAATACAGAAAATATTCCATAGACTCGTACCTAGAGCGGTTTTGCAAAATAAAGCAATAACAAGTGCAACATAACTGCGACAAAGGGTGGTATACAGAGCAGCATGCTGTATTTTCAGTTCATACTTTGGTTTATTCTTGCATTGTTTACAGTCCAATACAATTTTTTTTACGCTACTTTCAAATTTTTAAATGCGTGTCATTCTCTCTTTTTGATATTGCATTGATTAAATAGATAATTGTTGATCAGCCACTAGAGGGAGCAAACGCTCCATCTTGCATTCACCCACTTCAGCTTTCCTCCCATTACCGCTGGGATGAGATGAATATGGCTGAATCCGTGTATATAAAGCGGGTGTGGGAAAACGCAATGCCAGTATTATTTCACAAGATGCCCCTAATAAAGATGTCTTCTGGTTCCACAGGTCCCTCCAATATAGCAGTATTCCTCAGCGCCATGCAAGAATTTGCGACTCTCACCTGCGTTCGCTTCATCCTACGCACCACGGAATCAGACTATATACTATGGATGGCGGCGGGTATGTGAAAAATTCTTCTCCAGCCCCTCTTTCCTTTCTTTTTTTTCAGATTTGATGTGAATGTGGAGCCAGTACTCGTTTTTTATGCAGCTGCCAAAAAAATGTAAATGCACCTTTCTTGCAACCATCACAGCCGTATTTAGTTGAGATGTCCTGGAATTGGCATTGCTCTGCTCTTCCAGTTGTATCGCTGTTCTCTTCAAAGTCTTACCAGAGCTTGAGGACAAGTTGCAGACAGCCTCTGGCACAGAAAATGGCCTTTTTCATAGTGACCTTTAGGCTTATTGCACCAAGAGTTTAATTTCTGGCGAGATCCTTCTCTAAGGGCTCATTCACATGTGTGGCTTTTGTTAGGCATTTGACAGGTGGTGATGCCTGCTGCCTGTGTTATCACTCAAAATGCCACCCCACCATGCCACAACCATATGCACTGCATGCGGTTGCAGGGCAGTTGGGGCATGGCCCTCTTGAATAAGTTCGGCGCCGATACCACCTTTTGAATGCGACACGACTTTTAACTGCTTACCTTACCTGGGCAGATTTAAAAAATTATCACATACATGTTAAAATCTGCATTTTTTTTTAAGAAAATGACTTGGAACCCCAAAGCATTTTCTGAAAGCGGATGCCCTGGAGAATAAAATGGTAGTTGTTGCAATTTTTTTATTATGGTTACTAGGGATGCGCCGATACTGATATCACTGCCTATACCAAGCATTTCAGCAAGTATCGGTACTCCCCTAGATGCTCAAAAAGCTCAGGTCCATAAAGACATGGATGAGAGAATTTGGGATGGAGGAACTTGACTGGTCTGCACAGTCCTGACCTCAACCCCATAGAACACCGTTGGGATGAATTAGAGCAGAGACTGTGAGCCAGGCCTTCTCTCCAACATCAGTGCCTGACCTCACAAATGCACTTCAGGAAGAATAGTCAAACATTCCCATAGACACACTCCTAAACCTTGTGGACAGCCTTCCCAGAAGAGTTGAAGCTGTGGGCTAACTCAATACTGAACCCTACGGACTAAGACTGGGATGCCATTGAAGTTCATGTGTGTGTAAAGGCAGGCGTCCCAATACTTTTGATAATATAGTGTATACTGTATAGATTATTTTGCATGTGGCCAGATATGTACTGTGAGTGCTAGTATTTTCTAAATTGCCCACTAGATGGCGATTTAATCCCTATTTACACACACACAGGAGCAGTGGGAGAAATCGCATACGATTCTTTGCAGTATGATTTGCACCAATTTTTTTTATTGATGCAAATCGCACAGCAAAGTATTGGTACTTGGTATCGGCGAGTACTTGACCGAAAGTATCAGTACTCGTACTCACCAATAAAAAAGCGGTATCGGTCCAACCCTAATAGTTACCACTGTTGCAAATTTTATTAAATTTTTATGAAAAAGATGCACTTCAATGCATTTTAGTGTACTCAAACACAACATAATATCCACTTTTTCGTAAAATATAAAATTTGATGTTGCGCCAAGTAAATATATCCCAAACACGGCAAGATTTAAAATTTCACATTGCTTGTGAATTGGCGCCAAACTACGGCACTTAAAATTGTCCATAAGTGATGATTTAAAATGATTCTAAAGTGTTTTTTTTTTTTTTAAATAATAAACATGGAATACTTACCTGCTCTGTGTAATGGTTTTGCACAGAGCAGCCCCTCTTCTTGTTGGGTCCCCTGCTGGCGGTCCTGGCTCCTCCTTCCTCTTACTATGGAGGCGCTTGAGCATGCTCGCTACCGAGTCGCACTCTTGTGAAAGGACATTGCAAAGTGCCAAGTGGCCCCCCGCGCTCTCCTTTTTGGCTCAAAAGCAAGAGCCAATGGTTCCCGCTGCTGTGTGAACCAATGAGGGGGGAGAGACACGGTAGAGCTATTGCTCTTGTGCACATCGCTGGATCAAGAACGGGCTCAGGTAAATATAAGGGGGGCTGAGGGGGAGCTGCACTCCCAGTATATACTCCCTGCGTAGGTAAAAAATTTTTTTTCTGTCTCCCATTGCGGAGATTTTCCTTCACTTCCTGTCTGATAGCCAAACAGGAAGTGAGAGGAAATCCCTGTAAATTAAGAGAATTCTTTGGAGACCCCCAGGTCACTCAAACTAGTGTCCCTATTTGAAGATTTCCCCTCTATTACTTTTCTGAGGACAACCAAAATTTGGGATTTTATTTCACTTTCAATGATAATGGTAAACAGGACAAATAGAGACAGTGAATCTTCCAAACCGGGGCAAAGACAGCAATATAAACGGACAGATGTTCTAATCCTTCTCCACGCTATCCAAAACTAAAAAACAAAATAGTTTTGCCTTTAGTTATACTTTAAGGATAAAAAAAAAACCTTCAAAGAACCACTTTTAAAAGCCTTTACAGGTTATTTTCTTATTTTTTCTTTATTTTATATAAATTTGTTTTACACATTTTTATTTATTTTTCATTTAACTTTATTGCTATTACCAGGGGTGAACAAGCACCCTGCGATAGCTTTGGGCAGTCAGTTACTTTTTATGGAGACATCAGGGGCCTATTAGACCCCTGATGTCTCCGCTGCCTTTTTAAGCATCTGATTGGGCACAGATTGTGTTTGATCAGCTGCTGCCAGACCAAGGCAGTTTTGAAACCGGAAGTGACAAAATCTGTTGCTTCCCGCTTCATTGTCACAGAGGAAATGGGGGATCGTGGCTGCAGCAGCCTTGATATACACTGTTCAATACACTTTAATGTGATTGGTTACTGAATGCAGCACTTGGCACATCACCCTTTGTGATGCCATAATAAAATGGCTATCTTTCGTTCCCCACAGATGTTGCTCCTATGTTGGTAAGCAAGGAGGAAGTCGAGCAGCTGTATGGTACACGGCTCTATCCAGCACGAGCTGAACCACGCTCTGGGATTCTTCCATGAGCAGAGTAGAAGCAACCGCGATGACTACATCAATATCATATACAGCAACATCATACCAGGTATCCGACTGGGTGATAGCATTACACTAAGGGGTGTATCGTTACAGTTTTATAGCTGTTCATCCATAGAAACTGCATGTAAATTCATTCTGTGAAAATGAGTTAAATTAAATGTTCTCAGGCTGTAGCTGTAGGATGTATTCTCAGCAAATCAATTGTGTGAATGGGCAAAATACTACATTGTAGCCACAAGATGGCGCTGAGTAACAAGTAAGAAGTAAATATGATCATCAGTGCCACCCAGTGGCCATAATGCAGTATTCTCCTCATTTAGAGAATATAGCCTCAGAACATTAAATGTTGCATAAAAGGATTAACACGCAGTTTTGATGGAGAATAAACGATGCAATTTTTTTTTTTATAAATTGGAGTATATTATATAAATGTAATTAGGGCCGGTTCACATCTGATTCGCACAGGGAACGCAGACTCAGTGCAGTACGATTTTCAGCCCTTTCATTTGAATGGGCTGATATCACACTCAATCACTCTACTTTTCAAAAATGCACTGCACCAAATGGCATGGTAGTGAGTGGTCTGCTGCAGCAAACGTAATTTGTGTTTGGGGTTTCATTAGGAATATATTGGCACCCACAGCGGTGTGGGAAACGCGTGTGGAACGTGGATTACCCGCACTGCGTTCAGGTGTGAACAAGCCCTTAGAACATATTTTAGATCATAAAATACACATTCTCCTTTTCATACATCTAGTGTGTGAAAAGTAATGTTTTTGGCTACTATGAACAGCATAAGTTGTACTTTTTAGGTCACTTTCATAAATGAGGGTCATTTTAAGAGGATCTTCTGTACATTTTTATAAAATGAGGTCAAATACTGTAGCTGCTGACGTTTAATATAGAGATACCTGTCCAGGGATCCAGCCCTGTCCTCACCTGGGCCCGCTCTTCACCAGTCTGTAAGTCCCCGACACCGCCATGTTTACTGTGGGAAACCAGCTGTGACTTCCTGCAGCATCCAAGCTAGGTGTTTAGAGGCAGAAAAAAACAAAAAAAACTTCACTTGTACGTTCAGAAGAGGTACATTTGGGCATAAAAAACAGCAAATGCACATTAACGATAGATGCACATGTGCATTAATGCATGCGCATTCAGAAGAGGAGTGTTTCAGCAGAAAAATGCCTAACGCTCCCAAACACGCCTAAGCACTAGGTGCGTTCATTCATTTATTAATATTCGGGCCAATTGAACAAATGAACATCCAAACGCCGGATGCACTTAAAGGCTTCTAATCACATTTACCAATTATGGCTTTAGGTGCGTTTTTTTTACGCTGCTTTGCTCTTGCCAGGAGAAAAAGATTTCAAAAGAGCTGGACAGACGCCCTGTGTGCATGCGGCCTCAATGTTTTTGGTGGAGTGTGGAAGGTTTGGAATGTCATTTGGGTTTTTATAGCTATGTTAGCCTAAGTTTGGGGAGATTTCCCTTCTCCTCCTGTCTCAGTGACTACGCAGGAAATGGTAGAAATTAGTGATCGACCGATATCGTTGTTTTTTTAACCGCAAATACCGGTATTTTGGTCATCGGGTGCCGCTATCTGCTGATATTTTCGGACATTTTTTTTTTTTATGTCTACAGGTACTGTGGTGGAGGGATCTGGGGGTCTAAATGACCCCAAACCCCTCCTCTGCACTTAAGCATTCAAAATGCCAAGTTTGGCTGTTTTGAATGCTGTACGTTTTTTGAATTCGGCCCCCGCCAGTACCCGAAAGTGATGTCATGACATCACTTCCGGGTACTGGCGGTGCCGAATTCAAAGAAATGGAGACTCGGGTCAGAGAGTGGCGGTGAAGGTAGGATTCCCGGGTCTCCCGGTGGGACGGGAGACCCGGGCGAGCCGCGGAAGGCGGCGGGAGGGGGACGTCCCTTCCCGCTCCTTGGAAACGACAGCCGAGCAGCTTCTAGGCCGCATCGGTTGTCATTACAAGACAGCCAACCGCCGGCTATGGACACCGGTACCAGGGTGATGCCTCTAGTTGCAGGCATCGCTCCGGTACAAGCACTTTCCCTGAAATATCGGCAATATCTGTAAATAAAAAGCCGATTCCGATATATCAGAGAAAGTCCATATCGGCCCTCGATATATTGACTTTGCTGATAATCGGTCGATCTCTAGTAGAAATTTCCCCATTGGTACAAGGAAGAAAAATAAAATATCACTTAGCCAGTTTTCTTTTTAACTCTTTTGTTTAAAAGATGCTAGTTTGCTGTCTCTTTCCTTAACCACTTCTCACCCGCCCTATAGGGAATTGACAGCGGGAAGGTGGTTGCATTATCCTGACCGAACATCATATGACAGAGCGGCGATCGGTGCTGCCGTGTGTCACTCTGACTCACAGCATCTCCTATCTCCGGTAAAGAGCCTCCTTACGTAGGCTCTTTACCATGTGACCGGCTGTGTCCAATCACAGCTGGTCACATAGTACATAGGAAGTGCCATTGATCAGCTTTCCTCAGTTCGTGCCTGACAGGCACGAGTAGAGGAGAGCCGATCTGCGGCTCTCCTGACAGGGGGGGGTCCTGACCCTTGGGGGGGTGCCACTAGAACCACCAGGAATGCCCACCCTTGACCCCAGGGATGCCCACAATGGCCACCAGGGAGCCTGCCAGTGCCCTCCCCATCGGTGCTGCCCACCAGTGCCCTCCCCATCAGTGCTTTCCACCAGTGCCCATCGCCATCTATCAGTGCCACCCATCAGTGCCCACCCATCAGTGCCCACCAATGCTGCATATCAGTGCTACCCATCAGTGCCACATATCAGTGCCCATCAGTGCTGCCTATTAGTGCCACCCCATCAGTGCGGCCTTATCAGTGCCGGGAAAAAAAAGGCATCTATTTACAAAACTTTATACCATAAACAAAAAAAAAAAATTTTTTCAACCTTTTCGGTATTTTTTTTATTTGTTTAGCAAAAAAGAAAAAACCTTGCGGTGATCAAATACCACCAAAAGAAAGCTCTATTTGTGGGGAAAAAATGACATAAATTTGGTTTAGGTACAGTGTTGCACGACCGCGCAATTGTCATTCAAAATGCAACAGCGCTAAAAGCTATAAATTGGCCTGGGCGGGAAGGGGGAAAAGTGCCCGATATTGAAGTGGTTAAGAACTCATTCACCCTTGGCATTTAGTCATGGGTGGGGGGCATAGGCACGTCATCCAGCCTGGCTGCCAGCAGCCTGTCAAATATCAGACAGCTGCTGCCGGATGTTGCACCTAGCAATATGTAATTTTAGGGCAGTATGTGCCTAGGGATGAATGCCCAGAATACAAGCAGTCTGCGTTCTGGGCATTCGTCCCAAGGGTGCATACTACCCCAAACAGAAGTACCGCTGATCCCAGCCATATCCCAGCTGTCAGACTCTCATAGAGTTTGACAGGCTGCTGGCAGTCAGGCTGGGCAGTGTGCCTTTACCCTCTGCCCAATGCTAAATGCCCATTGTGCATGAGGCCTAATACTATTTGAATCACCGATCGGCGCTCGCCTGGGAGGAGCTAGGGGGCGATCGCGCGCCGCCAGAGGCACGCTCCCACCCCGCTCATCAGCGGGGAAGCCAGTGCGTGCGACAGGCGGCTCCGATGGCCGACGGCCACTCACAATCTCCCGCCGCTGACAGAGGACAGACGGCTGATGTAAACACAGCGGTCCATACTTCTCCCTGAAGTGATCACAGATGTCATGTGATCCTGCTATATAGGATCACATGTCTCTGTGATGACTTCACAAGCCACGCCCCCCCAACAGTTAGAATCACGTCCCTAGGGTCACATTTAACCCCTTAATCACCAATACTGTTAACCCCTTCCCTGCCAGTGTCATTATTACAGTAACAGTGCATATTTTTAGCACCGATTACTGTAGTAATGTCACTGGTACCCCCAAAAGTGTCAAAAATGTCAGTTAGGGGTCCGATCTGTCCGCCGCAATGTCACAGTCCCGCAAAAAAAACAAAAAAAAAAATCGCAGATTGCCGCCATTACTAGTAAAAAAAAAAAACAAAAAACCAATAAAAATGACATAAACCTTTCCCGTAGTTACTAAACGCAATAAATTTTGCGCAAACCAATCAAAATACTCTTATTGCGATTTTTCTTTTTTTTTTACCAAAAATATGTAGCAGAAAACAAATTGGCCTAAAACGTTAAAAAAATTTAGATTTTTACATTTTTTTTTTTTTTTAGAATTTCATATAAAAGAATGAGAAATATATCATTTTTTTTTTTTTTTTTTTTTCAAAATTGTTGCTTATTTTTTGTTTATAGCGCAAAAAATAAAAAAATTGCACAGGTGATCAAATACGACCAAAAGAAAGTTTTATTCTTAGACTTCTGCGATATCCATGTAGGTGGCACAGTTGGATCTATTAAACATTCACTGATCCCGATTCATCGAGTTCCAACAGGCAACTTAAAGTTTATTTAAACCGAAAAAACGTAATATATTGCAGATTACCAGTCCTCAGATGCATTTTGTTTTTTTAGGATCATTCCTTTATTTTCACCTGGTGATCCTGCCAGTAACACACTTCCAGTGGTGAACTCTCCCCACGCCCCCTACTGGCAGAACACAAGAGCGCTGCGGGGGGGATTCCCCCATCAACACAATCTGTGAGAATTGAGCAATTTTCTTTCCTTCCACCCATGTTCATATTGCATATTCTATGGGCTGCCGGAGTCATTATACATGGCCGGGATGGTGGGCTGTCAGTAGACACGGTCACTTTGCTCTAATTGTGCAATGTGACGGAGTCTATGTAAGCACAATTTAGCATTCCTTATGTGATCTGTCACCAAACTCTGGTTTAAAGAACAGTTCTATTCCAGTATGTATTCTTAACTCATAAACGTCCCTTCTATTGCTCTCAGCCTCCTCCAAAGGTCTTTTTTTTGCTGTCGTCATCCGACTTCCTGAGGGTGGGTACGTTCATTCTCCATGGTCTCACTGTATGTAGAAACGTAGCCACCTTCTCATTTTATAAGGTGTCATTAAACAGAAAATTTAATAAAAAGAAACCTTTTGGGCTCATTAACATAAGCTTAGGCCTCTGAAAAGCAATCCCCATTCAGATTGCTGTTCAGAGAGCATTTGACAACTGGCGAGGAGGCGTTGTATCATTGTATCGCCATCTAACTGCCTGCTTTAACCCTTTAAACTCCAAGAATGCTTGAATGGGTCACACTTGGCAGGTGCTATGCCCACCAAAAGCAGCAAGGGTATATTTCCTGCCACAGCCGCAAAGCATGTGTAAACATCCTTAAGAAAAAGTGTGATTCTTTAAAAGCCCCCTATAGGTCATTGGTTTAGTGTTATGAAGGAGGTCTGGTGCTAGAATTATTGCTTTCACTCCAGCGTGTGTGGTGATATACAACCTGTGTAGCGCAATCACCGTTTTAATGCTTAGGTGCCCGAACGCTTACGTTTTATGTTCGTGGGGATGGAGGGGCTCCAATTTTTTTTTTTTTTTGAGGGTCGGGGGGGGGGGGATCTCATATGCCTGGGTGTAACCGGTTTTAATTTTACTTTTTTTCATATGTGGTTTTTTTTGGTGACAGGCTCTCTTTAATGAGACATCCAGGGTAGTTTTTCTCCCCTGTGCTCTACTGAATGTAATGTAATGCAGATTGCATTCCATTCTTTGCCTGCCAAGCTGTCGGGGACACCGAGAGGTGGACTTCGGAAGGGACATCAAACACGTGGCTTGGTCAGCAACATGGAGGGAAGGACAGCGGACCCGCTATGTCGGTCCTTGGCCTGCAGATGGGCAAGCAGATCCCAGGATACATGGCAGGGTTTGCGGGGGGGATGTTGTTAAGACAAAAAGGGTAGGGAGTGGAGGGACAGAGAAATCCCCCCAGGAATGGTTGCAATGAGAGGCTCACTGGGATTACGGTGCACACAGAGTAACTTTATTAGTGAAGATGTACATACAAGAATAAAATTGATAATCAATCAGTAAAACAAGTGTGGGGATTCATCAGGGGAACTAATTGACTCTGTGGACCCCTATGGGTGTCAAGATCGTATAGACAGCAAATAGAACACGTGTAGGTCCCCGCCCATCCAATCCCAAAATAGCACTGTTTAGGACGAGCTTAGTGTGATAAGTCGGGGCAAGCCGACCTGTGAATCACTCTAAAAGCCCGAGCAACTGTGCTTATGGCCAAAAGGAAGACTCATAAGGAGCCCTATGGAGAAGGCGCCTGGGTATGCCCAAGAAAAGTGAGCAGTATTTTAAAGAGGTCATTTAAAGAGTGACTAAATGACATCAAGTGTAATCAATACATCACAGACAGAGGGCAAAATGCGGCAACTTAGTCTCATAACATGACATACAACAAGGGCAAAATTCCTATACTATGAGTTTCATTGTGTAGCCAGAAACCTCCAAGGAAAGCCGGGCCCCCATGGGGCAGTTCATGGCTACCGGTGCCGGAGGAATCGTGGCTGAACAGCCAAAGTGCTTAAACAGCAAATGGTGGTATATGGTGTAGTGTGTTGGAGGGATCCTGGCTTAAACAGCCGTACAGCTTGAACAGCAGTGGGAGGGGGGTGTGTTTCCAAAGTGGGATCCCCCGTATAGGGCAAAAAAGGGAACTATAAACTAGTTCCAAGTAATGGCTGATCGCCAAAGATCTATTCCTACTGACTGGCTATCCAGGGTATGGCAAAACTGGAACAATGGAGGAAAGCATGGAAGTCAATCTGTATCGGGGGGAGTCCCGATCCGACCATTGGCTGGGGTTGCTAGAGGTTCCGGGGATATGGTGTGGCGACCTTGCTCAATAAGGGATCCAAGTATGGATGTGTGTAAGGGTAAATATAGGTCTTACCAGGGATCACCCGTACTCATCCGTGGATTCAGGGATGTCCGTGCCGAACCCCGCACTCAGGTCAGTGTCAAGAAGAACATACGTTCAGTGATGAGTTGTCCAGTGGTCCGTTGGACTTGTTGTTGCCATAGACGTTAAAGTCTTCACCGTCAAAGGGGCTGTAGGGGCCAGCTCGATTCTGTATCCGTGCGGGATCCTGGAGCTGCTTCCGGGTCGCGGTGAAGAGTTAGCCGCCAGTCAGTATAGATCTCTGCAGGGACGAGGGGTGGGCGGGGCGTCAACGTGTGATGTCGACGCGTTTCGCGTGCTTACGCACGCTTCCTCAGGACTGGATGTTGTTAAGAACCTAGCAGCGAAAGGGTTAAATTGGGTATTAAAAAAAAAAAAAAAAAAAAAAGAGGCTGCATTACTTGCCGTAAATTTGAGTTGTCCCCTGCATCACCTCTTTGCCATTTGGTGTCCTCAGTCTTCCGGGTTAAATGATGCCGGGTGTCCCCTAAATTGGATGGATGAATAAAGGAACAATGTGAATGCAGGTGATCGGGGACCCTGCCCCCTGGATAGGTGTCATTATGGTGCTCTTCAGTTGCATTTTACTTATACAGAGAGTGGCTGGGCAGTTCTCAATGATACAGAAAGCAGCACTGAGGTGATGTCATTACTCTTTCTGCATCAATGAGGACTGCCCAGAGAAGAGGTGATGAGGACCCTGAAGAAACAGTCAGCTGTTTAGTATGTTTGCTGCAGGATTAACTCAATTAGTGAGTCGGCATTGCAGCCAATCTATAGAATTACAGAGACTCAATGGCAGCCTACAGAATGTTCTCATGACAAGTAGTATTAAAAGTCCTCATGAGGCGGCGGTTCATACCACTGACTGATCAAAGTTCAGTTTATGTTATCGGGAGCTTGTGGGGGGAGGTGAGGCATTAGTAGAACATGGGTTTGTGTTGGCGCTGACAAAGGTACCGCATTCATATTTAGTCCCGGTTCACACTTAGGCAACTTGTCAGGCAACTTAGCCGCCTGACAAGTCGCACTCCATTCAGTGCAATGGAACCGTTCCAATCGGAGAGACTCAAGTCGCTCCGACTTAGAAAAAGGTTCCTGCACTACTTTGGGGGCGACTTCGGTGTGGCTTGCATTGACTTCTATTAGAGAAGTTGCTTTTCAAGCCACGCTGAAGTCGCGCTGCATGGGGCGGCTTCAGAGTCGGGCAACTTTGAAGCCGCCCCAGTGTGAACCGAGCCTAAGTCGGCACATCTTGAAGGAAATGGTTAATTGGCCCTGAGTGCCGGTTCACACTTGTGCGGCTGCGGAGATCGCATGCAATTCGGAGCGCACTGCTCCTTCATTACATGCGATCTCATGTGCGGTGCGAATTTCAGCCATACACTTTGTATGGCTGAATTCGAAATGCATCCGCACCAAAGACGCACAGGAGACATTTTTTGAGCCGCATCAAAATCGGATCGCACAGTGGTTCACACTTGTGCGATCTGATTATGTGCGTACTTGCAGATCGCACTGCGATATGCAAACTGGGGGTGTTAGCTTTTAATTGACACCCCTGCGTATCGCATATGGCAGTGTGAACTGCCAGATGTGTGGATGCGATGCGGGAACACGCTGCATATTCGCAGCCTTCCCGCATCGCACAAGTGTGAACCGAGCCTGATTATCAGGGAGAACTTGGTGGGTGTTGGAAATGCATGTACAGGGCTGCATGTAATTCACCTTTCCATATACATATATATCTATATATGTGTGTGTTTTATTTGTAGCTGGATTCTGTTGGGTTAAATCAGTGATTGTAGTCTGATATCTCGCAGGCGCCTTCCTTTCCTCCAATACTTTCTGATTAATGTAAACTAAAAATTCAAATACTTGGCAGGTCTGGGAATTAATGTACTTTGCCCCACCACAGACCATGAGAGACTGTATTATATTACTGGCATCTATCCAGTGCGAAGTAGAATTCTGTGTTTCGCTTCACTTTAAATTGGTTGTTTAGACCAGTCTCCTAACTGTGGCCTGGGGGCCGGATGTGGCCCTTTGTTTGCCTTTATCCGACCCTTGGGGCACTATTCCTCCCATGGACATTAACAATAGGACATAATTCATTCCATGGGCACCAGCGATGGGGGCACTATTGCTCCCACAGGCACCAGCGATTGGACATTTTGGACTTCTGCTGGCTACAGTCAGGCCCCTCTAATGTCTGAAGGATAATAAACTGGCCTTTGTTTAGAAAGTTTGGAGACCCCTGGCTTAGACCAAGCAAACTATTTCTCTTATTAAACAATGTGTGTGCTGTAATGCACTTTAGTGGCATTAGCTACTTTCAGTATACAGCGGCTGCCATACTGGAAACTTCCTAGGATGAAATGGTGGGGGCTAAATACCATTCAGAACAAGCTTTGTGTTTTAATAAATAAATACAAGACTTCCTCTGACTGAAGTGGAGAGGTGGGTGGATGACCTCAGGATTTCCACCTCTTCCAGTCAGAGCAAGCCTTGTGTTCCTTCATAAAATGACAAGGCTTCTCCTGAATGGCGGAGAAGCACTCAGTATGACTCCTTTATGTATGGCAGCAGCTGAGAAGTCGTCCATCCTGCTGCTGGAACACAGTGCTGCATACTGTATGTAGGGAATACTACTACACTGCATTTCAGTGTACGCAGCAGGATTGTTTTACTAATGGAAAAGGTTTCTCCGGCCGATTTGTCGAAGACCAGAGCTTCCATGGCTGTCAGCACTTGATAAGAGAACTGGTGTTCTACTATCAAGTATTACACCCTCACATTCCATAGTCCCGATAGACCCCATATTTGTTTAGAGAAGTGTTTATTTTTTTTTATTCTGAACCGAGCAAATCCCGCGACATGCCTGTGCAATGACTACTGTAGACCCGTAAACTCACCAGTTTGCTGACGTGTTTGTTTGTACAAAGGCCTATATATGAAATATACCGTATAGAGAGAGATAACAGAGAATGATCCTGTTTTTCTAACAGCCACAAGATTTGTAGTGCCCTAACTTTTTTTTTTTTTTTGCTAAATGAACGGGGTTTGGGCATTTCCATCACATTTTCACAAAATATTATGTGGAAGGCAATTTTTTATTTAGCTTTTTGTTTCTCTTGTTTGGGAGAGCATAAGGAAGGGCTAAAGCCGCTAGACCCTCTATCAGGTTGGATTCTTTAGTGAAAGATAGAAAAAAACACTGCAAGAAAAATCTTTACAGAAAAAGATATTCCAAAATACCAGGGTTTCTCAGATGATCTCTCATGATCTACCTGTCAGTAGCAGACAGCTGCTCGGTAGTTTGCATCCCCGCTGCTGACATTTGCAGAGCTATGCAGGGAAGCAGCTGTGATAGTGCTGGCTGTGGTGCGCTGTTCCCCACTAACCCCTCCTATCCATCCCAGGTGCTGGTATGTGATATCACTTGGGATGGACAGGAGGGGGCGGGGAGGAACAGCGCGCCACAAGAGATCTAAATAGACGCTTCACTGTGCTGCTCTGCATATGATGTAAACTGATAATTGTAGACTTGAATAGCCACTGCAACACTTTACTACATGCTGCAGTGGTAAAGAAAAAACAAACATTTTGGCTTCTGCAGTGGTAAAAACATCCGTGCATTGCAATATGTTGAAAACCGCATGTCAGCGCACTCCAACTTAAAATCAATCAGCGCATTCAAAGCGTAATGCACTTGGTGTGAATCAGCTTAATTCTTGATTTGACGGTTTACCATTCTGTAGCCTCCACACTGTTTGATATCAGCCAGGTAAGAGACAGGGGGGCTTACTGACACTGGGCTGGAGGTTTGGTGGAGAATACAAGTGAACTCCAGCACACACAGCTATCCTGAGAGTAAGATTGTATATTCTTGATATCCTAAGAGTGGAGATTATTTTTATTCTAATGCTTATTGTTGGCAGGTTTTCTTTTAGCAATCCATAGACTTAAAATAGAAATTGATCAGTCTGGCTGTCCTGAGATGGATTGGGCAACTATCAGACAAATCTAGCATGCATGGTTTTTTTATACCCACACAGAAGACCAACAATTATATAAGTAGACTGAGGAGTAAAAAGGTGCACAGTGTGTCTATAACATTAGCCTGGTCATTGGACATAGTTACGGTATAGCGGTCATGTGACTTGGTTTATGTGGCTACCTTGCAGGTCCGGGACTTTTACACCAAAGTTCTGAGTGAAGAAGAGCGCAAGAGGCTCTGTGAGAACATTGCCAGTCATTTGAAGGGTGCCCAACTCTTCAGCCAGAAAAGAGCTGTGAGTATCGTCTGCAATAGAGTGTATTAAAGAGCACCTGTCATGCATAGTTGTAATAGATATTTTGCACTTGTGAAGATCCTACAACTTAAACGTCCAAGTTCACCTTTAGGGGAAAAAAAATAATAAAGGCACATACTTTTGCAGAAAAAAAAGTGCATTTTATATATATATATTTTTTTTCCCCCTACAATCATGGGTGCATGGTTGGGCTCTTGCAGACTCTCCCTTTGTTTCTGCCTGTAACTGTCTACAAGCTTTCAATAAGGCCATTGGTGCTGCTCCAGGCTGAGGTATAGGGCCCCGCTGGTACTCAGGATAGTAGGGATGTCAGCATTAGGAAAACTCATCCAGTGGGTAATAGACATTGAAGCATGAGACTCATCATAGCCAATCCTAGTGTGGATGTGTGCATCCCCCGAGGAGCAGCATTGATTGGGGCTTTCATATCCATATGGTCTTTAAAGCAATTATTAAAACTTGTTTGTTAGATTTTTTTTTTTTTTTTTTTTTTTTTTAAAACTTACCTGCTCTATGCAATGGTTTTGCACAGAGCAGCACGGATCCTCCTTTTCTCTGGTCCCACACCGGTGCTCCTCCCTCCTGACGGGTGTACGGAGCCGCAACTCGGGTGCACCCAAACAGGTATGCTCCCGAGATGTGGCTCTGTGTCCATTCACACACACACAGCCGTGGCCCAGTCCCACCCCCTCAATCTCCTTTAAGGTAGAAAGCTGCAGGAAGAGTGAATGGATTATGGCAACGCTGATCAGTAGATTGAGAACTACAAGCTATTTGCTTATTTATTCACAGATCTCTACAGATCCTAAATGCAGATGTAACATGTTCCAATGGTCAACTTTTTAAGTTCCTTTGCTTGTATGAATTAAAGCAGACCAATACTCAGGCTCGGTTCACACTGGTGTGATGTGGAAACCCTGCGAATCCACTGCGAGTTACCGCATTGCAGGCAGTTTGCACTGCAATATGCGAATCGCTGGGAGAATAAGTACAAAGGTAATGACACCCCCAGATCAGTTTGCATATCGCAGTGCAAACTGTCAATTCAGACAGGAATCGGATTGTATGGGTGTGACCAACCATGCCCATCATTTTTCTTGTGTTGACCAAAAAAGGGTCCTGCACGAGTTTGGTCTGAATGTGACGTGAATTCAGGCCATACAGTCTGTATGGTTGAATTTGCATCGCATGTGACTTGCAGAGCAGTTCGAATCACATGCGATGTCTGGCATTGCTACGTGTGAACCGGCCCTCAAATGTTGTTTAACGAGCTTTGCTGCGATGGATAAAAATCTGTAGACATTGAGCCTGGTACCAGACACTGATTAAAGGGGGGGGGGGGGGGGGGTTAATTTTAATTTGCAGGAATATATAGTATGGAAATGTTGTATATGTGGGGCGCACACAAATTGTTTTTGGGAAGTATTGTCTGGGTCTCCATATTTCTGGTGCCGATAAATGGGCTGAAACACTTGCTTTTCCCAGAGACAATGTTGCTGCAGGTTCACTTCCTTGCAGCCCAAGGCACTTGAGTCATGTGATTTCTGTAAAGGTGAGAATCGGCATTTAGACTGGACAACCCTCACAGATCATGTGACTAAAAACCCAGACCTTCACACATTCCAGCAAGGAAGGGAGTCTGTTTAGGAAAGGCAAGGATTTCTCTGTATCAATCCAACAAGGAGATGAAGTCCAACCACAAAATTGTAGTTCTTGGGAAAAGTTTGTTTTCCCACAGTAATTGGGCCATGATTATAGAGGGGAGGAGGACCATTGGGGCATTCGTTTATATCTGCAAAGGTGGACAACCAGGACACGCCACAATTGTATCATATTGCCGTTTGAGTTTTTCCCATTTTCAGTTTAAGAGATGTCCCAAAAATCTACAACTTCTTTCTTTTTCTATATCTTGTGAGTATTCCCATAACTCCAAGGGTTCTTTTTGATTACATTAGAGCTTTTCAGCAGCGTATTTGGAGAATATGTTCTATCTAGGTGCCACTTTAACGGGGTGATTTTCCCTTGCCATGTAAGAGTTTATGAAGTTAGGAACCATCCTTGGGCTGGAACTTATTTCATTCGGTAACCCCTGTTAAATTTTCCTTCCACCAGGTGAAGAATTTCACTGTCGTTCACCCGGATTACGGCAACCGTATCCAGGCTCTGCTTGACCAGTACAACGCTGAAGGACACCATAAAGTAATGTGAAGTGCTGCTCTTTCCTTCCACTAGGGGGAACCCAAACCTTACCAGTACTAAGGAATATGAGGTGTGACGATTTAATTCCCGCACTGGGGGAAAAAAAGTTTCCTTACCTATACACTAGTGGCTGTTGTCACCCTTCCAAGTAGTCCCCTTGTGAAGTGACACTTTTTTTTCTAGAAACCTGTGCCACTGCTTGAATCATTCCTGGATTTCATTTTCTGGAATGCTATGCCGGATTGTCATCAAATCTGTGTCCTATTAAGGCATTTGTTTTTTTAAACAGCCAAAAGTCTCCGGGCTCATTCACACCATACGTTCATGAAAACTGATGGGAATTGAAGAGAAAACCACGCAGATTTCACTTGCAAAGACATCAGATTTCATGAATGTTGACATCGGTTCTGTGCCCTGTTCACACCAATGTTGATGTCACGTCAATTTTTTTCCAGTGCAGAAAACTGCACACACAATGGAGATTCCTGCACAGAAAAAATCTGCATGCTGTGGTGTGAACAGGGAACATACAGAACCATATTTTTTTTTTTTTTTTTTTTTTTGTGCCCTTGCAGAACGTATGCAGAAAAACTGTCTCTGCACCATGGCGTGAACGAGGCCTCAGGGTGCCAAGTCAGGGAACAAGGTGGTTGGTCAATTTTTGGAATGGATTTCTGTGCCAGGAACTCGAACACTTCACCACAACAATGATCTTGCCTATGATGCGTTAAGAATCTACGTGTCAGGCTAGAGTTCCAGTATAAGTACTCAGTTTTTTTTCTTTTCTGCCTAGTCAGGTGTAAGGACTTAGTTCCTTGCTGGGGTCTCTGGTCCCGGCAATTTTTTCTTTTTAGATAGATATTCTTTTTTTTCCTCCTGGAGATCTACAATAAACTGCCGGACTGGGCGACAGGCTGGATAACCTAGATCCAGTGGTCACCCCAGTTTGGCCACCAAACTGGTGCGCTAGGTCGGCCGTGACAAAGCCCCACCGCACGGTCTGGCCTGTGAGTTAAACGCCTCGAGGTTGCATGCGACTGGGTCTCAGCCCGAGTCACAGCATTTCTCCTGGCCAACAGCCCCCCCATGTAAATGGCGAGGGGTTCTGTCTGGAGCGGTGCCCATATGGTTCCTGGTATGGTGAGTAACTGTCCTCCCTCTCCCCCTGTAGGGTTTTGGGGTGGATGTGGGCCCCTCCATGGGACGGTCAGACACCCCCCTTCCCTCATGCTGGGGCTGTGTTGGTGGTCTGGTCCACCTCCTGGGGTGGGGGCAGGGCGCTATGCTGATGATGGGGGGGGTGCCCCGCCGGCGATTGTACGATCGGTGGGGGGGGGCTGTACCTGGTGGGGGCTCCTGCCTGGGCTTGTCCTTAAGGCCTAGGGATCCCTCCTGGTGCCTCGTGGGGCTGCCATTTTCTTGTAGCCTGTGTGCTCTACGCTTCTTTTTTTTTTTTTTTTGAAAAACTGTTACATGACCTAAAAAAAAAAAACACTGAAGTTAGACTAAGTTTTATGTATAATGCAAAAGATGATTTTACGCCAAGAAAAAAAAAAACCTAACATCATGCTTTATTACTGTGCACACTCGTGAATGGCGTAAAAATTCGGTACTTAAAAAATCTTCATAGGCTACCCTTTAAAAATGTTCACAGGTTACCTGTTGAGCATTACAGAGGAGGTCTTGTGCTAGAATTATTGCTTTTTTTTTAACACTTATTCCTTTTACAAGGAATGTGAACATCCCTTGAAATAGGAATAGGGCATGAAAGGTCCTCTTTACAGAGAGTCCTGGAGTCTATAAGTACCCCACATCTCTCCTATGCTGGAAAGCCTGAGGTTCACCGCCATGTTTACATCTGCCGGCACCAAAATTGACGTCATAACTTCTGGCTTGGCCTCCGAAGGTCACAGAGATGGTCGGGGACTATCTGGTCCTTGGTCAGTTCTATGGTAAAATGGCCACCACCAGCTGATTCATTTTCCGAATCACTGATCACACGGACATGCCAGAAGAAACACTGGAGGGGGTGGGGGGGGGGGGGGAAATGGTCAGCCGCTATGATTGTTTTTAGGGAATCGCCGGCAGAAAAGAATGTCCCATGGCCGGGAAGTAATTACGTTTCACTCACACTTTTGTTAGTTTTTCACACAACATTGTTAATCCGCTGCTCCAGATTCCTTTCCCTCATTTTTCGCCAACATTGCAAGGCACACACATTATTTCTTCTACTGCTCCATAAAGACTGAATCAGCTGGTCTGTGACCCAGGCAAGTGCAAGGTAGACCATGTGGGATCATTCTCTAGTGTAAATGGCTGTGTGACTCGCCACCATAGCGTTACGCCACGGCCATTCCAGGAATTGAATTGTCACCTCATATGTAGGTTGTGATTTTCAATCGCATAATGAAGATCCTAGATGCCAGGCTGTAAACCCAGTGGCTTCAATATACCTAGGGGGCTATTTACTAAAGCTGGAGAGTGCAAAATCTGACGCAACTCTGCATAGAAACCAATCGGCTTCCAGGTTTTATTGTCAAAGCTTCATTGCACAAGCTGAAGTTAGAAGCTGAGTGGCTACCACACACCAGATACTCAGTGCTTCAGCTTTAGTAAATCTACCCCTTGGCCTGAGCTCACACTTCTGTGGCGTGGTACACCGCATGTGATGCGCATAGGAATCGCACTGCATTCCTGTGCGCATCACATGCGATGTCTGTGCTGTGTGATTTGGGCCATACATTTAGTATAGCTCAAATCGCATCTGCACCAATTAGTGGATGATACTTTTTTCTGCACCTGAATCGAATCATATGGCTGTTCACACCCATGCAATGCAATTCTGGCAGTCGCGCTGTGTTTTGCAATCTGTTTCGGGGTGTTATTATTCTACCATTAACACCCGCAGCAGCTTGCATGGGCGCCGTGTGATTGCCATGCAATGTGATGCAGGGTAACAGCAAATCTTGTGTGTTCCCCGCATCGCATCAATGTGAACCAGAGCTTAGTGTCACTGATGTAACATAAGCATGCAGAAAGTGAAGGCAGAACTCTTGATGCATGCTTTTGGCTCTACATGGGAGGTGGTAAAATGACCTTTTCCAAGAGAAGTTGGCAATGGCTGCCTACCTATTCTCTCAGCAAACATTTCCTTTAAATGCCAGGGAATATAAATGTTTGGCTGTGAACCGTACATCATTGGAATCTAACCTCATTTTGGGCTTTAATTTAAAGATCAGCTCCAGCCAAAACCTTGCGTTCTATTTAGCACGGGTAATATGCAACTGTGTATGTACAAGCTTCTGTCTCTGGGTATTGCTGAGTTTGAAGGACACACAGATCCCATGCCTTCGTTTTCCCGGCACTCTGGCTACATATGAGATGACTATCTTACCATGAGTTCGGCTTTTCCCCCTCTATTCAATGGGTCCCATGTTTTTCTAGGACCGGGAGGTCAACTGGTTTGATAGGGGTCTGAATGGACCATCCACATCAGGGGACTTCAAACTATGGCCCTCCAGTTGTTTAGGAACTACAATTCCCATCATGCCTAGTCCTATCTGTGAATGTCAGAGTTTTACAATGCCTCATGGGATGTGTAGTTCCGCAACATCTGGAGGGCTGTAGTTTGAGGATCCCTAATCTACATAATGTGATGGGTTTTTCTGGGTCAGTAACCCAGTATTGAAGCCAGAGGCAGCCAGCTAGCTGGCATTTTGAGCAGATCAGCAGCCTCCACAGTTTCTCCTAATGCAGATTTTCTTCACAACACAATACACTTGTCCATTCATTCATCTATTTTTGTCTTTGGAAGGTTTTAATTTGTAATTGCTAACGACACTTTTTGTTCTTTTACAGAGAGCGATCAAGACCTACACTCAGCATTCCGCTCATGTGACCGCCAATGACAAGGCCAACCTGAAACCATCCTCATCCTCCTCATCATCATCCTCAATGATCCGTCCACTAATTTTTTTTTTTTTTTTCTTTAATTTCAGACCTAAATGATTGTTTAAAAACCGTGCTACAGAATTCCAAAAATCTTTCTGGTTAATCAATAAACTTTTATACTAAGCTGCTGTTGGCTTCAGGAACATCCTGCACTTGTATTTTCCAGGCTGAACCAATAATCGCACAAAGGCAGATTTAAACCGAATGATACTGGAAGAAAATAACCGAATACGCAACACAGCTTGTGTATGTAATACTAACTTTCTGTCCAATCATTTCCAATAGCTGACTTTACTGAGCACCGCTGACAATAACTTCTTACTCTGTGCCTTCAAATGACAGATTCAGCTGATTGCAGTAAAGGTGATGCAAATAATCGTACAGCTCCTACATTACACGGTGAATGTTGGGGGGAGTAGCTGACTATCCGGTGGCTGGCAAATGTAGTTCATTAAGCCTACGACTGTCTACTAGATGATAGAATAAAATCTTTTGCATATACAATAGTCTCACTGGTTTCTTCTTGTTGGGAGTCAGCTGGAAGCATGCTGCAAATGTGAACTAATTATGTAATTGATTTGTACAATAAACGTACCTGCAGCTAATAAATCCTTTTTGTTGAGTTTTTTTCTTTGCACTTATTCACAGGGATGCCGAGACCTGAACATTAGAAGCCCCGGTTCACAGTGGAACGCGGTGTGCAGGAAACTGGCGCTTTGTTCATGTTTCCTGCACTGTTCAAATTAGAGATCGACTGATTATCGGCAAAGCCGATCTATCGAGGGCCGATCTGCACTTACCCCGATATATCGGAATCGGCCACCAAGGTGACCGATATTTCGGGAAAGTGCTTGTACAGGAGAGATGCCTGCAACATAGCGGACGGTCAGCTGTCTTGTAAGGCTCGCATTACAAGGAGTGGGAGGGGACTCGAGACGCCCCCCCCCGGGCAACCAGCCTGCACGGCCGCCGGAGGTCCGATCAAAGCCGCATTAGGCTCTGAACGGGTCTCCATGCAAAAACCTGGAAGTTATCACTTCCGGGTACTGGCACCAGATTAAAAAAAAAATGACAGCATTCAAAACAGCCAAACTTGGCATTTTGAATACTTTTAAGTGCAGAGGAGGGGTTTGGGGTTTTAGACCCCCAGATCCCTCCACAAGAGTACCTGTCAAAGAAAAAAAAAAAAACAATTTTTTTTTTAAATGTATGAAAATATCATCCGATACCGATATGCATTGACCAAAATATCGTTATCGGCAACAAAAAACCGATATCGGTCGATCACTAGTTCAAATCGCATTGCCCTTGCTATCCTGATGTCAGTGCAGTGTTGACACCCCAAATGCAGTTTGCCTGAACTGGATCGCATAGTACAAAACTACCATGCCATCCGTTTGCTGTGCATTTCCAAAAGTAGTGCAAGCCACTGCTTTGATGCGATTTGAGCCCGTTCATAAATGAATAGCCTCAAATTGCACGGGAATGCAGTGCACAATCCTGTGCGATTCAGTGTGAACCTAGGCTAAATGGGCTATTTCTTTATATGGCTGTAAGTGCTGCATGCAAGCAGCCCATGTAAGTCTATGGGGATGCAGTGGCTGCACAGACAGCGCTGCTGGTCCTAGTTTGACAAGGATGTGGGTGAGCACCCCCATATGTATATTGTCTGCGTTTTGGGGCTGATCACCCGCAACTACACGTCTGTCAAATTAGGATGAGTGGCTGTGTCTCCATAGACTTCAAGATAGGAAAAAAAATATCAGGGACTGATGCAGGCAGTGAAGCACGAGTACCCAGCAGATATTCCATAATGGTCCTAGCAGGGACGTACTAACAACTCATGGGGCTCCTGGGAAAAAGGAGATCATGGGGCCCCCTGCAGGATCCCTGCTCACTGGGGCCCCCTGTCCACACTCAAGTCCCACCTACATATTGCACTGCCCACATTACATGAGTTTGCCACAGAATTTCCCTACACGTTGTTCAAAGTAAATGTTTAATAAAGGTAAGAAAAATAAACTTGCATGTCAGACTGTCTGTCACTTGGTACAGGCGTGTGCAAGTATATGGGGTGTGCCGGATTATCCTACAGGTATATAAAGCAAGATGTCATATAGACTCCTCACCTTCCAAATTTTACCCCTTCACAAATGGCACCAGATCCAACTCATAGATAATACCAGACCCCCCTTTCATAAAAATCTTCTCCCCCCCCCCTCCCATCACAATAATCAGATTCCTGTATCCACAGTCCCAGACAACAACAGACTTCCTATACCCTCCCACTAGAAGATAATACCAAGATCCCTGTAGCCCCCATTCTTAGATAAGACCAGATTCCTAGACACACAAATCCCAGATAACACCAGGACTGCTGTATCCCCTACTCCTGGACAAAACCAGACCCCATAACCCCCCCCCCCATCCTAGATAACACCAGACTCCTTGCATGCCCCCACTCCTAGATAACACCATAACCACTCCTGTATACCTCCTAGGTAACAGCAGAACCACTATACCCCCTGCAACTAGATAAAATAACCACTAAATGTCCCACAATTGGGTAACACCAGACCCCCCCCCCCCCACTATTGGATAACACCAGAACCACTATACCCCCCCCCACTACCAATTATGTACAATGTGTGCCCCTCTGTTAAGGGATCTCTGTGCCCCCATTGGGTAGTGTGCTCACTGCCAGGGATCTCTGTACCTCCATTGGGTAGTGTGCCCCCTGGCAGGGATCTCTGTACCTCCATTGGGTAGTGTGCTCACTGCCAGGGATCTCTGTGCCCCATTAGGTAGTGTGCCCCCTGGCAGGGATCTCTGTGCCTCCATTGGGTAGTGTGCTCACTGCCAGGGATCTCTGTGCCTCCATTGGGTAGTGTGCTCACTGCCAGTGATCTCTGTGCCCCATTGGGTAGTGTGCCCCCTGGCAGGGATCTCTGTACCTCCATTGGGTAGTGTGCTCACTGCCAGGGATCTCTGTGCCCCATTGGGTAGTGTGCCCCCTGGCAGGGATCTCTGTGCCCCATTGGGTAGTGTGCCCCCTGGCAGGGATCTCTGTGCCTCCATTGGGTAGTGTGCTCCCTGCCAGGGATCTCTGTGCTGCGACTGGATAGGGTGTGCCCCTTGGCAGGAATCTGTGTACCCCCTGATGTTTTGCAGGTTAGGACTCCAGCCTGGAGTGGGCATTTCTTTACAGCTTGGGGCCGCAGGAGAAACAGCAGGACATGGTGTACCCCCCCCCCCCCCATTAGAGCGGTGATGGCAGGAGCCCCCGCTGTGTACAGATCCAGGGCTGGGTGCCGCTTGCAGGACATGTCCATCAGCTCAGATCACACAATCATGATGGAGCCCCCACAGTACATGTAATATTCCTCCTCCTCGTCCCCTGACATAAGGACCGGTCCAAGCCAGATACAAACACAGGTGCTGTCAGATGGGAGGGGCGCAGTGGGCAGAGACTTACAGCAGACAAGAGGTCACCCAATAAAGATAGCAGCCCAGGAGACATTCATGGGGCCCCCTACTGTGCCGGAATGGTCAGTCCACCCCTGGAGGGGGTGTCTGGGGGCATTGAGGAGGGAAGAGGTCTGAGGAAGAGAGGGGAGGGGGGGGGGGGTTTGCGGAGGATGGGAGAGGTCTAGGGGGGTTTGGGGAGGAGAGAAGTCTTGGGGGGGGGGGGGGTTTGAAAAGGAGGGGAGAGGTCTGAAAGGGTGTCTGGGGGGGGTCTGAAGAAGAGGGGGGGGGGGTTTGAGGAGGGGAGAAGTGTCTAGGGGGTTTGGGGAGAGGGGGAGGGGAGAGAGGTCTGGGGGGTTTGAGGAGGGGAGAAGTCTTGGGGGTAGGGTTACCACCTCATCCCTTTAATCCAGGACACATATGAATTACACAGGTTCTGTGGCTGATTAAGGTGGTAATGAAACTCACTTAATGCCTGATGTGCATTATATTAGCCCCACAACCTGTATAATTAATATGTGTCCTGGATTAAAGGGATGAGGTGGCAACCCTACTTGGGGGGGTCTGGGAGGGGTGTCTATGGGGTTTGAGAAGGGGAGAGGTCTGGGGGGGGTGGTTTTCTGAGGAGGTGTTCTGGGGTGTTTGAGGAGATGAAGGGTCTGAGGAGGAGTGGAGGTGTCTGGGGAGGTTTGAGGGCTGAAGAGGTGTCTGGGGGGGTTTAGGTAGGGGAGAGGTCTGAGGAGGTTTGGGGAGGAGAAGAGGTCTGAGGGGGGTTCTGAGGAAGAAGGTGGGGGAGGGGTTCTTCCCCCTTATACTTACACACCACACCAGGAAACTTCATGTCAGTCATGTGACGAGGGGATAGAGAGGGAACGTCAGCCTTCCCTCAATGCAACAGCGGTGCTCTCTATTGCCATCTGCAGGCTGGAGGGAGAAGACAGTCTAGTCCTCCCTCCAGCTCTCTGTCGCTTCTCTGTCAGTGATCATAGGGGATGAGCGGCCTCAATTGCCAGCGCGCGGAGGTGGGCTCGCGCTTCCTCTGATTGGTGCAGGGGGCGGGCGGATGACGTCATATAAAGCACGCGAAGGCGGAGCCGCGCCATTTTGAAGTGTAGGTTGCCAGGGAGACGGAGCGTCTTCTCTCACTGCCGGCACAGCGCCCTATAGTGGATAGATCTGAGATTTCACCCACAGCTTCTACATCAAATCTCTTGTCTGTATCCAGGAGAGACGGTAAGTGTCATTAGTTGTCATCAGGGCTGCCATCAGGGAGGGGGGACAGCCCATACACACTTAGGGGGCCCCAGCATCACTAGGGGCCCAGCCGCCCTGGCGTCCCAGACTGCTGAGGGGATGTCTCTTTGCTGGAATTGGATGTTTTGTTGCTGGATTAGGGATGTCTCTCTGCTGAATATATTGGGCTGTGTCTTGATTGAAATGAAATGGCCATGTGAAGGAAGGTGGAGTGAGAATGTTACCCCCCCCCCCCCTTGTGAAATGGCCATGTAAAGGAAGGAGAGGTGAAATGTTGTGGTTGCAGGCTTCATATTTTTTGACCAAAATATAATTGTTTACTGTTAAATCCTGAAAGCACCGATAACCTGGAATACACTCTTAATTTTCATATATGAAGTTGTAGGAGTGATAAATAAACATGGGAGCACTAAAGGAATGTTGGTGGTCAGGCCTGGGGGAGCCCCAAAATTTCTGATGGCTGCCCTGGTTGTCACCTTACCAGTGAGGCCGGTGTCCTGTGGAATAATGCATCGGAGGGACTGCGCATGCTCAGTAAATGACGTCACTCCAGCGGAGATCAGCTGGCGGTGAGGACACTGGCATGCTCAGTTTGTTGGATGTATTATCCGAGGAGAGACAGAGGGGGGAGGGAATAGAATGTTATGTCAGATTCTGCCTCGCTCTCTGCACTATCTGCGCATGCGCCCAACGCAAATCTATTCTTATTGGGCGGATTATTCCTATTTGAGATTCTTATTGGCAAATGACGAGAATATTGTCTGATTACAGAACACACAGCTCTTATCGGGGGGCACATTAAAGGGGCACTCTGACCGCAATAATAAAGAACTCTGACCGCAATAAAAATGGGGAACTCTGACTGGACAAATAAAGGGGCACTCTGATGGGGACACACAGGATGTGAAGGAGCACTCTGATGAGGACACGGATGTAAAGGAGGACTCTGACGGGCACACGGACACAGGCTAAATGACAGTGGGGACACAGGCTAAATGACAGCGGGGACACAGGCTGAATGACGGCGGGGACACAGGCTGAATGACAACGGAGGCACAGGCAGAATGACAACGGAGGCACAGGCTAAATGACGGCGGGGACACAGGCTGAATGACGGCGGGGACACAGGCTGAAAGACGGCGGGGACACAGGCTAAATGACGGCGGGGACACAGGCTGAATGACGGCGGGAACACAGGCTGAATGACGGCGGGGACACAGGCTAAATGACGGCGGGGACACAGGCTGAATGACGGCGGGGACAAAGGCTGAATGACGGCGGGAACACAGGCTGAATGACGGCGGGGACACAGGCTGAACGACGGCGGGGACACAGGCTGAATGACGGCTGGGACACAGGCTGAATGACGGGGGGACACAGGCTGAATGACGGGGGCACACAGGCTGAATGACGGCGGGGACACAGGCTGAATGACGGGGGGACACACCCCTTGCATGCCAAATGGTCAGTGCTTATTCCTGGGGATTTCACAGTGGCTGTAGCATGAAGTAGGGATGCACCGATCTGACTTTTTTGGATCCGATACCGATATCTGGTGTTGTGAAATCGCCGATACCGGAACCGATCCGGAGCTATACACAAAGCAAGCGGCTGCAGTTCAGAGCAAAGCCGCTGCTTCATGTGTATGGCTCCTCCATTCACAGGCGGAGTGCATCTGATATCACTCCGCCTGTGAGCCGGACCTATACAGGAAGTAGCGGCTCCCATCCCATACTACTACTGCACCTAGTAAGGGATGGCTGAGCCGTTACTCAGCAAAAACCAGATCGGCCAGTGGATCGGTCAATGTTACCGATCCCCCTATCCATCTAAAATGGCCATATCAGCGCCGATATCTGATCCTAATATCAGATCGGTGCATCCCTAACATGAAGATGGTGGATCTGTCAGTGGGGGGCAGAATGAATGGTTAGAGGAGTGGGGGCCCACTCGTGTTACTCTAGGTGCAGTCACAGTAGGTAAACTTTGAGGGGCCAGGGTCCCAAATTTGGCACAGAGATAGGGGAGGTCTACCTCTGGGGGCCTCTAGTATCCCTGTGCCAAATTTGGTGCTCCTAGCCCCCGGGGTTAGGTCACCTTGGAGCAGTATGGCAAGCTTGGAGAGGGCACAGTTGCAGGACCACAGCTCGGGCCCTGAACATGTCCAGAGAGTCCCTATGTGGCAGGGAGGTAGAGGAGGTTTACCATTACCATCCCAAAAATGTTGGGGTCATTAGCCCAAAATATCTTTGTCAAATTTTTATGGGTCACTTAGGAGCATATGGTTGCCAGTCAATACCACAAAACGGGGAGTTCTGGGTACCATATTAATCCCTATAGTCTTAGCTATCCATGAAGTGGGGCTTTGCATTACATACAGTATGTCACAAAAGTGAGTACACCCCTCACATTTTTGTAAATATTTTATTATATCTTTTCATGTGACATCACTGAAGAAATTACACTTCGCTACAATGTAAAGTAGTGATTGTACAGCTTTTATAACGGTGTAAATTTGCTGTCCCCTCAAAATAACTCAACAAACAGCCATTATTGTCTAAACCGATGGCAACAAAAGTGAGTACACCCCTGAGGGGAAAATGTCCAAATTGGGTCCAATTAGCCATTTTCCCTCCCCGGTGTCATGTGACTCATTAGTATTACAAGGTCTCAGGTGTGAATGGGGAGCAGGTGTGTTAAATTTGGTGTTATCGCTCTCACTCTCTCATACTGGTCACTGGAAGTTCAACATGGCACCTCATGGCAAAGAACTCTCTGAGGATCTGAAAAAAGAATTGTTGCTCTACATAAAGATGGCCTAGGCTATAGGAAGATTGCCAAGACCCTGAAACTGAGCTGTAGCACAGTGGCCAAAACCATACATCGGTTTAACAGGAGAGGTTCCACTCAGAACAGGCCTCGCCATGGTTCACCAAAGAAGTTGAGTGCACGTGCTCAGTGTCATATCCAGAGGTTGTCTTAGGGAAACAGATGTATGAGTGCTGCCAGCATTGCTGCAGAGGTAAAAGGGGTGGGGGTTCAGTCTGTCAGTGATCAGACCATACACCGCACACTGCAACAAATTTGGTCTGCATGGCTGTCATCCCAGATGGAAGCCTCTTCTAAAGATGAGGCACAAGGAAGCCTGCAAACAGTTTGCTGAAGACAAGCAGACTAAGGACATGGATTACTGGAACCATCTCCTGTGGTCTGATGAGACCAGTATAAACTTATTTAGTTCAGACGGTGTCAAGCGTGTGTGGCAGCAACCAGGTGAGGAGTACAAAGACAAGTGTGTGTTGCCTACAGTCAAGCATGGTGGTGGGAGTGTCATGGTCTGGGGCTGCATGAAGGCTGCCGACACTGGGGAGCTACAATTCATTGAGGGAACCATGAATGCCAACATATACTGTGACATACTGAAGCAGAGCATGATCCCCTCCCTACGCAGACTGGGCTGCAGGGCAGTATTCCAACATAATGACCCCAAACACACCTCCAAGACGACCACTGCCTTGCTAAAGAAGCTGAGGGTAAAGAGGAAAAGGTGATGGACTGGCTAAGCATATCTCTAGACCTAAACCCTATTGAGCATCTGTGGGACATCCTCAAACAGAAGGTGGAGGAGAACAAGGTCTCTAACATCCGCCAGCTCTGTGATGTTGTCATGGAAAAGTGGAAGAGGACTCCAGTGGCAACCTGTGAAGCTCTGGTGAACTCCATCCCCAAGAGGGTTAAGGCAGTGGTGGAAAATAATGGTGGCCACACAAAACATTGACACTTTGGGCTCAATTTGGACATTTTAGCTTAGGGGAGTACTCACTTTTGTTGCCAGCGGTTTAGACATTAATGGCTGTGTGTTGAGTTATTTTGAGGGGTCAGTAAGTTTACACCGTTATACAAGCTGTACACTCACTACTTTACATTGTAGCAAAGTGTAATTTCTTCAGTGTTGTCACATGAAAAGATCTAATAAAATATTTACAAAAATGTGAGGGGTGTACTCATTTTTGTGACATACTGTATGTTCTGCAGTATTTGGCCAAAGTCAATCCCCATGGCAGCCCATGTAAAAATGAAGCATTGGCCAAAAAAAATGTGTGGCTCCTAGAAGTCCTCGAGTATTAGTTTGCCAAGTATGGTGCCCTCAACCCCCATGATTTGTGTACCGCACGGGCAGTACCGTGGAGCAGGGACTGCTGGGTACCATGTTAATCTCCATATTCTTAGCTATCCAATGTTTTCTGCGGAGCAGGGCTCACTGGTACCTATGTTCCACAGTATTCGTGCAAATTTGACCCCATGCCAGTCCTTGTGAAAATTAGGCAGCGGCCACAAAAAAATGTGTGCGACCCCTGGGGGTCAGCTAGTACCAAGTTTGGTGCCCATAACCCCTGTGAATCGGGTACCACAGGGCCCTAAATTTATAGTAGAGTGGCTTGCTATGTTAATCTATGGCTCGGTCGCAGGTGGGAATTTGAGGGGCCGAAAGAGTCCAGGCTCCCACAGCTTGAGCCCCTGGACATGTTTGGGGTCCATGCTGTGGCCCTTCAAAATTCCCTACAGCGTCATATATGATCATGTCATTATATATTACAATCCCCTCCCAGCACAACCCCCCCCCGAATCCGCTGCCAGCACAACTTCTCCCCAATCCCCTCCCAGCACAAATTCCCCCCCCCCCACTCTCTTCACAGCACCAAGTCACATTGTCAGATTGTGTCTCCTGCAATTGTCTGTGATTATTAGCTTTTTTATTCAAATATATTGCTATAATCATACTATTTTTGTATATATTACTATGTATACTAACTTTTAGCTATTTTCAGGTACACCAACATCAGTCAGCATCAGAATGCCACGACATTCACAACGCCGATTCCATGGAAGGCGATCACGTCAGGAGGGCGGAGAGTCTCCAGTCGCCCACAGGACGAGAGGCCAACTTCGGAGGAGACGGGAGAAGGCAGCCAACAACCGGAGCCGTTCTCCCAGAGACCGCAGGGAGTCTGAGAACCACCCAACGCCACAGAGACCACCGGCCGTGGAGCAGCCTATCTGTTCCATCTGCCTGAGTGAGTATGTCACAGAGGACACCAGAACACTTCAATGTTCTCATATATTCCACTCTGCTTGTATTTACAGATGGCTTTTACAATATCCTACTTGTCCACTGTGCCGGGTAATTCTTCCTGCTGAAGACCGTGTGAACTTTACTTTCATCATGGCGTTTGGTGAAAATGGAGACCGCCATATGGTTTTCATGTAAGTATAAAATAACACTTTTCTCCTCAGATGCCTGGAAAACAACATGGACTAATGGAGACCAATATGTATATTTTAGCTTTTTTCTGCTTATAGTAGAAAATGCTTGGAAAAAAAAAAATATATATACTGTATGTGTATGTATGTATATGTCACGGACCCTACTCTTTCTTTTGTCTTCCCTGCACCCCCAGGACTTTGCCATTTAACCAGCATGGGATTTTCCTCCCCCCTGACCACTCACTCCATTGCCTGCCCCCCCCCCCCTTGTGCTGTCCTTCTCCCCTCCCCAGCCAGGTGCCTGGAAGACTGCTTCTCCGCCTTCATGCTCACTGTGGACAATGAACACATTCCTTGTGTGGGCTCGAGTAGAGGGGGGGCAGGGCTGGTTGCTGGGGAAACTGGACGCCTGGCTGGGAGTTGCCTGGCCCACCTGCTGGGACACAAGTCCTAATATATTTAGCTGAGTGAGAGTCTTTCCTGGGTTGGTCATCTCTGCTGTTTGGAAGACTGCGTATCTCTGAGCTGTGGCCAGGGAACACAGAATCCCCTATTGGTTCCTGCGGGCCTCTTCAAACCTTCCTACAACCTGGATTTTGGATTTACCCTGTCCCTTCCTACAACCTGGATTTTGGATTTATCCTGTACCTGCCTGCTGGTGAGTGGATTAACACTGGGCCTACCAGAACTCTGCCTGGACTTTGTCACCTCATTGTTTGCCCTGCTCTGTGTGTGGCCCAATCCCTCGCTGGCCAGGACTTTGCCCATTCGATTGGGAGCCCCTGTTACGGACTAACCCTGTTATCTGGAACTCTGTCCTACCCACGTTGGGTCTGACCCTGGGCACCATTGTTTGGCCCCTTTCTTTGTGAACATACCCGCTACCGTTCAATAAAAGGCTTTGTTGGCCCTCCTGCTCTCCGTGTGCGTTCTGTCCCACCTACACTTCCGTCACAAACTGGTGGCAGCGGTGGGATCAGAACGCTGAAGAGGATGGAGAGCAGCCCCCTCACACTGGACCTAACCCGGGGTGGGGAGTACAGAAATTGGACTGTGGCAAGTTTGCAAGAAAAGGCTCGGGAGTTAAGCCTTACCTACAAGGAACTGTCCAAAGAAGAGCTGGTCACCGCTATTGAGGAAGCCAGCCTTCAGAGAACTGAAAGCTTGAATGCCCCGCCACCAGAGAATGTACAGCTTGCATCTGCTGTATCAAGTCCCAGGAGCCCTTGGATCACATGGTACGAAGAGGAGATGGCTATCCTGGGGCCCGGAGCCACCATGGATGACAAGAGGGAGGCTATCCGAAGGGCCCATGAGCGAGAAACAATGGGAGGCCTCAGAGGACGGGACCCTCTTCCTAGCCCACGAGTAAGTGGGCCTGATCTACCAAGAGTGACTCGCAAAGATTTCAAGCCATTTTGTGAAGCTACAGGGGATGTGGAAGGGTTCTTCCAGGACTTCGAACACTTATGTCAGCTGCTGGAGGTGCCCCGTGGAGACTGGGTACGCCACCTAGTGGGCCTGCTGGAAGGAGGTGCGGCTGCTGCTTACCGGACAATGGATGCACAGTGGAATCGAGATTACAGTAGGATTAAACAGACTGTACTAGAACACTACGCGGTAACTCCAGAAACCCACCGGATCCAATTCCGGGACCTCTCCTGTCAATCTGAGCCTTCCTTCAAGATGTATGCGCACAAAATCTCGCGGGCCTGCAGACGCTGGCTGGAGGGGGAGCAGGCCTTTACTATTGAACAAGTTGTCCAGGCCTTTCTGAAGGAACAATTCTTTGCCAAATGCCCAGCAGAGGTGCGGGAGTGGGTGAAGGAGAGGGACCCTGGCACCCTTGAGCGGGCTGCTGCACTGGCAGACGAGGCCCTTGCCATTAAACCCCATTGGAAGAGACTGGTAGTCGAGCCGCCCAAAGCCCAGAACACAGGCAGACCACTTCCCAGCAACCCCCTGCCACTCCTCCGGCGCCCTGTCGCCCCAACACCATCCACAGCCCCTTCCTACCGACCTCGTACTTCTGGGCCGTTTCTGGACCGCCGGTGCTATGGGTGCAACCAGCCCGGGCATCTTCAGGCCAGCTGCCCTCAGTACCGTCGCACCACGTCTGCCAGCCACAGTCGCCCAGTCAACTACCTAGAGTTGACCCCAGAGGAAGAACCACTACCCCCACCTCCCAGTGACTGGCTGACCCCCACTGTTGCCAATCCTCCTAGGGGAGTCTACGGTGTTCATCCCCTTGTCCCATCCTACCCAGAGCAGAGGCAGCGCCACCTGCAGGAGGTCCTTATTGATGGAGAGAAAACTACGGGATTTCGGGACACTGGGGCCTTCCTCACCATTGCTGATCCCCGCGTGGTAAAACCCAAAGCCATCAAGCCAGGCCCCGGGTTCTTTATTGAACTGGCAGGTGGTGCTACGAAACACATCCCCCAGGCGTCGGTTCGCCTTGACTATGGGTTTGGGGAAAAGCACTGCCAAATTGGAATCATGGCTGGACTACCTGCGGACATTCTGCTTGGAAATGATTTAGGAGAGCTACAGTGTCAATACGTCGGAGCTGTGACCAGAAGCCAAGCCAGCCATGGCCTGTCTGCCGAGAAAGCCCAACAGGACTCCCCTTCTGCCCTGGATCCGGTGAGTGTTACCAACCCTGACCAGGATACCACCCTGACCTGGGACCGTGAGAAATTTAAACAGGAACTAGACTCTGACCCCACATTGAGCCAATTCCGGGCCCAAGCGGATGCCGGACCATTCGGGGAGGGTGGGGAACGAACCCTCTGGGAACGAGGACTACTATACCGTGTTACAGATGCTAACCGCCCAGACCAGCCCTGGACTGCAACCAAACAGCTGATTGTCCCCCAGCCATTTAGGTTCCTGCTGCTCCAAATCGCCCATGACATTCCCTTAGCTGGACACCTGGGGAAGAGAAAAACAGAACGAAGACTAACCCAAGCATTCTATTGGCCTGGCATCTCTCAGTCTGTTGCTAACTTCTGTCGGACCTGTGACATCTGTCAAAGGCAGAGGCGGCCTGGGGACCATCCCAGGGCCCCACTCCGCCCTATGCCCATCATCGAGGAACCCTTTCAGAGGGTGGCGGTGGACATCATTGGCCCTCTGGCCCGGCCCAGTAAGTCAGGAAAAAGATATATCCTGACCATAGTGGACTATGCCACCCGCTACCCGGAGGCGGTAACCCTGTCCAGCATTTCAGCCCTCAAGGTAGCGGAAGCGCTTGTCACCGTCTTTTCCCGTGTGGGGTTCCCCAGTGAGATTCTGACTGATCAGGGCACCCAGTTCATGTCAGATGTAATTCAATCTCTGTGGCGCGCATGCGGGGTACGGGCCATCCGGACCACCCCCTACCACCCCCAGACCAACGGCCTCTGTGAACGCTTTAACGGGACTCTTAAAGGCATGCTGAAAGCCTTTGTGGACAGTGAGGCAGACTGGGAAAAGCTCCTTCCCCATCTTCTGTTTGCATACCGAGAAGTGCCGCAAGAATCCACTGGGTTTTCACCCTTTGAGCTTCTATACGGACGGAAGGTCCGAGGCCCTTTAACTTTATTACGGGAAAATTGGGAAGGGGAGGTGGAAGATACAGGAATTCCGGTTGTACCGTATGTGCTGGAACTGCGGGAGCGGTTATCCCAGCTGGCTGGCATGGCCCACAGCCACCTCCAAGCGTCTCAAACACGGCAGAAGACATGGTATGACCGAAGGGCCCGTGGGCGGGAGTTCACTGAGGGCCAGCAAGTCCTCCTAATTGTCCCACACCCCCAGAACAAGCTCCAGCACGTCTGGGAAGGGCCCTATAAAATCCTCCGCAAACTTGATGAGACTAGTTATGTACTCAGCCTAGACGATCATGACCGACGACAGCGCACAGTCCACATAAACATGCTCAAAGAGTACCATGACCGGACCTTGCCCATCCTGGCCATATGCCTTACCCCCACAGGTGAAGCTGACGAAGGGTCCCTACCTGACCTCCTACAAGCCACCAAGGCCACCCACTCCCTGGATCAAATCCCTACTGGGGCCCAGCTAAGTTCCCAGCAAAAGGGTCAAATGCGGGACATGATAGGGAGCAGGGCCATCGCCTTTTCAGCTGTCCCGGGACGTACAGATTTGGCCTTTCACCATGTAGTAACACAGGGACAAAAACCCATCCAACAGGCCCCCTACCGAGTCCCCGAGTCAGTAAAAGCAGCTATACGAACAGAACTCACTGAGATGCTCCAGATGGGCATTATCCGTCCCTCTCACAGTCCCTGGGCTTCCCCGGTGGTATTAGTGCCAAAGAAGGATGGGAGCACACGGTTTTGTGTAGACTACAGACGACTTAATGACTACACAGTTAGCGATGCGTACCCCATGCCACGCATAGACGAGCTGTTAGACGGGCTGGCTGGGGCCCAATACGTTACAACCCTGGACCTCAGTAAGGGCTACTGGCAAATTGCCCTTACCAAGGATGGCATAGAACGCTCTGCTTTCATCACACCTTTCGGGCTGTTTGAATTCCTGGTCATGCCCTTTGGGATGAAAAATGCACCCGCCACCGTTGTTGGAGGGATGCCAAGGATTTGCATGTGCCTACTTAGATGACATAGCAATCTTTAGCAACACATGGGAGGAGCACCTGCTGCATGTGGAGACCATTTTGGACCGCATCTGCAAGGCAGGACTGACCATAAGACCAGACAAATGTCAACTGGGAATGGCTGAGGTGCAATACCTGGGTCACCGAGTAGGGGGAGGGAAAGTGAAACCGGAACCTGCAAAAGTTCAAGCTATCCATGACTGGCCTACCCCTCAGACAAAAAAACAAACAATGTCTTTTCTTGGAACTGCAAGTTACTATCGCAAATTTGTCCCCAATTTCAGCACTGTGGCAAAACCTCTGACTGACCTCACCCGGAAGAACAGCCCTAGGATGGTACACTGGACCCCGGCCTGCGACTCTGCCTTCCATCAGCTCAAATCTGCCCTTGCAAACAACCCTGTTCTGACTGCTCCGGACTACAACAGACGTTTTATAGTGCAAACCGATGCTTCTACCTATGGCGTGGGGGCTGTCCTGAGTCAAGTGAATGAGGCAGGAGAGGAACACCCCATTGCCTTCATCAGCCGAAAACTTCTGGACAGGGAGGTAGCCTACTCCACCATTGAAAAAGAGTGTCTGGCCATTGTCTGGGCCTTGAAAAAGCTTCAACCTTATCTGTATGGCCGAGAATTTACCATCCTCACAGATCACAACCCGCTCACATGGCTAAATAGAGTATCTGGAGACAACGGGCGCCTCCTGAGGTGGAGCCTGGCGCTCCAACCATACAACTTTACCATCCAATATCGGCGTGGGAGCCAACACCAGAACGCTGACGGGCTGTCCCGGCAGCAGGACCCTCAATAGGTGAATTCCTTGCCACAAGTGCCTCCAAGGAGACCTGATGAGGTCCCCTTGTCTGCACTTGTAAAATAAAAGGGGGAGGGGTTGTCACGGACCCTACTCTTTCTTTTGTCTTCCCTGCACCCCCAGGACTTTGCCATTTAACCAGCATGGGATTTTCCTCCCCCCTGACCACTCACTCCATTGCCTGCCCCCCCCCCCCTTGTGCTGTCCTTCTCCCCTCCCCAGCCAGGTGCCTGGAAGACTGCTTCTCCGCCTTCATGCTCACTGTGGACAATGAACACATTCCTTGTGTGGGCTCGAGTAGAGGGGGGGCAGGGCTGGTTGCTGGGGAAACTGGACGCCTGGCTGGGAGTTGCCTGGCCCACCTGCTGGGACACAAGTCCTAATATATTTAGCTGAGTGAGAGTCTTTCCTGGGTTGGTCATCTCTGCTGTTTGGAAGACTGCGTATCTCTGAGCTGTGGCCAGGGAACACAGAATCCCCTATTGGTTCCTGCGGGCCTCTTCAAACCTTCCTACAACCTGGATTTTGGATTTACCCTGTCCCTTCCTACAACCTGGATTTTGGATTTATCCTGTACCTGCCTGCTGGTGAGTGGATTAACACTGGGCCTACCAGAACTCTGCCTGGACTTTGTCACCTCATTGTTTGCCCTGCTCTGTGTGTGGCCCAATCCCTCGCTGGCCAGGACTTTGCCCATTCGATTGGGAGCCCCTGTTACGGACTAACCCTGTTATCTGGAACTCTGTCCTACCCACGTTGGGTCTGACCCTGGGCACCATTGTTTGGCCCCTTTCTTTGTGAACATACCCGCTACCGTTCAATAAAAGGCTTTGTTGGCCCTCCTGCTCTCCGTGTGCGTTCTGTCCCACCTACACTTCCGTCACAGTATATATATATATATATACTCTAGACTTTTACCGCAGAAAGGAGTCCTTTGATCCTGATGATGGCACCGCCTCTCAGATGAACACTCCAGACATTTATCGCAGAAAGGAGTCCTTTCATCCTGATGATGGCACCGCCTCTCAGGTGAACACTCCAGACATTTATCGCAGAAAGGAGTCCTTTGATCCTGATGATGGCACCGCCTCTCAGATGAACACTCCAGACATTTACCGCAGAAAGGAGTCCTTTCATACTGATGATGGCACCGCCTCTCAGGTGAACACTCCAGACATTTACCGCAGAAAGGAGTCCTTTGATCCTGATGATGGCACCGCCTCTCAGGTGAACACTCCAGACATTTACCGCAGTAAGGAGTCCTTTGATCCTGATGATGGCACCGCCTCTCAGGTGAACACTCCAGACATTTATCGCAGAAAGGAGTCCTTTGATCCTGATGATGGCACCGCCTCTCAGGTGAACACTCCAGACATTTACCGCAGAAAGGAGTCCTTTGATCCTGATGATGGCACCGCCTCTCAGGTGAACACTCCAGACATTTATCGCAGAAAGGAGTCCTTTGATCCTGATGATGGCACCGCCTCTCAGGTGAACACTCCAGACATTTACCGCAGAAAGGAGTCCTTTCATCCTGATGATGGCACCGCCTCTCAGGTGAACACTCCAGACATTTACCGCAGAAAGGAGTCCCTTCATACTGATGATGGCACCGCCTCTCAGGTGAACACTCCAGACATTTACCGCAGAAAGGAGTCCTTTGATCCTGATGATGGCACCGCCTCTCAGATGAACACTCCAGACATTTACCGCAGAAAGGAGTCCTTTCATACTGATGATGGCACCGCCTCTCAGGTGAACACTCCAGACATTTACCGCAGAAAGGAGTCCTTTGATCCTGATGATGGCACCGCCTCTCAGGTGAACACTCCAGACATTTACCGCAGAAAGGAGTCCTTTGATCCTGATGATGGCACAGCCTCTCAGGTGAACACTCCAGACATTTACCGCAGAAAGGAGTCCTTTGATCCTGATGATGGCACCGCCTCTCAGGTGAACACTCCAGACATTTACCGCAGAAAGTAGTCCTTTCATCCTGATGATGGCACCGCCTCTCAGGTGAACACTCCAGACATTTATCGCAGAAAGGAGTCCCTTCATACTGATGATGGCACCGCCTCTCAGGTGAACACTCCAGACATTTACCGCAGAAAGGAGTCCCTTCATACTGATGATGGCACCGCCTCTCAGGTGAACACTCCAGGCTTTTGCCACAGAAAGATTTGTAGGACATAACATTTTATCCTTGAGGCACCAGCGACTCTCATGAAATTGTCTCTGTATGTTTCTGCCTCCTTCTGTCATCCTCCATTACCTCCCAAACCTCTTTTTTAGCCCTCAACCGAAAACCTATTTCAGGAAGTTCGATCAGAAAAGAAATAAAATGAATAGGTATATGGAGGAGTCTGAGATCAGTAAAAATACTTATTTGGGTAAAGAACACATACCGGAATTGGATTTTGGTTTTTTTTTTACACTAAACAATAGCCTACAGTCCACTGCCCACCGCCCATAGCCTAGAGTCCACTGCCCACCGCCCATAGCCTACAGTCCACTGCCCACAACCTACAGTCCACAGCCCACCGCCCATAGCCTACAGTCCACTGCCCATAGCCTGCAGTCCATGGCCCGCTGCCCATAGCCTACAGCTCACCGCCCATACCCTACACATACCTGAATTAGATATATATTTTTTAAACTAGATTTAAGTGTCACTTCAACATCTTACAAAAAAAGGAGCGGAATTGGCCAGCTATAGGGGAGGAGGAGGCTGGATTTTTTGATACACGTTAGTTGCAGTCATGTGCACTGCTCCATATACACTGCAAAGCCCATAGCCTACAGTCCACCGCCTACAGTCCACAGCCCACAACCCATAGCCTACAGTCCACGGCCCACTGCCGACAGCCTACAGTCCACAGCCCACAACCCATAGCCTGCAGTCCACGGCCCACCGCCGATAGCCTACAGTCCACCCCCTCAACAGGAAGTCAGATCACAAAAAACATATGGAGATTTGGAGGAGTCTGAGATCAGTAAAAATCGTTTTTTTGGAGCCCAAAACCCACAGCCTGCAGCCCAAAACCCACAGCCTGAAGCCCAAAACCCACAGCCCAAAACCCACAACCCAAAGCCCGCAGCCCAAAACCCGCAGCCTAAAACCCACAGCCTGCAGACCACAGCCCAAAACCTGCAGCCCAAAAGCCAAACTCCACAGCCTGCAGCCCAAAACCCACAGTATATTTTTTAAACTAGATTTAAGTGCCACTTCAACATCTTATGTTGGAAAAAAAGGAGCATGATTGGCCCACAATAAGGGGAGGAGGATGCCGACTTTTTTAACACTAAACAATATCCTTTTTGTTTTTTGTTTTTTGTTTTTTTAAAATCCATACACATCCAGTAGGTAATGACCCTGTTACCTATTTTCCAATAACTAATTTCTTACTTTGTTTTTCTGCTTCCTTGTTCTGTAACATCCTCCATGAGATCCCACACCTCTCCTTTTCCCCTTCACTTCTTCTTTGGAACGAGCAGTGCACATTAGTTGCAGTTATGTTCCATGTACACTGCAAAGCCCATAGCCTACAGTCCACTGCCCACTGCCCATAGCCTACAGTCCACTGCCCACCACCCATAGCCTACAGTCCACTGCCCACCGCCCATAGCCTACAGTCCACTGCCCACCGCCCATAGCCTACAGTCCACTGCCCACCACCCACCGCCCATAGCCTACAGTCCACTGCCCACAGCCTACAGTCCACGGCCCACCGCCCATAGCCTACAGTCCACTGCCCATAGCCTGCAGTCCATGGCCCACTGCCCATAGCCTACAGTCCACAGCCCACCGCCCATACCCTACAGTCCTACCCCCACAGCAGGAAGTCGGAACACAAAAAAAAATATGGAGATTTGGAGGAGTCTGAGATCTGTGAAAATCACTTTTTTTGGAGCCCACAGCCCGCAGCCCAAAAACCCGCAGACTACAGCCCAAACCCACAGCTCGCAGCCCAAAATTTGCAGCCCAAAACCCACAGACCACAGCCCAAAACCCACAGACCACAGCCCAAAACCCACAGCCTGCAGCCCAAAGCCAGCAGACCACTACCCAAACCCACAGCTCGCAGCCCAAAACCCAAGTCAGGAAGTTAGATCAGAAAAAAGATAAAATAAATAGATATGTGGAGGAGTCTGAGATCAGTAAAAAGTATTTTAATAGGTAAAGAACACTGTCTCCCTCTAATATTGTAACGCGCTGCGTAAATTGCTGGCGCTATAGAAATCCTTAATAATAATAAAGAACACACACCTGAATTAAATATATATATTTTAACCGGTTCCGGGCCGCCCGCCGCAGATATACTGCGGCAGGCAGTAGGGCTACGTCGGTCGCGAGCATGGCTTGGGGGCACGCGGGAGCGCGCCCTCCATTTCTGCGATGGTCTGATTCGGTACAGAACCGATCAGTCATCAAGTCAATGTTTTTTAGCCTGGTCCTAGCAATCGGTTCTGACCAATGGCAGACCGTCCTGTGCCTGTGTTTTGTAAACACAGGCACAGGAAATGCTGCTCTCTCCCCTCGTGGAGATCTTTTCGGTTCCAGCTTGAGAGGAGAGAGCATATAACCGTGAGTACACCAATCACTACACATACACCACCTCAGATAGGCACATTTAACCCCCTGATCACCCCCAGTTAACTCTCCCACTCCCTGTCATAGTGCACACTATATACAGCGTAAAGCTGTTTTGCTGATTACTGTAATAGTGTGCCTTGTGACTTCATTTAGGTTTAGCGACCGTTAGTTTCTGTCCCAAATAGATTTAGGGTACCTGCCATCCCCCCCCAATAAAGATTTAACCCCCTGATCAGCCCCAGTTAACCCCTTCATGCCCTGTCACAGTGTCACTTTTATAGTGTACCGATCTTTTTTCCGATCACTATATTAGTGTCACAGGGGATATTAGTTAGCGTTAACGCTAGTTAGCGTCAATCTAGGACAGCGTCAGATCCCCGCCGCATATTTAGAAATATAATTTAACCCTTTGATTGCCAGTGACACACACATACACACACTATACACCTCCATTACTAGTACAGTGTCTGAATGGCCCAATATCTTTGATCTGATCAGAAATGTACTAGGGTCCCCAATAGTTTAGGGTTCCCAAAATGCAGAGTTAGCAGGATCGGCCACGACACCTGCCAGCACCTGTGTTTAGCCCCTCCGCCCAGCCCACCCCACCCAAGCAAGTGCAGTAATCAATAGATTACTGTCACTTCCGAAACACAAAACCGCAGCGTTAGCAGAGTCAGGCCTGATCTCTGCTAGCACTAGCAGTTTTTTAATTTTTTCGTAGCGATTCAAACAGTCCTCGACAACCAGGTTCTTTTTTACCTGTTAGCCACACTACATACCTATAAATTGATTGTCCCTCCTGTCCTGGCCAACCTGGTCTCTGCTTAGGGGAATGTTTCCATCGCTACCACACACTAGTGGAGTATTAGCATAGGGTACAGCATGGTACAGTCTAGGGCACACTTACACAGGGTCTCGAAAGATGTTCAATGGCGATCGCATTTTGAGAGACCCTCCTAACCTGGAAAGTTTTAAAGTTACAGAAAAAAAAGTGTAAAAAAAAAAAAAAGTTACAAAAAAAATTACAAAAAATAAAATAAAAAAGCCAAAAATAGTTGTGGTTTTATTGAGTTAATTTTCTGTTCTTACTCTGCTCTTCTACTTCTACTCTTTCTACTTTTACTGTACTTTATTGTTACTGTTTTTCATTGTTAACCATTTTTTACTTTTCAGATACCAACATTCCATGCTATTATAATGTAATGTTTTATTTTTACTGTTTTATTGTTAGTTATTGTTTGCCTTGCAGGTACGCCCATCAGCTGCCACACTGATTTATATATTCTGACAGCAACAGCGTGTGCGCTCAGCATATATAGAAATCTACTATGGCAGCGCTGTAGGAGGTGATTTCACCACCGCAGTTAAAAAAATAGGCAATACATGGCTTTCATCATGTATGCCCATCATTAGAAGTGGGTGGATGTTGGGCGGTCTAATGATGGGTATACCACTTATTTTCTGGTGGAGATTTCTTCATCCACATCGATCGATGTGGATGGAGGAGTCTGTTAGGTTCTCTTTCTTCGTTCAGCCCACAGGCTGCATGAAAAAAAAAAAACCTACAATATATGCCGAACAAGGACCAGCAATGTACTGGTACGTCACTGGACTTTGAGTGGTTATACCAGGATGATGCCTGCAGATTTAGGCATCATCTTGGTATCGTTTTTTACAGCCAGTGGTCGGCTTACATGTAAAAGCAATCCTAGCGGATAATTAGCTGCTAGACTGCTTTTACAAGCAGTGGGAGAGGACACCCCCCCCCCTACCGCCTTCTGCAGTTTTTCTCGGGCTCTCCTGTTCCACCGGGTAACCCGAGAGTGCAGCCGGTTGTTCCATTATCTGACCATAGAGCTGATTGGAGACTAGAATGGCTCCAATCATCTCTATGGCCTAAGATACCGGAAGCTATGAGCATTTAATGACTTGGGTTTCGCCTGATATAAACAGCGCCATTGGGAAATTGGGAAAGCATCTTATCACACCAATCTTGGTGTGGTCAGACGCTTTAAGAGCAGAGGAGAGATCTAGAGTCTAATTGACCCCAAGAGTACCTGTTACTACAGATTGCTGTCATAGGTGATATTTAAATTCACTGTGATAATAATAAAAATAAATAAAAAAAAAACTTAAAGGGAAGGTGTCAAAATTACATAAAAAAAGCAAAATAAATAATAAAAAAAAAATTCAAGCATCCTTGTTCCCACCGTGCTTGCGCGCAAAGGCGAACGTAAGCGTCGGTGTAGTGTCATATGTAAACAGCAATTGCAGCATGTGAGGTATCCCCGCGAACGCTAGGTCGAGGGCAGTAATTCTTGCAGTAGACCTCCTCTAAAAGTCTTACAGGTTTCCACTTTAGACGTACAAAGGCTTTTAAAAATGTACGTAGTTTGTTGCCGCTGCACGGGCGTGTGCAATTTTAAAGCATGTCATGTTTGGTATCTATGTACTTGGCGTAAGATCATCTTTTACATTTTACCAAACAATTAGGAAATATATTGTGTATTTGTGCATTAAATTGAAAAAAAAGTGTTTTTTTTTTTTTTTTTTCAAAAATTGCGTTTGGAAAATCTGTGCGCAAATACTGTGTGACAAAAAAATTGCAACATCCACCATTTGGCTCTGTAGGGTCTCTGCTATGAAAAAAATATATAATATTTGGGGGATCAAAGTAATAAAGTATAAGGACATTTTTATTCACTTATTTTCTATTATAATATTGCACCTTATAAGCAATATTATAATAGAAAAATTATTATAAGTGACTAAAAATGTCCTTCTAGCACATATAGTGGGTCTTTCTATGCTCCCTATTATTATGGAGTGAAGCCTCATTTTATTAGTGAAATTGCACTATTATAATTTTTCACATCCTTTGCATATCTCTGGCTGACATTTTCTTTCACGTATTTTTCTACTATAATATTGAACCTTATAAGGAATATTAACTATTTTATCCAGATAAGCACATATTTCTTAGGCTTTTGGCTCTGCATTGATTCTTTGTTTAATTTTGGTTTGTGGTTAGTGAAAGGCACTTTTTGTAAGCTGCCATTAGGATTTTTTGTTATATTATACAGTATATAGCAGCATAATTAAAAAAACAAAAAAAAAAAAGCAGTTAAGGCCCCTTTCACACTTGCAGACCGTTCAGATCCGCCTGTCAGTTTTTCAGGTGGATCGGAACGGATGCCCCATGCATCTCTATTGGGCATCAGATGTCAGCGGAGACATGTCCGCTGACATCCGATCCTCTCCGTCTAATCCGGACGGATGGAAACCCTATTTCTCATCTGTCTGGCAGATCGGATGGGATCGGGTGAGAATGGACAGGCGGTCCGTTCTCAGCCGATTTCCCCATAGAGAACAGCAGGGACCTGACAGCTCCGTCTCGGAGACAGAGCTGCCATCCGCCTGCTCAGCGGGGGATCGATCCCCCACTGAGATAAAGGGAGTCCGCTGACGGAGCTGCAAGTGTGAAAGGGGCCTAAGGTATCAATGTACTGGGAGCATTATGTGCCCTGCAATGTTTACTTTTTAATGATTTTATTCCCAAACTTGCTCAAGGATCATTCCAAAGCCTATGGAAATGGGGATTAGGGTGGCTGTACAGGTTGATAGCTAAAAAAATGTGTTTGCAAGAGTCAGCAAAAAAAAAAAAAAAATTCAGCATTTGGAATAACAGAAGTGAAATATAGTGCCCTCATTGGTGTTCCCGGGAGGAATGGTGCCCCATCATTGGTGTTCCCGGGAGGAATAGTGCCCCATCATTGGTGTTCCCGGGAGGAATGGTTCCCCCATCATTGGTGTTCCCGGGAGGAATGGTGCCCCGTCATTGGTGTTCCCGGGAGGAATGGTGCCCCGTCATTGGTGTTCCCAGGAGGAATGGTGCCCCGTCATTGGTGTTCCCGGGAGGAATAGTGCCCCGTCATTGGTATCAATGGGAGAAATAGTGCCCCGTCATTGGTGTTGTCTGGGGGGAACAGTGCCCCATCATTGGTGTTGCCGGGAGGAATAGTGCACCATCATTGAAGTTGCCGGGGGGATAAAAATGGCATATTGAGTTTTTTTTAATGATTTTATCCGATTATTCGAAACAATAATCGGCCAACTAATCGGTTATGAAAATAATCGTTAGTTGCAGCCCTAAAAAAAATATTTTTTATGTAAACAAAAAGTCACAGAAAAGGCTTGGTCTTCAAGTGGTTAGAAGAGTGGGTGATGTGTGGCTAAGGTTGAGCATAAAATGCCAGGACAGTTCAAACATCCCCCAAATGACCCCGTTTTGGAAAGTAGACACCCAAAGGTAATTCCTGAGAAGCCTGTTGAGTCCATGGAGTATTTTATATTTTGCCCTAAGTTTCGGTAAAATGACAATTTGTTTTTGTTTTTTGTTTCTTTTTTTTACACAAAGTTGGCACTAAATGATATATTGCTCACACATGCCATGGGTATATGTGAAATGACACCCCAAAATACATTCTGCTTCTTCTCCTGAGTACAGGAATACCACAAGTGTGAGACTTTTTGGGAGCCTAGCTGTGTATGGAACCCCGAAAACCAATCACCACCTTCAGGTTTTCTAATGGCGTAAATTGCTTTTACTTCCTCACTACCTATCACAGTTTCAGGGGCTCTGAAATTTCAAGATAGCACAACCCCCCCCCCCCCTCCCAAATGACCCCATTTTGCAAAGTAAACATTCCAACCTATTTCCTGAGAGGCATGGTGAGTCCATGGAATATTTTATATTTTGCCACAAGTTTCGGGGAAAATATTATTATTACTTTTTTTTTTTACACAAAGTTGTCATGAAATGATATATTGCTCACACATGCCATGAATATATTTGAAATGAAATCCCAAAATACATTCTACTGCTTCTTCCGAGTACAGAGATACCACATGTGTGAGACTTTTTCGCAGTCTAGCCGCGTACAGGACCCCGAAAACCAATCACCACGTTCAGGCTTTCTAAGGACACAAATTGTTGATTTCACTCCTCACTACCGATCACAGTTTTGGAGGCCATTAAAATTCCAAGATAGCACAAACCACCCCCCCCCCAAATGACCCATTTTCGAAACGTAGACACCCTGAGGTATTTGCTAAGATGCATGGGGAGTATTTTGCAGCTCTCATTTATTTTGGAAAATGAAGAAAAAGAAAATGCATTTTTTTTTCTCTTTTTTCAATTTTCAAAACTTTGTGACAAAAAGTGAGATCTGCAAAACGCTCAACATGCCTCTCAGCAAATAGCTTGGGGTGTGTACTTTCCGAAAAGGCGTAATTTGGGGGGGGGGAGGGTTTGTGCTGTCTTGGCATTTCATGGCCTCCGAAACTGTGATAGGTAGTGTGGAATCAACAATTTACGCCCTTGGAAAGCCTGAAGGCGGTGATTGGTTTTCGGGGTCCTGTACGCGGCTAGACTGCCAAAAAGTCTCACACATGGGGTACCCCCATACTGAGGAGAAGCAGCAAAATGTATTTTGGGGTGTAATTTCACATATACCCATGGCATGTGTGAGCAATATATCATTTAGTGACAACTTTTTGTAAAAAAAAAAATTAAGATTTTCTCAAGGGGAAACGTGTCGGATAGGAGAGGCCGCGCTGTCACATCTTTGCGGTCCGCACTGCAGGCGGCCGCGAATACCATTATCGGAAGAAATTGATCATTGGGCTTATGTAAGTGTTCTACTTTATGTACATTAAACTTTATTTGGGGTAATACACGATTGGTCTTCCTCCTTTTTTGTATGAGTCTTTGCCTTGCATGGAGGAAGGTTTACATGCAGCAGCCCTACATGGTGATAGAACTCCGGGATACCGAGCACGTGGGAAACAATCTATTAGCCTTATAATCCATCCCTGCTCATCTTTGGCCATCCATACCCTGGATAGAGCTTTAATTGGCTGACTTTTCCTTTCCATCTGGTAAGAGACCATTTTATCCATCTGCACGAGGTGTCCTAGTGTGTGCCGTGGTTACACCATAGCTTGGGTCGTGGTAATTGGATCCATCTTTATGCGATTTACTGGTTAATTCTGGTAAGGAGCCATTTCACCGCACGCTTTGAGGACACACTGCACTACAAAGAGCCCTTTCTATACCACTGCATTTCCAGATTAGGAATATCATCACCTTATGTGGACTCACTTGTTTTATTTTTTAATTCATTTACTTTGTGGACTATTTATATTTATTGCATCACTTCATCACAGTGCACCGTTGGTGTTTTATACAGTATTTGGATTTGTTTGTGGATTCTTTTTGTGGATAATTTTTTATCTATTGTATCACTTCATCATTTTGCACCGGTGGTGTTGTACACTGCATTTTGATTATCATTGCACAGGCAATGCTCTTACTTACTGTGAGGACCATGGAGAATGAACGTAGCCACCCTCTAACAGGAAGTGACATCACAGGTAAAACAAAAGGAATTTGGAGAATAGGAGGCTGAGAACAACAGAAGGGACTTTTTTTGAGTTAAAGTGATTGTAAACGATCACCTAGTAAGACAACCCATTCAGGTGAAAATAAAAAAGAAAGGCAAAACATTTTTGTGTAGATATAAAAACATTATAAATACTTTTTTCCCCTTTTTTATAAGTGATCACATTCTCTCTGTTCTCAGCTTCATATGAGCTGGGGGAGGAGAAGCAGCAGCACACTGGGCTTCCCAGTGAATGGCTATGCAGACGAGGGCGTGTCAGGACAACAGTACACTGAGTTGTCAGCACAGCTAGGGAACTGACCACGCTGTGGTTTTCTGCTTGGTGTGGACAGTTTATAATAGGAAAACAGAGGGACTGGCAGGAACACCGGGGATTTCACATAAAGGAAGCAATAGAAAGAGAACAGGAGATTTTCTCATACAAGTACATGGTACAGCAGCCACATATCAGGAATATGAAGTGTTGGGGTAACAAACGCTTTAAGAACACATACCTGAACAGAACATTTCTTTTTTTAAACCAGAATTTAGTGCCGCTTTAACATTTTACAAGAAAGGTGCGTGATTGGCCAGCTACAGTATAAGCAGGAAGAGGAAGCCAAATTTTTTATTTTGATCATTAGGGGTCTGTTCACACCGCCCACACATCAAACTGGAGCGGTTTAGTTTGCAGGCTGCTGTCCGTTCCAGTCGCAGTGAGCCAGCCCTAGGAGGCGGAGTCATGTACATTTTATTGCACAACTTTATGTGAAGCGCTCAAAGTGACATCATTCATGTCACCGTAGAGCAGTGCGATGAGCTTCTGTACAGTGACATGCAGTGCCTTCCTGTGCGCTACCATACAACGCAGCATGTCTGCATTATACTGCGGCTCCAACAACTGTGTGACTGGCGTTCTTCCAGTGCAGAGAAATGCCAGTCACCGTACTATGTGTGAACCGCCACTTACAGCTTCTTCACACCATATCCATTTACTGCACAACAACACACATGCATGGTGTGAACAGGGCACATAGAAAACAATTGTTTCCTATGGGTCCTACTCATACTCAGGGCTGGGACAAGGTCATTTGGTGCCCAGGGTGAAGATGGCAAACTGCGCCCTCCAATTCCGTCCCGGGTGTAATATAAGAGTCAATGTAGTTTCAAAACAAGAAAATACTTAAAACAATACAAATTCAATAGAAAACATTTAAAAATCTAATTTTTTTAACATTTTAGGCCAATTTGTTTTCTGCTACATATTTTTGGTTGGTTTGCGCAAAAGTTATCGTGTCTACTAACTACGGGGAAGATTTATGTAATTTTTATTGTTTTTTTCTCACTAGTAATGGCGGCGATCTGTCATTTTTTGCGGGACTGCGACATTGCGGCGGACAGATTGGACCCCTGACTGACATTTTTGACACTTTTTGGGGGACCAGTGACATTACTACAGTAATCAGTGCTATAAATATGCACTGTCACAGTACTAATGACACTGGCAGGGAAGGGGTTAACACTGTGGGTGATCAAGGTGTTAAATGTGTACCGAGGGGCGTGTTTCTAACTGTATGGGGGCGTGAAATGATCAGAGACCTGTGATCCTATATAGAAGGATCAGAGGCGCTCTGTGATCATTCCAGGGAGAAGAACGGTCAGCTGTGTTTACAATAGCTGACCGTTGTTCTCTCTCAGTGGGGAGCGATCGCGGGTGTCAGGCGGCAATAGGAGTCGCCTGCCCTGTGCATCGGAGTCTCAGCTGATGTTACCGCTCAGGGCACCTTGTCCCTTCAACCCCCCCCTGTACCGGCTCTGCTCATACTATAAATGTGTGGAGGTGTGCAGCAAAATGCAGCTCAATGGACATGATGTGAATAAGCCCTTCTTTAGTATTCCAGCACCGGACGGTGCTCATGTGACACCCCTTCAGTATAATGTAAGGACTGCTCACTGCCACTGCTGGAAGAATGAGGATATGCAACTTTCTTAAGTGCGGAAACAGGAAAATGTGCGGAAATAACACTGCTTTGTGATTTTTATTATAGGATCTTGTTGGTTTTTTCATTTCAGGAAATAATTAAAATCTATATCTTTATAACTCTTGTCAGTGGATTTATTTGTCTTATTACCAAAATAAAACGATTTAAAGTGATACTAAAGACTCAGTTTTTTCATTTAAAAATACCAATAACATGTTATACTTACCTGCTCTGTGTAGTTGGTTAGAGGCGGGACTGGCTATGCTCATGTGTGTATAGAACATGATACGTGGTTGAAGCCCCCGTTCTAGAAGTTCTCTGTAAATGGCACTGCGGTTCTGTCTTGGTCCTATAGTGCAGGGGTCCCCAACCCCGGCCATGGACCTGTGATGGTCCACAGCCTGTTGATGACCGGGCTGCACAGCAGGAGATGAGTAGTGACTGCGATAGACCCATGCGGACCGCGGTCGTCGCTCATCTCCTGTTGTGTGACCATGCCAGCATATCCTCTCCCAGCATCTCCGCCCACCCGGCCGATGATGTCATCCAATTAGCAGGGCAGGGGGCAGGAGGAGCTGCAGAGCAGAAAGGAGAGTTTCTCCCGCCCCCTGCCCTGCTGATAGGATGACATTGTTGGGTGGGTGAGCCAGGAGAGGACACATGGACTAATCACAGCCTCTGCCCTGCCAAAGGTAGGAGTCCTGTGCAGGGTTGCTAGTGGCACTGTAATATAAGGGGGACTATAATCATTACAGTGTCCCCTTTATAGTGCAGTTCCCTTTACATCACAGCCCCCCTTTACATTACAGTGTCCCCTTTACATTACAGTGCCCCCTTTACATCACAGCCCCACTTTACATTACAGTGCCCCCTTTACATCACAGCCCCACTTTACATTACAGTGCCCCCTTTACATCACAGCCCCACTTTACATTACAGTGCCCCCTGTACAGAGTAGTCCCAGTTACATTAATGTAAAGGGGCACTGTGATGTAAAGGGGACTGCACTGTGAAGGGGCACTGTAATGACTGTAATGTAGAGGGAGGCTGTGATGTGAAAGTGAATGGATCTTTGGAAGGATCACCTGGTTTCTTCATTGACAGCATGTAATGCTTTGGGGATGAATTCTGATTATATATCTTAAAGCGGGGAATAGAACATACGCCATTTGATCCTTCATATACTGGGGCCCGGCGCGTGTTATATACACCAACATTACTAGAAGGCTAGATATACACTCACCGGCCACTTTATTAGGTGCACCTGTTTAATTGCTTGGTAACACTAATTGCTAATCAGCCAAACACATTGCAGCAATTTAATGCATTTAGACATCTAGACGTGGTGAAGACAACTTGCTGAAATTTAAGCCAAGCATCAGAATGGGGAATAAAGGGTATTTAAATGACTTTGAATGTGGCATGGTTGTTGGTGCCAGACGGGCTGCTCTGAGTATTTCATGTGAGGTATCGCTGCGATCGTTAAAGCGAGAGTGAGAATTCTAGGGCAAGACCTCCTCTGTAATTTTAAACAGGTAACCCATAAAAATTTTTTTAAAGGGTCACCTATGGAGTTTTTTTTAAGTACTGTAGTTTGGCGTCATTCCACGAGCATGCGCAATTTTAAAGCATGACATGTTGGGTATCAATTTACTCAGGGTAACTTCATCTTTCCCAATATACATAAAAAATTGGGGTAATTATAGTATTTGTTTTTAACTCATTAAAGCGGAGTTCCACCCTCATTTTTAAGTTTACAGCATCAGTTACATTAAAACATCCTGAAAAAGAATTGGATAATATTTTTTTTTTTTTGTTTCACTTACCTTTATTTTTAATGAAAATTAACTTACCTTCCTGCCACTTCCTCCTTCTGCGGCCGCCGACGTCACTTCCTTCTTTGCATTGACTCCTGGGAGATGAGTGTCATCAATCCCAGGTGTCAATGCGCCTGCACCGGTGTCCCTCGTCACTTCCGGTTCAGGCGCGTCATTCCCTGCTGAATGAATGAGAACAGCTATTGGGCATGCGCAGAACCAGCTGTGGGATGACGCGCTTGAACCGGAAGTGACGAGGCTTGGCATTCTGGGACTCCAAAATCCAGGAAGAGGGACACTGCGGCTTCAGCTGCCCACACCGCAGATGGCAGCGCTGGACAAGAAGTTTACAAGGTAAGTATTTAATTTAGCAGGTAAGCTAAAAAGGGGATAGATCGGAGGCTATTAAATGCATTAAATGCACTAGCCCTGACTGTTCTAGGGGTATTTTTATCTAAAAAACAAAAATTTGGATAGAACTATTTTTTTTTTTTTTTTTGAAATTGCGTTTGAAAGACGGTGTGACAAATACAGTCCGACATAAAAAATTGCAATGAGCACCATTTTATTCTCTAGGGTCTGTTTTTTTTTTTTTTAGCAAAAACATATTTTATATTCTATTTTCTAGCACAAAAAAACAGATTTTTACTTCTAAACAACAAATGTCAGAAAAAGGCCTGGTCTTTAAGGCAGAGCTCCACCCTAAAGTTCCGCTCTAAGCATGTTTCTCCACCTCCTATGCCACATTTGGCATGTAACTTTTTTTTTAGTTTTGACAGGTACCCACTTCCAAGCTGTCTCAGCCGGGTGCCCACAGTTGTAATGCCAGCGCTGGGAAGGGGAGAGGGAAACAAGCGGTGGTTTGGGTGACCACATGGCTGGATCCTGGGACAGGTGAGATACACTTCTTGTAGCTGCTGACTTTTATAAACACAAAAAAAGACTGGAACTCCACTTTAAGTGGCTCATAGACTAAGCACTCATTTCTACTATTAGGGTGCAACAATAGTACATTGGCTGTAAACTTTTTCACCACCTCTATTTGGCCACTAGATGGCACACAGGCTGCCATAGATTGCCCCAAGAATAAATACAATAAAGTATATGTGGAGAATAGCAGTGAAGGATTATTTGGTAATGGCTAAGCAGAGGAAAGTGTTCAATAGAAGAATTGATATCTCACTTCTGTGATTACTGGGGCTATTTACTTCCTCCATACCGGTTCAGACTTCCCGGATTTGTCCCTGATGCCTTTTGAAACAGCCGCTTCTTTTCCTCCCATTGTATGGCGCTGCAGCCAGAGATCCCGCATGCGATGTGGGAGTCATTGAGTTGTCGCTTGTGCAATTTGGGGGACACATCTCCGGGGCTCCTTTACATGTGACAGAGCCTAGGAGGAGCACACCCCCAGGACTCCTTTAGTTATGACATAGTCTAGGAGCGACACATCCCTGGATCTCCTTTAGATGTGACAGGGCCGAGGATCCGTGTGTGTGTGGGGGGGGGGGGTTAGGTGGTGAGGAAAACTACTCAGTGGGACATCCTTTTAGATGTGACAGGGTCTAGAAAAAAAAGTCCCAGTAGTCCCCCAGTGGTCCCTGTAGCTGCCTACCTTACTCGACATCCCCTCTTGGGACTGCAGGGAGTGGGACAGTTCACGGACCACGCACCAATTTTTCTATGTATTTCTGATTGGGATGTAGGTACCAGATTTTTTGTTAAAGTTATCATTAGACATGGCCACACACAACTCTATACATTTTAGGTGAATGAATCCACAATCCCAGGGCTGTAAATGATCTAATAATTTATGCATATATACAGTATCTCACAAAAGTGATTGCACCCCTCACATTTTTGTAAATATTTCAGTATATCTTTTCATGTGACAACACTGAAGAAATTACACTTTGCTACAATGTAAAGTAGTGAGTGTACAGCCTGTATAACAGTGTAAATTTGCTGTCCCCTCAAAATAACTCAACACACAGCCATTAATGTCTAAAACACTAGCAGCAAAAGTGAGTACACCCCTAAGTGAAAATTTTCAAATTCGGCCCAATTAGCCATTTTCCCTCCCTGGTGTCATGTGACTTGTTAGTGTTACAAGGTCTCAAGTGTGAATGGGGAGCAAGTGTGTTAAATTTGGTGTTATCGCTCTCACTCTCTCATACTGGTCACTGGAAGTTCAACATGGCACCTCATGGCAAAGAACTCTCTCAGAATCTGTAAAACAGAATTTTTGCGCTACATGAAGATGGCCTAGGCTCTAAGATTGCCAGGACCCTGAAACTAAGCTGCAGCAAGGTGGCCAAGACCATACAGCGGTTTAACAGGACAGGTTCCACTCAGAGCAGGCCTCGCCATGGTCGACCAAAAAAGTTGAGGGCATGTGTTCAGAGTCATATCCAGAGGTTGTCTTTGGGAAATAGACCTATGAGTGCTGCCAGCATTGCTGCAGCGGTTGAAGGGGGGGGGGGGGTCAGCCTGTCAGTGCTCAGACCATACACCGCACCCTGCATAAAATTGGTCAGTATGGCTGTCATCCCAGAAGGAAGCCTCTTCTAAAGATGATGCTCAAGAAAGCCTGCAAACAGTTTGCTGAAGACAAAAAGACTAAGGACATGGAATTCTGGAACCATGTCCTGTAGTCTGATGAGACCAAGATAAACTTATTTGGTTCAGATGGTGTCAAGAGTGTGTGACTGCAACCAGGTGAGGAGTACAAAGACAAGTGTGTCTTGCCTACAGTCAAGCATGGTGGTGGAAGCGTCATTGTCTGGGGCTGCATGAAGACTGCCGGCACTGCAGAGCTACAGTTCATTGAGAGAACCATGAATGCCAACATGTACTGTGACATAATGAAGCATGATCCCCTCCCCTCGGGGACTGGGCCGCAGGGCATTATTTCAACATGATAACGACTCCAAACACACCTCCAAGATGACCACTGCCTTGCTAAAGAAGCTGACGGTAAAGGAGATGGACTGGCCAAGCATGTCTCCAGATCTAAACCCTATTGAGCATCTGTGGAGCATCCTCAAATGGAACGCGGAGGAGCGTAAGGTCTCTAACATCCACCAGCTCATGGAGGAGTGGAAGAGGACTCCAGTGGCAACCTGTGAAGCTCTGGTGAACTCCATGCCCAAGAGGGTTAAGGCAGTGCTGAAAAATAATGGTGGCCACACAAAATATTGGCACCTTGGACATTTTCACTTAGGGGTGTACTCACTTTTGTTGCCAGCAGCTTAGACATTAATGGCTGTGTGTTGAGTTATTTTGAGGGGACAGAAAATTTACACTGTTATACAAGCTGTACACTCGCTACTTTACATTGTAGCAAAGAGTCATTTCTTCAATGTTGTCACATGAAAAGATATAATAATAACATATTTACAAAAATGTGAGGGGTGTACTCACTTTTGTGAGATACTGTATATCAATCTATAAAGCGTCTACTCTGGCATGAGTAGTAATTTTAAATACTGTTGTTGCTCCTGTGCATTCACTACCATACCTCAGTGAATCAATATGTGTATCAGTTCATACAATCCAATAGTCGGTGTGCTCTTCCATATTTGATGGCCCCCTGGCCAATACCAGTTTTGTACCACACTCCACTCTCAAAATTTGTCAGAGCTCCACCTCTGTGTAAATGGCACGCTCACCTCTATGGTTGACTCTTGATAACATTTAGTTCTCATGCGCTTAATTCTCTATCATAAGATAAATGTAATCTCTCCATATATGTAGGCTCCTGGACCCAGATCCACACATGTGCAGGCCCCTTTAGGAGAACGACCACAATCTCAATAACTGCAAATGGCGCTTGAATGAAGATAAAGAACCGCCAGTAGTATACCCGTCTAAAGCTGTTGTAAACCGCTGCACATTATTTGTAATAGTTATATTGCTGGAGAGTCCATTTATCACAGGCGCCACATCCCTAAATAGTATTGAAAGACAAGCAGCTAGGACCATGGGACTTTAAATGTGCTGAATAATTGTTAAATGATGGAGAAAAAATCGTTTTTATATATACATACTGTATATATATCTTTCAAAAAGATATATATATCTTTAATGGGATATATATACAATTTAGGGTTTATAATCCCCTAGTTGAGAACTCATATTCTTTTGGAATTTATCTTCTGTTTTATGATGAGTCTTCAAAATCATTGGGGACCCCCTGACTATTCTTTGACATATTGATACATGTCCGATTAAGTCCAGATCTTTTCCTTATTTGCCTTTAGGGTGCATAAAATGGCTATTGTTTTATGACAATATCCCTTTTCCCATAGCCAATATGGAATCCGCAGTATCGGCAGCAATATGCGCGCTTTAGCTGGTCCACTTCCGGGTTTCGGCGGATCATGTGACGCTGTTATCCAATGGCGTCGCGCCATTTTCGTAAAGGTCAGTCTAGGCAGATGAATGTCTTTTGCTCTCACTCCGGCGGTGACGTCAGATGCCGCCGGAGTGGAGGAGGTCTATAAAATGCCAGCGATATGCCAACAGTTAGTTCTGACTGTTTGGCGATATAGGAGTGAAACTACAGAAAGGTAATTTATACTTCTTAGCTCCTCTTTCTTTCAGTACTTGTCAGCAGTGATTTTATTGATAGCTTTCGGAGTGGATTGAAGCAGGGGAACCCGCCGATGCAGGGTCTCTTTGATCTCTCCCTAGCTACTATTTTATATGTTCAATATCAGGATTAGGACAGTACTTATACTTATTCCTTCTCTGTATTCACTTGCAGGATTCAGACTGGGGACTTGATGCCTCTGGATTCTTTCTTTTTTTCTTTTTGAAAGTATAATGTTATTCTGACCATATTACACATGCCTGGTCTATCAAAGCTAGCCCTAGATAAGGTAAAGAGGGTTTCTTCCTTTAAATCCTTTATATCCCTTTTGTAAGCATAGCATTACCAATTGCCTACTAAATGGCTTTCTGTTTGTTTTTATTTTAATATAGTAGAACCTCATTAAGCTGATTTTCAGTCCCATTGAGTTGCTGCTCAGGAGTCTATAATCCTGCTTTAACTACATTATATTTTAATACAAGAAGATAACTGCGCTAACTAATGACATCCAGCAGCAACTTAAATTGCGACAAACAATCAAAAAAGTATATATAAATAAGTTGCGCTAAATTGTGTTATAAATGGCAATGAATGTCAAATTAAGGCACAATATGATGTTAACTCCAAATGAATGTCCTCTGAAAGTCCCAAATAATCTCCAAAAATAAACACAGTCCAAAATGTAAATTCCCAAATCAGAAACGTGTATCACCGGTGATGTAGTCTCCTTACCGGATAAAGGAAAAGGAAAAGCCAAACTCAAATTAGGTCTGCCAATCTCAGATCTGCAAGCCCATATTCATCTCAGGTGATGGATGGAAATCATGTAAAGAAAACAGAAGCTTCCATAGCATAATACTGTTGTTAAATGACACCCTGAGAAGTGCACACCACCACCAGAGCAGATAAGGATGAAAGTTATGCACCAGCACCCCTATGTTCCAAATGCTTACCAGAAGATAGGTAAAGGGACACACAAAAGCCACCAAATTCAAAGATTCAAAGATCACCCCAACACCACTGCCTCTTACCAAATCGCATATGGGTAAACGCCAAATATCCCATGGATGACCCTCGGAACCAGCAGTAGGTGGAACGATCACTCCAAATCACAACCAAGTATGTAATAAAAGAAAGATCCATACACACTGCAAGCTCTGCACCGTTTATATTTGTTTGGTTTATTAACCACTTAAGCCCCGGAGGATTTGGCTGCTAAAAGACCAGGAGGTTTTTTGCGATTTTTTACTGCGTGACTTTAACGGACAATTGCGCGGTCGTGCGACGCTGTACCTAAACAAATTTTTTTCCACAAACAGAGCTTTCTTTTGGTGGTATTTGATCACCTGTGCGATTTTTTGATCATGCGCTATAAACAAAAAAAGAGCGTCAATTTTGCAAAAATAACAATATTTTTCACATTTTTTTATATGAAATTCCCCCAAAAAAATTGTAAAAATCAAAATTTTTAACATTTTCGGCCAATTTGTTTTATGCTACATATGTTTGGTAAAAAAAAAAATCGCAAAAAGCGTATTTTGATTGGTTTGCGCAAAAGTTATCGCGTTTACTAACAAAGGGAAAGATTTTTGTCATTTTTGGTGGTTTTTTTTAACGCGTAATGGCGGCGATCTGCGATTTTTTTTCGGTACTGCGACATTGCGGCGGACAGATCGGACCCTTGACTGACATTTTTGGGGTTACCAGTGACATTACTGCAGTAATCAGTGCTATACATATGCACTGTTACTGCAAAAATGACACTGGCAGGGTAGGGGTTAACTTTATTGGACAGGGAGGGGTTAAGTGTGTCCTAGGGGCGTGATTCTAACTGTATAGGGACATTGCTATTGGTGTAAAAACAAAGATCAACGGTCCTACATAGTAGAACCGTCTGATCTTCATTTTTACACCAGGGAGAATGACGGGCGGCTTGTTTACATAAGCCACTCCGCCTTTCTCCCTTCACCGGAGCGATCGTAGTGTGACCGGCGGACATCGGGTCCGCCGGTCACACGCACTGACCTGTCAGTGAACGAGCCGCGGCGGGCGCGCGCCCGCCCGCAATTGGCTCACAAGTCAGTGACAGGCGAGTGACGTATCCATACGTCACTCTACCTGGCTGGGGCTGACCGCCACAGTATATAGTCGTGCAGCGGTCGGCAACCGGTTAAAGCTAGCCACAGATAAGGTAAGAAGGGAGTTCCCTTCAAATCCTTGTATATATTTTTACTACTATATAAAATACTATGAATTACTCACTAAACGGCTCATTTTAATATAGTATAATCTCACCAGCTGACTCCCAGTCTAATTGAGATGGTTCTCAGGAGTTAATACATCAGGTGTACATCCTTGGCATCATTTTCTGTCCCCTTAATCTCCCTATCCTGATTTGAAGGGTACCGTATTTTCCGGCGTATAAGACGACTGGGCGTATAAGACGACCCCCCTAATTTTCATCTACCAGTAATACTTATACTTAGGTTACCTTGGAGATATTATACTCGGCGTATAAGACGACCCCCCATTTTTGGGGGATTTTTTTGAGGTTCAAAAGTAGTCTTATACGCCAGAAAATACAGTAATTATAAAGAGCTGTATTGAGCTTTTGTTCATATGATATTTATGAATATCTCTAAATATTACCATACATGAATTGAAAGAAATTTTCTGTTTATTAGCACCATCTTTTTCTTGTGGTTTGGCTTGTTCCTCCTCTATGGTGTCACGCATGCTTAGCGGGCAATTCGGTCTCTCCTCCCATCCAAGGGCATTATCCATCTACTGCCTCCTCCATACGTGAGCCAAAGTTTAGTCTTTTGAGGTACGCCTCTTTTGGTTTTTCAACATCACTGTATACTATACTCATTAATTGCTATCATTTATACATATGCTATGTATGATTTCTGATATTCTTACAATGTTTCTTGTTATACATAGAGTGTTCACTTGTGAAAAGATGTTCGTTAGTCTCCTGAAGAAGCCATGTCAAGATGGTGAAACATGTTGAGCAAACATAATCAAGTGTCTCCTCCTTTCTTTTATATATTTTAAAATAATTTATGTCTGTGTTTATGTCTTTAATAAAATATGTTTGTACATTTTTTTTAAAAAAACTATTTTTTCTCCATCATTTAACAATTATTCAGCACCTTTAAAGTCCCATGGTCCAAGCTGCTTGTCTTTCAGCTGCACATTATGTGAAACTTACCTCATAATGAAGCATTCAAACGATGCGATGTCATCACTTGAGACGGCGTCCATCTTCACCCGCTCTTCCTTTGGGGTTCACAGACTCCAGCTCTGTGACTGGCTGGAGCCGCGATGACGTCACTCCCGCACATGCGAGCGGGAGCCGCTGGTCACGGCACAGGGCTCTGAAGAAACGGCACAGACGGCCATTCCTTCAGAGCATATGCACCAGTGATTTCCCTGGCTGCATGTACAGTAAATGTCTCCTAAATGGTGCATGTTTAGGAGATATTTACACTACCTATAGGTAAGCCTTATTATAGGCTTACCTTTAGGTAAAACTTAAAGATAGAAGTTTACTTGCCCTTTAAAATTAAAACTACATTTGTTTATTCTTTAAAATTGCACTCACATATAAAAAAAAAAGAATCACAGCAATTCTGCTCACCAAATTTCTGGTCTCGATCAATACCAGAAGTGACATCTCCCATCACTGCCCGATGCTTTGCTTCATTGATTACCTGACTTCTGAATTATTATATCTGTCTAATTCCCTCAGTGGCCTACAGTAGGTTAGCTGGATGTCTGTTGTGGACCTATGGTTAGGGGAGGCCTTGAAAACATGTTTTTTTGGTGCTCATAATTCATCCATTATCGCTGGCACTGTTTTTTTTTTTTATGGTCATCAATTTATCAGCAAGTTATGGTCAGAACAAGTGTGCAATGTGAGTCAAAGCTGTGGACTTGCCCTTCCAACTAAGAAGAGTTAAAGCGTCATTAATAGGATTACGGTCATTTATATAATTGATCAGATAATTGGTATGCCTGAGCTTCTCAACAGTCAAGCTCTCTTGCCTTCCTCATGACCATTTGCGAAAGGTCCATCCAGCTTGATTAGCTCTGTCTCCCAGCCCCAGAGAAGGCTATGTGAATATATTGCATGGTTCAAGTAAACTGAGCAGCTGGAATTCTCGAAGAATAAAAGGGGACCTGTAGCTTCTAAAAGTCAGGCAAATTGTCATACAGGGTTTGTTTGCTGCCTGGCTGCAATGCTATAACATTGGCTCTAAGGGTGCAACAGGCCCATGTCACCCCTCTGAAAAGCGGTCAACAAAGGAGGGAATTTGACAGGGCATGGAGAAGAGATATGTCGCCACCCCACCGCCTGATTTAACCTTGTAAATGCCCCACCACCAAGCCCAACTGCAAGCATTGCACACAGCTGCAGGGTGGTTGCAGTGAAGCCCCAGAGACTTGGACTGGTGACACCCGCTGAATGCAACATACTGTTTAAATCTTGCCACAGCCACGGCACATGTACAGCCTTAAGCAGCTGTATGCCCTGGTTGTGGGTGGATGGGGGATGTGCGCAATAACATCCATGACTTAACTGCCTGGTTTTGCCACCCTCTAGCCTAAAACCTTCCAAATTACTATCCTGAAAAAGGTTTCAGACCAGGGAAGATGGAGTAAAGAAATAGAAATACTTATCTAGTCCCTTATTCCAGGTCAGTGGTTTAAAGTACTGATGTAAGAGCACAGGACAGCCAGGCAACCAGGATTTTCAGCGAAAGTCAACCATGGCAGACCCCTTTAGTCAACGTATTAAGAATGTTTTCAGTGACCCTGTTTCTCTGCAACATATAACAGCATAGATTACATCTCCAGTGAATGACAAGTGAAGGGTTCGCTCTCCTGAAGAGTTAGCAGCACGTCCTGGGTGTGTCAGATAGCGTGTCCCTTGCTGGTTGCTGTGGTTCCTTCCACCAGCCATGGAGTGGCCGCAGGCACGCTCTCTGGCACACCCAGTAGGTGGCAGATATCGGTTAGCTTTCCAAGAGAGCGAAGATTTCCCCTTATGCCTGCTGGAGAGGTAAGTATTTAGCTTCTTCTATTACAGGATGCAGTTGCCAGGATTGATTGAGGAACAAGAGTTACTTCAATAGAGTGCCATGGAACCGGAGGGTACAATGATGCTGTAGAAGAACTAGACTAGCTAGCTGCAGATCCCTTAATCACCCACAGAACCTCTCACCTTCCATAGTGCCACCCAATCTCCAGAAGGGGTTTGCATTGGCCTTCGAACCTCGTACAGGGGTCCCCAGGCCACTTAACCACTTAAGCCCCGGAGGATTTGGCTGCTAAAAGACCAGGGTTTTTTTTGCGATTTTTTACTGTGTGACTTTTAACGGACAATTGCGCGGTCGTGCGACGCTGTACCTAAACAAATTTGACGTCCTTTTTTTCCCACAAACAGAGCTTTCTTTTGGTGGTATTTGATCACCTGTGCGATTTTTTGATCATGCGCTATAAACAAAAAAAGAGCGTAAATTTTGCGTGATTCTAACTGTGATTGGCTGTCTGTTAAGCTGTAGAAACAGTGATCAACGCTTCTACATAGTAGAACCATGTGATCACAGTTTCTACACAGGGGAGAATGACAGGCGGCTTTGTTTACACAAGCTGCCTGACTTTCTCCCTCTGCAGCGGCGATCGCAGAGTGACCGGCGGACATCGGGTCCGCCGGTCACACGCGCGGGGGGGTCCGTGACCACGCGGGAGCGCGCCTCCGGCGGTGTGCGCTCGCTCCCTAGACCCTCACAGGCTAGCGACGTAGACCTACGTCACTTTGCCTGTGAGGGGCTGACTGCCTACGTAGATAGTCGTGCGGCAGTCGGCAAGTGGTTAAGGGTTGTCAGTTTTACATCTGTGAATGAGTTGCATGATGTTGTGTTTTATATAGCTATAAAGTATGCCCACTTTGTTTTATTAGGAAAAGTAAAAGAGCAGTGCACATACAGTACACAATGTGTCACAGAACATGACATGTAGGCATGATTGTGCTTTATAATTCTCAAAAGAAATTTATGAAGAGAGGATCCTGTCTCATATAGTTCCTCCATTTGTTTATTTAGGTTATTACCTCTTGTCTGTGATTCCTGAAGAGTCCTGATGAGTTTAATCATGTGTCAGTTCCTAAGTGTTCTTGTTCTTTATTGATCTAATGCTGATAGCCTATTCTCATTGATATATCTAAATCTACAGTATATCTAGCTCTTTTTGTGATTAGACCATTTGGGCCAGATGCCCTATTAGTCAAATCTGACATTAATTTTTTCTTTTTTTTTTTCTTTATTCTTTGCTTTTGGTCAGGAGCTTATAACTCCCGGGTCATTCTCTTCCCGCTTCATCTCAAAAGTACTTTCTTGATAAGCAGGATGAAGATTCAATTGTGAAGCATTGAAGGCTTTTGGTGTAGCTAAATGATTCCTGTGGGGCTCAGCCACAGAAATCTGCATTCTCCAATGCTCCTTCTCAATTCAGTACAGGACTCTGCTTTTCTTTTAGTAAATCACAGTGCATTTCTACTATAGTGCCGCAGAAATCTGCTTTGCAAAACACTGTTGCCTGGTAGGAAGTTTGTTCTCGAAGCCAGAGTCCAGTAAGCATGGGGAAAGTGATCCCCTGGTCTTTCAGTTTGATGGTTAATGCAATCATGTCCCTTTGTCTGCTGAATCACAGTTCTGCCTTGTTCCACGTTTATTTCCTGGGTGTTGGTATAGAATATGCCAGGAGAGAGTTTGACTCCTACAAAAGACAATGTATCTATTCAGAACCACCTTATCGGAAATTAGTATACTGTTTATGTGATTCCATTTTTGTGTTTTTTGGTGTTTGTATGACACATTATGCCTATGAGCAGAATTTTACTAGTGGGATGGGTGCTTGTCATCTCAGGCATTTAATTCCCTTATTGGCATGTTGGTTATGTTAGAAGGTAAAAGAGTATCTACTGGTTTTGGCGCAAATTTATTTCAACTTAAAATGTTAGCTCTATGTGGCAGATCAGAATTTGTTTTATATGAGCATTTTCCAGTTGTCTACAGATGCAACAGAATCTATTGAATGTGGTCATTTCCGCTCTGGTAAATAGTGTTCAGCATTTTGACCAGAATATTGTATTTAGACGGTATCCCTAAGAATATTGTTCACTTGGGCTCTTCCTTGTTGTTGTGGATGTGGTACTTTGGTACCAGCAGTTAAGTTTACAGAGCCTCTTAATGAAGATTGTTAGAATAGCGTTGTTATGCAATTAACTGTCTAGGATATCGGGTCCTTCTTGGCCTTCATTTTATATTTAGGTTAAAGTAAGAGATTTTCAGGGTAGCAAAACATTTAATAGCAGATGCTTTGTTTGCCTTGTTCCAGTCGGTGTTTCAGGACACCAGTTACCCCAGCAATGAGGAAAGGCCTTCAAATGCCTGTTTGCCAGTTTGTTTTTTGCTTGCAGTTATATGCAATTTGATATTCAATTCCCTTGCTGAAACAACCTACATTATCTATGCCACTGGTTGCATCTCCTTTTAGTACTCTTCAGAACTTTTTTTGGCCTTTATATGACGTGTAGCAAAATGGTTGTTTTCACTCTTCGTCAAAACTGTTAGGAGTTTGAGACACAATGATTTTGAATATAATTCTCGCTTTTGGTAAGAAGTCCTGAAACAGACTTTAGAAGCTATGTTTATATGCTGCTATTGGGTCACAAATTGAATATATGTCATGTAATTTCACCACTGCTATGGAATCAATCTCTTCTTCTGCATTTAAAACAGGACTGCTTTCCCACTCCGTTCAGTCTGGTTAGTTGAGGTAAGTTGTTAACTTGCTGGACAGTGTTTGCAGAATCGGATCAGCAAGACAAAGATAGGTAGTTATCACTTCATGCATTAGGCCATTCGCATTGCCCAATAGAGCTGATTCAGCAATTTTCACTATTCGCAAGGCTTTCCTTTCTTTTTCTGTTCCATGTAAATGGCTCTCCTCTATCAGAATTTATAATTTAAATCTGTTCGTAAAAGATGTTGATGGTGCAGGATATGCAGCTGCTACATAGGGAGTGCATCAGGACATAGATAGGTGCCCCGCTCTTTGCATTCCCCATCTTTTATAATATTAATATATAAAAGAGATTAATAGTATGAATAGTTGATATTCATGTGTTTTCTGGTGCGGAGGATTTTATTTTTCCTCCTGTTAAAATTACAGCTCTCCTGCAGGGTATATGGGGATGCTCCTATTCCCTATTTGCAAGTGTGTGCTGTGTTGGATATCCTTGTTGTTCACCTGGAAGGGAATGATTTAGGTGGATTCAACATATTAGACCTTCTAAATAAAAGGGAACCGTTTTGTCTACAATTAATGGTTTTCTAGGCCTGGGCTTCAGTTCATGGCAAAGTTACCATAAAATGTACATGAATTAATATGCTGATTTCCTGTATACTCATTATTAGTGACTTCATTTTTCTCTGTTGTGAACTGAAGAGTTTCATCAGAGATCTAGCAGTGTTTGGCATAGAGCCCAACCTTCACTCCTTTCTCTGTCTCTCATGCAGTTTCAGTTGTCTCTTGTTTTGGTCTGATGTATACATCTCTATACAAAATGTACAGTTTTACTGCCAAAGGTGTTATGCTGCACTAAACTTTTTATCCAGCCTATAGATTACTGCATTTGTTATTTTGGAGGGCCATTATTGTGGAAAAGTAGAGGTAAGAAAAAAGCACTTGTTTTGTTTAGTCAATTATTTTCTGCATATTAGATCTTTGAGGTCCCTGTAACCAGGGATGTGTTCTTTTCTACTTACTGTGTAAAAGGGTGTCCCTCTTTATAATTTCAGAAATTTGGGTGGTATGGTTTTAGTAAATTTTTTTCAATATTGGTAATTTAATTTTCAGTGCTGGATTGTAAAGAGTGGTTGTTTAGGCCGCGGTGGTGGGGTGGGGCCAGGTTGATAACCTGGCTTTTGGGTAATGTCGCCCACATTGTGGGTGGACAGTGGTTGGTAAACTGTTATTTGGTTGGTATAAGATATTGCTGCTTGAGCCTTAGTGACTAAGCATGTTGGTCTGTTAATGGTTAACAGCGGTTCTGTTTGGTATTAAAAGTTAAAGTTCATTTCATAATTAAAATTGTTTTAAACCCAATAAAGGGGCCGCGGCCTAAACTTTTTCCACAATCCTTGTTGTGTGTTTATTTTATATTTTAGGTATGTTCTTATGGTATGATGGGTGTTAATGGGGTGTACAATCCCATGTCAGGGCCACGAAAGATTAAAATAGAGAAGTGGCCCCATGGGATTGTCACCCCTGACACCCATTTGTTTTATAAATAAATTTTACTTTTAATAGAGGGCTATGTTGATTGTTAAAGTGGAGTTCCACCCTATTTTTATACTTACCTCCATCTTCTCGCTCCGGGTCACCTGAAAAAGAAATGGATAATCGCATATTTTTTTTTTTTTTTACTTACCTCGTAGCGAAGAAAATATACTTACCTTACTTCCTTCTTCCTCCTTCCTCGGCCGCGGCCCGTCGTCACTTCCTGGCTCTGCAATGATTCCTGGGAGCTGGACGTCATAGCTCCCAGGAATCATTGCGCCTGCACCGGCCCCGACGTCAGTTCCGGGTCGCGCGCGTCATCCCCTTCTAAACAGCTTCTGGGCATGCCCAGAAGCTGTGGAGGGATGACGCGCGCGACCCGGAAGTGACGTCGGGGCCGGCGCAGAGCATCGTGGGACCAAAGAAGGCGGAAGAAGACGCCGAAGAGGACGCGCTGGCTTCAAGCTGCCCACATCTGAGATGGCAGCGCTGGACAAGACGTTTGCAAGGTAAGTATTTGTCCTAACAGGTAAGTGCAACCCGGGACAGATCAGAGGCTAGCCATTGTGGAATGCACTAGCCCTGACTGTCCCGGGGGTATTAAAAAAAAAAAAAAAAAATCCAGGGTGGAACTCCGCTTTAAGTACATGTCTCTATGGCTGCTTTGCTGGTTCTTTCTGTTTTTTGTTTCAGGTGACAAGCTGCCTGCTGTTGCTAGGAAGATTTACCTCAGCTGCTGAGCACTGTATTGGTGACAAATCTTTTGGCGGGAAACATCTAGCCAATGAGTGTAACCTTTTACTTGTATCTTCTCCTGTCACTGGGCGGAGTCAGCATTTACCTCAGGTCTGTCAGCTGGACTCACCGCTGGGATTCTCCTCAGCCTTCCTTCTGGATATTTTAACCTGCTCTCCCACCCTCCCTCCCTCCCCCTTTGTTATATCCCCTCGTCGCGGTCCACCTTTATGTGGGTAACGTCGCCCACTTTGTGGGTGGACAGTGGTTGGTACGCTGTTATTGGTATAAGATATTGCTGCTTTAGTCGTAGTGACTAAGCATGCTAGTCTGTTATTAACGACAGTTCTGTTTGATATTGAAAGTCAATCTTTTTGGGTAATGTCGCCCACTTTGTGGGTGGACAGTGGTTGGTAAACTGTTATTTGGTTGGTATAAGATATTGCTGCTTGAGTCTTAGTGACTAAGCATGTTGGTCTGTTAATGGTTAACCTTCCTAGTGGTATTCCCGAGTGTGACTCGGGGTAAGATTTTAGAGCCAAAAGCGGTAACCCCGAGTCACACTCGGGGGTAGCGCTAGGAAGATCGCTGGATGCTGGAAGAGGTTTAACTTACCTTTTCTCCGGGATCCAGCGAAGACTGCGAGCGGAGCTCTCTCCCGATCATCTGCGAGCCCCGGCTTCCGTATCCGGCGACGTGACGTCTGCCGGGGGGGTGAAACCGGCGGCAAATTCGAATGTAAAACACACTGATACCGTTCAAAATAAAAAAAAATTGTATGAAAAGTAAATATTTAGAAAAATAATTTTATTATTGAACACATATAACAAGTTAAAACCAATGTGCAAACGAATGAAGACAGGCAGATCAACCACACATAGCTTGAACTATAAACCCGACATGTTTCGAAGCCAGAGAGATTTGCTTCTTCTTCAGGGGATGGTTCAAAACGGTACTCTAGTAATAGATACATTAACATGTAAAAGACCATGAATTTCTAAAGGTTTTAAACATTGCAAAGTGACTGTAAAAGTTCACATGAAAAATAACAACAGTGGCGAGTACTCACAGGGTTGAATCGTGGCTGTACTTAAGTGGCCTGCACAATTAAAAACATCTGGTGGGTACGAGTGTCCCTGGCGAGAAATACAATAATGCAGATGGTAGATGGATACACTGGTTAATTGATCACAGCTGTTTGGGTCAGGTAAGTGCCATACAATCACTGGACATCTGAAGTCCTCAAAATAGAGGAGCCAGGGACGATCTTTTAACACAGGTGTGTGTCAGATAAACAGGTACCGCCGATCTGAAAAGTAGGCAGATCAGGGCTGATTAGTAGGTGTGTTAGATTAGTGGAAAAAATAAATTTTACTGGTAACATTTAAAAATGTGTAACCCAACAAGGAGAGGGGTTTTGAGGGGGTATATAACACCAAGGCTGCATAAAGAGCCAGGGAGATAACCTAAAATTACTACATAATGGGAAAGCCCGATAAAAAAAAAAAATGACAATACCTGGATATTAAGAACTATTCAATAATCGGCGTCCTCTCCGCACCACAGCCAGCAAACAATAGCGCTGGCTGTGTGTTGGGAGAGGTGCACTATAAAAGTGCAAGCCGATTGATGAGAGATGTGTGTCAGCTGGCTTCGCAGGGAGGGCTTCCCGGAGCGCTGGTGCCGGACCCGCCCCCAACCAGCGTGTGTCACGCCTAGCATGACACGGTGTGGGCGGGAGCGGCATCTGCGCTCCACCGGCACGGAGATCGGAGCCGGAAGTGTGAAGGACACTGCGGCTCCTGATTGGTCCAAGCTGAACCGCATGGGAACAGGGAGGTGGAAACAAAGGACTAAAATACCACACACCAGGCGCGGTGTATGTCTCCCCGTGCCGGGATGGCCAGTGAAGAGAGGGCACGAACCGGAGCAAAACAATTTGCTGGGAATGTTGTAACAATATTAAAAAAGAATAGCGCGCAAATGCAAAAGAAATTATTACCAAATCTGAAGAGAGTCCATAAATAAAAATGGGGGTTTGGTCCCACCATATGGCCATATCGTGCTCAAGCCCACTACTGCGTCAAAGTACCCCATTATCAGTGGGTCCTACACTATCCATGAAAAAGAGATGAATCCAGCCCTTCTAACCCTTGGAGATAACACTCCTTGCTGGGAAAAATGTGCAAATGCACTACAGGGGACTCCTCCTATATCCACTTGATGGTGGACACTGATTGAGTACAGGTGTATGTGGGGGGTGGGGAGGGCTGCTCAACCTCGATAGTCTGGTCAGACCGAATACATAATAAACAGGCAAAAAATTTGATTGTCCATAAATAAAAATGGGGGTTTGGTCCCACCATATGGCCATATCGTGCTCAAGCCCACTACTGCGTCAAAGTACCCCATTATCAGTGGGTCCTACACTATCCATGAAAAAGAGATGAATCCAGCCCTTCTAACCCTTGGAGATAACACTCCTTGCTGGGAAAAATGTGCAAATGCACTACAGGGGACTCCTCCTATATCCACTTGATGGTGGACACTGATTGAGTACAGGTGTATGTGGGGGGTGGGGAGGGCTGCTCAACCTCGATAGTCTGGTCAGACCGAATACATAATAAACAGGCAAAAAATTTGATTGTCCATAAATAAAAATGGGGGTTTGGTCCCACCATATGGCCATATCGTGCTCAAGCCCACTACTGCGTCACATTTTTTGCCTGTTTATTATGTATTCGGTCTGACCAGACTATCGAGGTTGAGCAGCCCTCCCCACCCCCCACATACACCTGTACTCAATCAGTGTCCACCATCAAGTGGATATAGGAGGAGTCCCCTGTAGTGCATTTGCACATTTTTCCCAGCAAGGAGTGTTATCTCCAAGGGTTAGAAGGGCTGGATTCATCTCTTTTTCATGGATAGTGTAGGACCCACTGATAATGGGGTACTTTGACGCAGTAGTGGGCTTGAGCACGATATGGCCATATGGTGGGACCAAACCCCCATTTTTATTTATGGACTCTCTTCAGATTTGGTAATAATTTCTTTTGCATTTGCGCGCTATTCTATTTTAATATACATGTCTTTTGGTTCATAGCTGCAGCAGCTTTGGAAATACATGGGTATGCTCCCTCAAATTTTTTGCCTGTTTGTAATGTTGTAACAATACAATAGTGCTGTTAAATTAGTTATGGTACATAGAATGTGCCGTAATTGTAACGGTCAAAACAAAGACAATAGCTACAATTATTGCATATGCATGTCACCAAAGGCACAACCCACAGATGTAAACATAATGACGAACACTGGCAACAAAATGACAAGGTGATCAACAGAGGGGGGAATACACAAATTGATGGATAACAGTATTTAGTAGAAACTAATAAAGGAACAATATTAGATTAATCACTATGTGTACAATTAGTACAACAATACTGAAATAGAAAACAGTCAATGAGAATACATATATAGATCGATATGTTTGAAATACACAATATGTTTGAAAACATATTTAGGACAAAAAAGGTGACAAGACTGTTATGATCAAAAATTGCATAATTGTACAGTATAGTTTAAATAGGACGATTGAACCATATTAAATACATAGACAAACATAGGCAAAATGATATTAGATAGGATCCCATTGTAGTGGGGATTGACATATAAGGTAATAGCGTCAAGTTGGGAGAACAAATGTTATTAAATCTCCATCCCTCCAGAGTTGAAACCCTCAAGGAAAGGTTTGAATGACAGGGATCCATTAAGCCCTGGGGGTTCGTGGCCCTACTTAAAGCTCGTTGGTATGCTTGTTTTAAAGATTTTTTGGAGTAGCCCCTTTAACCTTTATCGCAAACCCATCTTGCATGGATCAAGTTTCCATCCTACCCCTCTACTTCGATCTATCCCAACTAGCCAATATTTGAGGCTTAGACGAAATTGTTCGGACCTCAATTTATTTCAAGTGGCTGCTGATGCACTTCAAAAACGATTGCTACGTAGGGGCTACTCCAAAAAATCTTTAAAACAAGCATACCAACGAGCTTTAAGTAGTGATAGACAGCAACTATTAGCCCCAAAAACATCAAGTACTTTGAGGAAGGAGGACACAATAAGGATTATAACTCCCTACAACAAACAACATCAAAAAGTTAGACGTATTGTGTCCAAACACTGGCATTTGCTGGCCTCAGACCCTGTATTGGGCCAATATGTGTCAGATTCACCAAATTTTACCTATAAAAGGGCCCCAGCACTAAGAGACAAAGTAGTCCGCAGTGAATTCCGTGACACCAATATGTCCACCTGTTGTAAGTATAAGGGGACCTATATGTGTGGCAATTGTAGATATTGTGGCTACATGCTTACACAAAGATCCCCCATACTGCCCAACGGAATCATCCATCAACCAAAGCATTTTGCAAATTGCCGCACGGTTGGCGTGGTCTATCTTCTATGTTGTGCTTGCCAGTGTTTTTACATTGGCAAGACCAAACAAGAATTTTGGCAACGTGCCTACCGTCACCTTCTGAGCATGAGAAAAGCAAACCCAGAGTTACCTCTGGGCAGGCATGTAGCTATAGCACATGCCGGCAAAATGCCCAAGGTTAAGTTTTTGATCCTTGACCGGGTCCACCCTGCCCCTAGAGGAGGAGACTGGAATAAGTCCCTCCTCCAGCTTGAGCTAAGGTGGATTTATTTTCTTAGGGCCACCGAACCCCCAGGGCTTAATGGATCCCTGTCATTCAAACCTTTCCTTGAGGGTTTCAACTCTGGAGGGATGGAGATTTAATAACATTCGTTCTCCCAACTTGACGCTATTACCTTATATGTCAATCCCCACTACAATGGGATCCTATCTAATATCATTTTGCCTATGTTTGTCTATGTATTTAATATGGTTCAATCGTCCTATTTAAACTATACTGTACAATTATGCAATTTTTGATCATAACAGTCTTGTCACCTTTTTTGTCCTAAATATGTTTTCAAACATATTGTGTATTTCAAACATATCGATCTATATATGTATTCTCATTGACTGTTTTCTATTTCAGTATTGTTGTACTAATTGTACACATAGTGATTAATCTAATATTGTTCCTTTAATAGTTTCTACTAAATACTGTTATCCATCGATTTGTGTATTCCCCCCTCTGTTGATCACCTTGTCATTTTGTTGCCAGTGTTCCTCATTATGTTTACATCTGTGGGTTGTGCCTTTGGTGACATGCATATGCAATAATTGTAGCTATTGTCTTTGTTTTGACCGTTACAATTACGGCACATTCTATGTACCATAACTAATTTAACAGCACTATTGTATTGTTACAACATTCCCAGCAAATTGTTTTGCTCCGGTTCGTGCCCTCTCTTCACTGGCCATCCCGGCACGGGGAGACATACACCGCGCCTGGTGTGTGGTATTTTGGTCCTTTGTTTCCACTTCCCTGTTCCCATGCGGTTCAGCTTGGACCAATCAGGAGCCGCAGTGTCCTTCACACTTCCGGCTCCGATCTCCGTGCCGGTGGAGCGCAGATGCCGCTCCCGCCCACACCGTGTCATGCTATGCGTGACACACGCTGGTTGGGGGTGGGTCCAGCACCAGCGCTCCGGGAAGCCCTCCCTGCGAAGCCAGCTGACACACATCTCTCATCAATCGGCTTGCACTTTTATAGTGCACCTCTCCCAACACACAGCCAGCGCTATTGTTTGCTGGCTGTGGTGCGGAGAGGACGCCGATTATTGAATAGTTCTTAATATCCAGGTATTGTCATTTTTTTTTTTTTTTTTTATCGGGCTTTCCCATTATGTAGTAATTTTAGGTTATCTCCCTGGCTCTTTATGCAGCCTTGGTGTTATATACCCCCTCAAAACCCCTCTCCTTGTTGGGTTACACATTTTTAAATGTTACCAGTAAAATTTATTTTTTCCACTAATCTAACACACCTACTAATCAGCCCTGATCTGCCTACTTTTCAGATCGGCGGTACCTGTTTATCTGACACACACCTGTGTTAAAAGATCGTCCCTGGCTCCTCTATTTTGAGGACTTCAGATGTCCAGTGATTGTATGGCACTTACCTGACCCAAACAGCTGTGATCAATTAACCAGTGTATCCATCTACCATCTGCATTATTGTATTTCTCGCCAGGGACACTCGTACCCACCAGATGTTTTTAATTGTGCAGGCCACTTAAGTACAGCCACGATTCAACCCTGTGAGTACTCGCCACTGTTGTTATTTTTCATGTGAACTTTTACAGTCACTTTGCAATGTTTAAAACCTTTAGAAATTCATGGTTTTTTACATGTTAATTTATCTATTACTAGAGTACCGTTTTGAACCATCCCCTGAAGAAGAAGCAAATCTCTCTGGCTTCGAAACATGTCGGGTTTATAGTTCAAGCTATGTGTGGTTGATCTGCCTGTCTTCATTCGTTTGCACATTGGTTTTAACTTGTTATATGTGTTCAATAATAAAATTATTTTTCTAAATATTTACTTTTCATACAATTTAATGTGCCTTTAAAGTCCCAATCAGGGGAACCCTACCTTTTGTACATTGTTACCAGGGATGTGGCACACATGAGCGTTAGGTCTTGAGCACACTTCATATATATATCTATATACACATATATATATATACATATATATGTATGTATGTATGTATATATATATATATATATATATATATATATACACATGTATGTATATATATATATATATATATATATATATATATATATATATATATACATAATTCTTGTGAATGAGCAGCCCAAACCAACTGTATACATATTATATATATATATATATATACACATATATATATATATATATATATATATATATATATATATACATATATATATATATATATATATATATATATATATATGTATACATAATATATGTATATATATATATATATATATATATATATATATAATAAATGTATACAGTTGGTTTGGGCTGCTCATTCACAAGAATTACATGCAAAATAATGGTACCGCTTTCAGCACCTAAAATCCAAAAGAATCATACCGCCAGGGAGGTTAACAGCGGTTCTGTTTGGTATTAAAAGTTAAAGTTCATTTCATAATTAAAATTGTTTTAAACCCAATAAAGGGGCCGCGGCCTAAACTTTTCCACAATCCTTGTTGTGTGTTTATTTTATATTTTAGGTATGTTCTTATGGTATGATGGGTGTTAATGGGGTGTACAATCCCATGCTATATTGTCATGTTGTTGCTAATGGTAACCCAGGGGAATCCATAACCAGCAGCTCCCAAGGGAGTAGTGCTACACAAGTATATGGCGGCAAACAAACACTCACTCGTGCGGCAGGTTGTACGCAGCAACTGCAGCTCCTTGCACACAGGAAGGCATCCAGAAATGTATTAGCAAATAAATGAATAAAAAAGCAGCTCTACAAAATCTGCTTGGTTGGGAGAGCGTTAAAAGGAAGATCTAATGGTCCCTGGTTCAATCCCAAGTTTTAGCAGCTGTTGGGGTGTCCAAGGAGATGGAGGAAGTTGAATTGATCTGCATTAGCCAAATAGAGTGCGCAATTTGGAGACTTTTTTTTCTTTTTTTTTGTAAAGTACGATTTATGTTTTAGGCCTCTTTCTCATGGAGCAAAGTCCGCAGTGTTTTTACATCCATGACCCTTCAGTTCCCGGCCAGTGGAGCCCTGTCAGCTCTGTGGGCAGCCGGGTGTACACTGACTGTGCTGTCTGTTTACATCAGGCTACACCCAATTCGCTCCAGAAGAAAAGGAAAGAACGCAGTCCAATATTTTCTTGGACAAGAACAGACCCAGAGATAGGCAGATGTAAACAGAGAAAAGTCAGTTTACATCTGCTTGTCCATAGGGCTGCATGGACCTTCCGATCAGATCTGCCTGAAGAACTGACAGGCAACCCTGACCAGAATGCCCGTATGAAAGGGGTCTTATGGAGCTGCGCTGGAACTGTTGGTAAACCTGTGGAGGAGGATTAACCCTTGAGTGGCTGCTGGTGTGACCCCATATCCTTTTGAGCTGTGCCTGGAAATATTTCTTCCTTTGTATGAAATCTCTGGAGTTCCTGCCAGTCCCTCTGCTCTCCTAATAAAAACTGACCATAAAAAGCTGAACACACCATAGGCAGTTCTCTAGCTGTACTGGGAACTCAACCTGCTCTCCTCCAATGATCAGACTTAAACTGAATGGGTTCTTTTACAAGTTGATCATTTACAATCATTTTAACCCCAGAAGGGACAAGGACGCAATAAGCATCGGGTCCGCCAGTCACATGCGCGGGGAAGTTAGGGAGCGAGCGGGGGTGGGAGCACGCCTCCGGCGGCGTGCGCTCGCCCCCTAGAGCCTCACAAGCTAGTGACGTACCCCTACGTCACTTTGCCTGTGAGGGGCTGACTGCCACCGTAAATAGTCGTGCGGCAGTCAGCAAGTGATTAAAGCGGAGTTCCGGCCTCAAATACCTTTTTTAACTAAAAATACTCGTATAATACTAATCCATCGCCATTTACAGAACCGCTATTCTCATACTTACAAGGTGTACAGTATTGGATTTTAGTCAAAATCTTACTTTTAAAAACACTGTCTGGGTGCGGCCATCTTAGAAGTGGGCATCTGAAGTTGCAGTGTAATCTGCTGTGTCCTTCTTTCTGATTCCAGGGAGTGTTCTGGGAGTTCTTCCTAATTCCAGCCTCCTGGGAGTGATGACAAACAGCTCCCAGGATGCAATGCAAAGGCGGAAGTGATGTCAGTGGCCGCGGCCACAGAGGGGGGAGAAGGAGGAAGTACAATCAAAAATGCCCTGAAAATAAAAGGTAAGGGTCCCCCCGAAAAAAATCTAAAATGCCCAATTGTTGATCAGCATAGCGAGCACTCCAGGAATCACTAAAGTTGCAAAATAGGCCGGAACTCCACTTTAAACCACGGAATCAATATAAAGAAGTGTGAAAAATAAACTCCCACAAGCTGGGCAAAAACACTTTAGGGCCAGTTCACATTTGTGCGATCACAGAGATCGCATGTAATTCGGAGCGCACTTCTCCTAAAATTACATGCGATCTCTGTGTTCAGTTTGTATGGCTGAATTTGCACCGCAATTGCACCCAACACGCACAGGACCCTTTTTTTTTATCCGCAGCAGAATCAGATCACATAGTGGTTCACACTAGTGCAATCCGATTCTGGGCGAACTTGCAGATCGCACTGCGATATGCGATCACAACTGGGGGTGTCGTTAACTTTTAATTGACACCCCCTGCGTGTCGCATATGACAGTGTGAACTGCCAGGGATGCGGATGCGATGCGGGAACATGCTGCATATTCGCAGCATTCCCGCATCGCACAAATGTGAACCGGGACTCAAAGAAATAAGTGTTCAAATAAATATGTGCAAAAAATACAATATTGCAACAAATAATCATAAAAAATAAACACATATAAGGTGGAATTGTGCACAAAATAAATCACATGAAGTCCATTAATCAAATGTGCTAAAGTAGTGACAGGTGTGAAGAAAGGAGCTCCAAGCTGAATGTTGGACACCACTTAAATCCACCACCTGCGTGATCCCACCCCCCTTTGACAAAGTCGGAATGGCGAAACGGTTAGGGCGTGGCTACACAGCAGACCAGAGAAGTGAATGGGTGAAGCGGTGGTGGTTCCTCCATATCTGGGGAGCACCCCAAACCCCATATTTCACATTGTGCTGTTGATTTTGGTTTATGTGAGTGAAACTACTATGTTTTAACAATAAAAATTGGAGTTTAAGTGCCGGTTCCCATTTGTGCGATCACAGAGATTGCACTGCTCCTAAAATTACATGTGATCTCTGTGCGGTGCTATATCAGCCATACAGTTTGTATGGCTGAATTTGCACCGCAATCGCACCCAACACGCACAGGACCCTTTTTTTTATCCGCAACAGAATCGGATCGCATAGTGGTTCACATTAGTGCAATCCGATTCTGTGCGAACTTGCGGATCGCACTGCGATATGCGATCGCAACTGGGGGTGTTGTTAACTTTTAATTGACAACCCCTGCGTATCGCATATGGCAGTGTGATGCGATGCGGGAACACGCTGCATATTCGCAGCATTCCCGCATCGCACAAATGTGAACCCGGGACTTAAAACTGTATTGCACTAGGGGATTCCCCTTTGTTTTTCCCTATATGTACATGTGAGAGGAGATATCATTTAAGGAGGACCCCTACACTTAACGGTGTTTTGTCATTGCGCTTGTAGCCCTGACCATGCCAATGGGGGGCATCTTGTTGGGGTGAGTTACCAGTTGATGGGAGAGGGATCACGCAGATGGTCGATTTAAAGTGCACAAAATCGATATTTTTTTTTGTGCCCCTCCGCTAGTTAGACATCACCTGAAAAGGAATTGGATAGTTAGTTTTTTTTTTTTTTTGTTTACTCACCTTGTAAATGAAGATCGTAAATACTCACCTCAGAGTACTTCCTCCCTCAGCGCCGCGGCTCACCCATCACTTCCTCCTTCGCGATGATTCCTGGGAGCTGAACGTCATCGCTCCCAGGAATCAATGCGACGGCATCGGCCCCGCTCGTCACTTCTGGGCGACGCCGCATTCCCCTGCTAAACAGCTTCTGGGCATCCCCAGAAGCTGTGGAGGAATGCGGCGCCGCACCGGAAGTGACGAGAGGGGCCGATGCAGGCACATTCTGGGACAAGAAGACGCGGAAGAAGACACAGAAGAGGACCGCGCCGGCTTCAGCTGCCCACAAGAGAGATGGAAACGCTGTGGAAGAAATTTTATAAGTAAGTATTTCTTCTAAAAGGCAAGTGCGAACCGGGACAGATCAGAGGCTAGCCATTGTGGAATGTACTAGCCCTGACTGTCCCGGAGGTATGTTCAGTGAAAAATGACTTCTGTGCCCGGAACTCCGCTTTAAGTTGTGTCCAACATTCAGCACGGAGCTCCTTTCTTCACACCTGTCACTACTTTAGCACATTTGATTAATGGACTTTATGTGATTTATTTTGTGCACAATTCCACCTTATATGTGTTTATTTTTTATGATTATTTGTTACAATATTGTATTTTTTGCACATATTTATTTGAACACTTATTTCTTTGAAGTGTTGTGGGAGTTTATTTTTCACACTTTTTTTTATATATCAAATGTTTAAACAGAAAAAATAAGGTAATTTTGAAATGGACTCAATACATAACAGTACATTACACAGACGTCTGGACAGTCTAAGGCAGGCGTGTCACACTCCAGGCACTCACATTTAATCTTTAACCACTTGCGCCCTGCCCACCGTACATTTACTGCGGGACTCTGCTGCTGCTGGGCAAAGCAACGTAGCCCTATGTCGCTCGCTCAGGAGACTGTAGGGGGCGAGCGTGCCCCGGCGGCAGTGCACTCCCGCCCCCGCATGTTACCTGAGGAGCCAGCGCGTTTTACCGGCAGCTCCAAAGGTTGCCGGCCACTCGCGATCTCCTGCAGCTGTGAGAGAAGGACAGACGGATGATGTAAACACAGCCGTCTATTATTCTCCCTGAAGTAAGCACAGAGGCTATGTGATCCTACTATATAGGATCTCATGTCTCTGTGATTACTTCACAAACCACGCCCCCTGACAGTTAGAATCACACCCCTAGGGACACATTTAACCCCTTGATCACCAGTACAGTTAACCCCTTCCCTGCCAGTGTCATTTTTACAGTAACAGTGCATATTTATAGCACTGATTACTGTAGTAATGTCACTGGTACCCCCAAAAAGTGTCTAAAATGTCTGTTAGGGGTCCGCTCTGTCCGCCGCAATGTCGCAGTCCCGCCAATCAAATCGCAGATCGCCACCATTACTAGTAAAAAAAAAAAAAAAAAAAAACAATAAAAATGACATAAATCTTTCCCGTAGTTAGTAAACGCAATAACTTTTGCGCAAACAAATCAAAATACGCTTATTGCGATTTTTTTTTACCAACAATTTGTAGCAGAAAACAACTTGGCCTAAAATGTTAAAAAATTTTGATTTTTACATTTTCTTTTGAGAATTTCATCTAAAAAAATGTGAAAAATATTGTTATTTTTCAAAACTGTCGCTCTTTTTTTGTTTATAGCGCAAAAAATAAAAATCGCACAGGTGATCAAATACCACCAAATGACCTTTTTGGAAAGTAGACAGTCTGAGGTATTTAGTAGGAGGCATGGCAGATTTTTTGAATTTGTGATTTTTTGGCACGAGAATGAAAAGAAAGGGGCGCTGATATAGCCCCCCTTTCTTTATGGGATGGCGGCAGGGGCTTAAAAAACATTAGGTAGTCTATTAGGGAGATCCACAGGCATTCTGCCTGTTGAACTTTTGACCCAGGTCACTCCTGTTCAAGTTACCCGCTCTAATCTGTGGGTATCCAGGCGGTTTCTGTAAGAAACTGCGGCTTTCCCGCCCGATTAGCAGCTATCTCTGGGCAGATTTGCGCGTGGAGCTCCGCTCCCGCTCAAATGTCCCGCTCTTTTACAGTTAATCCAGCCTAAACTGGTTCCCAGGGGGCTGTTTAAGAAGCGACCGTGGGGCTCCGGGTCACTTCACCTCGTCAGGAATTCAACTGCTGCGTTCCCCTCCCTCCCACCCCTTTCCTTTTGGGTTGTTGCGGCCAGTTAGAGCCCGTACACACTGGGGCGACCTGGTCGCCTAACAGGTCGCCGTAGGTCGCCTACCATAGAGAAGCTGTGGACCCGTTCTAATAGGAGCGACACAAGTCGCTCTGACTTAGAAAAAGGGTCCGGAGCTTCTTTGGGGCGACCTGGAGCGACCTGCATTGACTTCAATGATATGAAGATGATGCGCACCGCGACCTGTGAGGTCGCCCCGGCAAGTAGCGTCGCCCCAGTGTGAACGGGGTCTTATTATTTATTGGCTCATACTGTCGCCTTAGCATTGGTGCTTTGGTGGACGCAATTTTTAGTGGTTATGTTTATGATTTGTTGGATAATGATGGTGAAAGTTAACGTTATATTTGTCAACCTGAGCCATACTGGCTAGGTTGTTGATGTGAGTTTAATCTGTAAGTGTAAATACATTTTGAAGTATTTTATGTATGTGTATGAAGCCAATAATAAAAAAGCCGCGGCCTTTTATGTCCAAGCCAATATTGTGTGGTCTATTTATTTATTTATGGTTAAGTATGGTTAATATAATTTTATAGTTACTAGATTTAATAAATACATCCTGCCTGCCATTCCCATATCATTTTTTAAAATACTGTCATAAGGGCAGTACAGCGTCATCATACAACTGGTGTGACCAGGAACACTGACTGGTGAAAGTATATAAAAAAAAAAAATTTTCAGTGTTTTTAACCACTTTAGCCTCAGAGATTTGGCTTTTGCGATTCGGCACTGCGTAAATTTGCGCAGTCATGCGACGCTGTACCCGAATTAAATTGACGTCCTTTTTTTCCCACAAACAGAGCTTTCTTTTGGTGGTATTTGATCACCTGTGCAATTTTTATTTTTTGCGCTATAAACAAAAAATGAGCGACAATTTTGAAAAAATAATAATATTTTTCAAATTTTTTTATAAGAAATTCTCAAAAAAAAAAAATGTAAAAATCAAAATTTTTTAACCTTTTAGGCCAATTTGTTTTCTGCTACATATTTTTGGTAAAAAAATTGCAATAAGCGTATTTTCATTGGTTTGCACAAAAGTTATTGCGTTTACTAACTACAGGAAAGATTTATGTCATTTTTTATTGTTTTTTTTATTTTTAACTAGTAATGGCGGCGATCTGCGATTTTTTTTTTTTTTGCGGGACCTCGACATTGCGGCGGACAGATCGGACTCCTGAATGACATTTTTGACACTTTTGGGGGTACCAGTGACATTACTACAGTAATCAGTGCTATAAATATGTACTGTTACAGTAAAAATGACACTGGCAGGGAAGGGGTTAACTTTATTGGTGATCAAGGGGTTAAGTGTGTCCCTAGGGGCGTGATTCTAACTGTCAGGGGGCGTGGCTAGTGAAGTAACCACAGAGACATGCGATCATATATAGCCGGATCGCATAGCTTCTGTGATCCCTTCAGGGAGAATGACAGACGGCTGTGCTTAGATCAGCCATCTGTCTTTCTCCCTCTCCTGCGGGAGATTGCGAATGGCCGGTGGCCTACAGTCTCGTGGGCGAGCGACGTTGGTCTACGTCGCTTTGCCTGTAAGCGGCAGAGTGCCGCAGTAAATCTACATTCGGCGGGGCTAAAGTGGTTATACTGTATATATATTTTTTCTTTCCTCTTTATATATAGGGACCAGAACAATACAGTGTTACCATAGTAACACTGTACCCCTCTGGGTAATTGATCAGGATTTTATTTTTACATACTATTGTTGTTTAGAGCAGTGAATTTCACTATGGCATGAAAGGAAGCCATTCATTGTTTACAACTGTCATGTGATCTGCTGTGATTGGTCACAGCGATCACATGGTAACAGCATTGGGCCAGTACACTGACCAGTCATCTGCTGTGAGTAGTGGATACAGTGGGTGCTAGATCGAGTCAGAGCACAGCTCGGAGGGGGCGCACTACGCGCGTTCTTGGGAGGACATCATATGACATCCTCCCAGAACAATAGAGTTCCTGTCTGAACGTCATTTTACAGTGGCGCAGGTAGGAAGTAGTTAGGGGGGCACACTGGGGGACCTTACAAAAGGAAATATGCCAGTTTTGAGCTGTAAATATTGGCGCAGTTTTTGTACTCCAATTTACAATGGTATGAGACAAGTTCTATGTGATGCTGCACCAGCCACGCAAAATCACACTAAAAGAGATATACAGAAGTGTCCTGTGTGCCAAAATAAGCATGCTTGAATCTGGTGCACCAACACCACCATGAGACAAATCAATGCACTGGCATAGACCACGTTTATTCATTTGTCACAGGAAGTGCTAATTGAACAGGCATTTAGAAACTGGTGTATATCAATTGTAATGTGATTTGGTGCATCTGTCGCAACGACGCATAGAACATGCGTAATGGCATTGGTGATTTGGCGCATGGAAAATGTGCCGATATTTCCACTAAAAATTATGCATTTCCCTTTTTAAATTGCTTGATATCTTAGAATTTTGGCATACTGGGGAAATTATTTTGTCTGTACTGGAGTGCAGCCATTTTCCATTTAAATTTCCATTTTCTAAGCTGTGAGGAAAAAAGAAAACTACAAACTGATTGGTTGCTATGGGCAATGGTACCAGTTGGGATGAAACTTGTCTCAGATACTTTCTATTCATTTTTCTCTATTCAAATTCTGGAGGGTCCTCCGAATTTTGTTCTTTCTCTGTCATTGTCTTTTGACATTTATTATCAAGACAATAAAAGTAAATAAATCTTCCTAATGGGGATAAAGGCAGCAAAAAAAAAAAAAAAAAGCATGACAGTTCTTCTAACCCCTCACCACCCTATCCAAATGTTAACAAAAAAAAATATGTTTTGGGAACACTTTAAACACCCACCAGACGAATGGCTGAATGTGGCTCTAACCAGTCACAATGATCCCTTGTGGTGATCACTGATAGTGATAGCATAGAGATTACAAATGAGCCCATATTCCACTTGCCAACCGCCTAACTGTAAATATACAGTGCATCCGGAAAGTATTCACAGTGCTTCACTTTTCCCACATTTTTTTATGTTACAGCCTTATTCCAAAATGGAATACATTCATTACTTTCCTCAAAATTCTACAAACAATACCCCATAATGACAACCTGAAATAAGATTGTTTGAAATCTTTGCATATTTATTAAAAAAAAAAAAAAAAAAAATCACATGTACAGAAGTATTCACAGCCTTTGCCATGACACTCAAAATGTTTCTACTGTTCATCCTTGAGATATTTCTACAGCCTAATTGGAGTCCACCTGTGGTAAATTAAGTTGACTGGACATGATTTGGAAAGATACACACATATATGTATAAGGTCCGACAGTTAACAGTGCATGTCAGAGCAGAAACCAAGCCATGAAGTCCAAGGAATTGTCTGTAGACCTCCAAGACAGGATTGTATTGAGGCACAGATCTGGGGAAGGGTACAGAAAAATGTCTGCAGCATTGAAGGTCACAATGAGCACAGTGGACTCCATCATCCGTACATGAAAGAAGTTTGAAACCACCAGGATTCTTCCTAGAGCAGGCCCGTCTGGCCAAACTGAGCAATCGATGGGGAAGGGTCTTAGTCAGGGAGGTGATCAAGAACCCGATAGTCACTCTGACAGAGCTCCATGGTTTCTCTGTGGAAAGAGGAGAACCTTCCGGAAGAACAGCAATCTCTGCAGCACTCCACCAATCAGGCCTGTATGGTAGAGGGGCCAGACAGAAGCCACTCCTCAGTAAAAGGCACATGACAGCCCGCCTGGAGTTTGCAAAAAGGTACCTGAAGGACTCTCAGAACATGAGAAACAAAATTCTCTGGTCTGATGAACGAATAATTGAACTCTTTAGCCTGAATGGCAAGCGTTATATATAGAGGAAACTAGGCACCATTCATCACCTGGCCAATACCACCCCTACAGTGAAGCATGGTGGTGGCAGCATCATGCTGTGGGGATGTTTTTCAGCCACAGGAACTGGGAGACCTTTCAGGATCGAAGGAAAGATGAATGCAGCTGTAGGGAAGTGTTCTTTTTGTACACTGTCTGCAGGTTGTTTACATTCATGTCTGGTAACTATCATAGCATTCTTGTTACAAACAGATTCTTCCTGTAGAGAATGCTTCCTGTCCCTGCTAAAGGGTCAGGAAACCCCCCAAGGATATATATAGGATGTCTTACAGGAGGTTGAGAGGAGAGTGTGGCCAGCCTCATGCTGTGCATGACAGAGGTGCTGATTTTGTGCTGTATCCATCCAGATTGAAAAGAGACAAGTGTTACTGCACTGTGTAGCTCACTGTTTGTTATATTACTCTCACTTCCAGGTGAGCACTCCTGTGTGGGAATCAGAGATATCTGATAGAGGCTTCTCTGATTCATTGAAACTGTCTGTTTGCATAATGCAATATATTTGGGCTATTCTCAAGTGTATGAGATCAAAGCTCAACTTTATTATAACCTATAAAGCGACTGGTTTGTGTTGAAGTTTATATCTTCCGCTTTATTATTTAAAACTACAGTTTCCCTTTTTGGTCTGGGGGGCTCCTAGCTAATATTAGCCTAGCGAACAGTAAACAGCTCAGGGTAGCGACAGGATAGGTTTCCGATGGCCATTTAGATAGGTAGAGGCCCGGTAGCTTTGATAGCCTATAGTCAGGTTAGGAACCAAGAGATAGGCTAGATAGGCCTGATTTGGCTCGCAGGTGGTGCGTTCCAGACTTCTTTGCCATCGGTGTGTAATAAGTTTGTACACGTGTCCCCAGGAAGCCATCGCTCCACAGATGCGTCAGCGTTTGTTCTCTCAAGCTGGATTGTGTTACGCCTTACAGGTCAGCTCATCAGGGGCCCCTGCAACTGAACTGTGCCACAGTGCTTAATTGGAGGTATTGGTGGTAAAGGCCTTTAGTTATATATCCGGATATATATATAGATACATACTATATATACACTGTTTTTTTTTTTACACCTATCTACATCCTTCCTGTTATTGCTTTGGTTGTATGTAATGCCATCACTTTATCATATATAAAGTTATACTAATCACCTGCTGGTATGTCTGCATATCTTTAGTGAAAAAAAAGGGGAGGAATTTGGGACTTTAATTGAGTACAGCTAGACGTATATGTATAATAGGTGGTGTAATAAACATGTCCTAATGCGAATCCAAACATGGGAACCCATGAAGGACTGACATTATATATGTTAGGGAATGCTTGATTATATGGCATATACAAGTCTAAAGGTTATAGATCGTTTGTTCAATCATGGTAGATGCAAACAATATTAAATACAAGGAATATATATCATGACCAAGGTAATCATTAATAAACAAAATATTTATTGTGGAAACCATTTCTCTGATAGGTACACAATTTTACACAATTTAAAAATATACAACTTCATATAACCCAGAAAATGGGGACCCCTAGAGGGTTAACACATAGTCAAATATCTAGTTTATTATATCTAACATGACAAACCTGGCTAATGGTACAGATTGCACATACAGGTCATATACATGAGAGAACATATATGGATATATAATATATAGGCATAACCAAACAAATTCATATTGGCGGTAAAACCAGCTTGGTATAGGGCTTTCAATCTCTTGAAGTATGTAATCTTGGGGTTAAAAAAAGGGGGATTTCCATAAAGTAATCTGAATGATTGTCAGTATTAATATAAAAAATGAATAGAGTATCTGAGTGATTTGTCGGCTCGACGCGTTTCGTGGACCTCCGTCCACTCATCAGGAGCAATAAAGTATTATTCTGAAAATGAGAATATGAGTTGAGTTTAAGTAAAAGTATAAGATATAAATGAAAATAGAGAATATAATGGAGTGGACACTACCTTGACCAGTGTCATCAATCCAAAAGCAGTCCAGTCTGGTACAGAGAGACAAGAGGCTGATCCAGGAAACGCCTGATCCGGGGCTGAGGCATGGAATACAGCCCACACACATGGGGGCAATAGGGAGGAGAGGACCCAAAACAAGATCATAATATTAAATGAACCAGTATGAGGGTTCACACGAGGTTAATCCGAGAAATATTGGTCACAAATCGTTGGAACCAAAGGCAGTCTGAAGATATATATGAAGTTTCAATGAATATCCAAAAAAAGTCAACTCAAGAATAGACAATCTCAAAAAATTCAATAATTTATAAATTATATACAGGGTCAAAAAGTTGAACCCAAAAGATCTGCCTGTGAGTGACCAAACAACAAAAAAAAAATTTTTGTTAAAAAAAAAAAATAAAAAATTATTGGAAAGAGAAATTTATACTCACAATCCATCACTTATTTTATTGGTTGATCCACCGATTTAATATTTGGTCTCTAGTCACCACTTCGACTATTTGCACGTTATAGTCTCTCTCCTTTATAAATTTCTCTTTCCAATAATTTTTTTTTTTTTAACAAAAATTTTTTTTTTGTTGTTTGGTCACTCACAGGCAGATCTTTTGGGTTCAACTTTTTGACCCTGTATATAATTTATAAATTATTGAATTTTTTGAGATTGTCTATTCTTGAGTTGACTTTTTTTGGATATTCATTGAAACTTCATATATATTTTCAGACTGCCTTTGGTTCCAACGATTTGTGACCAATATTTCTCGGATTAACCTCGTGTGAACCCTCATACTGGTTCATTTAATATTATGATCTTGTTTTGGATCTTCTCCTCCCTATTGCCCCCATGTGTGTGGGCTGTATTCCATGCCTCAGCCCCGGATCAGGCGTTTCCTGGATCAGCCTCTTGTCTCTCTGTACCAGACTGGACTGCTTTTGGATTGATGACACTGGTCAAGGTAGTGTCCACTCCATTATATTCTCTATTTTCATTTATATCTTATACTTTTACTTAAACTCAACTCATATTCTCATTTTCAGAATAATACTTTATTGCTCCTGATGAGTGGACGGAGGTCCACGAAACGTGTCGAGCCGACAAATCACTCAGATACTCTATTCATTTTTTATATTAATACTGACAATCATTCAGATTACTTTATGGAAATCCCCCTTTTTTTAACCCCAAGATTACATACTTCAAGAGATTGAAAGCCCTATACCAAGCTGGTTTTATCGCCAATATGAATTTGTTTGGTTATGCCTATATATTATATATCCATATATGTTCTCTCATGTAAATGACCTGTATGTGCAATCTGTACCATTAGCCAGGTTTGTCATGTTAGATATAATAAACTAGATATTTGACTATGTGTTAACCCTCTAGGGGTCCCTATTTTCTGGGTTATATGAAGTTGTATATTTTTAAATTGTGTACCTATCAGAGAAATGGTTTCCACAATAAATATTTTGTTTATTAATGATTACCTTGGTCATGATATATATTCCTTGTATTTAATATTGTTTGCATCTACCATGATTGAACAAACGATCTATAACCTTTAGACTTGTATATGCCATATTATTAAGCATTCCCTAACATATATAATGTCAGTCCTTCATGGGTTCCCATGTTTGGATTCGCATTAGGACATGTTTATTACACCACCTATTATACAAATACGTCTAGCTGTACTCAATTAGAGTCCCAAATTCCTCCCCTTTTTTTTCACCATATTTACCAGGGATGGAGACAGCTAGACATTTCATATTCCTGTGGCAGATCGCTTCGCCTTTTTTGCCCGTCTGCATATCTTTACTCATAGAAATCTATGCTGGGTGTATTAGTACTATGGCTGTCAGCTATTTTGGGTGAGTTACTACTTATTGTCCTAGAATGGGATCACCTCTACATACGCTGGAGCCCTGTTCTAGGTGGAGGCACTGCCAATCATATATTCATAGTCCACTCTTCCTTTAGCGAAGGCTCTGGCTCCTTTGGTTACCTGCTGGTTAGCGCCATAGCCTGTGTGGAGAGGACAACTTCATTTGACCCCCCCTATAACAGGGCTACACAGCAATGTACAGAGACATCCTTGATGAAAACCTGCAACAGCTTGCTGCCATAACCCCGGTATCTTTATTTACAGATTCGATATGGGATCACTTTTCTAGGCGGTGGGAGAGGTGCCACCCCTTGCTGTTTACCAGTCATTTTCCGGGAAAACAAAGAAGCAAAACTTCATCTGATCTAATCGATGGCTGGGCAGGAAGAAAAGTGAGGGCAAGATTTTTCTTAACCACTTCTGGACCGGAAGATTTTTCCCCTTAACCATTTCCCGACCACCCGTCACCTTTTTACTGCATTAGGGTGGCTTGGGGAATGCCAATGCGTGGGTCAGGCGGCTCCGATTGCCGCCTGACACCCATGATCGCTCCCCGCTGGGAGAGAAGGGCGGTCGGCTGTTGTAAACACATCTGACTGTCCTTCTTCCTGGGATGATCCCAGAGCTCATATGATCCTGCTATATAGAATCACATGTCTCTATGGTCATCTCAGAAGCCACACCCCACCCACAGTTAGAATCACTCCCCTAGGGTCACATTTAACCCCTTGATCACCTATACTGTTAACCCCTTCCCTGCCAGTGTCATTATTACAGTAACAGTGCATATTTTTAGTAATGTCACTGGTACCCCCAAAAGTGTCAAAAATGTCAGTTAGGGGTCCGATCTGTCCGCCGCAATGTCGCAGTCCCACAAAAAATCGCAGATCGCCACCACTAGTAAAAAAAAAAAACCAATAAAAATCAAATAAATCTTTCCCATTGTTAGTAGATGTGATAAATTTTGCGCAAGCCAATCAAAATACGCTTATTGCGATTTTTTTTTTTTTACCAAAAATATGTAACAGAAAACAAATTGGCCTAAAATGTTAAAAAATTTAGATTTTTACATTTTTTTTATGAGAATGTCATATAGCAGAATGTGAAAAATATTGTTTTTTTTTTTCAAAATTGTCGCTATTTTTTGTTTAAAGCGCAAAAAATAAAGATGTTCAAAAGGTGATCAAATACCACTAAAAGAAAGCTCTATTTGTGGGGAAAAAAAGGACGTCCATTTTATTTGGGTACAGCGTCGCACGTGCAATAGTCCATTAAAATAACGCAGTGCCGAATCGCAAAATAGGGCCTGGTCATTAAGGGGGCAAATGCTTCCGATCTTAACGTGGTTAATGACCAGGCTATTTTTTACGATTCGGCACTGCGTTATTTTAACTGACAATTGCGCAGTTGTGCGATGCTGTCCCCAAATAAAACTGATGTCCTTTTTTTTCCCCCACAAATAGAGCTTTGTTTTGGTGGTATTTGATAACCTCTGCAATTTTTTAATTTTTGATCTATAAACAAAAAAGCGACAATTCTGAAAAAAAAAAAAAACAATATTTTTCACTTGCGCTATATAACATTACCAATAAAATTAAAAAAAAAAAAAAAAAAAAAAAAAAAAAAACAATTTTTTTTCTTCCTTTTAGGCCAATTTGTATTCTGCTACATATTTTTGGTAAAAAAAAAAATCCCAATAAGCATATTTTGATCAAAAGTTATCGCGTCTACAAACTAGGGGAAAGATTTATGTCATTTTTTATATTTATTTTTTTTACTAGTAATGACTGTGATCAGCGATTTTTAGCAGAACTGCGACATTGCGACAGACAGATCAAGCCCTTAACCACTTGCCGACTGCGCACAGTATATTTACTGCGGCAGTCAGCCCCGACCAGGCAGAGTGACGTAGGTCTACGTCGCTAGCCTGTCACTCCTTCTAGAGCCAATAGCGGGCGGGCGCGCGCCCGCTGAGGCACGCGCCTGCCTCGGCTCGTTCACGGAGGAGTGCGGGAGTGTGACTAGTGGACCCGATGTCCGCCGGTCACACAACGATCGCCGGTACAGCGGGAGAAAGACAGAGCGGCTTATGTAAACAAGCCGCCTGTCAGTTCTCCCTGTGTAAAAGTGAAGATCAGACAGTTCTACTATGTAGAACTCTTGATCTTTGTTTTTACACCAATAGCAATGTCCCTGCACAGTTAGAATCACGCCCCTAGGACACACTTAACCCCTCCCTGTCCAATACTGTTAACCCCTTCTCTGCCAGTGTCATTTTTGCAGTAACAGTGCATATGTATAGCACTGATTACTGCAGTAATGTCACTGGTACCCCCAAAAGTGTCAAAAATGTCAGTCAAGGGTCCGATCTGTCAGCCGCAATGTCGCAGTACCGCAAAAAAAAAATCGCAGATCGCCGCCATTACTCGTTAAAAAAAAAAACACCAGAAATGACAAAAATCTTTCCCTTTGTTAGTAAACGCGATAACTTTTGTGCAAACCAATCAAAATACGCTTTTTGCGATTTTTTTTTACCAAACATAGGTAGCGTAAAACAAATTGGCCGAAAATTTTAAAAAATTTTGATTTTTACATTTTTTTGGGGGGAATTTCATATAAAAAAAAGTGAAAAATATTGTTGTTTTTGCAAAAATTTCGCTCTTTTTTTGTTTATAGCGCGTGATCAAAAAATCGCACAGGTGATCAAATACCACCAAAAGAAAGCTCTGTTTGTGGGAAAAAAAGGACGTAAAAATTTGTTTAGGTACAGCGTTGCACGACCGCGCAATTGTCCGTTAAAGTCACGCAGTAAAAAAATCGCAAAAAACCCCTGGTCTTTTAGCAGGAAAATCCTCCGGTGGTAAAGTGGTTAACTAACATTTTTGACACTTTTGGGGGGACCAGTGACATTACTACAGTAATCAGTGCTAAAAATATGCACTGTTATTATATTAATGACACTGGCAGGGAAGGGGTTAACACACGGGGGCGATCAAAGGGTTAAATGTGAGCCTAGGGGGTGTTTTCTAACTGTGAGGGGGATAGTCTTATGGAATCAACAGAGACCTGTGTTCCTAAATAGGAGGAACACAGGAGCTCTGTATTGATTCCTGAGAGAACAACGGTTTGCTGTGCTTACAGCAGAAGACCGCCATTCTCTCTCCACGGAGAGCGATCGTGAGTGCCCGGCGGCAATTGCGGCCGCCGGCCCTGTGAATCAGCTTCCCCGCTGGTGAATTGGGGCGTGCAGGCGCCCACGGATCGCTCCCACGCACCCCGCACAGGTGCGGCGATTCGAGGGAACCTGCTGACCTGCCGCCGTATATCGAAGGTGGCTGGTTGGCAAGTGGTTAAAATTAAAATGACAATTTAATTTTTGCGATTAAAAGTAAATGAGATTTGAGGTCTTTTTGACCCTAGATCTCTCAAAAAAGAGGACCCGTCATGCTTATTTCTATTACAAGGGATGTTTACCAGACCGCCTCTGTAACTCTAAACAGGTAACCTATAACATTTTTTAAAGCGTCGCCTATTGAGATTTTTAAGTACCCTAGTTTGTCACCATTCCACGAGCGTGCACAATGTTAAAGAGTGACATGTTATGTATCTATTTAGTCGGCATAACATCATCTTACACATTATACAAAAACATTACTTTACTGTTTTTTTTAAAAATTCATTAAAGTGTATTTTTTCAAAAAAATTGCGTTTGAAAGACCGTTGTGCAAATACAATAAAATATTGCATCGGCCGCCATTTTATTCTCCAGGGTATAATGTTTGGGGGGTTCTAGGTATTTTTTAGCACAAAATACTGATTTAAACTTGTAAACAACAAATGTCAGAAAAACCCAGGGTCAGCAAGTGGTTACAAAAAAAACCCCAAAAATATTTACTGATTTATCTGTGTGTTTCAAGAAGCCCAACTGACATCTGTGTATTGGGTGCTCCACAGATCTATGTACTGGATTTTTATACATGCAGAGTGAAAATTAAGCTCTCTTTTTTAAAAAAGAATTGCTGTGGAATGTGGCAGTTGGAGTTGAAATTTGAATCTGATTGGCTGAGGGGGGCACTGACAGTTGGCATTCTTGTAAACATCACATGACCTGAGCTCTAGCTACCCTGCTGGTATCCTAGCAACGATGTCAGAGCTCACAGCCAGCCTATATAAGGAGCTCCCGCAGCTGAATCTGGCGGTTTGGTTTTGCTAGAGGTAGTGAACACATCGCTTTTCTAGTGCTCTGTGCGTTTTCATTGTAATTCATCAGAATGAAGATGAAAACGAGAAACCAAACTCTCAGATTTCACCCATATAAGATCAGGGATGAGATTACTTGGAAATTCATCCAAGAACATTCTGTGGATGATATGGATAAGCTCACTTTATTACATCATAGTGAGTTAAAGATGGAGACAACTCCACACCCCAAAAATGGGGAAAACAAACATGGGAACTCTGATGAGGGGAGGAATTCTGGAGAGAGAAAGAGTTCCATGGAGAAGAATGACAAGACCAGAGGAAAGAAGAGGAGAAGAGATGATGAATCCGACCAATCTTCTGATGAAGAAAGGATTGCAAAAAAGGGAAGATTTGATGCTGTACCGAGTTGGGCCAAAGTAATACTGGGCATGACATATACTGCCATATTGCCCAAGTGGAACAACAAGAGACCAGCATCTGATACGATTTTCCCTGCACCTCCGAATAAGAAACCGATGACCATCACAGATGAGACAAGTAAGAATGATGAGAACAATTGCATAAAATATAACACAATTGTCACTGTTTAGATATTTTATCAGGGATAGGGACAATAGTTAGGCCAATGCAGGGGTGCATTGCTAGATCAACTTTCTGTTGATAGAAAGCCCCTTAGAGCGTGTTTCTGTTAGAAAGCTAACACAGCCTGAGTAGACCTGCGCTTTAAATGTGAAGATTTGCTACATTATAGGGAACATTTAGAAAAAGTAATTGCACCCAAGTAGTACCCAGAAAGATTTAGCTTTTAGATTTAGCGATTTGGCCTCTTTATAACCACCTCGATTTCTTCTACAATATGCAGCAAATCTGGCAGAATCATTTTATAACAAGTTTACAGCTTCTACTGCAGCCTTGAGTTTGATTTGAAAGATTTAGCCTTAATAATAAGGCCAGCTACAGCGCTTGCTGAATAAACCCTAGTGGTGAAATCCAGTAATGGTTCACTAAATTTGATAAGTTAAAAATTACAAATAATATATGACAAGTATTATATAACAGTGACTTTTACAAATAAAAGTAATCGGAATTAATCAATATAAAATAATAATAAACATATGGTGAATAATCAATTATGGGTGTATCCAGTCCATAGAAAATAGGTGACTGGTTGTGCCCAAACAGTTCAAATGATGAAGTCCTTGAGTGATTGTGTTTATCCAATAGCTTCAAAAGTGCATAATTTCTGTGACATCTGTGAACTGTTTGGGCACAACCAGTCCCCTATTTTCTATGGACTGGATACACCCATAATTGATTATTCACCATATGTTTATTATTATTTTATATTGATTAATTCCGATTACTTTTATTTGTAAAAGTCACTGTTATATAATACTTGTCATATATTATTTGTAATTTTTAACTTATAACATTTAGTGAACCATTACTAGATTTCACCACTAGTGTTTATTTAGCAAGCGCTGTAGCTGGCCTTATTATTAACCACTTAAGCCCTGGAAGATTTTACCCCCTTCCTGACCAGGCCCTATTTTGCGATTCGGCACTGCGTGACTTTAACGGACAATTGCGCGGTCGTGCGACGCTGTACCTTAACGAAATTGAAGTCCTTTTTTTTCCACAAACAGAGCTTTCTTTTGGTGGTATTTGATCACCTGTGCGATTTTTACTTTTTGCGCTATAAACAAAAAAATAGCGTAAATTTTGAAAAAATAACAATATTTTTCACATTTTTTTATATGAAATTCCCCCAAAAAATGTAAAATTCTAAATTTTTTAACATTTTAGGTCAATTTGTTTTCTGCTACATATGTTTGGTAAAAAAAAAAAAAATCGCAATAAGCGTATTTTGATTGGTTTGCGTAAAAGTTATTGCGTTTACTAACTAAGGGAAAGATTTTTGTCATTTTTGGTGTTTTTTTTTTTTAACGAGTAATGGCGGCGATCTGCGTTTTTTTTTGCGGGACTGCGACATTGCGGCGGACAGATCGGACCCTTGACTGACATTTTTGACACTTTTGGGGATACCAGTGACATTACTGCAGTAATCATTGCTATACATATGCACTGTTACTGTAAAAATGACACTGGCAGGGAAGGGGTTAACTTTATTGGTGATGCAGGGGATAAGTGTGTCCCTAGGGGCATGCTTCTAACTGTAAAGGGGTGTGGCTAGTGATGTATAAAACAGAGACATACGATCCTACATAGCAGGACCGTATGATCTCTGTTCTTACACAGGGAAGAATGACAGGCGGCTTTTTTTACATTAGCCGCCTGCCTTTCTCCCTCTCCACGGGGAGATCGCGAGTGACCGGCGGACATCGGGTCCGCCGGTCACACGCGCGGGGATGTTAGGGAGCGAGTGGGGGCGGGAGCGCACCCGCCCCCTAGAGCCTCACAGGCGAGCGACATAGTCCTACGTCACTTTGCCTGTGAGGGGCTGACCGCCACACGGTTTGGCAAGTGGTTAAGGCTAAATCTTTTATTTATCCCTTTACTCTATAGCAGCTGCTGCACCTTATACTATACATCAGAATTGCTAGATTATTCTTTGGCGCGTGGAATATACCTTGGTATATTTTGGTATAAACCTGGTTATATGTTTTCATACTTGAGTTTGTTTTGCCTCTTCGACTGCCATGATGTACAGGTCATATTCTTGATAAAGGAAAAGGGATTGGCAGCACTCCGGGTTAAGTCAAAATCCAGATTTATTGACTGGACATCCAAATAATGACAATCGTGACAAGGTAGACGCGTTTCACACACTGACTGCGTGCTTAATCATATAAGTCATATTCTTGCAGGTCATAGTTAAAAAGTCAACTACTGTAACTACGCACGTCACTATAAATCTTTCACAAATGAAAACATGCTGCAATCTATGTTGAAACATAAAGCAATTTCACTTTATTTGGCCAAACTACTTAGCATCAGGGAGTCGTGGTAAACAGGAATATCTCTTTTCCATGTGCTTTCCACCATTGTCAGTGTTTTGTGAAGTAGGTTTTCTATTGCTGTAATTTAATAAAATGTCATAATTTCTATTTATCTTATAGTCAGCGAGACAGTCGACAAGGCAGTCAGCGAGACAGTCGACAAGGCAGTCAGCGAAACAGTCGACAATGCAGTCAGCGAGACAGTCGACAAGGCAGTCAGCGAGACAGTCGACAAGGCAGTCAGCGAGACAGTCAACAAGGCAGTCAGCGAGACAGTCGACAAGGCAGTCAGCGAGACAGTCGACAAGGCAGTCAGCGAGACAGACGACAAGGCAGTCAGCGAGACAGACGACAAGGCAGTCAGCGAGACAGTCGACAAGGCAGTCAGCGAGACAGACGACAAGGCAGTCAGCGAGACAGACGACAAGGCAGTCAGCGAGACAGTCAACAAGGCAGTCAGCGAGACAGTCGACAAGGCAGTCAGCGAGACAGACAACAAGGCAGTCAACGAGACAGTCAACAAGGCAGTCTGCGAGACAGTCAACGATACAGTCTGCAGAGAGACAGTTCATGAGGTTGTCAGTGAGCCAATCAACCAGGCCATCAGAGAGCCAGTCATCGAGCTTGTCAGCAAGCCAGTCATCGAGCTTATCAGCAAGCCAGTCATCGAGCTTGTCAGCAAGCCAGTCAGCAAACTTGTCAGTAAGCCAGGCAAGCTTATCAGAAAGCAAGTTGACGAGCTTGTCAGCAAGCCAGTCAACAAGGCAGTCGGGGATAAGCCCCGCACCAACGTAGGATGCAGTCCACCAGCCGCCTTTAACCTTGACAGCTTCACCTTCCATAAAATACTTGGTCAAGGTAGTTACGGAAAAGTAAGTAATCAAAGACATATGAACAGCAGGTTTATTGTATTGCGAGTTGGTGGTTATTAATATTGTCAGTTGGCTAACAGCAGGCTATAGGTGGAGGTCACACCACTGTATTTCTTACCACTTCCCATTTACACTACACGCACTGAGCTGTGTTACTCAATAATAAACTGAAATCTATTGTTTCCAGTAGGACCAGTTTACACCAGCGTGATGCGTTAGTGTGCGCTCAATGAAATTGCAACATAATGTGTGCAATGAAATGTGCTTTAAGAAAGGTACAATAAAGTTATTTTACACCATTGTTAAAAAAAAAAACATGCCAACGCACAGCATCTCAAATGTGTTTAGTGTGTGTTAAATGAATGCAAAGCGAGTGGAGTGAATCCAGCCTAAATTCTTGTTAGTGGTGTACTGTGTGTTGGGGGTGTAATACACATAAAGCAGCTCAACACAATTACAAATCCTTTGGTAGATAAGGCAATAAGCTAATGTGTATTGAAACTGTATTCAGCAGATTGTATAGAGTTTAGCATCAGAGCTTCATAGAATTTAGCCCCAATATAGGAATGCTGAATACAAACCTAAGAGTGAGTGCTGGCTGTAAATTTCTCTAAGTTTACTAAAAGCCGTACTGCAGCCTGCTAAAAGTCTATATAAAGCTATCCCCATTCACTACCAATCTAGAAGTTAGTAACTAACAGTCAAAACCACTTACAACTTGCTAAAAGCCTGCTGAGTTCATGCTTTATAAACTAGTGCTTTCAAGCTAAGACTAACAATTTTAGCCAGGTTGGGGGTTGCTGCTGGGGACCCAGAGGTAACCTTTTCAGAACCTGGTGCTGAATTAGCTCTAATCATTTGTGTCCTGTGTTTTTTTTTTAGGTCGCCCTGGCATCCCATCCTGCCACTGACAAGAAACTGGCAGTCAAGGTGGTAAAGAAAAGGCAATTATTGAAAGAAAATCCTAAAAGTGTCCTTATAGAGAGACAAATACTTGAAAAAGTTGGAGAGAGTCCATTTTGTACACACGCCTACGGAACCTTCCAGTCAGAAGTAAGTGTCAAATTCCTATCAATCACTCATCAAATCACATCCATATTATCCATTTGATCTCTTAGTCCAGCACAGACCTAGAAACAAATCCCCAAACCAGAAAAACATTACGAATGGTCCAGCTTCAGAGGCTCGGACATGAGAGAATTATGGCAGTTGAAAAGAATGTTGGGAATTCTGGTTCTCCCTGGCTGTCTTGCTCTTGCTTTGGCTTTGCTGTCACTGACTTGGATCAGGTATAGCCCCTGTACTTCTCTCATGACAAAGTCACTGTAATGGCAGCCCGGTAGGACATGTTTGCATGTTATGTGGATCTGTATATTGCTTTCCCAATGAGGAAAGATGTTCAACATATATGTAAAGTTCCTGCCAAGCATCATATTTTGAAATGAATGTGAACTTAGATTTAAAGTGTATGTAAACCCAATACTGACCATCTCTTGTTTGTTCCCACATGGTCTATGAAATATACAAATCAAAGCATTTTGTTACAACCGTTTCAGGACAGAAAAATACCTGTTAATCCTGGCAGAAATCCAGCGCTGTCCTGTTTTATCATAAGCCCAATGTTTCTCCATTTTTGCCAAAACACAAACCTCCCATCCACTTTACCTTTTTTTAACATATATATTTCTCTCTTTTACAGGAAGAGCTCTTCTTTGTTATGGAATACATGAGAGGAGGAGAACTAGCCGACCTGATCAAGTCTTCTGCTCCATTATCAACTGCTGCAATAAGGTAAGACTCAAAAAGATGCATTCATACCTGCACCATGCAGTGTGTTTATTTTGCACTTTTTTGCATTTTTGTTCTGCAACAGCACAGGGCAGCATTGGCTGTCCTGCTTGTACCAAATGTGCCAAAGTAACTCATGGACTTTTTTTTGACAGTGAGCCTCATGCACTTTTGAAGGATTTGCATATATATAATAAATTTTAATTAAAAAAAAAATAAATAAAAAAAGCGCAGCCACACCGACCCACCTCAATAAGCAACTCTGCTGCCCCATCCGGACACATACACTTCTGCCTTAAACCCCTTCATTTAGCCGTTAGCAAAGTACACTGTAATTCCATTTTGTAGAGATCAATCTCACATGATCACATACTGCTTCAATCAAATGTGACTAATCCCTATAAGATACTACTGCATGCTACTTGTATAGCTAATTCCATTAGGGAGCTGTTTGGCCACCCTGATGAATGGTCAGTTGCTACTCCTAGTGATTGGTCACTAGCATGTTATGATCTGCTAAAAATCTCCTGTATACCTGCCAGAAAATGAATAAGGGCTCTTTCACATGGTCCGCCTCCATAGGCGGATCCGTGCTGCTCAGCGGGGATCGATCCGCCGATCTCCGCTGAGCCGGCGGATGACAGCTCCGTCTCCGCTTGCAGTGCGGAGAGGGAGGTGTCAGAGCCCCAGCTGTTCTCTATGGGGGATCGGATGAGAGCGGACCGCCTATCCACTCTCATCTGATCCGATCCGATCCCCAGGACGGATGGAAAATAGGGTTTCCATCCGTCCGGATTTCACGGACAGGATCGGATCCGGATGGCAGCGGGTGTCAGCGGACATGTCACCGCTGACATCCGCTGCTCCATAGGGCTGAATGGGCATCCGATCAGATCCACCTAAAAAACTGACAGGCGGATCTGATCGGAACGCCCGTGTGAAAGAGCCCTTAGTTTATCTTAGGCCCCTTTCATACATACGGTCCAGTTCAATTCATCAGTTCAGTCACGTCAAAATGTATCAGTTTTTGCATCCGTTTTTCATCCGTTTTTTTACATCCACTACCAATGCAAAAATGGACGAAAAACGGACCATCCGCTTCCGTCAATATCTGTTTTTTTTGACGGATGAAAAATAGGGCATTCATCCATTCCAAAAAATGGACATTGACAGAAGCGGATGAAAACGGATGTTAACGGATGATCATCCGTTGTCATCCGTTTTTTTATAGAGATGCATTGATGTCTGTTTTTCACCCGTCAACGAATGGATGAAAAATTGACAAATGGACCGTATGTGTGAAAGGGGCCTAAGGCTCGGACGAAAAACGGATGTAAACGGACAAACGGTCCGTTTTTCATCCATTTTTGCATTGGTAGTGGAAGTAAAGAAAAACGGATGAAAAAACGGATGCAAAACAGATGAAAAACGGATGCAAAAACGGATGAACAACTAAAACATTTTGACGTGACTGAACTGATGAACTGAACTGACCATATGTGTGAAAGGGCCCTTAGTGTGCAAGGCTGTATCTTCAACCCAGCACAATCAATGTTCCAACCCGACAGATCTCAGCCAGTGAGTGTAAGCTACCACAGGCATGAGATTTTTGGTCAGATCAGGTGACTATTATCCAATCTGTATGGGCTGGTTTATGACCAATGAATGTATTATCCCAAAAACTGAACAGTGTCTAACATTCCTTTCTATGACTTGCACGGCTTGGAAGAAATCATCTGATAATCATTTTTTTTACTTATTCTGTGAGACATTTCATATTAATAGATCTTTTCTCCTTTTTTTTTACAGATTTATTGCTGCGGAACTTCTCTGTGCTTTACAATATCTGCACGGACGTGGTATCATTCATAGGTAAGTGTTTCCATATTGATCTTACTTCCATATTTGCCATTCTTTATTAAAGGACAACACCACCCAACACTGGTATTCTAGTTGTGGATGGGTGTACAAGGGGTGAATTGCCCACTGCTTGTTCTGTCTCCTGCTGCTGGAGCTTTTCTGCATCGAAGTGAGGGAGCCTCACTTCCCCATACTGCATATATTTCAATTAAATACAAGCTAAGAATCTTTCTCATTATAACTGCAGTCATTGCAGATGTCCTCTTCTAACACGGCTCTATGTCCCATTCAGCAGCCCACAACGCCAGCCACAGGTGCAAAGCTTGTTCTGGGCCCCACCAACCCCCATAAACCAGTAGAAGAAACAATATTGAGGCACACTCCATCAATCTGCAATGTGTCTACAACTTTTATAAAGACTTCGATAGAAACACTCCCCAGGCTGTCTCATTCTAATACGTATCGCCCCCTAGTGGGATTTAATCATACCCCACTATAAGGCCAAAATGAGACAGAGAAGAACAGCCTATGGAGTGTTTCTGCTCCTTTGTTTTTAATAAATATGTTAAAGCATTGCAGAATGACAGACTGGGACTTGACATGGTTTCTTCAACTGCACTAAGCTGGGAACTAAGCTCACAAGGTTCATGGTAAGATTCATAAAGTGGTGCAGAAAGTTAGTAGCGAAAGTTGGCGCCAATCTAAAACTGACCCTTAAGGGCCGGTTCACACTGGTGCGATGCGGAAAGGCTGCGAATTCGCAGCCTGTTCCCGCATCGCATCCGCACAAGAGGCAGTTCACACTGCTATATGTGATACGCAGGGGGTGTCAATTAAATGTTAACGACACCCCCAGTTTGATCGCATATCGCAGTGCGATCTGACAGTTCGCACAGGATCGGATTGCACAAGTGTGAACCACTGTGCGATCCGATCCTGATGCGGCTGAAAAAATGCCTCCTGTGCGTCTTTGGTGCAGTGCGAATTTCAACCATACAAAGTGTATGGCTGAATTCGCATCTGCACAGATCTCATGTAATGAAGGAGCACATATGTGAACCGGCACTTAGTATTGGGTGAACTTCACTTTTAAACATTTGATCTGTAAACCTAACTCTCTCCTTTTATTTTACAGAGACTTGAAACCCGAGAACATACTGCTCGACAGCTCCGGCCATGTTAAAATTGCCGACTTTGGCCTTTCTAAAGTTGATGTGTTTGGATCCAAGCAAGTGTATAGTTGTGCCGGTACTCCAGGCTATATGGCCCCAGAAGTAAGTAGAAAACCACCCTTATTTTGCCCCTTTATTATGTTTATCAGCCATATCATTATAATGAAAGAACAAGAATTTTGGAGATGAAGGAAGCAGGGTCACAATGATTGTGACAAGTAGCCTAAAAGCCTAAAAAAAGACAAGGACCACACTGTGACCTGTCATTCCTACCAACTATATTTTAGTGAGTATTTCTGCTCTGCGTATGGCTGATCATGTGCTTTATTTTATACTGACCTTTACTCTCTCTTTTATCAGGTTTATTATGGAAAACCCTACGATGCTATGGCAGACTATTATTCACTTGGTGTCATCCTGTTCCAAATGGCCACAGGAGCAGATCCAGAATCAGTCAGATCCAGGCAATACTTCTATCCAAGGAATATTCACCCTTACCTTCAAGATGTCATTGAGCGAGTAAGTATAGATAGTCTAGAATTATCCAAGAGCTATGTGTCCTAAGTCTTGTTTAAGTAAAAAGGGTCTTCTGCATTGAAGAGAGAAGCTTGCAGAAAGTTCTCTAGCATCTAGTACATTACCAGGTCCTGTATGTCAGGAACCCGGTCCCTCACTGTGCTTTGTGATTCCTTTCCCCTGCTCCCACCTCATTACTATGTGCTGTAGTGGAAGGAGTTTGAGTCAAAAAGCACAGAGGGGGTATCTGACTTCTGGAAGCAGGCCCGGACTGGCCATAGGGCAAACCGGGCATGTGCCCGGTGGGCTGCGGCTGTCGGGGGCCGCATGTCATTCTGGCTCCCGACTACCTAGACAGCAGCTTAGGTCGGTGTAGCTCTCCCATCCTCTCTGCGGCAGCCTCCGCGGAGAGGGCTGCATGTCCTTTTGGCAGTCTCACTCCCCACACCAGCTGGGCTGCTCCCTGGTCTGGCACCACTCACCCTGCTTTACCGTGGTTGGCCTCCTATTCAGTTCAGGGCAGGCCAGAGCCAGGCTAGCAGAGCCAGGGGGCGGGATATTAGGTGTCAGCAGGTGACCGTGAAGGGGGGAGGGGCTGGAGGAGACCCCTTCAGCCTCATGATAGGAAAAGTTTCTCTGCACCTGCAGACACCAGGGCCTGGACTGCTGACAGAGTAATTGCCACTATGCCAGCCTCTGCCTGATCCCATCTCTCCCACTGCCATCACTCTGCCTGATCCCATCCATCCCTAACACTGCCATCACTCTGCCTGATCCCATCTCTCCCACTGCCATCACTCTGCCTTATCCCATCTCTCCCACTGCCATCACTCTGCCTGATCCAATCCATCCCTCTCACTGCCATCACTCTGCCTGATCCCATCCATTCCTCCCACTGCCATCACTCTGCCTGATCCCATCCATCCCTCCCACTGCCATCACTCTGCCTGATCCCATCCATCCCTCCCAGTGCCATCACTTTGCCTGATCCCATCCATCCCTCCCACTGCCATCACTCTGCCTGATCCCATCCATCCCTCCCACTGCCATCACTCTGCCTGATCCCATCTCTCCCACTGCCATCACTCTGCCTGATCCCATCCATCCCTCCCACTGCCATCACTCTGCATGATCACATCCATCCCTCCCACTGCCATCACTCTGCCTGATCCCATCTCTCCCACTGCCATCACTCTGCCTGATCCCATCTCTCCCACTGCCATCACTCTGCCTGATCCCATCCATCCCTCCCACAGCCATCACTCTGCCTGATCCCATCCATCCCTCCCACTGCCATCACTCTGCCTGATCCAATCCATCCCTCCCACTGCCATCACTCTGCCTGATCCCATCCATCCCTCCCACTGCCATCACTCTGCCTGATCCCATCTCTCCCACTGCCATCACTCTGCCTGATCCCATCCATCCCTCCCACTGCCATCACTCTGCCTGATCCCATCCATCCCTCCCACTGCCATCACTCTGCCTGATCCCATCTCTCCCACTGCCATCACTCTGCCTGATCCCATCCATCCCTCCCACTGCCATCACTCTGCCTGATCCCATCCATCCCTCCCACTGCCATCACTCTGCCTCATCCCATCCATCCCTCCCACTGTCATCAGTCTGCCTGATCCCATCCATCCCTCCCACTGCCATCACTCTGCCTGATCCAATCCATCCCTCCCACTGCCATCACTCGGCCTGATCCCATCCATCCCTCCCACTGCCATCACTCTGCCTGATCCAATCCATCCCTCCCACTGCCATCACTCTGCCTGATCCCATCCATCCCTCCCACTGCCATCACTCTGCCTGATCCAATCCATCCCTCTGCCTGATCCCATCTCTCCCACTGCCATCACTCTGCCTGATCCCATCCATCCCTCCCACTGCCATCACTCTGCCTGATCCCATCTCTCCCACTGCCATCACTCTGCCTGATCCCATCCATCCCTCCCACTGCCATCACTCTGCCTGATCCCATCTCTCCCACTGCCATCACTCTGCCTGATCCCATCCACCCCTCCCACTGCCATTCCTCTGCCTGATCCCATCCATCCCTCCCACTGCCATCACTCTGCCTGATCCCATCCATCCCTCCCACTGCCATCACTCTGCCTGATCCCGTCCATTCCTCCCACTGCCATCACTCTGTCTGATCCCATCCATCCCTCCCACTGCCATCACTCTGCATGATCCCATCCATCCCTCCCACTGCCATCCCTCTGCCTGATCCCATCCATCCCTCCCTCCCACTGCCATCACTCTGTCTGTCTATATTTTTAATTTACCCTCAAATTACCTGTTATCTCTTAGCCTGGGTTCACACTAAATGCGGACTGCATCTAAATAGCAACCTGTTAATGTAAACAGACTGCGGAGTGTATGTTAGGTTAACGACACGCCGCAATCGGTTTTCAAAATGCAGCGCGATTTGCAGAATCGGATCGCATGGGTGTGCATACTAAATATAACTAAGAAACAGAGAAACTGGTAGTTGTTCATCATTGCTCATTTTGTTTAAAAAAAATGGGCTGCTCAGCCTAAAATGCCGGGGCCTATTTTTTGTCCCAGTCCGGGCCTGTCTGGAAGTGTTAAATACAGATTTTAAGGCAGGATATTCACCACACAGGAGGTCAGCATTACATCTGAACTACCCATGTGACATCCTGAAAACATGAGCTGTTGCAGGAACTTATAGACTGGTTCAGGAATGCTATCTTAACCACTTTAACACTAGCCACTGTGCTGCTACTGCAGCAAAGTGGCTCTTGTAGGTCTGACGACGTAGACCTACGTCGCCAGACTCCTCCCCCTGTAGGCGCCGCTGCTCTGCCCCGATCGTCGGGGAATCCAGTTTGGAGATCCGCCCGCCTGTGTAAACAGAGCGGGCGGATCTCCTAAGTGACAGGGAGTGACAGATCGGAGTGTTCAGCATAGCTGAACATCCGATCTGTCCCTGGCTCACTCAGTCACTTCCCCCCCCACACGTTAGTAAGCACCAGGCATACATTAACCCCTCCCTCTCCAATAAAATTAACCCCTTCCCTGCCAGTGTCATTTTTACAGTAACAGTGCATATTTATAGCACTGATTACTGCAGTAATGTCACTGGTACCCCCAAAAGTGTCAAAAATGTCAGTCAAGGGTCCGATCTGTCCGCCGCAATGTGGCAGTCCTGCAAAAAAAAAAAAAAAAAAAAAAAAAAAAAAAAATCGCAGATCGCCGCCATTACTCGTTAAAAAAAAACCCACCAAAAATGACATAAATCTTTCCCTTAGTTAGTAAACGCAATAACTTTTGCGCAAACCAATCAAAATACGCTTATTGCGATTTTTTTTTACCAAACATGGGTAGCAGAAAACAAATTGGCCAAAAATTTAAAAAAAAAATTGGTTTTTACATCTTTTTTGGGGGGAATTTCATATAAAAAAACGTTAAAAATATTGTTATTTTTTCAAAATAAACGCTCTTTTTTTGTTTATAGCGCAAAAAGTAAAAATCGCACAGGTGATCAAACACCACCAAAAGAAAGCTCTGTTTGTGGGAAAAAAAGGACGTAAATTTTGTTTGGGTACGGCGTCGCATGACCGCGCAATTGTCAGTTAAAGTCGCACAGCGCCGAATCGCAAAAAGTGGCCCAGACGTAAGACAGCAAAATGCTCTAGTGGTAAAGTGGTTAAATCCTTCCAGCAGACGTATCTTAATTTAAAACTACACTAAGGAATGAAAATATGATATTCTGAGCAGTTTGTTTATTTTAAAAATAGCCGACACTAAACTGGCTGATTTATCATTTTCTGTTAGTAACAATCTACTTTATGCTAAATTTCATATCTTTTTTGTTACAGCTTCTTGCAACACATCCGCGAGATCGCTTTTGGGCAGTGAGAAGACTGCGAGAACACCCTTTCTTTGGATCAATTGACTGGAAGAAGCTGGAGGAAGGAAAGGTCACCCCACCAATGTGGATGCCAGAAGTAAGTCCATTGGAAGTATAATTTATATAATGAGTGCACATACAGGGAGATCATTTCATAGGGAGCTGCATTCAGTCACTAGGAATTGCAGAATATTTCTAAACTGCAATATATATATATATATATATATATATATATATATATATATATATATACACACACATGTATATATTGCACTTGCACCCCACTGCTATTTGTTTATTATAAAATATAATTTTAGGTTCATAGAAGAATCAAAATATCAACTATAATGGTAACATTAGGTAGTGTAGAGTTACATATGAAAATAAAGCTCCTGATTGGTATGTCTTGTATTGAATGATAGATCTGATTTATGTATTTTCTCATTGCAGTGCCCAGAAATAGATACAAATGAGCAAATTGAATTGGAGAAACTGATTCCCTACAGAAGAAAGGAAGAGAGAAGAATTGCATATAAGCATCAGAGATTGTTTGATGGCTTCAGCTTTACAAGCAAGAAATGGAGAAAGATGCTGAATAGGAAATAAAAGAATGAGGACTCATTGTCAGGATGCATATGCCAGCAGACTAGATAACTCCTCTGGACAAATGTTTGGGCATAGGCTAAAACATATTCCCTTTCATGCACTTAAGAATTGGGCACTGGCTAATAACTATGCACATGAGCGAACTCGTGTGTGCACACGTGCCGTCGCGCATGGTTGCCAGAATATTGTGCCTTCACCAGCCAATATCTCGCTTGTCTCTCCTGCTGCCATCCGTATCTTTGCTATCATCCGTTATCGACATTTGGCTTGTTCATCGACTACGCTTTTGCTTAATCCCAACCTGCAACTATTCGTTACCGACCTTTGGCTACTCCTTGACTACGCTTCTGCTTGATCCCTATCTGCTATATCTGCTACTGGACCCTGGCTTGCTCACCTCCTGGTGGGGCGATCCTGAGGACCGCGATCTGGTGCTAACACGCAGCAAAATTCATCTCCACCATCAGGAGCTCTGGTGAACACCAGTTAGTACTTAGATTCCGCACCTCAGCAAGGGAATGAAGGCGACAACAGTCTGATCCCCGCCAGAATCAGAGGGCCATCCTTGCATGGATGGTTGAAAAAAAAAAAAAAAAAAAAAAAACAAACAAAAAAAAAAAAACCCCAACCCCCCCCCCCCAAAGAAAAAAAAAAAAAAAAAACCCCAACCCCCCCCCAAAAAAAAAAAAAAAAAAAAAAAATTAGTTAGGATAAGATAGGATATATAGATAAGATAGGATATATAGATAAGATAGGATATATAGATAAGATAGGATATATAGATAAGTTAGGATATATACTGCTTTTACACGTTAACTGACCCTGGCCTGTTTACCGACGATGCCTTTGCCTGCCGTTTTAAAACAAGTTTTTGACTTCCAAGTGTACCGACCTTGGCCTGCTAATCGACCATGTTTTTTGCCTGCCACTTGGAATGATCTTTTGCCCTTCTACTTTAGTACACAGGGGTCTCACATATGTGAGGGGTTTCAGAATAGTGATTGGAGTATAGAAAAACTGTTTTTGGTTTTCTGTGTTCCCAGTACAGGGTCTGGAATCCGGAGGCTTCAAAGAGATTTGGGTGGGAGAAGCCTCTACCCCTGTCCCCATTCCTTTCTGACAGAGGCCTTAAGCTTGATGGTCCTTCCTGCTACCTGGACCAATGCTTTGGCTGTGCTGACAGTATCCCTGCTAAATGGACAAATTTGTGTGAAAAAAAAAGTTTTAATTTTCTTTCCACATTTTCAAAAAACTTGTGGAAAAAAAATGACGACATGTTAAAAAGACTCATAATGCCTCATAGAATATACATTGTGGTGTATGCTTTTCAAAATGGGGTCATTTTATGGGCGTTTCCTTTGTACTGGTGCTCCAGGGCCTTCAAAGTATGATAGGTCGTCATGAAATTAGATGTGTGTGAAATTAGAGTGCGGTCTAAGGTGAATTTCCCTCACAAACTTGGTCCCTTGAGCCAGAACCCAAGATCCTGTGACAGGACCAGATCGCGTGGATGAATAAATCCGCGCTAAGGATATCAAGGGATTGTAACAATATATGCACAAATAAGCTGCAGCCTCCCTTAAACTATAGCCAAAGGCTATAAAGAGATAAATAAAATGGAAGGTGATGGCGCTGCTTATTTAATAAAGTGCAAATAAATATAAGATGCTAAAGTATAAATATGATTGAGGAATAAGTTAATAGATAAAAGATGCGGAGGTGAAAAACCAAGTAAAATGTTATAAGGGATATAAATTAATCTAAAAATAAAATTAAAATATATAAAAATATTCCAAAGGTATATGAGAGAAACAACCACCAGAGGGCGTAATAAATGGCAAAGTGTGACAATAAATATGCTTGTGTATATGCCAAAATAAAATAAACAATGTGAATATATGACAATGCTAAATAAATAAATAAAATTTATACAAGGTGTTAATTCCACAAGTGATAATATAAATAATAGTGAATAGATAAGTAAATAAATAGGTGATAAATGTGCGGGAAACTATTATGCACGGGATGGGTGTGCAAAACAACAGTTGGTATACAGTGCAACAAAAAGTGATAACAATAAATATATCAAGGTGAATCAAAGATAAATGTGCCAAAAATAATTTTTTATATAAATATGCAGGTGAATATAAAGGTGCTGGAAGTCTATTTGTGCAACGTGCAAAAAAATCCAAAAAATTAGTCCATAAAATAATGGTGATAGCAAAAAATATATAGGTGTACAGGATATCTTACGGTGACCCCCAAGGTGGGTGACTGGTGAGTGGCAAAGTGGCCCCTGGTAAAAAGACCTACTCACCAGATGTACCCACCCCACACAGGGGTATAGAGCGGGTACTGAAGAGGTATCTTTTAAACCTGGATCTGTGTAGTAGTTCCCTTCCTAGGGTAGATGTGTTATGGAGTCCGGAGTGTCCTGAGTGGGGTCCGGTAGTGAATTGTGGTATCCAAAATCTCGTGGGTAAATCAAGTGTGGCCACTCAAGGGTATATGGATGGAGGAAAAAAAGGGAGCTCGATAGTGTATTATCGTTATGCTAGAAGGTTTATTGTAAATTACAGCAGCAAAATGGGTACTCACATATACAATGTGGGAAAACAGCGAGGTATCAGCGTCCCGGAACGCAATGCGTTCCAACCAGAGACCGGAACCGGAAGTGACGTGACGGCGCTGTACGCGTTTCGTCATGTGACGTCTTCTGCAGACCAGATCGCGGGTGACTGTTACTGTACGGGGAGTCTCAACACATGGGATTCTTTTACTGCAGAAGTCCTCCGTCTGAATTGACGTCAACAGAGGCCGGTCTACCAACTGGTCCCTATTAGGTGACGGGTTCCCAAGAATTGGCAGAATAAAAGACCCATTCTGGTTCAAGGTAAGAGTGACTTATAATTTGGTTAGAGAGTCTGTGTATGTAGAAGTGTATGTGTGAGAAGATCTTCATAAGAATAGCAATATTTTTTAGTAGAACACAGAACTCTTAGAGAGTCTGTGTATGTCTGCGAGTTAACAAAAATATTGTGTATAAGTGTAAGAATATCAATATTTTTTAGTAGAACACAGAGCTAGGAGGGTTGAAGAAGTGCAGTAAACCGCTCAGAGTGTGTATGTCTGCAAGTTAACAAAAGTATTGTGTATAAGTGTCTGTGTGAGAGACCTTAACTAACTCCGTGCGCTCCTTAATATGGCCCAGAGATGTGTGAAACAAGAAGAAATAAGTGAGAATACCAAATATATGTTATCTGAATTTAAATAGAATAGGTTTATTGTGGTGTCTGCATCTTTAAGCGATAAACTTCTGAACTAAAAAAAAAAAAAAGGTATCAGCAGTGTCTGCCAGTGCATAGCAGCCTTCTAGTAAAGAATAGACACTGACACCATAATATTTAGTGCTTTGCTTAACTGTTGTTCTGTTTAAGATGGGTAAAGTCCCTGGTAAAGGACCTCTGCCCAATATACCTAAGCCCACAGTAGTCAAGATAGCAGAAAGAGTACCCTGGATCCATCTCTCACATTGTAAAAAGGCAAAGAATCTAGGGCCAGACCAGGGAACGCCCACAGAGTCTTCAGTGAAAGTCCGGCTACAAAGGGGGGTGACTCCAATAGGGACCACCCGTCTCAAACCCGGTGAAGAAACATGGCACAATATAGGCTCATAGGGGCGGTAAAACAGCTTAGGGAAAGACAACTGTTAGAACCAGGGTGCTTTATCAAAACATGGATGGGCGGATTCCTAATAGGGATAATGATAGTGGGAAGTATTATAGCATTAGCACTAATATTTTTGGATCTAAACTCTAGGACCCAAAAACAGGATAAAGGGTTACCCAAGAGAGAACTGCCAAAAATGCCCAATGGTGATCTAACCATCACCATAAGTGAAGGATCTATTATAGCAGTCAAATTTGTTGTTTGTCAGGTAACAGAATGCTCACGCAACTGGATATTTAGATATAGCAATTACCAAAAATATGTGTGTGGAACTGCCACCTGTTTTTCATGGTCTGAAGTATGGTGGATTACAGATTTAGATGGTTACCTAACCTCTTCAGCCCAGACTCCCCAACAAAAAAGTTTAGTGCAGCGTTTAAGTTTGCATAAACTGCCACCACAGGGGAATAGCTATAACCAACTGTTATTGGTTTTGAAAAATGCAACAAAGGAGGATTCAGGAACCTATATATATATATATATATATACACCCCTTGGAAGAGATACAGTGGGAACAATACAAATTCAAGTACTTGGGAAAGGACAAGTTGCACTTTCAGTTATTAGCATGCTATTAATAAGGTTTTGTCCAGACTTGTTTAAAACTAATTTTATTTACAAAGAACAGTTAAGTATAGAAAGAGGGTTTGGGGATAAAAATTAGTGGGTAGAATCGGTCAGATGGACAACCAAAACCAAAGGGCTGGGAAATTGTATCTCATGTGCCAACTCAAGGCCCCAGCTAGCGACTGTTCCTTTCCTAACGGATGAAACAAACCTGATATGTATAATAATATGATATGATATGTATAATAATATGATATGATATGTATAATATGATATGATATGATATGTATAATAAGAAAGTTCAAGGAAAAACTCACAAACACTGAGTGTAGGGAAGAGCAAAGATTGTATTCAGTCACCAAGATGCAGAGCATACCCCCCTCTGTTAGGGCAGTCTCAGGAAATATTATCTGCTTTGTCAGCACTAAGAGTGAAATGTAGGAGACTTACACCCCGACTTACTGCTTATAAAATATATTAACCCGTAACCCACCTTACCAGCAGATTGGTTTCAGAACCAAAAGAAACAGTTAGCTGATGTTTGGTGGCTGTGTGGGGATATGAAACTTAGAAACAAACTCCCTCCCAAATGGAAAGGGATACCTGTCGGTCATGAGATGAAGATGCCGCAGTTGAAGAAACAACAATTTCGAATAAAGAAAGACGCACTACAAGGATCATTTGACAATCGAATAGAGTCTACACTGATTTTATCGGAGTACCATGAGGAGTCCCTGATGAATTCAAAGCACAGGACAAGATATCAGCCGGATTCACCTCCATCTTCTTGGGGGTTCAACCTAACAAGAATGTCGATTGGATAAACGACATCTATTATAATCAGCAAATGTTTGTGAACTACACCAGAGATGCCATTCTAGGAGTGGCCAGCCAACTGGATGCAACCTTATTGACAGCCTGGCAGAATCGTATTGCTCTTGATATGCTGTTAGCAGAGAAGGAAGGTGTGTGCAAGATGTTCAAGGCCTTTTGTTGCACCTTCTTTCCTAACAATACAGCCCCCGATGGTAGCATAACGAAGGCCCTGCAAGGATTGCAGATGCTGTCTGAAGCACTGGCAGAAAAATTCTGGCGTGGAAAACCCCCTGACTGGACTCTTTGAGACATGGTTCGGTAAGTGGGGTGAGCTGATAAGGAATATATATTGATCTCGATAGTAATGGCCGCCACTGTGCTAACCCTGTGTGGTTGCTGTTGCATTCCCTGTGCCCGACTTACTGCTTATAAAATATATTAACCAGTAACCCACCTTACCAGCAGATTGGTTTCAGAACCAAAAGAAACAGTTAGCTGATGTTTGGTGGCTGTGTGGGGATATGAAACTTAGAAACAAACTCCCTCCCAAATGGAAAGGGATACCTGTCGGTCATGAGATGAAGATGCCGCAGTTGAAGAAACAACACTTTCGAATAAAGAAAGACACACTACAAGGATCATTTGACAATCGAATCGAGTCTACACTGATTTTATCGGAGTACCATGAGGAGTCCCTGATGAATTCAAAGCACAGGACAAGATATCAGCCGGATTCACCTCCATCTTCTTGGGGGTTCAACCTAACAAGAATGTCGATTGGATAAACGACATCTATTATAATCAGCAAATGTTTGTGAACTACACCAGAGATGCCATTCTAGGAGTGGCCAGCCAACTGGATGCAACCTTATTGACAGCCTGGCAGAATCGTATTGCTCTTGATATGCTGTTAGCAGAGAAGGAAGGTGTGTGCAAGATGTTCAAGGCCTTTTGTTGCACCTTCTTTCCTAACAATACAGCCCCCGATGGTAGCATAACGAAGGCCCTGCAAGGATTGCAGATGCTGTCTGAAGCACTGGCAGAAAAATTCTGGCGTGGAAAACCCCCTGACTGGACTCTTTGAGACATGGTTCGGTAAGTGGGGTGAGCTGATAAGGAATATATGTTGATCTCGATAGTAATGGCCGCCACTGTGCTAACCCTGTGTGGTTGCTGTGGCATTCCCTGTGTCCGAGGACTCCTTCAGCGATTCATCTTTGACAAAAACTATGTTTCTCCAAAAGGATTTAAATTAACTATATTTGGGACTTCACTCTGAACTAGATGAGGACGAGTACAAGAATCATACCCCAGACTCTCATGTATAAACTATATGATGGACCTTGGTGAACTCCTAAAAGCTGAGGTGCTGACAGAACTGTCAGAAATGAGTATAAACAGGGGGGAAATGTTGTAGAAATTGGATGCTTAGTGTATATGAGGAAGAGAGCGTGCCTCCCGAAACATACATACATATATATATATATATATGAATACTATAAGGTTTTTTTAAAACACATCTCACAAAAAGGGGCGTGATTGGCTGGCTATAAGGGGAGGAGGAGGCCAGATTTAGTTTTTTTTAAACATCTCGCAAAAAGGAGCGTGATTGGCTGGCTATAAGGGGAGGAGGAGGCCAGATTTAGTTTTTTTTAAACACATCTCGCAAAAAGGAGCGTGATTGGCCCGGCTATAAGGGGAGGAGGAGGCCGGATTTTTTTTTTTAAACACATCTCTCAAAAAGATAAAGGAGCATGATTGTCCAAATATAAGGGGAGGAGGAGGCCGGATTTTTTTTTTTAAAACACATCTCAAAAAAAGGGGCATGATTGGCTGGCTATAAGGGGAGAAGGAGGCCAGATTTTGTTTTTTTTTTTTAAACACATCTCGCAAAAAGGAGCGTGATTGGCCCGGCTATAAGGGGAGGAGGAGGCCGGATTTTTTTTTTTTTTTAAACACATCTCTCAAAAAGATAAAAGGAGCACGACTGTCCAAATATAAGGGGAGGAGGAGGCTGTATTTTTTTTAAAAACACATCTCACAAAAAGAAAATGGAGCATGAATTGCCGGCTATGAGGGCAGGAGGAGGCCGGATTTTTTTTTCTTTTTTTTTAAACACATCTCTCGAAAAGAAAAAGAAGGTTGATTAGCCAGCTATATGGTGAGGAAGATTTTTTTATTTTTATCATTTAGGCCATGTTCATACAATGTCCTTTTAGCTGCACTTTACTGCACAGCACTGCACATGTATGGTGTGAACAGGGCACATAGAAAACTGTTTCCCAGGGGTGTGGACATTTTTTTAAAAATTACTTGTGCATGGTACTAAACCGGGGTCCCAATCTACTTGTCATGATTAAAGAAAAAATACTAAAACTGTATTTGAATAAAGGTCTTGAAGGATTGATGTTTTTTTTTTTTAATAGACAGAGGTGCTTTTAGGACTATCTGGGGCTTTTAAAAATGAAAGGGGCTTTATGGCGACCCAAGCTTTTTGGGTGCTCGTCTAGAAAGGGGAGTGTTGGGCTCTCTTAATGCTCGGCAAAAGCGCATCTGCTGAGCGAATAAATGAGGTGCTGACCCCAATGACAAAAAAAAAAAAAAAACTTTATTCCTTCAGGTTACCTTCACACATGGAAACACTTCGGTGCATGCTGAGCAGCCAAATCAAGCTCCGGTGTCCGCTGCACTCACTTACTGGCCCGGCAGCAGAGGAAGGAGGAGGAGGGGGCCAAACTTCTGATGTACCTCGCCGTGGCAAGCTCCTGACGGAAGTGGGGACAGGTAAAAACAGGTACCCGCTCCCCCCCCCCCCAAAAGGTGCCAAACATGGCACCGGAGGGGGAGAGAAGACAGATAAGTGGAAGATCCACTTTTGGGTGGAGCTCTGCTTTAATGTGAACCTAAAGGCCCATTGCCAGAATCAGTGAGCAGGCAGGCTTTGTATGGCAGAACACTACCTCTGAAGTTCCTCTTTAACCACTTCAGTCCCAGATGGTTTTACCCCCTTAATGACCAGGCCATTTTTTGCAATACGGCACGGCGTTACTTTAACTGACAATTGTGCGGTCGTGCAATGCTGTACCCAACTAAAATGTCTGTCTTTTTTTCCCCACAAACAGAGCTTTCTTTTGGTGGTATTTAATCACCTCTGTGTTTTTTTTTTTTGTGCTATAAACAAAAAATGAGTGACAATTTTGAAAAAAAAAAAACAATATTTTTTAATTTCTGCTACAAAACATATCCAATAAAAAAATGGAAAAAAATCGAATTTCTTCATCAGTTTAGGCCAACATGTATTCTGCTACATATTTTTGGTAAAACAAATAAAATCCCAATAAGCGTATATTGATTGGTTTGCGCAAAAGATATTGTGTTTACAAACTATGGGATATTTATATGGAGTTTTTATTTCGGATTAGCGATGTTTACCGGGACTGCGACATAGCGGTGGACAAATCGGATACCTGACACTTTTGACAATTTTTTTAGGGACAAGTGACATTATTTCAGTGATCAGTGCTAAAAATATGCACTGGCACTGTACTAATGACACTGGCAGGGAAGGGTTAACATCAGGGGCAATCAAAGGGTTAAATGTGTCCCTATGGGGTGCTTACTGTGTGGGGGGTGGTCTGACTGGGGGGAAGAGAGAGATTCATGTTCCTGCTTAGCAGGAACACAAGATCTCCCTCTTCTCCCCTGTCCGAACAGTGATCTGCCTTGTTTAGCTCAGAGGGGTAGCAGACTACCCCTGGAGGTGGAAGAGAAAGTGAGTCACCATTATGAAGACATCAGGGACATTCAAGAAGACTCTCTCCTGTATTATCGCCAGCTCATTGAACTACAGAGAAAGTTAGAGGACCTGGATAATAGAGGTCACCGGAAGAATACGAGGCCTCCCTGACAGTGGAAACTGACCAGCTACCCATGGCGTTACAAACTTTCTTTACCGAGCCAGCCCTGATCCATCTATGCCAGCCAAGGGCCACTCGAACAAGAAGCAGGCCCCTACAAAACCTAATAGCATCGTTATGTGTTATGTTAAGTCTGTGTGTCTTTTCTGGGGGGCAAGGTCTTGTGTTCGTAATAACTGGTCAGAATGGGCCTAAGCTTATCTGCAGTAATGGTTATTACGTTTACAGAAAGGTCACTAAAAAATACAATAAAAGTCACAAATTCCACGCTTTCCATCCATCCGCAGGGTGGCTCTCAGGCTGCTTTTTGGTAACGCACGTCTGAGGTTACAGTTAGAAACCAGGGCTTCTCAATAAAGGCAACAGCCAAATTCACAAATGTAGTCACATTCAGTATCATTAAAAGGTTTATAAAATCAGTTTTTTGTTTTAAATAACGTTATATATACCTGTTCTGTTTAATGGTCCCCTGCTGGCACTCTGGGCACCCCCATCACAAGCCGCTTGGTTTTGCACAAAGCAGCCCCGATCCTCCTCTTCTTGGGTCGCCCGCTTGCACTCTGGCTCACTCTCTCCTGCTTCCACAACTTCATTTCATTATCAATTATTACTTACCTTTTAAAGTGGTTTTCATGGCTGAAGGTTTTTTATCTTCATGCATTCTATGTGCATTCAGTTTGCAGGTTCCAAGTCAGCGCCCATTACTTACCTAAGCCTGATCTCAATTGAGTGATGTGCACGAAAGCCGAGGCTCACCCATGTCTCTCGTTTCTCATTGGCTTCGCCTGCTGCCAATCACAGCCAGTGAGGACGGAACGGGGGCAGGGCTGAGCCACACTTACTGTGTCTTATGGACACAGAGAGCAGGGCTCAGAAACGAGCCTGTTTGAGTGCCCCCATAGCAAGCAGCTTCAAGAAAAGCCTTTTGGGAGTAAAATATGTGTGATGTAGATATCGTAACTGAATCAATTTATCTTTGGATAAAATTACTGTGTCTGGATATATATATATTTTTATTTTTTCGTGGTCTTGATTGATTTTCATTTGCATATCTATAATTTTCCTTCATAAGATCTATACACTGCAGGATGGCTTAAGCCGGTGATAAATGGAGCAATTCTCTTTCCTGCAACCATGTTTTGATGGGGGAATCCCTTCCACAAAGTAATTGTGTCCTCCCAGTAGGGGGAGCCATCCCCACACGGTGATTACTGCTAGTGGCTGTAATAGCTGACAGGCTGGTTGTACCAAAGTTGATCACTCAACTTAGGTTCAATCAGCCTGCCCATACATGGTTCAAATTTCGCCCTGTCTCTGCTCACTCAGTACCGGCAGAGGCGGTAAGGCTCGACCCCCCCACTCGTTACCGACAGAGGCGGTAGGGCTCGACCCCCACTCGGTACCGGCAGAGGCGGTAGGGCTACCCCCCCACTCGGTACCGGCAGAGGCGGTAGGGCTCGACCCCCTCACTCGGTACCGGCAGAGGCGGTAGGGCTCGACCCCCTCACTCGGTACCGGCAGAGGCGGTAGAGCTCGACCCCCTCACTCTATGATATCGACTATCGTTCTGCGGGCGTGGGCGATAATAATATCGCCGAAGACACGATATTTAGCATTAGGCAAGGGGCATGGCCGGAAGACGTGCGGGACGGACGCGGCTTGTGAGAGCTCCGATACCGCCGTACAGAACCCTCAGCAATCCTCCTAAATCTCCCCTATTCAGGGAGAAAAAACAGCTTGGGGAGACCCATTGAGGCACCAGAGACCAATACTGCCCGGTATTGCGGAGGAAAGAATCCGTTCTGAGGAGCGCAGAGTTGAGGCCTACACAGGCACAAAAGCCGCGGCCTTGCCTAGATCGGAGCGCGATTGCGCGCTCGTGGTTCCCGGTAAGGCCTACTTACTCCGCACTCATTCGGGACTTGCCTCCATCCCCCGGGTGCCCCCAAAGCCATACACAGACCTCCTAATCTTCACAAAAAGGACCCCAGTGTACTCATATCCCTCAGCAAGCTGTGCCGACCGCCATCTTGGCTGCACAGGGGGACACAGATCCACAGCAGACTGCAACTCTCTCAACTTGTTCAGCAATCCCCCCTTGCATAGAACTCTTAGCAGCCGCTCTACAGCATTAGGCAGGGAGAAGTCGGGATTCCGGGGCATTCTTCTACCTCCTACCACCACTGTCAGTGTCTTCTGCATTCCACCCAGTTAAATATCGCAATATATATCGTTGAAAAACAAATATCGCAATGTACTTTTTTCCCCTAATATCGTGCAGCCCTACCTCACTCGGTACCGGCAGAGGCGGTAGAGCCCGACCCCTCACTCGGTACCGGCGGAGGCGGCAAAGCTCGACCACCTCAATCGGTACCGGCAGAGGCAGTGGAGCCCGACCCCTCACTCGGTACCGGCAGAGGCGGTGGAGCCCGACCCCTCACTCGGTACCGGCAGAGGCGGAGGAGCCCGACCCCTCACTCGGTACCGGCAGAGGCGGTGGAGCCCGACCCCTCACTCGGTACCGGCAGAGGCGGTGGAGCCCGACCCCTCACTCGGTACCGGCAGAGGCGGTGGAGCCCGACCCCTCACTCGGTACCGGCAGAGGCGGTGGAGCCCGACCCCTCACTCGGTACCGGCAGAGGCGGTGGAGCCCGACCCCTCACTCGGTACCGGCAGAGGCGGTGGAGCCCGACCCCTCACTCGGTACCGGCAGAGGCGGTAGAGCCCGACCCCTCACTCGGTACCGGCAGAGGCGGTAGAGCACGACCCCTCACTCGGTACTGGTAGAGGCGGTAGAGCACGACCCCTCACTCGGTACCCGCACAGGCGGTAGAGCAAGACCCCTCACTCGGTACCGGCAGAGGCGGTAGAGCCCGACCCCTCACTCTGTACCGGCAGAGGCGGCAGAGCTCGACCACCTCAATCGGTACCGGCAGAGCTCGACCCCCTCACTCGGTGCCGGCAGAGGCGGTAGAGCCCGACCCCCTCACTCGGTACCAGCAGAGGCGGTAGAGCCCGACCCCCTCACTCGGTATCGGCAGAGGCGGTAGAGCCCGACCCCTCACTCGGTACCGCGGCAGAGGTGGTAGAGCCCGACCCCCTCACTCGGTACCGCGGCAGAAGCGGTAGAGCCCGATCCCTCACTCGGTACCGGCAGAGGCGGTAGAGTTTGACCCCCTCACTCGGTACCAGCAGAGGCGGTAGAGCCCGAACCCCTCACTCGGTACAGCGGCAGAGGCGGTAGAGCCCGACCCCCTCACTCGGTACCGGCAGAGGCCAATACTGCCCGGTATTGCGGAGGAAAGAATCCGTTCTGAGGAGCACAGAGTTGAAGCCTACACAGGCACAGAAGCCGCGGCCTTGCCTAGATCGGAGCGCGATATGGTTCCCGGTAAGGCCTACTTACTCCGCACTCATTCGGGACTTGCCTCCATCCCCCGGGTGCCCCCAAAGCCATACACAGACCTCCTAATCTTCACAAAAAGGACCCCAGTGTACTCATATCCCTCAGCAAGCTGTGCCGAGCGCCATCTTGGCTGCACAGGGGGACACAGATCCACAGCAGACTGCAACTCTCTCACCTTGTTCAGCAATCCCCCCTTGCATAGAACTCTTAGCAGCCACTCTACAGCATTAGGCAGGGAGAAGTCGGGGTTCCGGGTAGAGCCCGACCCCTCACTCGGTACCGGTAGAGGCGGTAGAGCACGACCCCTCACTTGGTACCGGCAGAGGTGGTAGAGCATGACCCCTCACTCGGTACCGGCAGAGGCGGTAGAGCATGACCTCTCACTCGGTACCGGCAGAGGCGGCAGAGCTCGACCACCTCAATCGGTATCGGCAGAGCTCGACCCCCTCACTCGGTATCGGCAGAGCTCGACCCCCTCACTCGGTATCGGCAGAGCTCGACCCCCTCACTCGGTACCGGCAGAGGCGGTAGAGCCCGACCCCCTCACTCGGTACCAGCAGAGGCGGTAGAGCCCGACCCCCTCACTCGGTACCGGCAGAGGCGGTAGAGCCCGACCCCTCACTCGGTACCGCGGCAGAGGCGGTAGAGCCCGACCCCCTCACTCGGTACCGGCAGAGGCGGTAGAGCCGACCCCCTCACTCGGTACCGGCAGAGGCGGTAGAGCCCGAACCCCTCACTCGGTACAGCGGCAGAGGCGGTAGAGCCCGACCCCCTCACTCGGTACCGGCAGAGGCCAATACTGCCCGGTATTGCGGAGGAAAGAATCCGTTCTGAGGAGCGCAGAGTTGAGGCCTACACAGGCACAGAAGCCGCGGCCTTGCCTAGATCAGAGCGCGGTCACGCGCTCGTGGTTCCCGGTAAGGCCTACTTACTCCGCACTCATTCGGGACTTGCCTCCATCCCCCGGGTGCCCCCAAAACCATACACAGACCTCCTAATCTTCACAAAAAGGACCCCAGTGTACTCATATCCCTCAGAAAGCTGTGCCGACCGCCATCTTGGCTGCACAGGGGGACACAGATCCACAGCAGACTGCAACTCTCTCACCTTGTTCAGCAATCCCCCCTTGCATAGAACTCTTAGCAGCCGCTCTACAGCATTAGGCAGGGAGAAGTCGGGATTCCGGGGCATTCTTCTACCTCCTACAACCACTGTCAGTGTCTTCTGCATTCCACCCAGTTAAAAATCGCGATATATATCGTTGAAAAACGAATATCGCAATGTACTTTTTTTCCCCAATATCGTGCAGCCCTACCTCACTCGGTACCGGCAGAGGCGGTAGAGCCCGACCCCCTCACTCGGTACCGGCAGAGGCGGTAGAGCCCCGACCCCCTCACTCGGTACCAGCAGAGGCGGTAGAGCCCGACCCCTCACTCGGTACCGGCAGAGGCGGTAGAGCCCCGACCCCCTCACTCGGTACCAGCAGAGGCGGTAGAGCCCGACCCCTCACTCGGTACCGGCAGAGGCGGTAGAGCCCCGACCCCCTCACTCGGTACCGGCAGAGGCGGTAGAGCCCCGACCCCCTCACTCGGTACCAGCAGAGGCGGTAGAGCCCGACCCCTCACTCGGTACCGGCAGAGGCGGTAGAGCCCCGACCCCCTCACTCGGTAGCGGCAGAGGCGGTAGAGCCCGACCCCTCACTCGGTACCGGCAGAGCCCGACCCCTCACTCGGTACCAGCAGAGCCCGACCACTCACTTATCAGTTATGCACAGGCATAACCAGGAAAGCAGTGCCTGTCTTTTTTATTGGAATGTTTGGGTTTGGTAGAATAAAAAAAATGTATCTTTAAAAAAAAGAATATGACCAAAAACTAAAGAGACTTTCAGATATCACAGTTTCTGGCATTTCTGCAACAGCAACAAAGCTGTAATTTTACTTGCTGAGTGAGACTTTGACCTATAGCCAGCTTTGTGCGGAGGAGCAGGGTTACATATGTGAGTGGGGGGGGGGGGGGGTGTTAGGCATACGGGTGAAGGATTGGCCCTACAAAACAGATGACGCAGGTTTGGCATGACCTCTCAGTAAACAGACATCTTACCATATTTCCAGTTCTGGCCCGAGCCGGTATCGAGCTCCTTGCTCTTTGGCAATCTTTATACCTGGAAAAATTTGACATTTAAAGCAGGTATGCAGGCAAAATATAAAAACATATAAAACGAACAAGGATTTAAGGAACAGTCTACCTTCCATACCAGGTTTCATATTCTACCCATATTTAGTGTGTAACATGAAATGTGGTCAAATTATCCAACACCCCCCACCCCCACCCCACTTATCTGAAATCCAGGCCAGGGTGTTCCTTCCTGTGCTGATGTTTTGCTATTTGAATTCTGTATGGTTACTCATGGCTCCACCTACACAGCCACTACCATCCATTCAATGGACTCTGTGACTGGAAAGACTACAAGTCCCATCTGCCCCAGCAGCAGAGAGACTTGTAGGTTGTGCCAAGGTAAAGCAGGCACACAGACTTCAATACTTAGGCGTGATACCATGTTGTATTTTTTGCTGCACGTTTTTGGAGCGGCATCATTCATTTCCAATGGGCCTCCTTTGGCTCCAAGAATGCACCAAAGAAGTTCATGGACCAATTTTTGGCACAGAGCCTGGCACATTTGGGGTCTTGAGACAAAAAAATAATGCCACCGCAAGCGTGTCTCGCTGTGATTCTGGAATCGTGGATAGAACAATGATTCCAATACTCTCAAGTGTGCCCTGGGTCTTACACACAGGGCTGGGTCACGCTATTGCACGGTGTTGCAGTAATGTATGTTATATGTGACAGTGCACTGGGGTGCCACTTATATCAAAGTCTATGGGGACAAAAATGTACGATTGAGCTCATGTACTGCAAGTCAATCTAAAAAAAAAAAAATCACCTGGCTACACGCAAATGTAAATGGGGGCCACCGTATGCTGTGATCCCAAAAATAGGTCAGCTGCAGTTTTGCTTGCACAATGGGGTGTGTTGGTTGCCTATTAAAAACAAAGGGCTGCCTTGATGTAACCCGCAATGTGGGTGCATCACCGCCCCGGAACAGCGTGGACACACAGCCTTACAGAGTTCCGATACGCTCCATTTACACCACTGTGATGCAGAAACACACCCCAGATGCACCAACCAATACAAGTGTGCAAACTCACACCACAAGCATGGTAGCTTCTTGCCATGCAATAATAAAAAAAATAAAAAAAATAGCCCGCACTTTTGTGTGATTGTCGCACACAGGGCAGCCCATTGAAATGATTGGGCTGCCCTAAACACATGCGCTGGGTTGCACCTTCATAGAATGTTGCCTTCATTTAGCTTCTAAACCTTTTACATAGTAAGGCCTCATTGCATACTGGACCAAGTGGTGCACCGAAATTTCAGCAACCGAAATTTTCGGCCGAAAATGGGCTTATTCCATTTCGGCCAAAAATGGGTTAAAGATGCCGATGACGAGACGGGCGCAGCGCAGGTTTCAAAAGACCTGCCTCTGGCCGGCGGCCCGCCTCCCTGTCACTACTGCTGAAGATGCTTAGCCAATAACAACTTTTGGACACACTGGCGTAGATCTTCAAGGTACTCTTTTACTTTTCTACTATATATATCCGCTGAGGCGGGGGAGGGACGCTGAGGCGAGGTTACCAATGGTATTAGTATTATGCAGCATGAGGGGGTTAATGTATTGCCACCGCTGTGCATTAGTGACCGACCAGTGGCAGTTAATTAACCCCTTTGTGCTGCATTAGTGCAACCAGTATCAGTGCAACCAGTATTAATTAACACTGATACTGGTTGCACTAATGCAGCACAAAGGGGTTAATTAACTGCCACTGGTCGGTCACTAATGCATCAGTGACCAGCAGTGACAATACATTAACCCCCTCATGCTGCATAATACAAATACCATTGGCAATTAAATTAACCACTTGCCAACCCATCACAGTACATATACTGTGACAGGGTGGCAGCGACAGGTGTACGTCACTGCCTGTTTTTGGCGTATGCCCCTCTTCTATCTATTTTAAAATCATGTGGGGGAAAAAATTCATTTTGGGTTTTCGGCCAAGGGCATCCTGCATTTTCGGCCCAGAATTTTCATTTCGGTGCATCCCTAACTCTTGCTGGCAGAGCCAAAAAAACGCACATACTGTATTATGTTAGTGCTACTGTTCACATGTGTTTAGGCTCATTTACAGAATATAGAACACGTTTATAAACACGTTACGAGCATATATGCAGAAAAAATGCGTTTATTTCAATCAGCCGGGTTTATACTAACGTGGTGCATTTGAAAAAAAGTACAGCATGGTAATATTTCCAAATAAATGTCCTGGAGTGCACATGAATGCACCACGACAAGCAGAAAAGGACGACTCCGCTGCCACATAAATGCACCACAAATGCATGTAAATACAAATCATAAAAAAAAAAAAAAAAAAAGTATTACAAATGCACCACTAATGCATTACAAATGCCTGCAAACACATGTGCAGAACTGCACACAGGGATCATTTAGGCCAGGTTCACACCTGTGTGGCCCGTGGTTTGCGCAGGAACGAGAGCCTATTTATTTGAATGGGTTGCCGTGCCCCGCGACGCACAGGAAAGAAGCCCCTGCTCTATTTTTTTTTTTAATTGCAGCCTGAGGTTCCCAGTATGGGGTGCGATTTCCAGTGCGGGTGGCATGCAATTTGAATTATTGGCACTCACCTGTGGGTCCTGCATTTCTCCATGTGGGTGGTTGCGGCTGCCAGAATTTGTGTGAGTCCCGCAGCGGCACCACCCACACAGATGTGAGCCTAGCGTTAGAGCCCGTTTATACCATGAATCACAAAAGGAATGCGACGTGTGTTCCACTGCAATTCACATACGATCCGGGTGCAGTGCAATTTCAGCCCATTCATTTAAAGCGGTTGTATACTCATGATAAAAAAAAACCTGCAGGACAAAGGCATAATGAGCTAGTATGCATGGCATACAAGCACATTATGAAATACTTACCTTAGAACGAACCCCCGACACGGTCATGTGGACAATGCTGAGGGTGCTGACATGCTCCCTCGGCGTCTCTTCATGGTTCGGTGGCTCCGGCGCTGTGAGTGGCCGGAGCCACGATGACGTCACCCCCGTACATGCCAGCGGGAGTTTCACTTTTCGGCAAGGAGCTCCGAAGGTCCACCGGACCCATCAGAGTGCATGCGCCGCTGATGTCAGTTTTAGGAGATATTAATTGTATCTACAGGTAAGCCTTATTATAGGCTAACCTGTAGGTAAAAGTTAAATAGCCGAGTATACTACTGCTTTAACCACTTGCCGACCGCCGCCCGACTATATACGGCGGCGGTCAGCCCCTCCCAGGCAAAGTGACGTACCGGTACATCACTAGCCTGGGAGCGAATAGGGGGCAAGCGCGCGCCGTCGGAGGCGCGCTCCCGCCCCTGCTCATACCCGACGAAGCCGGCGCGTGTGGCTGGCGGACCCGATGTCCGTCGGTCACTCGCGATCATCGGGTAGAGAGGGAGAAAGGCAGGCGGCTAATGTAAACAAAGCCGCCTGTCATTCTCTCCTGTGTAAAAGCACAGGTTACTCGGTCCTGCTATGTAGGACCGTTGATCTGTGCTTTTACATCACAAGCCACATCCAATGACAGTTAGAAACACGCCCCTAGGGACACACCTAACCCCTCCCTCTCCAATAAAGTTAACCCCTTCCCTCACAGTGTCATTTTTACAGTAACAGTGCATATGTATAGCACTGATTACTGTAGTAATGTCACTGGTAACCCCAAAAGTGTCAAAAATGTCAGTCAAGGGTCCGATCTGTCCGCCCCAATGTTGCAGTCCCGCAAAAAAAAAAAAAAAAAAAACGCAGATCGCCGCCATTACGCGTTTAAAAAAAAAAAAAACAACAAAAATGACAAAAATCTTTCCCTTAGTTAGTAAACGCAATAACTTTTCTGCAAACCAATCAAAATACACTTATTGTGATTTTTTTTACCAAACATACAGTATGTAGCAGAAAACAAATTGGCCAAAAATTTAAAAAAATTTAGATTTTTACATTTTGGGGGGGAGTTTCATATAAAAAAATGTGAAAAATATTGTTATTTTTGCAAAATTTCCGCTCTTTTTTTGTTTATAGCGCATGATCAAAAAAAAAAAAAAAAAAAATTGCACAGGTGATCAAATACCACCAAAAGAAAGCTCTGTTTGTGGGAAAAAAAGGACGTCAAATTAATTTGGGTACAGCGTCGCACGACCGTGCAATTGTCTGTTAAAGTCACGCAGTGCCGAATCGCAAAATACCCCCTGGTCAGGAAGGGGGTAAAATCTTCCGGGGCTTAAGTGGTTAAATAGGCTGAAAGCATGCCAGACTGCAGCAAAAGTAGTGAATGCACTATGTTTAAAAACTGCAACCAGATCGCCTGCTACTTCTGTACAATGCAAACATCCGGCGTTTGCACATTGCATTTGCGACCCACATTTGGGTTGTCCTTAGGATTGCACTGACATCTGCTGCAAATCGCAAGTGCAGTGCTTTTTGAAGAGGATGCGGGAAATGCACACAGATTTCCTGCGCCTTGTCCTGATGTGAATGAGCCCTTACACCAGATGCAGTAGAATGCGAGTATGAGTGCATATGCAGGAAAAATGAACGTTTCTCAATGAGCCTTCATTACACCATTGTGGGGTTTTTATATGCATTAAAAAAAGTCCAGCATGCTGCATCTGTATGCATTGCAAGGCACCACAAACACATTTAGTGCTGGTTCGCACTGAAGCGGCACGACTTTGGGGGGCGACCTGTGAAGTCGTGTGCACCGCTCTGCACCGCAACTTGCACAGATTTCATATAATGAATGTCTATGCAAGTCGCTCCGAGGTCGCCCCGAAGTAGTACAGGACCCTTTTTCTAAGTGGGAGTGACTTGTGTCGCTCCTATTAGAACGGCTCCTGTAGCAGTCAATGGATCGCGACTTGTCAGGCTGACAAGTCGCAGCAGTGTGAATGGGCTCTTAAATGCAACTCAGTAAAACAAAACGATGCAAATGTATTACAAATACATGTAAACACACATGCAGAACCACACACTCAATTGAGAATTCTTAAATACATAAGTCCCGGTTCACATATATGCGATGCGGGAACCCTGCGAATCCACTGCAGGTTACCGCATCGCATTCAACTCGCAGGCAGATCACACTGCCATATGGGAATCGCTAAGGGTGTCAATACAAAGTTAACGACACCCCCGGATCAGTTCGCATATCGCAGTGCGAACTGTCAGTTTGGACATGAATCGGATCGCATAGATGTGAACACCCATGCAATCTGATTCTGGTGCGGACCCAAAAAAGGGTCCTGTGCAAGTTGTGTCTGAATGCGAATTCAGCCAAACAATCTGTATGGCTGAATTTGCATCACACAGGCATCGCATGGAATTTGCAAAGCAGTGCTCTCCGAATCACATGCGATGCCTGTCATCCCACATATGTGAACCTGGGACTGAATGCCTATAAAAGGATCACACCCATACAACTCTTCTTGCATAATATTATGCGTGATCCTAGGTTCCCACTGGTGCATGCAAAACACTGCATGTGATTGGCCCAGGAATCGCACCGAATTCCTATGCACATCACATGCGATGTCTGTATGGATATACATTTTTGTATGGCTGAAAATCACATCCGCACCAAAACTGCGATGCAATTCTGGCGATCGCACTGCATTATGCAATCTGTTTCGGGGGTGTCGTTAATCTAACATTGACCCCCCCCCCCAGCAGATTGCACGGACGCTGTGAGATTGCTAAGCAGTGCGACACGGGGGGAAAACACAGCGTCTCTTGTGCGTTTCCCGAATTGCATCAGTGTGGACCGGGGCTGAATAATGAACCTGGGCACAGAATTTCCTATTTAGATTTTACACGACGGAACGCGGATTTCTGAGCACAACACAGCTGTGTGCATCGGCCTGTAATCTACCGCCATGACCGGGTACGGCGCACAGATCTGAACGCAGCGTTTTTACCTCAGTGTGGATGCGATTTAACCTGCACTGTGGGGTTATAAAACTCCCATATAATAATAATAATAATAATAATATAATGGGGCGGTAATATTCTGCCACATCCAGATAGGTAAAAATAAAACTAAACACTGTGCAGATTTGGACGCGTTTTTTCCACGCTGTGTATGCGGTCTGAGTGTAGTCACATTATAAATATAATATCAGACTAAGTGTAGTATGACACATGGGGGTACACTCTGCATTTCTTCTATAGAGGTATATATATATATATATAAGGAAGCACTGATGGGGACAGACAGGGGATTAGGTTTTAGGAGGTTAGGTATAATGAGGGATTACATACTCTGTAATATTCTCTGCAGGTTCACCTGGGAGAATCCAGGGTCACCTTCCTGCCCATAGTGTGCAGACAGAGGACAGACAGACACCATATAGGGAGCGGCTAGTTCTTACACACCACACCGGGGCTCTCCCTCCACAGGAAGAAGCGGATTCTGTCCGGTCTCCGCTGCAAAGAACTCCGCAGAGGGTGGAACTCCATCCCACCACAGTGACGTCTGCGACACCAACCAATCACCCGCCTGATGTCCGCCCAATACAGAACAAGGGGCGCCGCACTGCACTCTGGGAGATGTAGTCCTCTGGGCTCAGGTCCTCCTCTGTGCTGGGCTGGCTGGCGCAGATCTGAACTACATTTCCCAGAAAGCCAGAGCTTGTATCAGGAAACATGTATTCATTCACATATACACTTTCAAGAAGTTTGTGAGTGGCTGGTTCAGCAGAAGGGGCGGGGTGTCACATCTCAGGGAAGAACTTCTACTGGCCAGATAGAGCCGGGAGGGGGCGGTGTATGTGGGCGGGGCCTGGAAGAACGAGGAGTAAGACGGATTACTGACTGCATGAAGTGTGCTGTGAGTATATCAGTGTGTATGTGGACACATGGAGTATAGGAGAGTGTATGGGGACACATGGAGTGTGTTATGGGGTATAGGGGGAGTGTATGTGGACACATGGAGTGTGTTATGGGGTATAGGGGAGTGTATGGGGACACATGGAGTGTGTTATGGGGTATAGGAGAGTGTATGGGGACACATGGAGTGTGTTATGGGGTATAGGAGAGTGTATTGGGACACATGTAGTGTGTTATGGGGTATAGGGGGAGTGTATGGGGACACATGGAGTGTGTTATGGGATATAGGAGAGTGTATGGAGACACATGGAGTGTGTTATGGGGTATAGGGGGAGTGTATGGGGACACATGGAGTGTGTTATGGGATATAGGAGAGTGTATGGGGACACATGGAGTGTGTTATGGGGTATAGGAGAGTGTATGGGGACACATGGAGTGTGTTATGGGGAATAGGAGAGTGTATTGGGACACATGTAGTGTGTTATGGGGTATAGGGGGAGTGTATGGGGACACATGGAGTGTGTTAGGGGGTATAGGAGAGTGTATGGAGACACATGGAGTGTGTTATGGGGTATAGGGGGAGTGTATGGAGACACATGGAGTGTGTTATGGGGTATAGGGGGAGTGTATGGGGACACATGGAGTGTGTTATGGGATATAGGAGAGTGTATGGGGACACATGGAGTGTGTTATGGAGTATAGGAGAGTGTATGGGGACACATGGGGTGTGTTATGGAGTATAGGGGAGTGTATGGAGACACATGGAGTGTGTTATGGGGTATAGGGGGAGTGTATGGGGACACATGGAGTGTGTTATGGGGTATAGGGAGAGTGTATGGGGACACATGGGGTGTGTTATGGAGTATAGGAGAGTGTATGGGGACACATGGAGTGTGTTATGGGGTATAGGGGGAGTGTATGGGGACACATGGAGTGTGTTATGGGATATAGGAGAGTGTATGGGGACACATAGAGTGTTTTATGGGGTATAGGCAGTGGTGGGATTCAGCCGGTTCGCACCGGTTCCATAGAACCGGTTGCTAACTTTCTGCAAGTTCGCAGAACCGGCTGAATCCCTGTGCGCGTCTGAGGACGCGCAGGACAATTGAATGTCCCGCGCTCGGGCAGACGTGGCGCCACGGCCCGCCCATTCTGTGACAATAGCGAATGAGAATTCGCTATTGTCACATGATCCTCCTCCTGGCCAATCAGGGAGCGGGTCCTCCCGCTTCCTGATTGGCCGAAAGGCAAACACCGTGCTGTTGGACGAGAAGGAGGCTCCGCGGGAGGACTCGGAGACGCGGGGAGCCGACTGCGAGACCGTCCGTGAGGTAAGTGCATGGGTCTCGCGGGGGGCGGGGGGGGGGGGGGATCGCTGGCACTCTGCAATTGGGGGCAATGTTGTGGCTGGCGCTCTGCAATTGGGGGCAATGTTATGGCTGGCGCTCTGCAATTGGGGGCAATGTTGTGGCTGGCGCTCTGCAATTGGGGGCAATGTTGTGGCTGGCGCTCTGCAATTGGGGGCAATGTTGTGGCTGGCGCTCTGCAATTGGGGGCAATGTTATGGCTGGCGCTATGCAATTGGGGGCAATGTTATGGCTGGCGCTCTGCAATTGGGGGCAATGTTGTGGCTGGCGCTCTGCAATTGGGGGCAATGTTGTGGCTGGCGCTATGCAATTGGGGGCAATGTTGTGGCTGGCGCTATGCAATTGGGGGCAATGTTGTGGCTGGCGCTCTGCAATTGGGGGCAATGTTGTGGCTGGCGCTCTGCAATCATTGGGGGCAATGCTGTGGTCACTGTGCATTGAAAGGGGGGCACACTGGTCTCTCTGCATTGAAAGGGGGGCACGCTGGTCACTGTGCATTGAAAGGGGGGCACGCTGGTCTCTGTGCATTGAAAGGGGGGCACGCTGGTCTCTGTGCATTGAAAGGGGGCACGCTGGTCTCTGTGCATTGAAAGGGGGCACGCTGGTCTCTGTGCATTAAAGGGGGCATGTACACTGGTCACTGTGCATTGAAAGGGGGCACGATGGTCACTGTGCATTGAAAGGGGGCACGCTGGTCACTGTGCATTGAAAGGGGGCACGCTGGTCTCTCTGCATTGAAAGGGGGAACGCTGGTCACTGTGCATTGAAAGGGGTCACGCTGGTCACTGTGCATTGAAAGGGGTCACGCTGGTCACTGTGCATTGAAAGGGGGCACGCTGGTCTCTCTGCATTGAAAGGGGGCACGCTGGTCTCTCTGCATTGAAAGGGGGCACGCTGGTCTCTCTGCATTGAAAGGGGGCACGCTGGTCTCTCTGCATTGAAAGGGGGCACGCTGGTCTCTCTGCATTGAAAGGGGGCACGCTGGTCACTGTGCATTGAAAGGGGGCACGCTGGTCATTCTGCTGGGAAAGTCGGAACTGGTTACTAAAATTTTTGAATCCCACCACTGGGTATAGGGGAGTGTATGGGGACACATGGAGTGTGTTATGGGGTATAGGAGAGTGTATGGGGACACATGGAGTGTGTTATGGGGTATAGGAGAGTGTATGGAGACACATGGAGTGTGTTATGGGGTATAGGGGGAGTGTATGGGGACACATGGAGTGTGTTATGGGGTATATGGGGACACATGGAATGTGTTATGGTGTATAGGGGGAGTGTATGGGGACACATGGAGTGTATGGGGACACATGGAGTGTGTTATGGGGTATAGGGGAGTGCATGGAGACACATGGAGTGTGTTATGGGGTATAGGGGGAGTGTATGGGGACACATGGAGTGTGTTAAGGGGTATAGGGGGGAGTGTTATGGAGACACATGGAGTGTGTTATGGGGTATAGGAGAGTGTATGGGGACACATGGAGTGTGTTATGGGGAATAGGAGAGTGTATGGGGACACATGGAGTGTGTTATGGGGTATAGGGGGAGTGTATGGAGACACATGGAGTGTGTTATGGGGTATAGGGGAGTGCATGGAGACACATGGAGTGTGTTATGGGGTATAGGGGGAGTGTATGGAGACACATGGAGTGTGTTATGGGGTATGGGGACACATGGAGTGTGTTATGGGGTATAGGGGGGAGTGTATGGGGACACATGGAGTGTATGGGGACACATGGAGTGTGTTATGGGGTATAGGGGGAGTGTATGGGGACACATGGAGTGTGTTATGGGGTATAGGAGAGTGTATGGAGACACATGGAGTGTGTTATGGGGTATAGGGGAGTGCATGGAGACACATGGAGTGTGTTATGGGGTATAGGGGGAGTGTATGGAGACACATGAAGTGTGTTATGGGAGATAGGGGGAGTGTATGGGGACACATGGAGTGTGTTAAGGGGTATAGGGGGGAGTGTTATGGAGACACATGGAGTGTGTTATGGGGTATAGGAGAGTGTATGGGGACACATGGAGTGTGTTATGGGGAATAGGAGAGTGTTATGGAGACACATGGAGTGTGTTATGGGGTATAGGAGAGTGTATGGGGACACATGGAGTGTGTTATGGGGAATAGGAGAGTGTATGGGGACACATGGAGTGTGTTATGGGGTATAGGGGGAGTGTATGGAGACACATGGAGTGTGTTATGGGGTATAGGGGAGTGCATGGAGACACATGGAGTGTGTTATGGGGTATAGGGGGAGTGTATGGAGACACATGGAGTGTGTTATGGGGTATGGGGACACATGGAGTGTGTTATGGGGTATAGGGGGGAGTGTATGGGGACACATGGAGTGTATGGGGACACATGGAGTGTGTTATGGGGTATAGGGGGAGTGTATGTGGATACATGGAGTGTGTTATGGAGTATAGGAGAGTGTATGGAGACACATGGAGTGTGTTATGGGGTATAGGGGGAGTGTATGGGGACACATGGAGTGTGTTATGGGGTATAGGGGGAGTGTATGGGGACACATGGAGTGTGTTATGGGGTATAGGGGGAGTGTATGGGGACACATGGAGTGTGTTATGGGGTATAGGAGAGTGTATGGGGACACATGGAGTGTGTTATGGGGTATAGGAGAGTGTATGGAGACACATGGAGTGTGTTATGGGGTATAGGGGGAGTGTATGGGGACACATGGAGTGTGTTATGGGGTATAGGGGGGAGTGTATGGGGACACATGGAGTGTGCTGTAGAAGAGTGTATGGGGAATAGGAGGGTCTATAGGAAACATATGGAGTGTTCCATGGTGTATAGGTGAGTATATAAGGAGCATACAAGGGGTGCAGTAGAGGAGATTGGGGGGGGGGGGGGGTCCAGATTTCCTATGAGCCCCATACTGTAGATATAGATGAGGGGTCAGATTGGTGGGTGGAGTGATGGGGGATGGGAATGGATGGAATAGATCCCAGGATTAGTATGGAGTGTGGTATAGATGGGAAAACATACAAATATGGATGGATATGGGGGGGGGGGGGAGACCTAATGGGGTGCATTGTGGAGTGTAAAAGGGCATGGTGGGGGTGTGGAGGGTTTTAAGCCCATTTGCAGGAGATTTACAGGGGGGGGGGGGGGGGGGGGGAGTTAGTGAATTTTTATTTTTTGTTTTAATATTTATAATACCCCCCCCCCCTCTCCTTCCCTACCTGGAAGTGATGAGTGACACAATCTATTCTCTCCTCCAGGTATGGAGATCACAATGAGCTCCGGAGCTGCTTTGGATTGGAAGGAAATCTGCAATCTGCTGACACAGCGTTTTAAAGCTTCGTCTATGCGAAATTGAAGGTACCGAAGTTTGTTGCCATTTCGCGGGCCAACTCAATTTTATGCCTTGTCATGTTGGGTATCTATTTCCTCGACACAACTGAATTTGTGTGCCCTAAAATGTATTTGTATTTTATACTGAAATATTGCCCCAACAACCTGTGACATGGAAAATATAAACTGTTTTAGGGGTTTTAAGTGAGCCTAAAATTACTTTTTAAACATGGGTGCAAAAAAATGGTCTTCCTAGCACTGCCAAGACCTGTGTAATGCTTGTCCATTCTTCTTTAATAAGAAGGGCTCTCTACCATCCTCCACATCAATGTGGCTGAATAAAGTAGAAGAGATCAAAAGGATGGAGGATCTCACTGTTTCCTCTCAGAAGAGGTATGAAATACAGTCTATTACTAAATTTGGTTCTGTTAGGGTTACTCCTGATTCCCGACGCCCTCCTCCTTCATAGGCCAAATAAAATAACCCTTCCTACTCCTACGTACTTCCATCCATCCCTAACCTAAGCTTGTTTCTCCTTGGCTCCCTCAGCACCACTCCCACCGCTAGAAGGCCTACCGTGCTCTTCACATGTCTTTCATTCCTGCTCTACTCCTTGTACCTTCTTCTTCCTTGTCTCCCTCTTCACTACTTTCACCACTCCTACAGCCTTACCGTGCTCTTCACATGTCTTTCCTCCCTTCTCTACTTCTTCTTCTTCCTTCTTTTTCCTTGACTTCCTCTCCATTACTCCCACCATTCTATGTCCCACTGTGCTTTCTGTGTGTGCAAGCCTTTCTGTCCTTTTACTTCTTGTACCTTCTTTCCGCTAGGCTCCTTCACTACTTTCACCACTCTTTGGCCTACTGTGTTCTCTCCATGTTATTCTTTCCTTTTATACTCCTCGTCCCTTCTTTCTTCATGCTCCCTCTATGCTACTCCCACCACTCTTTGGCCTGCTGTGCTCTCTGCATCTCCTTCCTTTGTTCTTTACTCCTTGTTCCTTCTTTCTCCTTTGCTTCCTATCCACCAGTCCCACAAACTCTTTTTGCCTACTGTGCTCTCTCTGCATGTGTTCTTTCCTCCTCTACTCTGTATTCCATCTTTCTCCTTGGCTCGATCAGCATTACTCTATTGCCTATTGTTCCTTCTTTTTCCCTGGATCCCCCTCCATTACTGTCATTACACTTTGGCCTACTGTGGTCTGTGCATATCTTTCCTTTCTGCTGTACTCCTTGTTACTTCTTTCTCCTTGGCTCCCTCTCCATTACTCCCACATCTTTCTTTCCTTCTTCCTCCTACTACATCTTCCTTCTTTTTCCTTGGCTGCCTCTCTGATACTTTCACCACTCTATGACCTACTGCGCTTTCGGTATGTCTTTCCTTCCTCCTCTTCTCCCTATTCCTTGTGCCTCCTTGGCTCTCTTTGCTTATGGAACCACTACTTGGGCCCACTGTGCTCTCCACATCTTTCTTTCTTCCTGTAATCCTTGTTCCTTCTTTCCCATTTGCTCCCTCTCCACTACTCCTTCCACTCTATGGCTTACTGTGCTCTTCACATATCTTTTCTTCCTCCTCTACTCCTTGTTCATTCTTTTTTCCATTTTTTTGTTACTGTCACCACACTTTGGCCTACTGATTGTCTTTCCTTCCTCCTCTACACCATCTTCCTTCTTCATACTCCCACCACTCTGACATACTGCGCTCTCTCCCTGTCTTTCCTTCCTTCCTCTACTCCTTAGGTCTTCTTGACTCTCTTTTTGCTTATCAAACCACTCCTTCGCCTACTGTGCTTTTCACTTCTTTCCTTCCTCCTCTACTCCTTGTTCCTTCTTTCTCCTTGGCTCTCTCTCCTCTACTCCCTACCACACTATGGCCTGCTGTGCTCTTCACATATTTTTCCTTTCTCCTTTTACTCCTTCTTCTTTTTTTTTCTCCCTGGTTCTCTCTCCACCACTCTATAGCCTGGTGTGTTCTTCGCATGTGTTTTTTTTTTTTTCTCCTTGGCTCCCTCTCCCCGACTCCTATCATTCTATGTGCTACTGTGCTTTCTATGTCAGCATACCTTTCCTTCTTTCTGCTTGGCTCCTTCTACACTACTCCCACAACTCTTTGGGTTACTGTGCTCTCTGCATGTCTTTCTTTCCTCCTCTACTTCTTGTTTCTTCGGTCTCCTTTTTATTGGAACCACTGCTTGGCCTAGTGCGCTCTCCGCATGTCTTTCCCTCTTCCTGTACCCCTTGTTCCATCTTTATTATTGGCTTCTTCGCTACTCCCACCACTCTTTGGCCTACTGTGCTCTTCTATTTTCCTTGTCTTTCCTTCTTCTTATACTCCATCTTCCTTCTTTTCTTACTTCCCCTATGCTACTACCACCACTCTTTGGCCTGCTGTACTCTTTGCATGTCCGTCCTTCCACCTTTACACCTTGTTCCTTTTTTTTCCTCCTTGGCACCCTCTAAAATACTCCCACAATTCTGTCTCTCCTTCCTCTTTTACGCCTTCCCTCTTCTCTTTCCTTGGTTGCCTCGTTGCTACTCCCACCACTCTATGGATTACCGGTCTTCCTTTCCCCTCTATTCTTTTTTTCATTCTTTCTCCTTGTCTCTTCTTGTGCTTATCAAATCACTAGAGATTTCCAAAAGATAGAGACCGCACTCAAGGTGTCTTGAGATGAAACCAATCAAACTCCTTTATTCTTCATGAATACAGCAGACAGAGAGTACAGTGCACGAACAGACGTGTCGAGTAGACGCATTTCACGATGTAAATCGCTTATTCATAACCACAATAAGTGATTTACATTGTGAAACGCGTCTACCCGACACGTCTGTTCGTGCACTGTCTGTCTGCTGTATTCATGAAGAATAAAGGAGTTTGATTGGTTTCATCTCAAGACACCTTGAGTGCGGTCTCTATCTTTTGGAAATCTCTATGCTTGGACGGCGGATCCGACCTGCACCAGGCTTTGAACTTGCACCTGAGCGGCTCCTCTCGTTTGTTTGCCTCTTATCAAATCACTCCTTGGCCTACTGTGCTCTCCGCATTTCTTTTTCTTCCTGTACTTCTTGTTCCTTTTTTTTCTCATTGGCTTCCTCTCCACTGCTCCCACCACTCTATGGCCTACTGGGCTCTTCACATATCTTTTCTTCCTCCTCTACTCCTAGTTCCTTCTGTCTCCTTGTCTCTTCTACTTATTCTTGAAACACTCCTTGGCCTACTGTGCTCTCCGCATGTCTTTCCATTTTCCTGTACTCCTGTTCCTTCTTTATCATTGGCTCCTTCTCTGCTACTCCCACCACTCTGTGACCTACTGTGCTCTCTCCTTGTCTTTCCTTCCTCCTCTACTCCTTTTTTCTTTTCTTGTTCCTCCTATGCTACTCCCATTAATTTTTGGCCTGCCATGCTCTCTGCATGTCCTTCCTTCTGTCTCTATTCCTTGTTCCTGCTTTCTCCTTGGCTCCCTCTACACTACTTCCACAATTTCCTTTCCTTCCTCCTCATGGCTTCTTTCTTCTGTTTCCTTTGCTGCCTCTATGCTACTCCCACCACTCTATGAATTCCCGTATTCTTCACATGTCGTCCCCCCCCCCCCCCCCCCCACGTTCTTTTTTTTTTTTTTTTTTTTTTTTTTTTTTCTTCTGGTCTCCCTGTAAACTACTCCCACCACTCTGACCTACTGTGCTCTTGCACGTCTTTCCTTTTTCCTCTACTCCATGTTCCTCCTGTCTCGTCTCTTATTTTGCTTATCAAACCACTCCTTGCTCTACTGTGCTCCCTGCATGTCTTTCCTACTCTATGTACAGTACCTTCTTTCTCATCGCTTCCCTTTCCCCTACTCCCACCACTCTATGGCCTATTGTGCTCTTCATATTTTTTTCCTTCCTCCTCCACCCCTTTGTTCCTTTTTCCTTGGTTCCCCCTCTGTTACTGTGGCCTACTGTGTTCTGTGCCTATCTTTCTATTCTGCTGTACTCCTTGTTCCTTCTTTCTCCTTGGCTCCCTCTCCACTACTCCCGCAACTTTGTCTTTCCTTCTTCTACCCCATGGGTGTCCAACCTTTTGGCTTCTCTGGGCCACATTGAGTGTAGAGACGTTTTCTCGGGCCGCATATAAAATATATACTATAGTTAAGGTATACAAGTAGTAAAACGCCGCCATGCCCTTTCCGCGCCGCTGCGCCCCCCACTCGCACTAGTTTAACTAGAGGATGATCAAATTTAATGGAATCGGTATACAGAGGTTTACTTCTTCTGAGATATATTAAAGGAACACTCTAACCACCATGACCACTTCAGTGATTTGAAGTGGTGATGGTGGTAGGAGTCAGAAACACTGCACATGCTGGGATATTTACAGTTATGTGCTGGGGTTAGTTGCACCCCTAGCACATATGACAGCCAGAAAATGTCACATCCTTTTTAATACATGTATAAACAAGGTCATAACATTATGACAAAACACAACTAGTTATTAAAAAACATATTGCAACAATTTACACACGCTAATGCACACACCTTTTCTACTTATTTTGCAGACTGCTGGTGGTTTCTGCTGGTGGGTACTACTGGCTGGTAGTGCTGGTTATGCGGGTACTGCTGAAGGAAGCAGCGGCTGCAGTAGAGAGCAGAGACGCTGCTTCCTGTATGGCTCCTGTCACAGGCGTAGTGCATTTCATATCACTCCGCCTGTGACAGAGCTGGAACTATACAGAAAGCAGCGGCTCTGTCACTGACTGCAGACATCCTAAGTTTCCCGCAGGAGCCGAAAATCGCACGGCACTTGCAGCCTAGTGCATGCCCATCCAATGCAGCCTGATCAGTGCCCATCCAATGCAGTCTTACCAGTGAATGCATATCCAATGCAGCCTGATCAGTGCCCATCCAATGTAGCCTCACCAGTTCAAGCCCATCCAATGCAGCCTTACCAGTGCGTGTCCATCCAATGCAGTCTTCAATGAAGAGAGAGGAGAGCCGCTGGATTACACAGAGCGGGGATCTCCCGCTTTCCCGGCGACCGCTGTCATAAGAAGTCCTGCCTCCTGGACCAGCTCCTATGATAGACGTCACCAATGTGCTATCATAGGAGCTGGTCCAGGAGGCGGGGTTTGGTATGACATCGGCCGCCGGGTAAGCAGGAGAACTCGCTCTGTTTGTAATCCGGCGGCACTTGCCCCCCCTCTTCCCCTCCAAGGCAGCCTCTGCCTGCAGTTAGTTTGAAGCCACTGTGGCCGTGCCCCCGACTCTTCTTCCTCCTTCCCCAGCAAAAAAAATAAAAAATTGGCAGGGGGCAGTGGGCCGCATTGCCTGCTCTACGCCTTCTTTTTCCCTCTCCGTAACTGTCACTACACTTTGGCCTCCTGTGTTCTGTACATTACTTTCCTTTCTGCTGTACTCCTTGTTCCTTTTTGGCTCCCTCTCCACTACTCCCACAACTTTTGTCTTTCCTTCCTCCTCTATGCCGCCTTCCTTCTTTTTCCTTCGCTGCTTCTCTGATACTTTCACCACTCTGACATACTGCTCTTTCCGCATGTCTTTCCTTCCTCTTTTACTCGTTTTTCCTTCTGCCTCCTTGGCTATCTTTTTACTCATGGAACCACTCCTTGGCCTACTCTACTCTTTACATATCTTTCCTTCTTTTTTCCCTGGATCCATGGCTGCCTCTCTGATACTCCCACCACTCTGACCTACTGATCTCTCCAAATGTCTTTCCTTCCTTTACTCCTTGCTCCTTATCCCTCTTATTTCACATGTCTTTCTTTCCTTGCTTCTCTATTCCTTCTTCCTTTCTCTCCTTGGCTATCTCTTCCACACTCCCATCACTCCATGGCCTACTGTGCGCTCCACATTTCTTTTCCTTCGGCTCTTCTGTTTGATCATACTCTTTCTTTATCCATTCTATTGCAGATCTATTTCTGTGTTTTGTTTTTTTTTTTTATTTTTATTTTTTTTTTGCTTTTCTTGTAAAATAAAGGGACCTCAGAATCATTGTGTCTAGGTGTTTCCTTAACTTTAGACAGATATTCATAGTGTACCTTACATACTGTACATACCCTTCGATGGTCACTCGTTTTCCTTAATGAGATGATATTTAAAATAGTGGTATTTAAAGTTAGGTGAAAAAAGGGTAAAAAAAAGAAAATAACAATGCATCCACCACATTTTAAGGATGGGTAAGCTGCAATGTATTTGTTTTTTTGTTTTTGGATATATTACCACTTTAAAAGATTGTGCCGATATATGCTAAGATTTATTTCTACTAATGTTACATTCTGGCCACTTTCTGTACATTTATGTGATTCAGCATGCTATGTTAGATCAGGACAATGATATCCTTTTTGATGCTGTACAGGATTACCCGTGCTACTTAAACGAAAAATTAAATCCGTTGGCATAGGACTTGGATGTTTACACAGCTTCAATAATGCAATTGTAAGCCATATAGTAGGATGCAGTGGGTGGATGTACTAAAGGCAAATAGGCTGTGCAGTTTCACCCCTTTTCCTTAGTAAATGTAAATGTGGTAAAGCTTCACTTGGTAAAGAATACCCAATCAAGTGCAAGGACATTTAAAAAAAAATAAATAAATAAATTATTTCACATGATTGGATGATAGAAATCAACAGAGTCCCACCACATTTACTTTACTAGCTCTGGGAAAATTAGTGCAACTGCACTTGCAAAGTGTGAAGTCTATTTGCCTTTAGTAAATCCACCCAGTGTCCCAATAAGGCCCCTTTCACACTAGTGCGACTTGTCCCGCGATTTTGGACGGCAAAATCGCATGACAAGTCGTTTTCCATTATTTTCAATGAGCCCCATTCATATCAGTGCGTTCCATGTTTAGAGGGTGAAAAGTGAGAATTACTACATTCAAAATGATTTGGTTAATCCGCTCACCTTCCTTGCCCACTGCTGCCTCCCAAGTATGACCCAGGATGTGACAAATCAGCGCGATACTAGCAGCTCATTGGCTGTTTCCTGGCCAGAATGTGAATATAAATGAGACCTCTTGCTGGTAACAAGCGGAGGAAGGCAAATTCTACGCTGCACACGCGTACCAGGACATATCTGCTTGAAGATATCTACTGCAGGCTGGGCACCAGGAGAGTTTCTTTAGTTCTCTTAACCTCTCTAAATCACATTTGCATTGGGATTTCCCTAGAGGTACGCTGAAGACTTTAATTTCTAGATTTTGCAAACCGAAGTGTACATAATTAATATACAGTATCTCACAAAAGTGAGTACACCCCTCACATTTTTGTAAATATTTTATTATATCTTTTCATGTGACAACACTGAAGAAATGACACTTTGCTACAATGTAAAGTAGTGAGTGTACAGCTTGTATAACAGTGTAAATGTGCTGTCCCCTCAAAATAATTTGACACCCAGCCATTAATGTCTAAACCCCTGGCAACAAAAGTGAGCACACCCCTAAGTGTAAATGTCCAAACTGTCAAAATCTTTGTGGCCACCATTATTTTCCAGCACTTCCTTAACCCTCTTGGGCATGGAGTTCACCAGAGCTTCACAGGTTGCTACTGGAGTCCTCTTCCACTCCTCTATGATGACCTCACAGAGCTGGCGGATGTTGGAGACCTTGCGCTCCTCCAACTTCCATTTGACGATGCTCCACAGATGCTCAATAGGGTTTAGGTCTGGAGACATGCTTGGCCAGTCCATCATCTTTACCCTCAGCTTCTTTAGCAAGGCAGTGGTCATCTTGGAGGTGTGTTTGGGGTTGTTATCATATTGGAATACTGCCCTGCGGCCCAGTCTCTGAAGGGAGGGGATGATGCTCTGCTTCAGTATGTCACAGTACATGTTGGCATTCATGGTTCCCTCAATGAACTGTAGCTCCCCAGTGTCAGCAGCACTCATGCAGCCCCAGACCATGACACTCCCATCACCATGCTTGACTGTAGGCAAAGACACTCTTGTCTTTGTACTCCTCACCTGGTTGTCGCCACACACCATCATCTGAACAAGTTCATCTTGGTCTCCTCAGACCACAGGACATGGTTCCAGTAATCCATGTCCTTAGTCTGCTTGTCTTCAGCAAACTGTTTGCAGGGTTTCTTGTGCATCATCTTTAGAAGAGGCTTCCTTCTGGGACAACAGCCATGCAGACCAATTTGATGCAGGGTGCGGCGTATGGTCTGAGCACTGACAGGCTGACCCCCCCACCCCTTCAACCTCTGCAGCAATGCTGGCAGCACTCATATGTCTATTTCCCAAAGACAACCTCTGGATATGACGCTGAGCACGTGCATGCAATCACCCTGCAGAAGGAAAGAGAGCAGCAGTGAGCGGTCTTTATTTCAGGAAGTCTCACACTGAATTACTGCACAGATCTGGAAGAAATACACAAAGCACACTGAGATACAAGGCAGAATACACATGGCTCTTGTCATTAGACAATATTTGCTGATCGGAGTTCAGCTTTAATTGGGGTTGGCTTTAGTCCTGTCTGTCACTTCTGTTTTCTAACCTATTGTGACTTTCAGAAAAATAGAATTGAGCTTTTTTTATCTGCCAGTTAGCAATACAAATGTCTTATGTGTTTGTAGAGAGCAAATCGCTGCTGCATGAAGGAGACATCGCTGTGGATCTCGGACGCAACGCGTTAAAGTGTGATGACAACTCCTACAGATGGAGCTAAAACAGCACTGGATTAGTGAACCCCACACCCTCTCCTCCACCTTCAGTGAGTATTCTGACTCCTCCCATGATGAAACATGAATCTACAGTACTGGGGCCCCAGGGGCCGTTTCCCAGCAGGACACTATAAGAATGAAGGCTTTGTCTACTCTCTTTGCCTGTGTGCGGCTCCTGTAGAAGACAGTAGGTCAGGCGTCTAGAATAGAAGGGGCAACACCTGGATGAAACGTCTATTTTCATTCATTTCCTTTTTTTTTTTTGTAAGTTCCTATGGTTATTGTATGATAACTGTGTGCAGGAAAGGGTTTGGCTTCTACCGACGATGGTCACAAGACTCTCTGCAGCTCAAAACGTACACCAGTCATCCTCTCTCTCTTCAGGGTTCAGTTTAGCCAGTTGTACTGCTTAGTTCAGTGGCAGCATAGCTTAGCAATAGTATACTGTCTCCCATAGTGCATAGTTGATGTAATTATTACAATAATAAAGTATGTGTATAGCGCCATCATCTGCCATGCCAAACTACACAGTGATAGATGTTACAAGGGAGGGTGGGGTGTAATACAAGAGAAGGGCCCTCGGATTCCTCCTGTATTGAATTGTATTGTAAACGTACTGTCTGCCCTCATGTTGTAAAGCACCGCTCAGGGCCCTCCTAGCCCTTTTGTATTAAATTGTAATGTTGCTGTATTGTCTCCCTTTATATTGTAAGGCTACATTCACACCTGAGCGTAGCGTTTTTCGCGCGTTTTTTACCGCGATTTTTGCGGCGTTTTTTACTGCGATTTTACCGCGATTTTTACCGCGATTTTTGTGCAGGCGTTTTTAGATTGAATAGAGATCAATGGAAAACGCCTGTAATCTGCCCAAAAAGAAGCTCATGTACTTTTTTGAGCGTTGGGCGTTTTGCTTACAGCGTCAAAACGCTCAGATGTGAACAGGGGCCATTGAAATGAATAGGATTTGTCTTGTTGGGCGTTTTGAGAGCTGATCCTAGAGCAGAAAAACGCCCCAAAAACGCCCCAAAACGCCTAGATGTGAACGGAGCCTAAAGCACTTTGTAAACTGTTGATGCTATATAAATCCTGTATAATAATAATAATACAGAAAATGTTACATAGACTAGAACAAAGAGCTGTTTAGAAAAAAAAAAAGCAATAACAAGTGGAAAATAGCTGACAAAAAGGGGGGTATACTGAATGAAGGTGGTCACAAGACTCTCTGAAGCTCAAACGACATTATTATTATAATACAGAATTTATATAGTGCAAATTCAATACAAGAGGGTTAGGAGGGCTCTGCTCCTGGGAGCTTACAATCTAATAGACATGCACTCCTCTTTTCCTTCTCTTCAGGGTCTTGTACTCTGCAGTTCAGCCAGTTGTACTGCTTAGTTCAGTGGCAGCTTTGGCTTAGCAATAACACACTGTCTCCCCTAGTGCATAGTTGATTTATTTTTCATAATAATAATGTATGTGTATGGCGCCATCATCTGCCATGCCAAATTACAGTGATAGATATTACAAGGAAGAGTGGACAAGTATAATACAATACAGAAAATATTCCATAGAGTCGTACCTAGAGCGGTTTTGCAAAATAAAGCAATAACAAGTGCAACATAACTGCGACAAAGGGTGGTATACAGAGCAGCATGCTGTATTTTCAGTTCATACTTTGGTTTATTCTGGCATTGTTTACAGTCCAATACAATTTTTTCTACGCTACTTTCAAATTTTTAAATGCGTGTCATTCTCTCTTTTTGATATTGCATTGATTAAATAGATAATTGTTGATCAGCCACTAGAGGGAGCAAACGCTCCATTTTGCATTCACCCACTTCAGCTTTCCTCCCATTACCGCTGGGATGAGATGAATATGGCTGAATCCGTGTATATAAAGCGGGTGTGGGAAAACGCAATGCCAGTATTATTTCACAAGATGCCCCTAATAAAGATATCTTCTGGTTCCACAGGTCCCTCCAATATCGCAGTATTCCTCAGCGCCATGCAAGAATTTGCGACTCTCACCTGCGTTCGCTTCATCCTACGCACCACGGAATCAGACTATATACTATGGATGGCAGCGGGTATGTGAAAAATTCTTCTCCAGCCCCTCTTTCCTTTCTTTTTTTCAGATTTGATGCGAATGTGGAGCCAGTACTCGTTTTTTATGCAGCTACCAAAAAAATGTAAATGCACCTTTCTTGCAACCATCACAGCCGTATTTAGTTGCGATGTCCTGGAATTGGCATTGCTCTGCTCTTCCAGTTGTATCGCTGTTCTCTTCAAAGTCTTACCAGAGCTTGAGGACAAGTTGCAGACAGCCTCTGGCACAGAAAATGGCCTTTTTCATAGTGACCTTTAGGCTTATTGCACCAAGAGTTTAATTTCTGGCGAGATCCTTCTCTAAGGGACCATTCACATGTGTGGCTTTTGTTAGGCATTTGACAGGTGGTGATGCCTGCTGCCTGTGTTATCACTCAAAATGCCACCCCACCGTGCCGCAACCATGTGCACTGCATGCGGTTGCAGGGCAGTTGTGACGTGGCCCTCTTGAATAAGTTCGGCGCCGATACCACCTTTTGAATGCGACACGACTTTTAACTGCTTACCTTACCTGGGCAGATTTAAAAAATTATCACATACATATTAAAATCTGCATTTTTTTTTTAAGAAAATGACTTGGAACCCCGAAGCATTTTCTGAAAGCGAATGCCCTGGAGAATAAAATGGTAGTTGTTGCAATTTTTTTATTATGGTTACTAGGGATGCGCCGATACTGATATCACTGCCTATACCAAGCATTTCAGCAAGTATCGGTACTCCCCTAGATGCTCAAAAAGCTCAGGTCCATAAAGACATGGATGAGAGAATTTGGGATGGAGGAACTTGACTGGTCTGCACAGTCCTGACCTCAACCCCATAGAACACCGTTGGGATGAATTAGAGCAGAGACTGTGAGCCAGGCCTTCTCTCCAACATCAGTGCCTGACCTCACAAATGCACTTCAGGAAGAATAGTCAAACATTCCCATAGACACACTCCTAAACCTTGTGGACAGCCTTCCCAGAAGAGTTGAAGCTGTGGGCTAACTCAATACTGAACCCTACGGACTAAGACTGGGATGCCATTGAAGTTCATGTGTGTAAAGGCAGGCGTCCCAATACTTTTGATAATATAGTGTATACTGTATAGATTATTTTGTATGTGGCCAGATATGTACTGTGAGTGCTAGTATTTTCTAAATTGGCCACTAGATGGCGATTTAATCCCTATTTACACACACACAGGAGCAGTGGGAGAAATCGCATACGATTCTTTGCAGTATGATTTGCACCAATTTTTTTTATTGATGCAAATCGCACAGCAAAGTATTGGTACTTGGTATCGGTGAGTGCTTGACCGAAAGTATCAGTATTCGTACTCACCAATAAAAAAGCGGTATCGGTCCAACCCTAATAGTTACCACTGTTTTTTTTTTATGAAAAAGATGCACTTCAATGCATTTCAGTGTACTCAAACACAACATAATACCCACTTTTTCGTAAAATATAAAATTTGATGTTGCGCCAAGTAAATATATCCCAAACACGGCAAGATTTAAAATCTCACATTGCTTGTGAATTGGCGCCAAACTACAGCACTTAAAATTGTCCATAAGTGATGATTTAAAATGATTCTAAAGTGTTTTTTTTTTTTTTTAAATAATAAACATGGAATACTTACCTGCTCTGTGTAATGGTTTTGCACAGAGCAGCCCCTCTTCTTGTTGGGTCCCCTGCTGGCGGTCCTGGCTCCTCCTTCCTCTTGCTATGGAGGCGCTTGAGCATGCTCGCTACCGAGTCGCACTCTTGTGAAAGGACATTGCAAAGTGCCAAGTGGCCCCCCGCGCTCTCCTTTTTGGCTCAAAAGCAAGAGCCAATGGTTCCCGCTGCTGTGTGAACCAATGAGGGGGGAGAGACACGGTAGAGCTATTGCTCTTGTGCACATCACTGGATCAAGAATGGGCTCAGGTAAATCTAAGGGGGGCTGAGGGGGAGCTGCACTCCCAGTATATACTCCCTGCGTAGGTAAAATTAATTAAAGTAGAACTATAAGTAAAACACTGTTTTTATTTTTTCCATTTTGGATAGAGCAAGGGAGGGTTATAACCTCTGTCAGATTTTTTTTCTGTCTCCCATTGCGGAGATTTTCCTTCACTTCCTGTCTGATAGCCAAACAGGAAGTGAGAGGAAATCCCTGTAAATTAAGAGAATTCCTTGGAGACCCCCAGGTCACTCAAACTAGTGTCCCTATTTGAAGATTTCCCCTCTATTACTTTTCTGAGGACAACCAAAATTTGGGATTTTATTTTACTTTCAATGATAATGGTAAACAGGACAAATAGAGAGGGTGAATCTTCCAAACCGGGGCAAAGACAGCAATATAAACGGACAGATGTTCTAATCCTTCTCCACGCTATCCAAAACTAAAAAACAAAATAGTTTTGCCTTTTAGTTCTACTTTAAGGATAAAAAAAAAAAAAAACCTTCAAAGAACCACTTTAAAAGCCTTTACAGGTTATTTTCTTATTTTTTCTTTTATTTTATATAAAATTTTTTTACACATTTTTATTTATTTTTCATTTAACTTTATTGCTATTACCAGGGGTGAACAAGCACCCTGCGATAGCTTTGGGCAGTCAGTTACTTTTTATGGAGACATCAGGGGCCTATTAGACCCCTGATGTCTCCGCTGCCTTTTTAAGCATCTGATTGGGCACAGATTGTGTTTGATCAGCTGCTGCCAGACCAAGGCAGTTTTGAAACCGGAAGTGACAAAATCTGTCACTTCCCGCTTCATTGTCACAGAGGAAATGGGGGATCATGGCTGCAGCAGCCTTGATATACACTGTTCACTACACTTTAATGTGATTGGTTACTGAATGCAGCACTTGGCACATCACCCTTTGTGATGCCATAATAAAATGGTTATCTTTCTTCCCCCACAGATGTTGCTCATATGTTGGTAAGCAAGGAGGAAGTCGAGCAGCTGTATGGTACACGGCTCTATCCAGCACGAGCTGAACCACGCTCTGGGATTCTTCCATGAGCAGAGTAGAAGCAACCGCGATGACTACATCAATATCATATACAGCAACATCATACCAGGTATCCGACTGGGTGATAGCATTACACTAAGGGGTGTATCGTTACAGTTTTATAGCTGTTCATCCATAGAAACTGCATGTAAATTCATTCTGTGAAAATGAGTTAAATTAAATGTTCTCAGGCTGTAGCTGTAGGATGTATTCTCAGCAAATCAATTGTGTGAATGGGTAAAATACTACATTGTAGCCACAAGATGGCGCTGAGTAACAAGTAAGAAGTAAATATGCTCATCAGTGCCACCCAGTGGCCATAATGCAGTATTCTCCTCATTTAGAGAATATAGCCTCAGAACATTAAATGTTGCATAAAAGGATTAACACGCAGTTTTGATGGAGAATAAACGATGCAATTTTTTTTTTATAAATTGGAGTATATTATATAAATGTAATTAGGGCCGGTTCACATCTGATTTGCACAGGGAACGCAGACTCAGTGCAGTACGATTTTCAGCCCTTTCATTTGAATGGGCTGATATCACACTCAATCACTCTACTTTTCAAAAATGCACTGCACCAAATGGCATGGTAGTGAGTGGTCTGCTGCAGAAAACGTAATTTGTGTTTGGGGTTTCATTAGGAATATATTGGCACCCACAGCGGTGTGGGAAACGCGTGTGGAACGTGGATTTCCCGCACTGCGTTCAGGTGTGAACAAGCCCTTAGAACATATTTTAGATCATAAAATACACATTCTCCCTTTCATACATCTAGTGTGTGAAAAGTAATGTTTTTGGCTACTATGAACAGCATAAGTTGTACTTTTTAGGTCACTTTCATAAATGAGGGTCATTTAAAGAGGATCTTCTGTACATTTTTATAAAATGAGGTCAAATACTGTAGCTGCTGACGTTTAATATAGAGATGCCTGTCCAGGGATCCAGCCCTGTCCTCACCTGGGCCTGCTCTTCACCAGTCTGTAAGTCCCCGGCACCGCCATGTTTACTGTGGGAAACCAGCTGTGACTTCCTGCAGCATCCAAGCTAGGTGTTTAGAGGCAGAAAAAAACAAAAAAAACTTCACTTGTACGTTCAGAAGAGGTACATTTGGGCATAAAAAACAGCAAATGCACATTAACGATAGATGCATATGTGCAGTAATGCATGCGCATTCACAAGAAGAGTGTTTCAGCAGAAAAATGCCTAACGCTCCCAAACACGCCTAAGCACTAGGTGCGTTCATTCATTTATTAATATTCCGGCCAATTGAACAAATGAACATCCAAACGCCGGATGCACTTAAAGGCTTCTAATCACATTTGCCAATTATGGCTTTAGGTGCGTTTTTTTACGCTGCTTTTGCTCTTGCCAGGAGAAAAAGCTTTCAAAAGGGCTGGACAGACGCCCTGTGTGCATGAGGCCTCAATGTTTTTGGTGGAGTGTGGAAGGTTTGGAATGTCATTTGGGTTTTTATAGCTATGTTCGCCTAAGTTTGGGGAGATTTCCCTTCTGTCTCAGTGACTACTACGCAGGAAATGGTAGAAATTAGTGATCGACCGATATCGTTTTTTTAACCGCAAATAGCGGTATTTTGGTCATCGGGTGCCGATATCTGCTGATATTTTCGGACATTTTTTTTTTTATGTCTACAGGTACTGTGGTGGAGGGATCTTGGGGTCTAAATGACCCCAAACCCCTCCTCTGCACTTAAGAATTCAAAATGCCAAGTTTGGCTGTTTTGAATGCTGTACGTTTTTTGAATTCGGCACCGCCAGTACCCGGAAGTGATGTCATGACATCACTTCCGGGTACTGGCGGTGCCGAATTCAAAGAAATGGAGACTCGGGTCAGAGAGCGGCAGTGAAGGTAGGATTCCCGGGTCTCCCGGTGGGACGGGAAACCCGGGCGAGCCGCGGGAGGGGGACGTCCCTTCCCGCTCCTTGGAAACGACAGCCGAGCAGCTTCTAGGCCGCATCGGATGTCATTACAAGACAGCCAACCGCCGGCTATGGACACCGGTACCAGGATGATGCCTCTAGTTGCAGGCATCGCTCCGGTACAAGCACTTTCCCTGAAATATCGGCAATATCTGTAAATAAAAAGCCGATTCCGATATATCAGGGAAAGTCCATATCGGCCCTCGATATATTGACTTTGCTGATAATCGGTCGATCTCTAGTAGAAATTTCCCCATTGGTACAAGGAAGAAAAATAAAATATCACTTAGCCAGTTTTCTTTTTTTTTTTTTTTTTACTCTTTTGTTTAAAAGATGCTAGTTTGCTGTCTCTTTCCTTAACCACTTCTCACCCGCCCTATAGGGAATTGACAGCGGGAAGGTGGTTGCATTATCCTGACCGAACATCATATGACAGAGCGGCGATCGGTGCTGCCGTGTGTCACTCTGACTCACAGCATCTCCTATCTCTGGTAAAGAGCCTCCTTACGTAGGCTCTTTACCATGTGACCGGCTGTGTCCAATCACAGCTGGTCACATAGTACATAGGAAGTGCCATTGATCAGCTTTCCTCAGTTCGTGCCTGACAGGCACGAGTAGAGGAGAGCCGATCTGCGGCTCTCCTGACGGGGGGGGGGTCTGACCCTTGGGGGGGTGCCACTAGAACCACCAGGAATACCCACCCTTGACCCCAGGGATGCCCACAATGGCCACCAGGGAGCCTGCCAGTGCCCTCCCCATCGGTGCTGCCCACCAGTGCCCTCCCCATCAGTGCTTTCCACCAGTGCCCATCGCCATCTATTAGTGCTGCCCATCAGTGCCACCCATCAGTGCCCACCAATGCTGCATATCAGTGCTACCCATCAGTGCCACATATCAGTGCCCATCAGTGCTGCATATCAGTGCTGCCTATTAGTGCCACCCCATCAGTGCGGCCTTATCAGTGCTCGTCAGTGCAGGAAAAAAGGCATCTATTTACAAAACTTTATACCATAAACAAAAAAAAAAAAATTTTCAAACTTTTCGGTATTTTTTTTTAATTTGTTTAGCAAAAAAGAAAAAACCTTGCGGTGATCAAATACCACCAAAAGAAAGCTCTATCTGTGGGGAAAAAAATTACATAAATTTGGTTTAGATACAGTGTTGCACGACCGCGCAATTGTCATTCAAAATGCAACAGCGCTAAAAGCTATAAATTGGCCTGGGCGGGTAGGGGGAAAAGTGCCCGGTATTGAAGTGGTTAAGAACTCATTCACCCTGGGCATTTAGTCATGGGTGGGGGGCATAGGCACGTCATCCAGCCTGGCTGCCAGCAGCCTGTCAAATATCAGACAGCTAAACAGGCAAAAAATTTGGGGGAGCATACCCATGTATTTCTAAAGCTGCTGCAGCTATGAACCAAAAGACATGTATATTAAAAAAGAATAGCACGCAAATGCAAAAGAAATTACTACCAAATCTGAAGACAATCCATAAATAAAAATGGGGATTTGGTCCCACCATATGGCCATATCGTGCTCAAGCCCACTACTGCGTCAAAGTACCCCATTATCAGTGGGTCCTACACTATCCATGGAAAAGAAATGAATCCAGCCTTTCTAACCCTTGGAGATAATACTCCTTTCTGGGAAAGATGTGCAAATGCACTACAGGGGACTCCTCCTATATCCACTTGATGGTGGACACTGACTGAGTACAGGTGTGTGTGGGGGGGTGGGGAGGATAGTGTAGGACCCACTGATAATGGGGTACTTTGACGCAGTAGTGGGCTTGAGCACGATACGGCCATATGGTGGGACCAAATCCCCATTTTTATTTATGGATTGTCTTCAGATTTGGTAGTAATTTCTTTTGCATTTGCGCGCTATTCTTTTTTAAATATAAATATCAGACAGCTGCTGCCGGATGTTGCACCTAGCAATATGTAATTTTAGGGCAGTATGTGCCTAGGGATGAATGCCCAGAATACAAGCAGTCTGCGTTCTGGGCATTCGTCCCAAGGGTGCATACTACCCCAAACAGAAGTACCGCTGATCCCAGCTGTCAGACTCTCATAGAGTTTGACAGGCTGCTGGCAGTCAGGCTGGGCAGTGTGCCTTTACCCTCTGCCCAATGCTAAATGCCCATTGTGCATGAGGCCTAATACTATTTGAATCACCGATCCTGAACAAGCATGCAGCAAGTGATGTAAAGATTCCTGACCCGGTTTGCTTTGAACACTGGATCAGCATGGCAGCCAGACAACTAGCATTTTTAGGATGTGAGCAATGAAAGCCAGCCCATATCTCTGCTAAGGTTTCCTTTTTAAAGTGATTGCAAAGTATAGTCCTTTTTTTTTTTTTTTTCTTTTCTAATAAAAATAACAAACATGTTATACTTACCTCCTCTGTGCAGTTGGTTTTGCACAGAGCAGCCAGGATCCTCCTCTTCTTGGGTCCCTTTTCTGCTCTCCTGGCCCCTCCCTCCTGTTCAATACCCCCACAGCAAGCAGCTTGCTATGGGGTCACCCGAGCCGAGTCGCAGCTCCCTGTGTCCATTTAGACACGGCCTTATTCCCTCTCTCTTCTGATTGGCTAGCTGACTTTGACAGCAGCAGCAGCCCATGGCGCTGCTGCTGTGTCTCAGCCAATCAGGAGGGAGAATCTCAGACAGCTGAGACACTCGTGGACATTGCTTGACAGAGAGGGACCTCAGAATGCATTAACCACTTTAGCCCCAGCCGCCGCAGATGTACTGCAGCAGGCTGGCTCTCCCAGGCAAAGTCCCGTACATGTACAGCGCTCGCCTGGGAGGAGCTAGGGGGCGATCGCGCGCCGCCAGAGGCACTCTCCCACCCCGCTCGTCAGCGGGGAAGCCAGTGCGTGCGACAGGCGGCTCCGATGGCCGCTGGCCACTCGCAATCTCCCACCGCTGACAGAGGACAGACGGCTGATGTAAACACAGCCGTCCATACTTCTCCCTGAAGTGATCACAGATGTCATGTGATCCTGCTATATAGGATCACATGTCTCTGTGATGACTTCACAAGCCACGCCCCCCCCAACAGTTAGAATCACTTCCCTAGGGTCACATAAGTGTCAAAAATGTCAGTTAGGGGTCCGATCTGTCTGCCGCAATGTCACAGTCCCGCAAAAAAAAACGGCAAAAAAAAAAAATCGCAGATTGCCGCCATTACTAGTAAAAAAAAAACAATAAAAATGACCTAAACCTTTCCCGTAGTTACTAAACGCAATAAATTTTGCGCAAACCAATCAAAATACTCTTATTGCAATTTTTTTTTACCAAAAATATGTAGCAGAAAACAAATTGGCCTAAAACGTTAAAAAATTTAGATTTTTACTTTTTTTTTTTTTTTTTTTTTTTTTTAGAATTTCATATAAAAGAATGTGAGAAATATATAATTTTTTTTTCTTTCAAAATTGTTGCTTATTTTTTGTTTATAGCGCAAAAAATAAAAAAATTGCACAGGTGATCAAATACGACCAAAAGAAAGCTGTATTTGTAGGAAAGAAAAGGACATCAATTTTGTTTGGGTACAGCGTCGCACGACCACGCAATTGTCCATTAAAATCACGCAGTGCCGAATCGCAAAATAGGGCCTGGTCATTGAGCAGCAAAATCCTCCGGTCTACAAGTGGTTAAGATAAAAAAAACCTTCTAACTTTACAACTCCTTTAATATAATTGAAGGGAAATGCTATATAATATTGCAGCTGCAAATTTAGTCACTTTCAGGGACCGAGAAGAATTTTCAGAAGTTCCACACATTGAATCAAGGCATGGAATACGACTACGGCTCCGTCATGCATTATCCAAGGTACAAATGGATGCATTTCATAGAAATTTATAACTTTCACTTGCCAGAAACAGTTTTATTCTTAGACTTCTGCGATATCCATGTAGGTGGCACAGTCGGATCTATTAAACATTCACTGATCCTGATTCATCGAGTTCCAACAGGCAACTTAAAGTTTATTTAAACCGAAAAACGTAATATATTGCAGATTACCAGTCCTCAGATGCATTTTGTTTTTTAGGATCATCATTCCTTTATTTTCACCTGGTGATCCTGCCAGTAACACACTTCCAGTGGTGAACTCTCCCCACGCCCCCTACTGGCAGAACACAAGAGCGCTGCGGGGGGGATTCCCCCATCAACACAACAGTGAGAATTGAGCAATTTTCTTTCCTTCCACCCATGTTCATATTGCATATTCTATGGGCTGCCGGAGTCATTATACATGGCCGGGACGGTGGGCTGTCAGTAGACACGGTCACTTTGCTCTAATTGTGCAATGTGACGGAGTCTATGTAAGCACAATTTAGCATTCCTTATGTGATCTGTCACCAAACTCTGGTTTAAAGAACAGTTCTATTCCAGTATGTATTCTTAACTCAAAAACGTCCCTTCTATTGCTCTCAGCCTCCTCCAAAGGTCTTTTTTCTGCTGTCATCATCCGACTTCCTGAGGGTGGGTACGTTCATTCTCCATGGTCTCACTGTATGTAGAAACGTAGCCACCTTCTCATTTTATAAGGTGTCATTAAACAGAAAATTTAATAAAAAGAAACCTTTTGGGCTCATTAACATAAGCTTAGGCCTCTGAAAAGCAATCCCCATTCAGATTGCTGTTCAGAGAGCATTTGACAGCTGGCGAGGAGGCGTTGTATCATTGTATCGCCATCTAACTGCCTGCTTTAACCCTTTAAACTCCAAGAATGCTTGAATGGGTCACACTTGGCAGGTGCTATGCCCACCAAAAGCAGCAAGGGTATATTTCCTGCCACAGCCGCAAAGCATGTGTACACATCCTTAAGAAAAAGTGTGATTCTTTAAAAGCCCCCTATAGGTCATTGGTTTAGTGTTATGAAGGAGGTCTGGTGCTAGAATTATTGCTTTCACTCCAGCGTGTGTGGTGATATACAACCTGTGTAGCGCAATCACCGTTTTAATGCTTAGGTGCCCGAACGCTTACGTTTTACGTTCGTGGGGATGGAGGGGCTCAAATTTTTTTTTTTGGGGGTCGGGGGGGATCTCATATGCCTGGGTGTAACCGGTTTTAATTTTACTTTTTTTTCATATGTGTTTTTTTTTTTGGTGACAGGCTCTCTTTAATGAGACATCCAGGGTAGTTTTTCTCCCCTGTGCTCTGCTGAATGTAATGTAATGCAGATTGCATTCCATTCTTTGCCTGCCAAGCTGTCGGGGACACCGAGAGGTGGAGTTCGGAAGTGACATCAAACACGTGGCTTGGTCAGCAACAAGGAGGGAAGGACAGCGGACCCGCTATGTCGGTCCTTGGCCTGCAGATGGGCAAGCAGATCCCAGGATACATGGCAGGGTTTGCGGGGGAGATGTTGTTAAGAACCTAGCAGCGAAAGGGTTAAATTGGGTATTAAAAAAAAAAAAAAATTAAATGAAATTAAAAAAGATAGGCTGCATTACTTGCCGTAAATTTGAGTTGTCCCCTGCATCACCTCTTTGCCATTTGGTGTCCTCAGTCTTCCGGGTTAAATGATGCCGGGTGTCCCCTAAATTGGATGAATGAATAAAGGAACAATGTGAACGCAGGTGATCGGGGACCCTGCCCCCTGGATAGGTGTCATTATGGTGCTCTTCAGTTGCATTTTACTTATACAGAGAGTGGCTGGGCAGTTCTCAATGATACAGAAAGCAGCACTGAGGTGATGTCATTACTCTTTCTGCATCAATGAGGACTGCCCAGAGAAGAGGTGACGAGGATCCTGCAGAAACAGTCAGCTGTTTAGTATGTTTGCTGCAGGATTAACTAAATTAGTGAGTCGGCATTGCAGCCAATCTATAGGCATGACAGATAACCAACATGATCAGAATTACAGAGACTCAATGGCAGCCTACAGAATGTTCTCATGACAAGTAGTATTAAAAGTCCTCATGAGGCGGCGGTTCATACCACTGACTGGTCAAAGTTCAGTTTATGTTATCGGGAGCCTGTGGGGGGAGGTGAGGCATTAGTAGAACATGGGGGTTTGTGTTGGCGCTGACAAAGGTACCGCATTCATATTTAGTCCCGGTTCACACTGAGGCAACTTGTCAGGCAACTTAGCCGCCTGACAAGTCGCACTCCATTCAGTGCAATGGAACCGTTCCAATCGGAGAGACTCAAGTCGCTCCGACTTAGAAAAAGGTTCCTGCACTACTTTGGGGGCGACTTCGGTGTGGCTTGCATTGACTTCTATTAGAGAAGTTGCTTTGCAAGCCACGCTGAAGTCGGCTGCATGGGGCGGCTTCAGAGTTGGGCAACTTTGAAGCCGCCCCAGTGTGAACCGAGCCTAAGTCAGCACATCTTGAAGGAAATGGTTAATTGGCCCTGAGTGCCGGTTCACACTTGTGCGGCTGCGGAGATCGCATGCAATTCGGAGCGCACTGCTCCTTCATTACATGCGATCTCATGTGCGGTGCGAATTTCAGCCATACACTTTGTATGGCTGAATTCGAAATGCATCCGCACCAAAGACGCACAGGAGACCTTTTTTGAGCCGCATCAAAATCGGATCGCACAGTGGTTCACACTTGTGCGATCTGATTCTGTGCATACTTGCAGATCGCACTGCGATATGCAAACTGGGGGTGTTAACTTTTAATTGACACCCCTGCGTATCGCATATGGCAGTGTGAACTGCTAGATGTGTGGATGCGATGCGGGAACACGCTGCATATTCGCAGCCTTCCCGCATCGCACAAGTGTGAACCGAGCCTGATTATCAGGGAGAACTTGGTGGGTGTTGGAAATGCATGTACAGGGCTGCATGTAATTCACCTTTCCATATATACTGTGTGTATATATATATATATATATATATATATATATATATATATGTATGTATGTATGTGTGTATATATATATATATATATATATATATATATATATATATATATATATATATATATATATGTATGTATATATATATATATATGTATGTATGTGTGTGTGTGTGTGTGTGTGTATGTATATATATATATATATATATATATATATATATATATATATATATATATATGTATATGTGTATGTATGTATGTATATATATATATATATATATATATATATATATATATGTATATATGTGTGTGTTTTATTTATAGCTGGATTCTGTTGGGTTGGATCAGTGATTGTAGTCTGATATCTCGCAGGCGCCTTCCTTTCCTCCAATACTTTCTGATTAATGTAAACTAAAAATTCAAATACTTGGCAGGTCTGGGAATTAATGTACTTTGCCCCACCACAGACCATGAGAGACTGTATTATATTACTGGCATCTATCCAGTGCGAAGTAGAATTCTGTGTTTCGCTTCACTTTAAATTGGTTGTTTAGACCAGTCTCCTAACTTTGGCCTGGGGGCCGGATGTGGCCCTTTGTTTGCCTTTATCCGACCCTTGGGGCACTATTCCTCCCATGGACATTAACAATAGGACATAATTCATTCCATGGGCACCAGCGATGGGGGCACTATTGCTCCCACAGGCACCAGCGATGGGACATTTTGGACTTCTGCTGGCTACAGTCAGGCCCCTCTAATGTCTGAAGGATAATAAACTGGCCTTTGTTTAGAAAGTTTGGAGACCCCTGGCTTAGACCAAGCAAACTATTTCTCTTATTAAACAATGTGTGTGCTGTAATGCACTTTAGTGGCATTAGCTACTTGCAGTAAACAGCGGCTGCCATACTGGAAACTTCCTAGGATGAAATGGTGGGGCTAAATGCCATTCAGAACAAGCTTTGTGTTTTAATAAATAAATAAAAGACTTCCTCTGACTGAAGTGGAGAGGTGGGTGGATGACCTCAGGATTTCCACCTCTTCCAGTCAGAGCAAGCCTTGTGTTCCTTCATAAAATGACAAGGCTTCTCCTGAATGGCGGAGAAGCACTCAGTATGACTCCTTTATGTATGGCAGCAGCTGAGAAGTCGTCCATCCTGCTGCTGGAACACAGTGCTGCATACTGTATGTAGGGAATACTACTACACTGCATTTCAGTGTACGCAGCAGGATTGTTTTACTAATGGAAAAGGTTTCTCCGGCCGATATGTCGAAGACCAGAGCTTCCATGGCTGTCAGCACTTGATAAGAGAACTGGTGTTCTACTATCAAGTATTACACCCTCACATTCCATAGTCCCGATAGACCCCATATTTGTTTAGATAAGTGTTTATTTTTTTTTATTCTGAACCGAGCAAATCCCGCGACATGCCTGTGCAATGACTACTGTAGACCCGTAAACTCACCAGTTTGCTGACGTGTTTGTTTGTACAAAGGCCTATATATGAAATATACCGTATAGAGAGAGATAACCGAGAATGATCCTGTTTTTCAAACAGCCACAAGATTTGTAGTGCCCTAACTTTTTTTTTTTTTGCTAAATGAACGGGGTTTGGGCATTTCCATCACATTTTCACAAAATATTATGTGGAAGGCAATTTTTATTTAGCTTTTTGTTTCTCTAGTTTGGGAGAGCATAAGGAAGGGCTAAAGCCGCTAGACCCTCTATCAGGTTGGATTCTTTAGTGAAAGATGGAAAAAAACACTGCAAGAAAAATCTTTACAGAAAAAGATATTCCAAAATACCAGGGTTTCTCAGATGATCTCTCATGATCTACCTGTCAGTAGCAGACAGCTGCTCGGTAGTTTGCATCCCCGCTGCTGACATTTGCAGAGCTATGCAGGGAAGCAGCTGTGATAGTGCTGGCTGTGGTGCGCTGTTCCCCTCTGGCCCCTCCTATCCATCCCAGGTGCTGGTATGTGATATCACTTGGGATGGACAGGAGGGGGCGGGGAGGAACAGCGTGCCACAAGAGATCTAAATAGACGCTTCACTGTGCTGCTCTGCATATGACGTAAACTGATAATTGTAGACTAGAATAGCCACTGCAACACTTTACTACATGCTGCAGTGGTAAAGAAAAAACAAACATTTTGGCTTCTGCAGTGGTAAAAACATCCGTGCATTGCAATATGTTGAAAACCGCATGTCAGCGCACTCCAACTTAAACTCAATCAGCGCATTCAAAGCGTAATGCACTTGGTGTGAATCAGCTTAATTCTTGATTTGACGGTTTACCATTCTGTAGCCTCCACACTGTTTGATATCGGCCAGGTAAGAGACAGGGGGGCTTACTGACACTGGGCTGGAGGTTTGGTAGAGAATACAAGTGAACTCCAGCACACACAGCTATCCTGAGAGTAAGATTGTATATTCTTGATATCCTAAGAGTGGAGATTATTTTTATTCTAATGCTTATTGTTGGCAGGTTTTCTTTTAGCAATCCATAGACTTAAAATAGAAATTGATCAGTCTGGCTGTCCTGAGATGGATTGGGCAACTATCAGACAAATCTAGCATGCGTGGTTTTTTTATACCCACACAGAAGACCAACAATTATATAAGTAGACTGAGGAGTAAAAAGGTGCACAGTGTGTCTATAACATTAGCCTGGTCATTGGACATAGTTACGGTATAGCGGTCATGTGACTTGGTTTATGTGGCTACCTTGCAGGTCCGGGACTTTTACACCAAAGTTCTGAGTGAAGAAGAGTGCAAGAGGCTCTGTGAGAACATTGCCGGTCACCTGAAGGGTGCCCAACTCTTCATCCAGAAAAGAGCTGTGAGTATCGTCTGCAATAGAGTGTATTAAAGAGCACCTGTCATGCATAGTTGTAATAGATATTTTGCACTTGTGAAGATCCTACAACTTAAACGTCCAAGTTCACCTTTAGGGGAAAAAAAATAATAAAGGCACATACTTTTGCAGAAAAAAAAAAATGTGCATTTATTATTTTTTTTCCCCTACAAGAGCTTGCAAAGCAAGTGGATCGCGGGTGCATGGTTGGGCTCTTGCAGACTCTCCCTCTGTTTCTGCCTGTAACTGTCTACAAGCTTTCAATAAGGCCATTGGTGCTGCTCCAGGCTGAGGTATAGGGCCCCGCTGGTACTCAGGATAGTAGGGATGTCAGCATTAGGAAAACTCATCCAGTGGGTAATAGACATTGAAGCATGAGACTCATCATAGCCAATCCTAGTGTGGATGTGTGCATCCCCCGAGGAGCAGCATTGATTGGGGCTTTCATATCCATATGGGCTTTAAAGCAATTATTAAAACTTGTTTGTTAGATTTTTTTTTTTTTTTTAAACTTACCTGCTCTATGCAATGGTTTTGCACAGAGCAGCACGGATCCTCCTTTTCTCTGCTCCCACACCGGTGCTCCTCCCTCCTGACGGGTGTACGGAGCCGCAACTCGGGTGCACCCAAACAGGCATGCTCCCGAGATGCGGCTCTGTGTCCATTCACATACACACAGCCGTGGCCCAGTCCCACCCCCTCAATCTCCTTTAAGGTAGAAAGCTGCAGAAAGAGTGAATGGATTATGGCAACGCTGATCAGTAGATTGAGAACTACAAGCTATTTGCTTATTTATTCACAGATCTCTACAGATCCTAAATGCAGATGTAACATGTTCCAATGGTCAACTTTTTAAGTTCCTTTGCTTGTATGAATTAAAGCAGACCAATACTCAGGCTCGGTTCACACTGGTGTGATGTGGAAACCCTGCGAATCCACTGCAAGTTACCGCATTGCAGGCAGTTTGCACTGCAATATGCAAATCGCTGGGAGAATAAGTACAAAGTTAATGACACCCCCAGATCAGTTTGCATATCGCAGTGCAAACTGTCAATTCAGACAGGAATCGGATTGTATGGGTGTGACCAACCATGCCCATCATTTTCTTGTGTTGACCAAAAAAGGGTCCTGCACGAGTTTGGTCCGAATGTGACGTGAATTCAGGCCATACAGTCTGTATGGTTGAATTTGCATCGCATGTGACTTGCAGAGCAGTTCGAATCACATGCGATGTCTGGCATTGCTACGTGTGAACCGGCCCTCAAATGTTGTTTAACGAGCTTTGCTGCGATGGATAAAAATCTGTAGACATTGAGCCTGGTACCAGACACTGATTAAAGGGGGGGGGGGTAATTTTAATTTGCAGGAATATATAGTATGGAAATGTTGTATATGTGGGGCGCACACAAATTGTTTTTGGGAAGTATTGTCTGGGTCTCCATATTTCTGGTGCCGATACATGGGCTGAAACACTTGCTTTTCCCAGAGAAAATGTTGCTGCAGGTTCACTTCCTTGCAGCCCGAGGCACTTGAGTCATGTGATTTCTGTAAAGGTGAGAATCGGCATTTAGACTGGACAACCCTCACAGATCATGGGACTAAAAACCCAGACCTTCACACATTCCTGCAAGGAAGGGAGTCTGTTTAGGAAAGGCAAGGATTTCTCTGTATCAATCCAACAAGGAGATGAAGTCCAACCACAAAATTGTAGTTCTTGGGAAAAGTTTGTTTTCCCACAGTAATTGGGCCATGATTATAGAGGGGAGGAGGACCATTGGGGCATTCGTTTATATCTGCAAAGGTGGACAACCAGGACACGCCACAATTGTATCATATTGCCGTTTGAGTTTTTCCCATTTTCAGTTTAAGAGATGTCCCAAAAATCTACAACTTCTTTCTTTTTCTATATCTTGTGAGTATTCCCATAACTCCAAGGGTTCTTTTTGATTACATTAGAGCTTTTCAGCAGCGTATTTGGAGAATATGTTCTATCTAGGTGCCACTTTAACTGGGTGATTTTCCCTTGCCATGTAAGAGTTTATGAAGTTAGGAACCATCCTTGGGCTGGAACTTATTTCATTCGGTAACCCCTGTTAAATTTTCCTTCCACCAGGTGAAGAATTTCACTGTCGTTCACCCGGATTACGGCAACCGTATCCAGGCTCTGCTTGACAAGTACAACGCTGAAGGACACCATAAGGTAATGTGAAGTGCTGCTCTTTCCTTCCACTAGGAGGAACCCAAACCTTACCAGTACTAAGGAATATGAGGTGTGACGATTTAATTCCCGCACTGGGGGAAAAAAAGTTTCCTTACCTATACACTAGTGGCTGTTGTCACCCCTTCCAAGTAGTCCCCTTGTGAAGTGACACTTTTTTTTCTAGAAACCTGTGCCACTGCTTGAATCATTCCTGGATTTCATTTTCTGGAACGCTATGCCGGATTGTCATCAAATCTGTGTCCTATTAAGGCATTTGTTTTTTTAAACAGCCAAAAGTCTCCGGGCTCATTCACACCATACGTTCATGAAAACTGATGGGAATGGAAGAGAAAACCACGCAGATTTCACTTGCAAAGACATCAGATTTCATGAATGTTGACATCGGTTCTGTGCCCTGTTCACACCAATGTTGATGTCACGTCAATTTTTTTCCAGTGCAGAAAACTGCACACACAATGGAGATTCCTGCACAGAAAAAATCTGCATGCTGTGGTGTGAACAGGGAACATACAGAACTATTATTTTTTTTTTTTTGTTTTTGTGCCCTTGCAGAACGTATGCAGAAAAACTGTCTCTGCACCATGGCGTGAACGAGGCCTCAGGGTGCCAAGTCAGGGAACAAGGTGGTTGGTCAATTTTTGGAATGGATTTCTGTGCCAGGAACTCGAACACTTCACCACAACAATGATCTTGCCTATGATGCGTTAAGAATCTACGTGTCAGGCTAGAGTTCCAGTATAAGTACTCAGTTTTTTTTCTTTTCTGCCTAGTCAGGTGTAAGGACTTAGTTCCTTGCTGGGGTCTCTGGTCCCGGCAATTTTTTCTTTTTAGATAGATATTCTTTTTTTTCCTCCTGGAGATCTACAATAAACTGCCGGACTGGGCGACAGGCTGGATAACCTAGATCCAGTGGTCACCCCAGTTTGGCCACCAAACTGGTGCGCTAGGTCGGCCGTGACAAAGCCCCACCGCACAGTCTGGCCTGTGAGTTAAACGCCTCGAGGTTGCATGCGACTGGGTCTCAGCCCGAGTCACAGCATTTCTCCTGGCCAACAGCCCCCCCATGTAAATGGCGAGGGGTTCTGTCTGGAGCGGTGCCCATATGGTTCCTGGTATGGTGAGTAACTGTCCTCCCTCTCCCCCTGTAGAGTTTTGGGGAGGATGTGGGCCCCTCCATGGGACGGTCAATGGGACGGTCAGACACCCCCCTTGCCTCATGCTGGGGCTGTGTTGGTGGTTTGGTCCACCTCCTGGGGTGGGGGCAGGGCGCTATGCTGATGATGGGGGGGTGCACCGCCGGCGATTGTACGATCGGTGGCGGGGGGGTGCTGTACCTGGTGGGGGCTCCTGCCTGGGCTTGTCCTTAAGGCCTAGGGATCCCTCCTGGTGCTTCGTGGGGCTGCCATTTTCTTGTAGCCTGTGTGCTCTACGCTTCTTTTTTTTTTTTTTTTTTTTGAAAAACTGTTTCATGACCTAAAAAAAAAACCCACTGAAGTTAGCCTAATTTTTATGTATAATGCAAAAGATGATTTTACGCCAAGAAAAAAAAAAACCTAACATCATGCTTTATTATTGTGCACACTCGTGAATGGCGTAAAAATTCGGTACTTAAAAAATCTTCATAGGCTACCCTTTAAAAATGTTCACAGGTTACCTGTTGAGCATTACAGAGGAGGTCTTGTGCTAGAATTATTGCTTTTTTTTTTTAACACTTATTCCTTTTACAAGGAATGTGAACATCCCTTGAAATAGGAATAGGGCATGAAAGGTCCTCTTTACAGAGAGTCCTGGAGTCTATAAGTACCCCACATCTCTCCTATGCTGGAAAGCCTGAGGTTCACCGCCATGTTTACATCTGCCGGCACCAAAATTGACGTCATAACTTCTGGCTTGGCCTCCGAAGGTCACAGAGATGGTCGGGGACTATCTGGTCCTTGGTCAGCTCTATGGTAAAATGGCCGCCACCAGCTGATTCATTTTCCGGCTCACTGATCACACGGACATGCCAGAAGAAACACTGGAGGGGGTGGGGGGGAATGGTCAGCCGCTATGATTGTTTTTAGGGAATCGCCGGCAGAAAAGAATGTCCCATGGGCGGGAAGTAATTACGTTTCACTCACACTTTTGTTAGTTTTTCACACAACATTGTTAATCCGCTGCTCCAGATTCCTTTCCCTCATTTTTCGCCAACATTGCAAGGCACACACATTGTTTCTTCTACTGCTCCATAAAGACTGAATCAGCTGGTCTGTGACCCAGGCAAGTGCAAGGTAGACCATGTGGGATCATTCTCTAGTGTAAATGGCTGTGTGACTCGCCACCATAGCGTTACGCCACGGCCATTCCAGGAATTGAATTGTCACCTCATATGTAGGTTGTGATTTTCAATCACATAATGAAGATCCTAGATGCCAGGCTGTAAACCCAGTGGCTTCAATATACCTAGGGGGCTATTTACTAAAGCAGGAGAGTGCAAAATCTGACGCAACTCTGCATAGAAACCAATCGGCTTCCAGGTTTTATTGTCAAAGCTTCATTGCACAAGCTGAAGTTAGAAGCTGAGTGGCTACCACACACCAGATACTCAGTGCACCAGCTTTAGTAAATCTACCCCTTTGGCCTGAGTTCACACTTCTGTGGCGTGGTACACCGCATGTGATGCGCATAGGAATCGCACTGCATTCCTGTGTGCATCACATGCGATGTCTGTGCTGTGTGATTTGGGCCATACATTTAGTATAGCTCAAATCGCATCTGCACCAATTAGTGCAGGATACTTTTTTCTGCACCTGAATCGAATCATATGGCTGTTCACACCCATGCAATGCAATTCTGGCAGTCGCGCTGTGTTTTGCAATCTGTTTCGGGGTGTTATTATTCTACCATTAACACCCGCAGCAGTTTGCATGGGCGCCGTGTGATTGCCATGCAATGTGATGCAGGGTAACAGCAAATCTCGTGTGTTCCCTGCATCGCATCAATGTGAACCAGAGCTTAGTGTCACTGATGTAACATAAGCATGCAGAAAGTGAAGGCAGAACTCTTGATGCATGCTTTTGGCTCTACATGGGAGGTGGTAAAATGACCTTTTCCGAGAGAAGTTGGCAATGGCTGCCTACCTATTCTCTCAGCAAACATTTCCTTTAAATGCCAGGGAATACAAATGTTTGGCTGTGAACCGTACATCATTGGAATCTAACCTCATTTTGGGCTTTAATTTAAAGATCAGCTCCAGCCAAAACCTTGCGTTCTATTTAGCACGGGTAATATGCAACTGTGTATGTACAAGCTTCTGTCTCTGGGTATTGCTGAGTTTGAAGGACACACAGATCCCATGCCTTCGTTTTCCCGGCACTCCGGCTACATATGAGATGACTATCTTACCATGAGTTAGGCTTTTCCCCTCTACTCTATGGGTCCCATGTTTTTCTAGGACCGGGAGGTCAACTGGTTTGCTAGGGGTCTGAATGGACCATCTACATCAGAGGACTTCAAACTATGGCCCTCCAGTTGTTTAGGAACTACAATTCCCATCATGCCTAGTCCTGTCTGTGAATGTCAGAGTTTTACAATGCCTCATGGGATGTGTAGTTTCGCAACATCTGGAGGGCTGTAGTTTGAGGATCCCTAATCTACATAATGTGATGGGTTTTTCTGGGTCAGTAACCCAGTATTGAAGCCAGAGGCAGCCAGCTAGCTGGCATTTTGAGCAGATCAGCAGCCTCCACAGTTTCTCCCAATGCAGATTTTCTTCAGAACACAATACACTTGTCCATTCATTCATCTATTTTTGTCTTTGGAAGGTTTTAATTTGTAATTGCTAACGACACTTTTTGTTCTTTTACAGAGAGCGATCAAGACCTACACTCAGCATTCCGCTCATGTGACCGCCAATGACAAGGCCAACCTGTAACCGTCCTCATCCTCCTCATCATCATCCTCAATGATCCGTCCACTAATTTTTTTTTTTTTTCTTTAATTTTAGACCTAAATGATTGTTTAAAAACCGTGCTACAGAATTCCAAAAATCTTTCTGGTTAATCAATAAACTTTTATACTAAGCTGCTGTTGGCTTCAGGAACATCCTGCACTTGTATTTTCCAGGCTGAACCAATAATCGCACAAAGGCAGATTTAAACCGAATGATACTGGAAAAAAATAACCGAATACGCAACACAGCTTGTGTATGTAATACTAACTTTCTGTCCAATCATTTCCAATAGCTGACTTTACTGAGCACCGCTGACAATAACTTCTTACTCTGTGCCTTCAAATGACAGATTCAGCTGATTGCAGTAAAGGTGATGCAAATAATCGTACAGCTCCTACATTACCCGGTGAATGTTGGGGGAGTAGCTGACTATCCGGTGGCTGGCAAATGTAGTTCATTAAGCCTACAACTGTCTACTAGATGATAGAAGAAAATCTTTTGCATATACAATAGTTTCACTGGTTTCTTCTTGTTGGGAGTCAGCTGGAAGCATGCTGCAAATGTGAACTAATTATGTAATTGTTTTGTACAATAAACGTACCTGCAGCTAATAAATCCTTTTTGTTGAGTTTTTTTCCTTTGCACTTATTCACAGGGATGCCGAGACCTGAACATTAGAAGCCCCGGTTCACAGTGGAACGCGGTGTGCAGGAAACTGGCGCTTTGTTCATGTTTCCTGCACTGTTCAAATTAGAGATCGACTGATTATCAGCAAAGCCGATCTATCGTGGGCCGATCTGCACTTACCCCGATATATCGTAATCGGCCACCAAGGTGACCGATATTTTGGGAAAGTGCTTGTACAGGAGAGATGCCTGCAGCATAGCGGACGGTCAGCTGTCTTGTAAGGCTCGCATTACAAGGAGCGGGAGGGGACTCGAGACGCCCCCCCCCCCCCGGGCAACCAGCCTGCACGACCGCCAGAGGCCCGATCAAAGCGGCCCGATCAACCCGTTCAGAGCGCATTCGGCTCTGAACGGGTCTCCATGCAAAAACCTGGAAGTGATCACTTCCAGGTACTGGCACCAGATAAAAAAAAAAAGACAGCATTCAAAACAGCCAAACTTGGCATTTTGAATACTTTTAAGTGCAGAGGAGGGGTTTGGGGTTTTAGACCCCCAGATCCCTCCACAAGAGTATCTGTCAAAGAAAAAAAAATAATTTTTTTTTTAAATGTATGAAAATATCGTCCGATACCGATATGGATTGACCAAAATATCGTTATCGGCAACAAAAAACCGATATCGGTCGATCACTAGTTCAAATCGCATTGCCCTTGCTATCTGCAGAAGATGTCAGTGCAGTGTTGACACCCCAAATGCAGTTTGCCTGAATTGGATCGCATAGTACAAAACTACCATGCCATCCGTTTGCTGTGCATTTCCAAAAGTAGTGCAAGCCACTGCTTTGATGCGATTTGAGCCCGTTCATAAATGAATAGCCTCAAATTGCACAGGAACGCGGTGCACAATCCTGTGCGATTCAGTGTGAACCTAGGCTAAATGGGCTATTTCTTTATATGGCTGTAAGTGCTGCATGCAAGCAGCCCATGTAAGTCTATGGGGATGCAGTGGCTGCACAGACAGCGCTGCTGGTCCTAGTTTGACAAGGATGTGGGTGAGCACCCCCATATGTATATTGTCTGCGTTTTGGGGCCGATCACCCGCAACTACACGTCTGTCAAATTAGGATGAGTGGCTGTGTCTCCATAGACTTCAAGATAGGAAAAAAAATATCAGGGACTGATGCTGGCAGTGAAGCACGAGTACCCAGCAGATATTCCATAATGGTCCTAGCAGGGACGGACTAACAACTCATGGGGCTCCTGGGAAATAGGAGATCATGGGGCCCCCTGCAGGATCCCTGCTCAGTGGGTCCCCCTGTCCACACTCAAGTCCCACCTACATATTGCACTGCCCACATTACATGAGTTTGCCACAGAATTTCCCTACACGTTGTTCAAAGTAAATGTTTAATAAAGGTAAGAAAAATAAACTTGCATGTCAGACTGTCTGTCACTTGGTACAGGCGTGTGCAAGTATATGGGGTGTGCCGGATTATCCTACAGGTATATAAAGCAAGATGTCATATAGACTCCTCACCTTCCAAATTTTACCCCTTCACAAATGGCACCAGATCCAACTCATAGATAATACCAGACCCCCCTTTCATAAAAATCTTCTCCCCCCTCCCATCACAATAATATCAGATTCCTGTATCCACAGTCCCAGACAACACCAGACTTCCTGTACCCTCCAACTAGAAGATAATGCCAAGACCCCTGTAGCCCCCATTCTTAGATAAGACCAGATTCCTAGACACACAAATCCCAGATAACACCAGGACTGCTGTATCCCCTACTCCTGGACAAAACCAGACCCCATAACCCCCCCCCCCCCCCCCCATCCTAGATAACACCAGACTCCTTGCATGCCCCCACTCCTAGATAACACCATAACCACTCCTGTATACCTCCTAGGTAACAGCAGAACCACTATACCCCCTGCAACTAGATAAAAGAACCACTAAATGTCCCACAATTGGGTAACATCAGACCCCCCCCCCCCCCACTATTGGATAACACCAGAACCACTATACCCCCCCCCCCCCACTACCAATTATGTACAATGTGTGCCCCTCTGTTAAGGGATCTCTGTGCCCCCAATGGGTAGTGTGCCCCCTGGCAGGGATCTCTGTGCCCCATTGGGTAGTGTGCTCACTGCCAGTGATCTCTGTACCCCATTGGGTAGTGTGCCCCCCGGCAGAGATCTCTGTGCCCCCATTGGGTAGTGTGCTCCCTGCCAGGGATCTCTGTGCTGCGACTGGATAGGGTGTGCCCCTTGGCAGGAATCGGTGTACCCCCTGATGTTTTGCAGGTTAGGACTGGAGTGGGCATTTCTTTGCAGGTTGGGGCCGCAGGAGACACAGCAGGACATGGTGTACCCCCCCCCCCCCCCCATTAGAGCGGTGATGGCAGGAGCCCCCGCTGTGTACAGATCCAGGGCTGGGTGCCGCTTGCAGGACATGTCCATCGGCTCAGATCACACAATCATGATGGAGCCCCCACAGTACATGTAATATTCCTCCTCCTCGTCCCCTGACATAAGGACCGGTCCGAGCCAGATACAAACACAGGTGCTGTCAGATAGGAGGGGCGCAGTGGGCAGAGACTTACAGCAGACAAGAGGTCACCCAATAAAGATAGCAGCCCAGGAGACATTCATGGGGCCCCCTACTGTGCCGGAATGGTCAGTCCACCCCTAGAGGGGGTGTCTGGGGGCACTGAGGAGGGAAGAGGTCTGAGGAAGAGAGGGGGGGGGGGTTTGTGGAGGATGGGAGAGGTCTAGGGGTTTTGGGGAGGAGAGAAGTCTTGGGGAGTGTCTGGGGGGGGGGTTTGAAAAGGAGGGGAGAGGTCTGAAAGGGTGTCTGGGGGGGGGGGAGGTCTGAAGAAGAGGGGGGGGGGGGTTTGAGGAGGAGGAGGGGAGAGGTGTCTAGGGGGTTTGGGGAGAGAGGTCTGGGGGGTTTGAGGAGGGGAGAAGTCTTGGGGGGGGGTGTGGGAGGGGTGTCTATGGGGTTTGAGAAGGGGAGAGGTCTGGGGGGGGTGTTCTGAGGAGGGGGGGGGGGGTCTGGGAGGGGTGTCTATGGGGTTTGAGAAGGGGAGAGGTCTGGGGGGGGTGTCTATGGGGTTTGAGAAGGGGAGAGGTCTGGTGGGGGGGGTGGTTTTCTGAGGAGGTGTTCTGGGGTGTTTGAGGAGATGAAGGGTCTGAGGAGGAGTGGAGGTGTCTGGGGAGGTTTGAGGGCTGAAGAGGTGTCTGGGGGGGTTTAGGTAGGGGAGAGGTCTGAGGGGGTTTGGGGAGGAGAAGAGGTCTGAGGGGGGTTCTGAGGAAGAGGGTTTCTTCCCCCCTTATACTTACACCAGGAAACTTCATGTCAGTCATGTGACGAGGGGATAGAGAATGAACGGCAGCCTTCCCTCATTGCACAGCGGTGCTCTCTATTGCCACCTGCAGGCTGGAGGGAGAAGACAGTCTAGTCCTCCCTCCAGCTCTCTGTCGCTTCTCCTGTCAGTGATCATAGGGGATGAGCGGCCTCAATTGCCAGCGCGCGGAGGTGGGCTCGCGCTTCCTCTGATTGGTGCAGCGGGCGGATGACGTCATATAAAGCACGCGAAGGCGGAGCCGCGCCATTTTGAAGTGTAGGTTGCCAGGGAGACGGAGCGTCTTCTCTCACTGCCGGCACAGCGCCCTATAGTGGATAGATCTGAGATTTCACCCACAGCTTCTACATCAAATCTCTTGTCTGTATCCAGGAGAGACGGTAAGTGTCATTAGTTGTCATCAGGGCTGCCATCAGGGAGGGGGGACAGCCCATACACACTTAGGGGGCCCCAGCATCACTAGGGGCCCTGGCGTCCCAGACTGCCAAGGGGATGTCTCTTTGCTGGAATTGGATGTTTTGTTGCTGGATTAGGGATGTCTCTCTGCTGAATATATTGGGCTGTGTCTTGATTGAAATGAAATGGCCATGTGAAGGAAGGTGGAGTGAGAATGTTACCCCCCCCCCTTGTGAAATGGCCATGTAAAGGAAGGAGAGGTGAAATGTTGTGGTTGCAGGCTTCATATTTTTTGACCAAAATATAATTGCTTACTGTTAAATCCTGAAAGCACCGATAACCTGGAATACACTCTTAATTTTCATATATGAAGTTGTAGGAGTGATAAATAAACATGGGAGCACTAAAGGACTTGGTGAGATTTCCATTGGGCCCTGGGGAATGTTGGTGGTCAGGCCTGGGGGGGCCCCAAAATTTCTGATGGCTGCCCTGGTTGTCACCTTACCAGTGAGGCCGGTGTCCTGTGGAATAATGCATGGGAGGAACTGCGCATGCTCAGTAAATGACGTCACTCCAGCGGAGATCAGCTGGCGGTGAGGACACTGGCATGCGCAGTTTGTTGGATGGATTATCCGAGGAGAGACAGAGGGGGGAGGGAATAGAATGTAATGTCAGATTCTGCCTCGCTCTCTGCACTATCTGCGCATGCGCCCGACGCAAATCTATTCTTATTGGGTGGATTATTCTTATTTGAGATTCTTATTGGCAAATGACGGGAATATTGTCTGATTACAGAACACACAGCTCTTATTGTGGGGCACATTAAAGGGGCACTCTGACCGCAATAATAAAGAACTCTGACCGCAATAAAAAAGTGGAACTCTGACTGGACAAATAAAGGGGCACTCTGATGGGCACACACAGGATGTGAAGGAGCACTCTGATGGGGACACGGACACAGGCTAAATGACGGCGGGGACACAGGCTAAATGACGGCGGGGACACAGGCTAAATGACCGCGGGGACACAGGCTAAATGACGGCGGGGACACAGGCTGAATGACGGGGGGACACAGGCTAAATGACGGCGAGGACACAGGATGAATGACGGCGGGGACACAGGCTGAATGATGGGGGGACACAGGCTGAATGACGGTGGGGACACAGGCTGAATGACGGCGGGGACACAGGCTGAATGACAGGGGGACACAGGCTGAATGACGGCGGGGACACAGGCTAAATGACGGCGGGGACACAGGATAAATGACGGCAGGGACACAGGCTAAATGACGGCGGGAACACAGGCTGAATGACGGTGGGGACACAGGATGAATGACGGCGGGGACACAGGCTGAATGATGGGGGGACACAGGCTGAATGACGGCGGGGACACAGGCTGAATGACGTCGGGGACACAGGCTGAATGACGGCGGGGACACAGGCTGAATGACGGCGGGGACACAGGCTGAATGACAGGGGGACACAGGCTGAATGACGGCGGGGACACAGGATAAATGACGGCAGGGACACAGGCTGAATGACGGCGGGGACACAGGATAAATGACGGCAGGGACACAGGCTGAATGACGGCGGGGACACAGGCTGAATGACGGGGGGACACACCCCTTGCATGCCAAATGGTCAGTGCTTATTCCTGGGGATTTCACAGCGGCTGTAGCATGAAGTAGGGATGCACCGATCTGACTTTTTTGGATCCGATACCGATATCTGGCGTTGTGAAATCGCCGATACCGATACCGGAACCGATCCGGAGCTACACACAAAGCAAGCGGCTGCAGTACATAGCAAAGCCGCTGCTTCATGTGTACGGCTCCTCCATTCACAGGCGGAGTGCATCTGATATCACTCCGCCTGTGAGCCGGACCTATACAGAAGTAGCGGCTCCCATCCCATACTACTACTGCACCTAGTAAGGGATGGCTGAGCCGTTACTCAGCAAAAACCGGATCGGCCAGTGGATCGGTCAATGTTACGATCCCCCAATCCATCTAAAATGGCCATATCAGCGCTGACATCCGATCCTAATATTGGATCGGTGCCAGGGCTGGCCCAAGACATTGTGCTGCCTGGGTCCGAGAATGAAATGCTGCCCCCCCAAAAAAAAATTCACGCCCTCCAAGAGGCCCCCACATTCTATAGGACTATGAAAACATTTAGAGGAGTGTGAGTGTGTACGGAGTGACAGCGGGAGCAGGACAGAGCAGTAGACACTAGGCAGATGAGCGCACCAGGCTTTCTACTGTCTATAGTGCCACAGTGCCCTGCAGTGCTGTGGGCATGGTACAGGAGAATGCAGAGGCTGCGGGCATGGTACAGGAGAATGCAGGGTGGCGGGCATGGCACAAGAGAATGCAGGGCTGCAGGCATGGTACAGGAGAATGCAGGGCTGCCTGCATGGCACAGGAGAATTCAGGGCTGCGGACATGGTACAGGAGAATGCGGGGCTGTGGGCATGGTACAGGAGAATGCAGGGCTGCGGACATGGTACAGGAGAATGCAGGGCTGCGGGCATGGTACAGGAGAATGCAGGGCTGCGGGCATGGTACAGGAGAATGCGGGGCTGCGGACATGGTACAGGAGAATGCGGGGCTGCGGGCACGGTACAGGAGAATGCGGGGCTGCGGGCACGGTACAGGAGAATGCGGGGCTGCGGGCATGGTACAGGAGAATGCGGGGCTGCGGGCATGGTACAGGAGAATGCGGGGCTGTGGGCATGGTACAGGAGAATACAGTGCTGCAGGCATGGTACAGGAGAATGTAGGGCTGTGGGCATGGTACAGGAGAATGCGGGGCTGCAGGCATGGTACAGGAGAATGCGGGGCTGTGGGCATGGTACAGGAGAATGCAGGGTGTAGGCATGGTACAGGAGAATGCAGGGTGTGGCATGGTGCATGAGAATGCAGGGCTGTGGGCATGGTGCAAGAGAATGCAGTACTGCGGGCATGGTAGAGGAGAATGCGGGTCTGCGGGCATACTACAGGAGATGCGGTGTTGTGGGCATGTACCATGCCCGCAGCACTGCATCTTCTGTAGTATGCCTGCAGCCCTGCATAATGGCAGGTAGTGTGGCTGTGTGTGGAGCAGTCTCACTTACCTGTTCCTAAAGGGCGCCTTAATATTTAAAAATTGCGCCGCCCGGCGCCAAAAAAGAAGGACCGCGGCCGGCCGGCCTAACATGCACACTGCACATGCGCCGCCGCTCGGAAAAGCCCGTAAACGTTCAGCTATTCCCGGAAATAGCCGAACGTTTATGGGCTTTTCCGAGTGGCGGCGGCGCATGCGCAGTGTGCATGTCAGGCCGGACGCGGACCTTTTTTTTTTTTTGGAAAAGCCGAAGAAGAGAAGAGGCGGCCGGGGGCCGCCCCTCTCTAAGTGCCGCCTGGTAGGCCCCATGGTAGGGCCGGCCCTGGGGGGAAGATGGATGGGAGTAGTGGTGTATGAGGAGATGTGAGTAGTGGGAGACAATGTGAGTAGTAGTGTGTGAGAGGGGGGGGTGGAGATATGAGGGGAGTAGTAATTGAGGGGGGCACGATGGGACTAGTAGTGGAACATGGGGGGCACGATTGGACTAGTAGGGGAACATGGGGGGCATGATGGGACTAGTAGTGGAACATGGGGGGGCACGATGGGACTAGTAGTGGGGGATATGATGGGAGTAGTAGTGGAACAGGGGGTATGATGGGAGTAGTAGTGGGGGGTATGATGGGAGTAGTAGTGGGGGGTATGATGGGAGTAGTGGTGGGGAGGTATGATGGGAGTAGTTGTGGCAGGTATGATGGGAGTAGTGGTCGGTACCTCTTCCTGGCACTCCGGTCGGGTCGGGGGATCCCCGGGCGGCTCCTCTTCTTCCAGCTCGGTCCCCGGGTTGATGGGGGGAGGGGGTTCTGGTCTCGGTGGGTCTCTCCGGGGGCCTCAGCAGCTCTTCCAGCTTGTGGCTCCGGGTGACGGTTCGGGCCTTCCCCCGCTTCCCCTCCAGGGGCGCCGCCCGCTTCCACTGCTCGAAGAACTGAGTGACCCGAGTCTGCGCCATTCTGTACCGATCACATGTTTGGCTATTCCCGGAAATAGCCGAAAGTTTGCTTTTCCGAGCAGCGGCGGCGGCAGGGCATGCGCACTTGCGCAGTGTGCCTGTCAGGACGGCCGCTGACCTTTTTTTTTTTTTTGGAAAAGACGAAGAAGAGAAGAGGCGGCCGGGGGCCGCCCCTCTCTAAGTGCCGCCTGGGTCCCATGGTCCCACCGGGACCCATGGTAGGGCAGGCCCTGATCGGTGCATCCCTAGCATAAAGATGGTGGATCTGTCAGTGGGGGGCAGAATGAATGGTTAGAGGAGTGGGGGCCCACTCGTGTTACTCTAGGTGCAGTCACAGTAGGTAAACTTTGAGGGGCCAGGGTCCCAAATTTGGCACAGAGATAGGGGAGGTCTACCTCTGGGGGCCTCTAGTATCCCTGTGCCAAATTTGGTGCTCCTAGCCCCCGGGGTCAGGTCAGCTTGGAGCAGTGTGGCAAGCTTGGAGAGGGCACAGTTGCAGGACCACAGCTCAGGCCCTGAACATGTTCAGGGAGTCCCTATGTGGCAGGGAGGTAGAGGAGGTTTACCATTACCATCCCAAAAATGTTGGGGTCATTAGCCCAAAATATCTTTGTCAAATTTTTATGGGGTCACTTAGAAGCATATGGTTGCCAGTCAATACCACAAAACGGGGAGTTCTGGGTACCATATTAATCCCTATATTCTTAGCTATCCATGAAGTGGGGCTTTGCATTACCTACAGTATGTCACAAAAGTGAGTACACCCCTCACATTTTTGTAAATATTTTATTATATCTTTTCATGTGACAGCACTGAAGAAATTACACTTTGCTACAGCTTTTATAACAGTGTAAATTTGCTGTCCCCTCAAAATAACTCAACAAACAGCCATTATTGTCTAAACCGATGGCAACAAAAGTGAGTACACCCCTGAGGGTTAAATGTCCAAATTGGGTCCAATTAGCCATTTTCCCTCCCTGGTGTCATGTGACTCATTAGTATTACAAGGTCTCAGGTGTGAATGGAGGGCAGGTGTGGTAAATTTGGTGTTATCGCTCTCACTCTCTCATACTGGTCACTGGAAGTTCAACATGGCACCTCTTGGCAAAGAACTCTCTGAGGATCTGAAAAAAGAATTGTTGCTCTACATAAAGATGGCCTAGGCTATAAGAAGATTGCCAAGACCGTGAAACTGAGCTGTAGCACGGTGGCCAAAACCATACATCGGTTTAACAGGAGAGGTTCCACTCAGAACAGGCCTCGCCATGGTTCACCAAAGAAGTTGAGTGCACGTGCTCAGCGTCATATCCAGAGGTTGTCTTAGGGAAACAGATGTATGAGTGCTGCCAGCATTGCTGCAGAGGTAAAAGGGGTGGGGGTTCAGTCTGTCAGTGCTCAGACATACGCCGCACACTGCAAAAAATTTGGTCTGCATGGCTGTCATCCCAGATGGAAGCCTCTTCTAAAGATGATGCACAAGAAAGCCTGAAAACAGTTTGCTGAAGACAAGCAGACTAAGGACATGGATTACTGGAACCATCTCCTGTGGTCTGATGAGACCAAGATAAACTTATTTAGTTCAGATGGTGTCAAGCGTGTGTGGCAGCAACCAGGTGAGGAGTACAAAGACAAGTGTGTGTTGCCTACAGTCAAGCATGGTGGTGGGAGTGTCATGGTCTGGGGCTGCATGAAGGCTGCCGGCACTGCGGAGCTACAATTCATTGAGGGAACCAGGAATGCCAACATGTACTGTGACATACTGAAGCAGAGCATGATCCCCTCCCTTTGCAGACTGGGCTGCAGGGCAGTATTCCAACATAACTACCCCAAACACACCTCCAAGATGACCACTGCCTTGCTAAAGAAGCTGAGGGTAAAGAGGAAAAGGTGATGGACTGGCTAAGCATATCTCTAGACCTAAACCCTATTGAGCATCTGTGGGACATCCTCAAACAGAAGGTGGAGGAGAACAAGGTCTCTAACATCCACCAGCTCTGTGATGTTGTCATGGAAAAGTGGAAGAGGACTCCAGTGGCAACCTGTGAAGCTCTGGTGAACTCCATGCCCAAGAGGGTTAAGGCAGTGGTGGAAAATAATGGTGGCCACACAAAACATTGACACTTTGGGCTCAATTTGGACATTTTAGCTTAGGGGTGTACTCACTTTTGTTGCCAGCGGTTTAGACATTAATGGCTGTGTGTTGAGGTATTTTGAGGGGACAGCAAATTTACACTGTTATACAAGCTGTACACTCACTACTTTACATTGTAGCAAAGTGTCATTTCTTCAGTGTTGTCACATGAAAAGATATAATAAAATATTTACAAAAATGTGAGGGGTGTACTCACTTTTGTGAGCTACTGTATGTTCTGCAGTATTTGGCCAAAGTCAATCCCCATGGCAGCCCATGTAAAAATGAAGCATTGGCAAAAAAAAATGTGTGGCTCCTAGAAGTCATCCAGTATTAGTTTGCAAAGTATGGTGCCTTCAACCCCCGTGGTTTGTGTACGGGCAGTGCCGTGGAGCAGGGACTGCTGGGTACCATGTTAATCTCCATATTCTTAGCTATCCAATGTTACCTGCGGAGCAGGGCTCACTGGTACCTATGTTCCTCAGTATTCGTGCAAATTTGACCCCGTGCCAGTCCTCGTGAAAATTAGGCATCGGCCACAAAAAAATGCGTGTGGCCCCTGGGGGTCAGCTAGTATCCCTGTACCAAGGTTGGTGCCCATAACCCCTGTGATTCGGGTACCACAGGGCCCTGAATTTATAGTAGAGTGGCTTGCTGTATTAATCTTTGGCTTGGTCGCAGGTGAGAATTTGAGGGGCCGAAAGAGTCCAGGCTCCCACAGCTTGAGCCCCTGGACATGTTTGGGGCCCAATCTTTGGCCCCTCAAAATTCCCTACTGTGCCATATATTATCATGTCATTATATATTCCAATCATCTACCAGCAAAAATCCCCCCTAATCCCCTCCCAGAAAATATCCAACACCCCCCCACCCCCCAATCCGCAGCCAGCACAAATCCTCCCCAATCCCCCCCCCCCCAGCACAAACCACCCCCCCTCCCACACTCTCTTCACAGCACCAAGTCACATTGCCAAATTGTGTTTTCTGCAATTGACTGCGATTATTAGCTTTTTTATTCATATATATTGCTATCATCATACTATTTTTGTATATATTACTATTTATACTAACTTTTAGCTATTTTCAGGTACACCAACATAAGTCAGCATCAGAATGCCACGACATTCACGACGCCGATTCCGTGGAAGGCGATCACGTCAGGAGGGCGGAGAGTCTCCAGTCGCCCACAGGACGAGAGGCCAACTTCGGAGGAGACAGGAGAACGCAGCCAACAACCGGAGCCGTTCTCCCAGAGACCGCAGGGAGTCTGAGAACCACCCAGCGCCACAGAGACCACCGGCCGTGGAGCAGCCTATCTGTTCCATCTGCCTGAGTGAGTATGTCACAGAGGACACCAGAACACTTCAATGTTCTCATATATTCCACTCTGCATGTATTCACAGATGGCTTTTACAAGCTCCTACTTGTCCACTGTGCCGGGTAATTCTTTCTGCTGAAGACCGTGTGAACTTTACTTACATCGTGGCGTTTTATGAAAATGGAGACTTCCAAGTGGTTTTCTCGTAAGTATTAAATAACACCTTTCTCCTCAGATGCCTGGAAAACAACATGGACTAATGGAGACCAATATGTATATTTTAGCTTTTTTCTGCTTATAGTAGAAAATGCTTGGAAAAAAAAATTCAGTATATATATACTGTATGTGTATGTGTATATATATATATATATATACTCTAGACTTTTACCGCAGAAAGGAGTCCTTTGATCCTGATGATGGCACCGCCTCTCAGGTGAACACTCCAGACATTTACCGCAGAAAGGAGTCCTTTCATCCTGATGATGGCACCGCCTCTCAGATGAACACTCCAGACATTTATCGCAGAAAGGAGTCCTTTCATACTGATGATGGCACCGCCTCTCAGGTGAACACTCCAGACATTTATCGCAGAAAGGAGTCCTTTGATCCTGATGATGGCACCGTCTCTCAGATGAACACTCCAGACATTTACCGCAGAAAAGAGTCCCTTCATCCTGATGATGGCACCGCCTCTCAGGTGAACACTCCAGACATTTACCGCAGAAAGGAGTCCTTTGATCCTGATGATGGCACCGTCTCTCAGGTGAACACTCCAGACATTTATCGCAGAAAGGAGTCCTTTCATACTGATGATGGCACCGTCTCTCAGATGAACACTCCAGACATTTACCGCAGAAAAGAGTCCCTTCATCCTGATGATGGCACCGCCTCTCAGGTGAACACTCCAGACATTTATCGCAGAAAGGAGTCCTTTGATCCTGATGATGGCACCGCCTCTCAGGTGAACACTCCAGACATTTATCGCAGAAAGGAGTCCTTTGATCCTGATGATGGCACCGCCTCTCAGATGAACACTCCAGACATTTATCGCAGAAAGGAGTCCTTTCATCCTGATGATGGCACCGCCTCTCAGATGAACACTCCAGACATTTACCGCAGAAAAGAGTCCCTTCATCCTGATGATGGCACCGCCTCTCAGGTGAACACTCCAGACATTTATCGCAGAAAGGAGTCCTTTGATCCTGATGATGGCACCGCCTCTCAGGTGAACACTCCAGACATTTATCGCAGAAAGGAGTCCTTTGATCCTGATGATGGCACCGCCTCTCAGATGAACACTCCAGACATTTACCGCAGAAAAGAGTCCCTTCATCCTGATGATGGCACCGCCTCTCAGGTGAACACTCCAGACATTTACCGCAGAAAAGAGTCCCTTCATCCTGATGATGGCACCGCCTCTCAGGTGAACACTCCAGACATTTACCGCAGAAAGGAGTCCTTTGATCCTGATGATGGCACCGCCTCTCAGGTGAACACTCCAGACATTTACCGCAGAAAGGAGTCCTTTCATCCTGATGATGGCACCGCCTCTCAGATGAACACTCCAGACATTTACCGCAGAAAAGAGTCCCTTCATCCTGATGATGGCACCGCCTCTCAGGTGAACACTCCAGACATTTATCGCAGAAAGGAGTCCTTTGATCCTGATGATGGCACCGCCTCTCAGGTGAACACTCCAGACATTTATCGCAGAAAGGAGTCCTTTGATCCTGATGATGGCACCGCCTCTCAGATGAACACTCCAGACATTTACCGCAGAAAAGAGTCCCTTCATCCTGATGATGGCACCGCCTCTCAGGTGAACACTCCAGACATTTACCGCAGAAAAGAGTCCCTTCATCCTGATGATGGCACCGCCTCTCAGGTGAACACTCCAGACATTTACCGCAGAAAGGAGTCCTTTGATCCTGATGATGGCACCGCCTCTCAGGTGAACACTCCAGACATTTACCGCAGAAAGGAGTCCTTTCATCCTGATGATGGCACCGCCTCTCAGGTGAACACTCCAGACATTTACCGCAGAAAGGAGTCCCTTCATCCTGATGATGGCACCGCCTCTCAGGTGAACACTCCAGACATTTACCGCAGAAAAGAGTCCCTTCATCCTGATGATGGCACCGCCTCTCAGGTGAACACTCCAGGCTTTTGCCACAGAAAGATTTGTAGGACATAACATTTTATCCTTGAGGCACCAGCGACTCTCATGAAATTGTCTCTGTATGTTTCTGCCTCCTTCTGTCATCCTCCATTACCCCCCAAACCTCTTTTTTAGCCCTCAACCGAAAACCTATTTCAGGAAGTTCGATCAGAAAATAAATAAAATGAATAGGTATATGGAGGAGTCTGAGATCAGTAAAAATACTTATTTGGGTAAAGAACACATACCTGAATTAGATATATATTTTTTAAACTAGATTTAAGTGTCACTTACACATCTTACAAATAAAGGAGCGGAATTGGCCAGCTATAGGGGAGGAGGAGGCTGGATATTTTTTTTTTTTTTTACACTAAACAATAGCCTACAGTCCACTGCCCACCGCCCATAGCCTAGAGTCCACTGCCCACCGCCCATAGCCTACAGTCCACTGCCCACAGCCTACAGTCCACAGTCCACTGCCCATAGCCTGCAGTCCATGGCCCGCTGCCCATAGCCTACAGCTCACCGCCCATACCCTACACATACCTGAATTAGATATATATTTTTTAAACTAGATTTAAGTGTCACTTCAACATCTTACAAAAAAAGGAGCGGAATTGGCCAGCTATAGGGGAGGAGGAGGCTGGATTTTTTTTTTTTTACACTAAACCATATCCTTTTTTTTGTAAACAACCAAAACACATCCACGAGGTAATGACCCTGTTATCTGTTTTTCAATAAATCACGTTGGTACACGTTAGTTGCAGTCATGTGCACTGCTCCATATACACTGCAAAGCCCATAGCCTACAGTCCACCGCCTACAGTCCACAGCCCACAACCCATAGCCTACAGTCCACGGCCCACAACCCATAGCCTACAGTCCACAGCCCACAACCCATAGCCTACAGTCCACGGCCCACTGCCGACAGCCTACAGTCCACAGCCCACAACCCATAGCCTGCAGTCCACGGCCCACCGCCGATAGCCTACAGTCCACCCCCTCAACAGGAAGTCAGATCACAAAAAACATATGGAGATTTGGAGGAGTCTGAGATCAGTAAAAATCGTTTTTTTGGAGCCTGCAGCCCAAAACCCGCAGCCCAAAACCCACAGCCTGCAGCCCAAAACCCACAGCCTGAAGCCCAAAACCCACAGCCCAAAACCCACAACCCAAAACCCACAGCCCGCAGCCTAAAACCCACAGCCTGCAGACCACAGCCCAAAACCCACAGCCCAAAAGCCAAACTCCACAGCCTGCAGCCCAAAACCCACAGTATATTTTTTAAACTAGATTTAAGTGCCACTTCAACATCTTATGTTGAAAAAAAGGAGCATGATTGGCCCACAATAAGGGGAGGAGGATGCCGACTTTTTTAACACTAAACAATATCCTTTTTGTTTTTTGTTTTTTAAAATCCATACACATCCAGTAGGTAATGACCCTGTTATCTGTTTTTCAATAAATAACTTTGGTACATGTTAGTTGCAGTTATGTGCACTGCTCCATATACACTGCAAAGCCCATAGCCTACAGTCCACCGCCTACAGTCCACAGCCCACAACCCATAGCCTACAGTCCACGGCCCACTGCCGACAGCCTACAGTCCACAGCCCACAACCCATAGCCTGCAGTCCACGGCCCACCGCCGATAGCCTACAGTCCACCCCCTCAACAGGAAGTCAGATCACAAAAAACATATGGAGATTTGGAGGAGTCTGAGATCAGTAAAAATCATTTTATTGGAGCCCACAGCCCAAAACCCACAGCCCGCAGCCCAAAACCCACAGCCCACAGCCCGCAGCCCAAAACCCGCAGCCCAAAACCCACAGCCCAAAACCCACAGCCTGCAGACCACAGCCCAAAACCCGCAGCCCAAAAGCCACACTCCACAGCCTGCAGCCCAAAACCCACAGTATATTTTTTAAACTAGATTTAAGTGTCACTTCAACATCTTATGTTGAAAAAAAGGAGCATGATTGGCCGACAATAAGGGGAGGAGGATGCCGACTTTTTTAACACTAAACAATATCCTTCTTTTTTTTTTTTTTGTAAAAATCCATACACATCCAGTAGGTAATGACCCTGTTACCTATTTTTCAATAACTCATTTCTTACTTTGTTTTTCTGCTTCCTTGTTCTGTAACATCCTCCATGAGATCCCACACCTCTCCTTTTCCCCTTCACTTCTTCTTTGGAACGAGCAGTGCACGTTAGTTGCAGTTATGTTCCATGTACACTGCAAAGCCCATAGCCTACAGTCCACTGCCCACCGCCCATAGCCTACAGTCCACTGCCCACCACCCATAGCCTACAGTCCACTGCCCACCGCCCATAGCCTACAGTCCACTGCCCACTGCCCATAGCCTACAGTCCACTGCCCACCACCCACCGCCCATAGCCTACAGTCCACTGCCCACAGCCTACAGTCCACGGCCCACCGCCCATAGCCTACAGTCCACTGCCCATTGCCTGCAGTCCATGGCCCACTGCCCATAGCCTACAGTCCTACCCCCACAGCAGGAAGTCGGAACACAAAAAAATATGGCGATTTGGAGGAGTCTGAGATCTGTGAAAATCACTTTTTTTGGAGCCCACAGCCCGCAGCCCAAAAACCCGCAGACTACAGCCCAAACCCACAGCTCGCAGCCCAGAATTTGCAGCCCAAAACCCACAGACCACAGCCCAAAACCCACAGCCTGCAGCCCAAAGCCTGCAGACCACTACCCAAACCCACAGCTCGCATCCCAAAACCCAAAACCCATTTCAGGAAGTTAGATCAGAAAAAAGATAAAATAAATAGATATGTAGAGGAATCTGAGATCAGTAAAAAATATTTTAATAGGTAAAGAACACTGTCTCCCTCTAATATTGTAACGCGCTGCATAAATTGCTGGCGCTATAGAAATCCTTAATAATAATAAAGAACACATACCTGAATTAAATATATATATTTTAACCGGTTCCGGGCCGCCCGCCGCAGATATACTGCGGCAGGCAGTAGGGCTACGTCGGTCGCGAGCATGGCTTGGGGGCACGCGGGAGCGCGCCCTCCGTTTCTGCGATGGTCTGATTCGGTACAGAACCGATCAGTCATCAAGTCAATGTTTTTTGGCCTGGTCCTAGCGATCGGTTCTGACCAATGGCAGACCATCCTGTGCCTGCGTTTTGTAAACACAGGCACAGGAAATGCTGCTCTCTCCCCTCGTGGAGATCTTTTCGGTTCCAGCTTGAGAGGAGAGAGCATCTAACCGTGAGTACACCAATCACTACACATACACCACCTCAGTTAGGCACATTTAACCCCCTGATCACCCCCAGTTAACTCTTCCTCTCCCTGTCATAGTGCACACTATATACAGCGTAAAGCTGTTTTGCTGATTACTGTAATAGTGTGCCTTGTGACTTCATTTAGGTTTAGCGACCGTTAGTTTCTGTCCCAAATAGATTTAGGGTACCTGCCATCCCCCCCAATAAAGATTTAACCCCCCTGGTCAGCCCCAGTTAACCCCTTCATGCCCTGTCACAGTGTCAATTTTATAGTGTACCGATCTTTTTTCCGATCACTATATTAGTGTCACAGGGGATATTAGTTAGCGTTAACGCTAGTTAGCGTCAATCTAGGACAGCGGCAGATCCCCGCCGCATATTTAGAAATATAATTTAACCCTTTGATTGCCAGTGACACACACATACACACACTATACACCTCCATTACTAGTACAGTGTCTGAATGGCCCAATATCTTTGATCTGATCAGAAATGTACTAGGATCCCCAATAGTTTAGGGTTCCCAAAATGCAGAGCTAGCAGGATCGGCCACGACACCTGCCAGCACCTGTGTTTAGCCCCTCCGCCCAGCCCACCCCACCCAAGCAAGTGCAGTAATCAATAGATTACTGTCACTTCCGAAATAAAAAAAACGCAGCGTTAGCAGAGTCAGGCCTGATCTCTGCTAGCACTAGCAGTTGTTTAATTTTTTCGTAGCGATTCAAACAGTCCTCGACAACCAGGTTCTTTTTTACCTGTTAGCCACACTACATACCTATAAATTGATTGTCCCTCCTGTCCTGGCCAACCTGGTCTCTGCTTAGGGGAATGTTTCCATCGCTACCACACACTAGTGGAGTATTAGCATAGGGTACAGCATGGTACAGTCTAGGGCACACTTACACAGGGTCTCGAAAGATGTTCAATGGCGATCGCATTTTGAGAGACCCTCCTAACCTGGAAAGTTTTAAAGTTACAGAAAAAAAAGTTACAAAAAAAAATTACAAAAAATAAAATAAAAAAGCCAAAAATAGTTGTGGTTTTATTGAGTTAATTTTATGTTCTTACTCTGCTCTTCTACTTCTACTCTTTCTACTTTTACTGTACTTTATTGTTACTGTTTTTCATTGTTAACCATTTTTTACTTTTAAGATACCAACATTCCATGCTATTAACATGTAATGTTTTATTTTTACTGTTTTATTGTTAATTATTGTTTGCCTTGCAGGTACGCCCATCAGCTGCCACACTGATTTATATATTCTGACAGCAACAGCGTGTGCGCTCAGCATATATAGAAATCTACTATGGCAGCGCTGTAGGAGGTGATTTCACCACCGCAGTTAAAAAAATAGGCAATACATGGCTTTCATCATGTATGCCCATCATTAGAAGTGGGTGGATGTTGGGCGGTCTAATGATGGGTATACCACTTATTTTCTGGTGGAGATTTCTTCATCCACATCGATTGATGTGGATGGAGGAATCTGTTTGGTTCTCTTTCTTTGTTCAGCCCACAGGCTGCATGAAAAAAAAAACCTACAATATATGCCGAACAAGGACCAGCAATGTACTGGTACGTCACTGGACTTTGAGTGGTTATACCAGGATGATGCCTGCAGATTTAGGCATCATCTTGGTATCGTTTTTTACAGCCAGCGGTCGGCTTACATGTAAAAGCAATCCTAGCGGATAATTAGCTGCTAGACTGCTTTTACAAGCAGTGGGAGAGGACACCCCCCCCCCCTACCGCCTTCTGCAGTTTTTCTCGGGCTCTCCTGTTCCACCGGGTAACCCGAGAGTGCAGCCGGTTGTTCCATTATCTGACCATAGAGCTGATTGGAGACTAGAATGGCTCCAATCATGTCTATGGCCTAAGATACCGGAAGCTACGAGCATTTCATGACTTGGGTTTCGCCTGATATAAACAGCGCCATTGGGAAATTGGGAAAGCATCTTATCACACCAATCTTGGTGTGGTCAGACGCTTTAAGAGCAGAGGAGAGATCTAGAGTCTAATTGACCCCAAGAGTACCTGTTACTACAGATTGCTGTCATAGGTGATATTTAAATTCACTGTGATAATAATAAAAATAAATAAAAAAAAAAACTTAAAGGGAAGGTGTCAAAATTACATAAAAAAAGCAAAATAAATAATAAAAAAAAAATTCAAGCATCCTTGTCCCCCCGTACTTGCGCGCAAAGGCGAACGTAAGCGTCGGTGTAGTGTCATATGTAAACAGCAATTGCAGCATGTGAGGTATCCCCGCGAACGCTAGGTCGAGGGCAGTAATTCTTGCAGTAGACCTCCTCTAAAAGTCTTACAGGTTTCCACTTTAGACGTACAAAGGCTTTTAAAAATGTACGTAGTTTGTTGCCGCTGCACGGGCGTGTGCAATTTTAAAGCATGTCATGTTTGGTATCTATGTACTTGGCGTAAGATCATCTTTTACATTTTACCAAACCATTAGGAAATATATTGTGTATTTGTGCATTAAATTTAAAAAAAAAGTTTTTTTTTTTTTTTTTCAAAAATTGCGTTTGGAAAATCTGTGCGCAAATACTGTGTGACAAAAAAATTGCAACATCCACCATTTGGCTCTGTAGGGTCTCTGCTATGAAAAAAATATATAATATTTGGGGGTTCAAAGTAATAAAGTATAAGGACATTTTTATTCACTTATTTTCTATTATAATATTGCACCTTATAAGGAATATTATAATAGAAAAATTATTATAAGTGACTAAAAATGTCCTTCTAGCACATATAGTGGGTCTTTCTATGCTCCCTATTATTATGGAGTGAAGCCTCATTTTATTAGTGAAATCGCACTATTATAATTTTTCACATCCTTTGCATATCTCTGGCTGACATTTTCATTCACGTATTTTTCTACTATAATATTGCACCTTATAAGGAATATTAACTATTTTATCCAGATAAGCACATATTTCTTAGGCTTTTGGCTCTGCATTGATTCTTTGTTTAATTTTGGTTTGTGGTTAGTGAAAGGCACTTTTTGTCAGCTGCCATTAGGATTTTTTGTTATATTATACAGTATATAGCAGCATAATTAAAAAAAAAAAAAGCAGTTAAGGCCCCTTTCACACTTGCAGACCGTTCAGATCCGCCTGTCAGTTTTTCAGGTGGATCTGAACGGATGCCCCATGCATCTCTATTGGGCATCAGATGTCAGCGGAGACATGTCCGCTGACATCCGATCCTCTCCGTCAAATCCGGACGGATGGAAACCCTATTTCTCATCTGTCTGGCAGATCGGATGGGATCGGGTGAGAATGGACAGGCGGTCCGTTCTCAGCCGATTTCCCCATAGAGAACAGCAGGGACCTGACAGCTCCGTCTCGGAGACAGAGCTGCCATCCATCTGCTCAGCGGGGGATCGATCCCCCACTGAGAAAAACGGAGTCCGCTGACGGAGCTGCAAGTGTGAAAGGGGCCTAAGGTATGAATGTACTGGGAGCATTATGTGCCCTGCAATGTTTACTTTTTAATGATTTTATTCCCAAACTTGCTCAAGGATCATTCCAAAGCCTATGGAAATGGGGATTAGGGTGGATGTACAGGTTGATAGCTAAAAAAATGTGTTTGCAAGAGTCAGCAAAAAAAAAAAAATTCAGCATTTGGAATAACAGAAGTGAAATATAGTGCCCTCATTGGTGTTCCCGGGAGGAATGGTGCCCCATCATTGGTGTTCCCGGGAGGAATGGTGCCCCGTCATTGGTGTTCCCGGGAGGAATGGTGCCCCGTCATTGGTGTTCCTGGGAGGAATGGTGCCCCGTCATTGGTGTTCCCGGGAGGAATGGTGCCCCGTCATTGGTGTTCCTGGGAGGAATGGTGCCCCGTCATTGGTGTTCCCGGGAGGAATGGTGCCCCTTCATTGGTGTTCCCGGGAGGAATAGTGCCCCGTCATTGGTATCAATGGGAGAAATAGTGCCCCGTCATTGGTGTCGTCGGGGGGGAACAGTGCCCCATCATTGGTGTTGCCGGGAGGAGTAGTGCACCATCATTGAAGTTGCCGGGGGGATAAAAATGGCATATTGAGTTTTTTTTAATGATTTTATCCGATTATTCGAAACAATAATCGGCCAACTAATCGATTATGAAAATAATCGTTAGTTGCAGCCCTAAAAAAAATATTTTTTATGTAAACAAAAAGTCACAGAAAAGGCTTGGTCTTCAAGTGGTTAGAAGAGTGGGTGATGTGTGGCTAAGGTTGAGCATAAAATGCCAGGACAGTTCAAACATCCCCCAAATGACCCCGTTTTGGAAAGTAGACACCCAAAGGTAATTCCTGAGAAGCATGTTGAGTCCATGGAGTATTTTATATTTTGCCCTAAGTTTCGGTAAAATGACAATTTGTTTTTGTTTTTTGTTTCTTTTTTTTACACAAAGTTGGCACTAAATGATATATTGCTCACACATGCCATGGGTATATGTGAAATGACACCCCAAAATACATTCTGCTTCTTCTCCTGAGTACAGGAATACCACAAGTGTGAGACTTTTTGGGAGCCTAGCTGTGTATGGAACCCCGAAAACCAATCACCACCTTCAGGTTTTCTAATGGCGTAAATTGCTTTTACTTCCTCACTACCTATCACAGTTTCAGGGGCTCTGAAATTTCAAGATAGCACAACCCCCCCTCCCAAATGACCCCATTTTGCAAAGTAAACATTCCAACCTATTTCCTGAGAGGCATGGTGAGTCCATGGAATATTTTAGATTTTGCCACAAGTTTCGGGGAAAATATTATTATTACTTTTTTTTTTTTTTACACAAAGTTGTCATGAAATGATATATTGCTCACACATGCCATGAATATATTTGAAATGAAATCCCAAAATACATTCTACTGCTTCTTCCGAGTACAGAGATACCACATGTGTGAGACTTTTTCGCAGTCTAGCTGCGTACAGGACCCCGAAAACCAATCACCACGTTCAGGCTTTCTAAGGCCACAAATTGTTGATTTCACTCCTCACTACCGATCACAGTTTTGGAGGCCATGAAATTCCAAGATAGCACAAACCCCCCCCCCCCCCCCAAATGACCCATTTTCGAAAAGTAGACACCCTGAGGTATTTGCTAAGATGCATGGGGAGTATTTTGCAGCTCTCATTTATTTTGGAAAATGAAGAAAAAGAAAATGCATTTTTTTTTCTCTTTTTTCAATTTTCAAAACTTTGTGACAAAAAGTGAGATCTGCAAAACGCTCAACATGCCTCTCAGCAAATAGCTTGGGGTGTGTACTTTCCGAAAAGGCGTAATTTGGGGGGGGGGGGGGGGGGTTTGTGCTGTCTTGGCATTTCATGGCCTCCGAAACTGTGATAGGTAGTGTGGAATCAACAATTTACGCCCTTGGAAAGCCTGAAGGCGGTGATTGGTTTTCGGGGTCCTGTACGCGGCTAGACTGCCAAAAAGTCTCACACATGGGGTACCCCCATACTGAGGAGATGCAGCAAAATGTATTTTGGGGTGTAATTTCACATATACCCATGGCATGTGTGAGCAATATATCATTTAGTGACAACTTTTTGTAAAAAAAAAATTAAGATTTTCTCAAGGGGAAACGCATCGGATAGGAGAGGCCGCGCTGTCACATCTTTGCGGTCCGCACTGCAGGCGGCCGCGAATACCATTATCGGAAGAAATTGATCATTGGGCTTATGTAAGTGTTCTACTTTATGTACATTAAACTTTATTTGGGGTAATACACGATTGGTCTTCCTCCTTTTTTGTATGAGTCTTTGCCTTGCATGGAGGAAGGTTTACATGCAGCAGCCCTACATGGGGATAGAACTCCGGGATACCGAGCACGTGGGAAACAGTCTTTCAGCCTTATAATCCATCCCTGCTGATCTGTGGCCATCCATACCCTGGATAGAGTTTTAATTGGCTGACTTTTCCTTTCCATCTGGTAAGAGACCATTTTATCCATCTGCACGAGGTGTCCTAGTGTGTGCCGTGGTTACACCATAGCTTGGGTCGTGGTAATTGGATCCATCTTTATGCGATTTACTGGTTAATTCTGGTAAGGAGCCATTTCACCGCACACTTTGAGGACACACTGCACTACTAAGAGCCCTTTCTATACCACTGCATTTCCAGATTAGGAATATCATCACCTTATGTGGACTCACTTGTTTTATTTTTTAATTCATTTAATTTGTGGACTATTTATATTTATTGCATCACTTCATCACAGTGCACCGTTGGTGTTTTATACAGTATTTGGATTTGTTTGTGGATTCTTTTTGTGGATAATTTTTTATCTATTGTATCACTTCATCATTTTGCACCGGTGGTGTTGTACACTACATTTTGATTATCATTGCACAGGCAATGCTCTTACTTACTGTGAGGACCATGGAGAATGAACGTAGCCACCCTCTGACAGGAAGTGACATCACAGGGAAAACAAAAGGAATTTGGAGAATAGGAGGCTGAGACCAACAGAAGGGACTTTTTTTTAGTTAAAGTGATTGTAAACAATCACCTAGTAAGACAACCCATTCAGGTGAAAATAAAAAAGAAAGGCAAAACATTTTTGTGTAGATATAAAAACATTATAAATACTTTTTCCCCTTTTTTATATGTGATCACATTCTCTCTGTTCTCAGCTTCATATGAGCTGGGGAGAAGAAGCAGCAGCACACTGGGCTTCCCAGTGAATGGCTATGCAGACGGGGCGTGTCAGGACAACAGTACACTGAGTTGTCAGCACAGCTAGGGAACTGACCACGCTGTGCTTTTCTGCTTGGTGTGGACAGTTTATAATAGGAAAACAGAGGGACTGGGAGGAACACCAGGGATTTCACATAAAGGAAGCAATAGAAAGAGAAGAGGAGACTTTCTCATACAAGTACATGGTACAGCAGCCACATATCAGGAATATGAAGTGTTGGGGTAACAAACACTTTAAGAACACATACCTGAACAGAACATTTCTTTCTTTAAACCAGAATTTAGTGCCGCTTTAACATTTTACAAGAAAGGTGCGTGATTGGCCAGCTGTAAGCAGGAAGAGGAAGCCGGAATTTTTATTTTGATCATTAGGGGTCTGTTCACACCGCCCACACATCAAACTGGAGCGGTTTAGTGTGCAGGCAGCTGTCCGTTCCAGTCGCAGTGAGCCAGCCCTAGGAGGTGGAGTCATGTACATTTTACTGCACAACTTTATGTGAAGCGCACAAAGTAACACATCATTCATGTCACCGTAGAGCAGTGCAGTGTGATGAGCTTCTGTACAGTGACATGCAGTGCCTTCCTGTGCGCTACCATACAACGCAGCATGTCTACATTATACTGCGGCTCCAACAACTGTGTGACTGCCGTTCTTCCAGTGCAGAGAAAGGCCAGTCACCGTACTATGTGTGAACCGCCACTTACAGCTTCTTCACACCATATCCATTTACTGCACAACAACACACATGCATGGTGTGAACAGGGCACACAGAAAACAATTGTTTCCTATGGGTCCTACTCATACTCAGGGCTGGGACAAGGTCATTTGGTGCCCAGGGCGAAGATGGCAAACTGCGACCCCCCCCCCCATCCCCAATCCCGTCCCTGTCCCGGGTGTAATATAAGGCCCCACACTGGGGCGACGCTACTTTGCCGGGCGACCTCATAGGAGCGGACGGCACGGACTTCATAAACATTGAAGTCTATGCAGGTCGCCCCAAAGAAGCTCCGGACCCTTTTTTTCCCTATTAGAACGGGTCCGCAGCTTCTCTATGGAAGGCGACCTGTCAGGCGACCAGGTCGCCTGACAGGTCGCCCCAGTGTGAACGGGGGCTAAGAGTCAATGTCGTTTCAAAACAAGAAAATACTTAAAACAATACAAATTCAGTAGAAAACATTTAAAAATCAAAATTTTTTAATATCTTAGGCCAATTTGTTTTCTGCTACATATTTTTGGTTGGTTTGGGCAAAAGTTATCGCGTCTACTAACTACGGGAAAGATTTATGTAATTTTTATTGTTTTTTTCTTTTTTTTTTTTACTAGTAATGGCGGGGATCTGTCATTTTTTGCGGGACTGCGACATTGCAGCGTACAGATTGGACCCCTGACTGACATTTTTGACACTTTTTGGGGGGGACCAGTGACATTACTACAGTAATCAGTGCTATAAATATGCACTGTCACTGTACTAATGACACTGGCAGGGAAGGGGTTAACACTGTGGGTGATCAAGGGGTTAAATGTGTACCTAGGGGTGTGTTTCTAACTGTATGGGGGCGTGAAATGATCACAGAGACCTGTGATCCTATATAGAAGGATCAGAGGCGCTCTGTGATCATTCCAGGGAGAAGAATGGTCAGCTGTGTTTACAATAGCTGACCGTTGTTCTCTCTCAGTGGGGAGCGATCGCGGGTGTCAGGCGGCAATTGGAGTCGCCTGCCCTGTGCATCGGAGTCTCCGCTGATGTTACCGCTCAGGGCACCTTGTCCCTTCAACCCCTCCCCCCCTGTATTGGCTCTGCTCATACTATAAATGTGTGGAGGTGTGCAGCAAAATGCAGCTCAATGGACATGATGTGAATAAGCCGTTCTTTAGTATTCCAGCACCGGACGGTGCTCATGTGACACCCCTTCAGTATAATGTAAGGACTGCTCACTGCCACTGCTGGAAGAATGAGGATATGCAACTTTCATAAGTGCGGAAACAGGAAAATGTGCGGAAATAACACTGCTTTGTGATTTTTATTATAGGATCTTGTTGGTTTTTTCATTTCAGGAAATAATAAAAATCTATATCTTTATAACTCTTGTCAGTGGATTTATTTGTCTTATTACCAAAATAAAACTATTTAAAGTGATACTAAAGACTCAGTTTTTTCATTTAAAAATACCAATAACATGTTATACTTACCTGCTCTGTGTAGTTGGTTAGAGGCAGGACTGGCTATGCTCATGTGTGTATAGAACATGATACGTGGTTGAAGCCCCCGTTCTAGAAGTTCTCTGTAAATGGCACTGCGGTTCTGTCTTGGTCCTATAGTGCAGGGGTCCCTAACCCCGGCCATGGACCCGTGATGGTCCACAGCCTGTTGATGACCGGGCTGCACAGCAGGAGATGAGTAGTGACTGCGATAGACCCGTGCAGACCGCGGTCGCCGCTCATCTCCTGTTGTGTGACCATGCCTGCATATCCTCTCCCAGCATCTCCGCCCACCCGGCCGATGATGTCATCCAATCAGCAGGGCAGGGGGCAGGAGGAGCTGCAGAGCAGAATGGAGAGTTTCTCCCGCCCCCTGCCCTGCTGATAGGATGACATTGTTGGGTGGGTGAGCCAGGAGAGGACACATGGACTAATCACAGCCTCTGCCCTGCCAAAGGTAGGAGTCCTGTGCAGGGTTGCTAGTGGCACTGTAATATAAGGGGGACTATAATCATTACAGTGTCCCCTTTATAGTGCAGTTCCCTTTACTTCACAGCCCCCCTTTACATTACAGTGCCCCCTTTACATCACAGCCCCCCTTTACATTACAGTGCCCCCTTTACATCACAGCCCCACTTTACATTACAGTGCCCCCTTTACATCACAGCCCCCCTTTACATTACAGTGCCCCCTTTACATCACAGCCCCACTTTACATTACAGTGCCCCCTTTACATCACAGCCCCACTTTACATTACAGTGCCCCCTGTACAGAGTAGTCCCAGTTACATTAATGTAAAGGGAGTAAAATAAAGGATAGAATCTATGCGCTACCAAAAGAGAAAACAGGTGTCGGGGATAGAAGGATACACAGATGGAGCACCAGAGACCCTTGAGAAAGTGACTTGATTGGTCACGCAACTCGTCGGGACGACGTGGTGACTTCACTTCCTGGTCTACGGCCGAGACTGGAAGTTGGTGAAGAGTACACAGGAACCGCATCGGCGGCTTTGTTTTCTCTGTTTATGCGCACACTGATCTAGCTAAATGTGAGTTTGAATTTTATTTTACCTGGAAATAAACCTTGTTTCAACATACTACGCTATGAGACCGTCTCTCCATCTCTTCCCCTAAACCATTGAGTGTCTGGGCAACACACTTTAAAAGTACCACAGACCAGCCCATAGGACCAGGACCCTGATTCCCATATCACCTGTGGAGATTCCATTTGTGCCTGGGAAATTGATTCTTATCCCTCGAAAGGTCTGCAGGTTGACACGAGACACCTGATATGCTTATATGAAAAGCAAGTGAGGTGAGCGGCCATTGCACCTATTTTGAGGATTCTTTGCTCACTCACTTTGACACTGGGATCACTGATTATCGCTGGCTGTGGTTGCACTTATTATGAACTTTCCCTTTAAATGTTTGGAGATATTTTGGACTTTTTCTGCTTAATTATATGGATCACATTTTTTTAATTTATTTGTTTCACCCTCATACCACGTTTTAATGCATTGTGATTATTTACCTATTTTTGAATATATTGTTTTCTCACAGGGGTTCGCCTTTCTTATGGCATTGTGCACCCTTTGTACTTTTTTTTCTATTTCCTGATTTCACCTATTGATTTGAATCACTTTATAGTTTTTTCACTGAACGTCTTTAGTTCGCTCTTCATAGGGCACATTATTTTTTCGATTGCTTTCAAAAAATTATTTTTTTGGAGCTTGTGATCAGTTCCTTTGCTCATAGAAGCTGTGAAACGTGCTCCTTTTTAGTCACAAGGCAATTTTTGGCCTTTTGCACATCCTTCACAGCGGTTAGCAGCTCACGTCTTCTAGGGCACTCTAATTAATTTAATTATCAGTTTATTTATATCAATTGTTTCAGTCCGAGCCATTGACCAGTTCTGGGTCTATAGAACCTGTACAATCGCTCATCATCTGCACATATATTGTTTTATATATATTTTTTACACTATTCTTCTTAAAGCACGGATGATCTTGTTATCGAGTCTACTAGACACAGCACCTTGACACTACAATTGTTTTTTTGCACTGGACACTTTATACCTTTTATCCACATTTACTGATGTATTTATTGCTGTATTGTGCTTTTAAGGATTTTTTTAATCAACTTTATCTATGCATTTCTTCGATTACTGTATACAGTACTGTATGGTTCACCAGTTTTAAAGAGGTTTTAGCGCTGGTTATTCTTTTACACTTTTATTAATGTAAAGGGGCACTGTGATGTAAAGGGGACTGCACTGTGAAGGGGCACTGTAATGACTGTAATGTAGAAGGAGGCTGTGATGTGAATGTGAATGGATCTTTGGAAGGATCACCTGGTTTCTTCATTGACAGCATGTAATGCTTTGGGGATGAATTCTGATTATATATCTTAAAACGGGGAATAGAACATACGCCATTTGATCCTTCATATACTGGGGCCCGGCGCGTGTTATATACACCAACATTACTAGAAGGATAGATATACGCTCACCGGCCACTTTATTAGGTGCACCTGTTCAATTGCTTGGTAACACTAATTGCTAATCAGCCAAACACATTGCAGCAACTTAATGCATTTAGACGTGGTGAAGACAACTTGCTGAAATTTAAACCAAGCATCAGAATGGGGAATAAAGGGTATTTAAATGACTTTGAATGTGGCATGGTTGTTGGTGCCAGACGGGCTGCTCCAAATATTTCATGTGAGGTATCGCTGCGATCGTTAAAGCGAGAGTGAGAATTCTAGGGCAAGACCTCCTCTGTAATTTTAAACAGGTAACCTGTAAAAAAATTTTTAAAGGGTCACCTATGGAGTTTTTTTAAGTACTGTAGTTTGGAGTCATTCCACGAGCATGCGCAATTTTAAAGCATGACATGTTGGGTATCAATTTACTCAGCGTAACTTCATCTTTCCCAATATACATAAAAAATTGGGGTAATTATAGTATTTGTTTTTAACTCATTAAAGCGGAGTTCCACCCTAATTTTTAAGTTTACAGCATCAGTTACATTAAAACATCCTGAAAAAGAATTGGATAATATTTTTTTTTTTTTTTGTTTCACTTACCTTTATTTTTAATGAAAATTAACTTACCTTCCTGCCACTTCCTCCTTCTGCGGCCGCCGACGTCACTTCCTTCTTTGCATTGACTCCTGGGAGATGAGTGTCATCAATCCCAGGTGTCAATGCGCCTGCACCGGTGTCCCTCGTCACTTCCGGTTCATTCCCTGCTGAATGAATGAGAACAGCTTCTGGGCATGCGCAGAACCAGCTGTGGGATGACGCGCTTGCACCGGAAGTGACGAGGCTTGGCATTCTGGGACTCCGACATCCAGGAAGAGGGACACTGCGGCTTCAGCTGCCCACACCGCAGATGGAAGCGCTGGACAAGAAATTTACAAGGTAAGTATTTAATTTAGCAGGTAAGCTAAACAGGGGATAGATCAGAGGCTATTAAATGCATTAAATGCACTAGCCCTGACTGTTCTAGGGGTATTTTTATCTAAAAAACAAAAATTTGGATAGAACTATTTTTTTTTTTTTTTGAAATTGCGTTTGAAAGACGGTGTGACAAATACAGTCCGACATAAAAAATTGCAATGAGCACCATTTTATTCTCTAGGGTCTGTTTTTTTTTTTTTTTTTTTTTTTAGCAAAAACATATTTTATATTCTATTTTCTAGCACAAAAAACAGATCTTTACTTCTAAACAACGAATGTCAGAAAAAGGCCTGGTCTTTAAGGCAGAGCTCCACCCTAAAGTTCCGCTCTAAGCATGTTTCTCCACCTCCTATGCCACATTTGGCATGTAACTTTTTTTTTAGTTTTGACAGGTACCCACTTCCAAGCTGTCTCAGCCGGGTGCCCACAGTTGTAATGCCAGCGCTGGGAAGGGGAGAGGGAAACAAGCGGTGGTTTGGGTGACCACATGGCTGGATCCTGGGACAGGTGAGATACACTTCTTGTAGCTGCTGACTTTTATAAACACAAAAAAGACTGGAACTCCGCTTTAAGTGGCTCATAGACTAAGCACTCATTTCTACTATTAGGGTGCAACAATAGTACATTGGCTGTAAACTTTTTCACCACCTCTATTTGGCCACTAGATGGCACACAGGCTGCCATAGATTGCCCCAAGAATAAATACAATAAAGTATATGTGGAGAATAGCAGTGAAGGATTATTTGGTAATGGCTAAGCAGAGGAAAGTGTTCAATAGAAGAATTGATATCTCACTTCTGTGATTACTGCGGGGCTACTTACTTCCTCCATACCGGTTCAGACTTCCCGGATTTGTCCCTGATGCCTTTTGAAACAGCCGCTTCTTTTCCTCCCGTTGTATGGCGCTGCAGCCAGAGATCCCGCATGCAATGTGGGAGTCATTGAGTTGTCGCTTGTGCAATTTGAGGGACACATCTCCGGGGCTCCTTTACATGTGACAGAGCCTAGGAGGAGTACACCCCCAGGACTCCTTTAGTTATGACATAGTCTAGGAGCGACACATCCCTGGATCTCCTTTAGATGTGACAGGGCCGAGGATCCGTGTGGGGGGGGGGGGGGGGGGGTTAGGTGGTGAGGAAAACTACTCAGTGGGACATCCTTTTAGATGTGACAGGGTCTAGAAAAAAAAGTCCCAGTGGTCCCTGTAGCTGCCTACCTTACTCGACATCCCCTCTTGGGACTGCAGGGGAGTGGGGCAGTTCACGGACCACGCACCAATTTTTCTATGTATTTCTGATCGGGATGTAGGTACCAGATTTTTTATTAAAGTTATCATTAGACATGGCCACACACAACTCTATACATTTTAGGTGAATGAATCCACAATCCCAGGGCTGTAAATGATCTCATAATTTATGCATATATACAGTATCTCACAAAAGTGAGTGCATCCCTCACATTTTTGTAAATATTTCAGTATATCTTTTCATGTGACAACACTGAAGAAATTACACTTTGCTACAATGTAAAGTAGTGAGTGTACAGCCTGTATAACAGTGTAAATTTGCTGTCCCCTCAAAATAACTCAACACACAGCCATTAATGTCTAAAACGCTAGCAGCAAAAGTGAGTACACCCCTAAGTGTAAATTTTCAAATTCGGCCCAATTAGCCATTTTCCCTCCCTGGTGTCATGTGACTCGTTAGTGTTACAAGGTCTCAAGTGTGAATGGGGAGCAAGTGTGTTAAATTTGGTGTTATCGCTCTCACTCTCTCATACTGGTCACTGGAAGTTCAACATGGCAACTCATGGCAAAGAACTCTCTCAGAATCTTTAAAACAGAATTTTTGCGCTACATAAAGATGGCCTAGGCTCTAAGATTGCAAGGACCCTGAAACTAAGCTGCAGCAAGGTGGCCAAGACCATACAGCTGTTTAACAGGACAGGTTCCACTCAGAACAGGCCTCGCCATGGTCGACCAAAAAAGTTGAGGGCATGTGTTCAGAGTCATATCCAGAGGTTGTCTTTGGGAAATAGACCTATGAGTGCTGCCAGCATTGCTGCAGAGGTTGAAGGGGGGGGGGGGGGGGGTCAGCCTGTCAGTGCTCAGACCATACACCGCACCCTGCATAAAATTGGTCAGTATGGCTGTCATCCCAGAAGGAAGTCTCTTCTAAAGATGATGCTCAAGAAAGCCTGCAAACAGTTTGCTGAAGACAAAAAGACTAAGGACATGGAATTCTGGAACCATGTCATGTAGTCTGATGAGACCAAGATAAACTTATTTGGTTCAGATGGTGTCAAGAGTGTGTGACTGCAACCAGGTGAGGAGTACAAAGACAAGTGTGTCTTGCCTACAGTCAAGCATGGTGGTGGAAGCGTCATTGTCTGGGGCTGCATGAAGGCTGCCGGCACTGTGGAGCTACAGTTCATTGAGGGAACCATGAATGCCAACATGTACTGTGACATACTGAAGCATGATCCCCTCCCCTCGGGGACTGGGCCGCAGGGCATTATTTCAACATGATAACGACTCCAAACACACCTCCAAGATGACCACTGCCTTGCTAAAGAAGCTGAGGGTAAAGGAGATGGACTGGCCAAGCATGTCTCCAGATCTAAACCCTATTGAGCATCTGTGGAGCATCCTCAAATGGAACGCGGAGGAGCGTAAGGTCTCTAACATCCACCAGCTCATGGAGGAGTGGAAGAGGACTCCAGTGGCAACCTGTGAAGCTCTGGTGCACTCCATGCCCAAGAGGGTTAAGGCAGTGCTGAAAAATAATGGTGGCCACACAAAATATTGGCACCTTGGACATTTTCACTTAGGGGTGTACTCACTTTTGTTGCCAGCAGCTTAGACATTAATGGCTGTGTGTTGAGTTATTTTGAGGGGACAGAAAATTTACACTGTTATACAAGCTGTACACTCGCTACTTTACATTGTAGCAAAGAGTCATTTCTTCAATGTTGTCACATGAAAAGATATAATAATAACATATTTACAAAAATGTGAGGGGTGTACTCACTTTTGTGAGATACTGTATATCAATCTATACAGCGTCTACTCTGGCATGAGTAGTAATTTTAAATACTGTTGTTGCTCCTGTGCATTCACTATCATACCTCAGTGAATCAATATGTGTATCAGTTCATACAATCCAATAGTCGGTGTGCTCTTCCATATTTGATGGCCCCCTGGCCAATACCAGTTTTGTACCTCACTCTACTCTCAAAATTTGTCAGAGCTCCACCTCTGTGTAAATGGCACGCTCACCTCTATGGTTGACTCTTGATAACATTTAGTTCTCATGCACTTAATTCTCTATCATAAGATAAATGTAATCTCTCCATATATGTAGGCTCCTGGACCCAGATCCACACATGTGCAGGCCCCTTTAGGAGAACGACCACAATCTCAATAACTGCAAATGGTGCTTGAATGAAGATAAAGAACCGCCAGTAGTATACCCGTCTAAAGCTGTTGTAAACAGCTGCACATTATTTGTAATAGTTATATTGCTGAGGGACCATTTATCACAGGCGCCACATCCCTAAATAGTATTGAAAGACAAGCAGCTAGGACCATGGGACTTTAAATGTGCTGAATAATTGTTAAATGATGGAGAAAAAAATCGTTTTTATATATACATACTGTATATATATCTTTCAAAAAGATATATATATATCTTTAATGGAATATATATACAATTTAGGGTTTTATAATCCCCTAGTTGAGAACTCATATTCTTTTGGAATTTATCTTCTGTTTTATGATGAGTCTTCAAAATCATTGGGGACCCCCTGACTATTCTTTGACATATTGATACATGTCCGATTAAGTCCAGATCTTTTCCTTATTTGCCTTTAGGGTGCATAAAATGGCTATTGTTTTATGACAATATCCCTTTTCCCATAGCCAATATGGAATCCGCAGTATCGGCAGCAATATGCGCGCTTTAGCTGGTCCACTTCCGGGTTTCGGCGGATCATGTGACACTGTTATCCAATGGCGTCGCGCCATTTTCGTAAAGGTCAGTCTAGGCAGATGAATGTCTTTTGCTCTCACTCCGGCGGTGACGTCAGACGCCGCCGGAGTGGAGGAGGTCTATAAAATGCCAGCGATATGCCAACAGTTAGTTCTGACTGTTTGGCGATATAGGAGTGAAACTACAGAAAGGTAATTTATACTTCTTAGCTCCTCTTTCTTTCAGTACTTGTCAGCAGTGATTTTATTGATAGCTTTCGGAGTGGATTGAAGCAGAGGAACCCGCCGATGCAGGGTCTCTTTGATCTCTCCCTAGCTACTATTTTATATGTTCAATATCAGGATTAGGACAGTACTTATACTTATTCCTTCTCTGTATTCACTTGCAGGATTCAGACTGGGGACTTGATGCCTCTGGATTCTTTCTTTTTGAAAGTATAATGTTATTCTGACCATATTACACATGCCTGGTCTATCAAAGCTAGCCCTAGATAAGGTAAAGAGGGTTTCTTCCTTTAAATCCTTTATATCCCATTTGTAAGCATAGCATTACCAATTGCCTACTAAATGTCTTTCTGTTTGTTTTTATTTTAATATAGTAGAACCTCATTAAGCTGATTTTCAGTCCCATTGAGTTGCTGCTCAGGAGTCTATAATCCTGCTTTAACTACATTATATTTGTTTGGTTTATTAAAGCTAGCCACAGATAAGGTAAGAAGGGAGTTCCCTTCAAATCCTAGTATATATTTTTCAGCAGCAAAATACTATGAATTACTCACTAAACGGCTCATTTTAATATAGTATAATCTCACCAGCTGACTCCCAGTCTAATTGAGATGGTTCTCAGGAGTTAATACATCAGGTGTACATCCTTGGCATCATTTTCTGTCCCCTTAATCTCCCTATCCTGATTTGAAGGGTAATTATAAAGAGCTGTATTGAGCTTTTGTTCATATGATATTTATGAATATCTCTAAATATTACCATACATGAATTGAAAGAAATTTTCTGTTTGTTAGCACCATCTTTTTCTTGTGGTTTGGCTTGTTCCTCCTCTATGGTGTCACGCATGCTTAGCGGGCAATTCGGTCTCTCCTCCCATCCAAGGGCATTATCCATCTACAGCCTCCTCCATACGTGAGCCAAAGTTTAGTCTTTTGAGGTACGCCTCTTTTGGTTTTTCAACATCACTGTATACTATACTCATTAATTGCTATCATGTATACATATGCTATGTATGATTTCTGATATTCTAACAATGTTTCTTGTTATACATAGAGTGTTCACTTGTGAAAAGATGTTCGTTAGTCTCCTGAAGAAGCCATGTCAAGATGGTGAAACATGTTGAGCAAACATAATCAAGTGTCTCCTCCTTTCTTTTATATATTTTAAAAGAATTTATGTCTGTGTTTATGTCTTTAATAAAATATGTTTGTACATTTTTTTCAAAAAAACTATTTTTTCTCCATCATTTAACAATTATTCAGCACCTTTAAAGTCCCATGGTCCTAGCTGCTTGTCTTTCAGCTGCACATTATGTGAAACTTACCTCATAATGAAGCATTCAAACGATGCAATGTCATCACTTGAGACGGCGTCCATCTTCACCCGATCTTCCTTTGGGGTTCACAGACTCCAGCTCTGTGACTGGCTGGAGCCGCGATGACGTCACTCCCGCACATGCGAGCGGGAGCCGCTGGTCACGGCACAGGGCTCTGGAGAAACGGCACAGACGGCCATTCCTTCAGAGCACATGCACCAGTGATTTCCCTGGCTGCATGTACAGTAAATGTCTCCTAAATGGTGCATGTTTAGGAGATATTTACACTACCTATAGGTAAGCCTTATTATAGGCTTACCTTTAGGTAAAACTTAAAGATAGAAGTTTACTTACCCTTTAAAATTAAAACTACATTTGTTTATTCTTTAAAATTGCACTCACATATAAAAAAAAGAATCACAGCAATTCTGCTCACCAAATTTCTGGTCTCGATCAATACCAGAAGTGACATCTCCCATCACTGCCCGATGCTTTGCTTCATTGATTACCTGACTTCTTCTGAATTATTATATCTGTCTAATTCCCTCAGTGGCCTACAGTAGGTTAGCTGGATGTCTGTTGTGGACCTATGGTTAGGGGAGGCCTTGAAAACATGTTTTTTTGGTGCTCATAATTCATCCATCATGGCTGGCACTGTTTTTTTTTTTTTTTTATGGTCATCAATTTATCAGCAAGTTATGGTCAGAACAAGTGTGCAATGTGAGTCAAAGCTGTGGAGTGGACTTGCCCTTCCAACTAAGAAGAGTTAAACCGTCATTAATAGGGTTACGGTCATTTATATAATTGATCAGATAATTGGTATGCCTGAGCTTCTTAACAGTCAAGCTCTCTTGCCTTCCTCATGACCACTTGCCAAAGGTCCATCCAGCTTGATTAGCTCTGTCTCCCAGCCCCAGAGAAGGCTATGTGAATATATTGCATGGTTCAAGTAAACTGAGCAGCTGGAATTCTCGAAGAATAAAAGGGGACCTGTAGCTTCTAAAAGTCAGGCAAATTGTCATACAGGGTTTGTTTGCTGCCTGGCTGCAATGCTATAACATTGGCTCTAAGGGTGCGTTCCCATGTGCAACAGGCCCATGTCACCCCCAATGGAGGGAATTTGACAGGGCATGGAGAAGAGATATGTCGCCACCCCACCGCCTGATTTAACCTTGTAAATGCCCCACCACCAAGCCCAACTGCAAGCATTGCACACAGCTGCAAGGTGGTTGCAGTGAAGCCCCAGAGACTTGGACTGGTGACACCCGCTGAATGCAACATACTGTTTAAATCTTGCCACAGCCACGGCACATGTACAGCCTTAAGCAGCTGTATGCCCTGGTTGTGGGTGGATGGGGGATGTGCGCAATAACACCCACGACTTAACTGCCTGGTTTTGCCACCCTCTAGCCTAAAACCTTCCAAATCACTATCCTGAAAAAGGTTTCAGACCAGGGAAGATGGAGTAAAGAAATAGAAATACCTATCTAGTCCCTTATTCCAGGTCAGTGGTTTAAAGTACTGATGTAAGAGCACAGGACAGCCAGGCAACCAGGATTTTCAGCGAAAGTCAACCATGGCAGACCCCTTTAGTCAACGTATTAAGAATTTTTTCAGTGACCCTGTTTCTCTGCAACATATAACAGCATAGATTACATCTCCAGTGAATGACAAGTGAAGTATTCGCTCTCCTGAAGAGTTAGCAGCACGTCCTGGGTGTGTCAGATAGCGTGTCCCTTGCTGGTTGCTGTGGTTCCTTCCACCAGCCATGGAGTGGCCGCAGGCACGCTCTCTGGCACACCCAGTAGGTGGCAGATATCGGTTAGCTTTCCAAGAGAGCGAAGATTTCCCCTTATGCCTGCTGGAGAGGTAAGTATTTAGCTTCTTCTATTACAGGATGCAGTTGCCAGGATTGATTGAGGAACAAGAGTTACTTCAATAGAGTGCCATGGAACCGGAGGGTACAATGATGCTGTAGAAGAACTAGACTAGCTAGCTGCAGATCCCTTAATCACCCACAGAACCTCTCACCTTCCATAGTGCCACCCAATCTCCAGGAGGGGTTTGCATTGGCCTTCGAACCTCGTACAGGGGTCCCCAGGCCACTTAACCACTTAAGCCCCGGAGGATTTGGCTGCTAAAAGACCAGGGTTTTTTTTGCGATTTTTTACTGTGTGACTTTTAACGGACAATTGCGCGGTCGTGCGACGCTGTACCTAAACAAATTTGACGTCCTTTTTTTCCCACAAACAGAGCTTTCTTTTGGTGGTATTTGATCACCTGCGCGATTTTTTGATCATGCGCTATAAACAAAAAAAGAGCGTAAATTTTGCGTGATTCTAACTGTGATTGGCTGTCTGTTAAGCTGTAGAAACAGTGATCAACGCTTCTACATAGTAGAACCGTGTGATCACAGTTTCTACACAGGGGAGAATGACAGGCGGCTTTGTTTACACAAGCTGCCTGACTTTCTCCCTCTGCAGCGGCGATCGCAGAGTGATCGGGTCCGCCGGTCACACGCGCGGGGGGGTCCGTGACCACGCGGGAGCGCGCCTCCGGCGGTGCGCGCTCCCTCCCTAGACCCTCACAGGCTAGCGACGTAGACCTACGTCACTTTGCCTGTGAGGGGCTGACTGCCTACGTAGATAGTCGTGCGGCAGTCGGCAAGTGGTTAAGGGTTGTCAGTTTTACATCTGTGAATGAGTTGCATGATGTTGTGTTTTATATAGCTATAAAGTATGCCCACTTTGTTTTATTAGGAAAAGTAAAAGAGCAGTGCACATACAGTACACAATGTGTCACAGAACATGACATGTAGGCATGATTGTGCTTTATAATTTTCAAAAGAAATTTATGAAGAGAGGATCCTGTCTCATATAGTTCCTCCATTTGTTTATTTAGGTTATTACCTCTTGTCTGTGATTCCTGAAGAGTCCTGATGAGTTTAATCATTTGTCAGTTCCTAAGTGTTCTTGTTCTTTATTGATCTAATGCTGATAGCCTATTCTCATTGATATATCTAAATCTACAGTATATCTAGCTCTTTTTGTGATTAGACCATTTGGGCCAGATGCCCTGTTAGTCAAATCTGACATTATTTTTTTCTTTTTTTTTTTCTTTATTCTTTGCTTTTGGTCAGGAGCTTATAACTCCCGGGTCATTCTCTTCCCGCTTCATCTCAAAAGTACTTTCTTGATAAGCAGGATGAAGATTCAATTGTGAAGCATTGAAGGCTTTTGGTGTAGCTAAATGATTCCTGTGGGGCTCAGCCACAGAAATCTGCATTCTCCAATGCTCCTTCTCAATTCAGTACAGGACTCTGCTTTTCTTTTAGTAAATCACAATGCATTTCCACTATAGTGCTGCAGAAATCTGCTTTGCAAAACACTGTTGCCTGGTAGGAAGTTTGTTCTCGAAGCCAGAGTCCAGTAAGCATGGGGAAAGTGATTCCCCTGGTCTTTCAGTTTAAAAGGTTAATGCAATCATGTCCCTTTGTCTGCTGAATCACAGTTCTGCCTTGTTCCACGTTTATTTCCTGGGTGTTGGTATAGAATATGCCAGGAGAGAGTTTGACTCCTACAAAAGACAATGTATCTATTCAGAACCACCTTATCGGAAATTAGTATACTGTTTATGTGATTCCATTTTTGTATTTTTTGGTGTTTGTATGACACATTATGCCTATGAGCAGAATTTTACTAGTGGGATGGGTGCTTGTCATCTCAGGCATTTAATTCCCTTATTGGCATGTTGGTTATGTTAGAAGGTAAAAGAGTATCTACTGGTTTTGGCGCAAATTTATTTCAACTTAAAATGTTAGCTCTATGTGGCAGGTCAGAATTTGTTTTAGATGAGCATTTTCCAGTTGTCTACAGATGCAACAGAATCTATTGAATGTGGTAATTTCCGCTCTGGTAAATAGTGTTCAGCATTTTGACCAGAATATTGTATTTAGACGGTATCCCTAAGAATATTGTTCACTTGGGCTCTTCCTTGTTGTTGTGGATGTGGTACTTTGGTACCAGCAGTTAAGCTTACAGAGCCTCTTAATGAAGATTGTTAGAATAGCGTTGTTATGCAATTAACTGTCTAGGATATCGAGTCCTTCTTGGCCTTCATTTTATATTTAGGTTAAAGTAAGAGATTTTCAGGGTAGCAAAACATTTAATAGCAGATGCTTTGTTTGCCTTGTTCCAGTCGTTGTTTCAGGACACCAGTTACCCCAGCAATGAGGAAAGGCCTTCAAATGCCTGTTTGCCAGTTTGTTTTTTGCTTGCAGTTATATGCAATTTGATATTCAATTCCCTTGCTGAAACAACCTACATTATCTATTCCACTGGTTGCATCTCCTTTTAGGACTCTTCAGAACTTTTTTTGGCCTTTATATGACGTGTAGCAAAATGGTTGTTTCCACTCTTCATCAAAACTGTTAGGAGTTTGAGACACAATGATTTTGAATATAATTCTCGCTTTTGGTAAGAAGTCCTGAAACAGACTTTAGAAGCTATGTTTATATGCTGCTATTGGGTCACAAATTGAATATATGTCATGTAATTTCACCACTGCTATGGAATCAATCTCTTCTTCTGCATTTAAAACAGGACTGCTTTCCCACTCCGTTCAGTCTGGTTAGTTGAGGTAAGTTGTTAACTTGCTGGACAGTGTTTGCAGAATCGGATCAGCAAGACAAAGATAGGTAGTTATCACTTCATGCATTAGGCCATTCGCATTGCCCAATAGAGCTGATTCAGCAATTTTCACTATTCGCAAGGCTTTCCTTTCTTCTTCTGTTCCATGTAAATGGCTCTCCTCTATCAGAATTTATGATTTAAATCTGTTCGTAAAAGATGTTGATGGTGCAGGATATGCAGCTGCTACATAGGGAGTGCATCAGGACATAGATAGGTGCCCCGCTCTTTGCATTTATTACGCGCGTCCCCATCTTTTATAATATTAATATATAAAAGAGATTAATAGTATGAATAGTTGATATTCATATGTTTTCTGGTGCGGAGGATTTTATTTTTCCTCCTGTTAAAATTACAGCTCTCCTGCAGGGTATATGGGGATGCTCCTATTCCCTATTTGCAAGTGTGTGCTGTGTTGGATATCCTTGTTGTTCACCTGGAAGGGAATGATTTAGGTGGATTCAACATATTAGACCTTCTAAATAAAAGGGAACCATTTTGTCTACAATTACTGTTTTTCTAGGCCTGGGCTTCCGTTCATGGCAAAGTTACCATAAAATGTACATTAATTAATATGCTGATTTCCTGTATACTCATTATTAGTGACTTCATTTTTCTCTGTTGTGAACTGAAGAGTTTCATCAGAGATCTAGCAGTGTTTGGCATAGAGCCCAACCTTCACTCCTTTCTCTGTCTCTCATGCAGTTTCAGTTGTCTCTTGTTTTGGTCTGATGTATACATCTCTATACAAAATGTACAGTTTTACTGCCAAAGGTGTTATGCTGCACTAAACTTTTTATCCAGCCTATAGATTACTGCATTTGTTATTTTGGAGGGCCATTATTGTGGAAAAGTAGAGGTAAGAAAAAAGCACTTGTTTTGTTTAGTCAACTATTTTCTGCATATTTGATCTTTGAGGTCCCTGTAACCAGGGATGTGTTCTTTTCTACTTACTGTGTAAAAGGGTGTCCCTCTTTATAATTTCAGAAATTTGGGTGGTATGGTTTTAGTAAATTTTTTTCAATATTGGTAATTTAATTTTCAGTGCTGGATTGTAAAGAGTGGTTGTTTAGGCCGCGGTGGTGGGGTGGGGCCAGGTTGGTAACCTGGCTTTTGGGTAATGTCGCCCACTTTGTGGGTGGACAGTGGTTGGTAAACTATTATTTGGTTGTTATAAGATATTGCTGCTTGAGTCTTACCCGTGACTAAGCATGTTGGTCTGTTAAAGAGGAAGTAAAGTAAAAAAAAAAAAACGAGAAAAAAAAAGCCCTGTAAAGAGAAAGGCATAATGAGCTAGTATGCATCGCATACTAGCTCATTATGTAGTACTTACCTTAAAACGAAGCCCCCGCCGTGCCGCCACCTCAGCGACAGGACGGCGACATGTCCTGCCATCCCGCTTTCGGGTTCGCGTCCTCCGGCCATCTGATTGGCCGGAGGCGCGATTACATCACTCCCGTGCATGCGCGCGGGAGCCGCCGTTCACGGCACTGAGCTCTAAAGGAACGGCCACCTCAGAGCGCCTGCGCCGATGACGTTATCGGCAGTTTGCGCTGTAAATATCTCCTAAACGGTGCAAGTTTGGGAGATATTTATAGCACCTATAGGTAAGCCTTAATATAGGCTTACCTATAGGTAAAAGTTATACAAGAGGGTTTACAACCTCTTTAATGGTTAACAGCGGTTCTGTTTGGTATTAAAAGTTAAAGTTCATTTCATAATTAAAATTGTTTTAAACCCAATAAAGGGGCCGCGGCCTAAACTTTTTCCACAATCCTTGTTGTGTGTTTATTTTATATTTTAGGTATGTTCTTATGGTATGATGGGTGTTAATGGGGTGTACAATCCCATGTCAGGGCCACGAAAGAATAAAATAGAGAAGTGGCCCCATGGGATTGTCACCCCTGACACCCATTTTTTTTATAAATAAATTTTACTTTTAATAGAGGGCTATGTTGATTGTTAAGTACATGTCTCTCTATGGCTGCTTTGCTGGTTCTTTCGTTCTGTTTGTTGTTTCAGGTGACAAGCTGCCTGCTGTTGCTAGGAAGATTTACCTCAGCTGCTGAGCACTGTATTGGTGACAAATCTTTTGGCGGGAAACATCTAGCCAATGAGTGTAACCTTTTACTTGTATCCTCTCCTGTCACTGGGCGGAGTCAGCATTTACCTCAGGTCTGTCAGCTGGACTCACCGCTGGGATTCTCCTCAGCCTTCCTTCTGGATATTTTAACCTGCTCTCCCACTCTCCCTCCCCCTTTGTTATATCCCCTCGTCGCGGTCCACCTTTATGTGGGTAACGTCGCCCACTTTGTGGGTGGACAGTGGTTGGTACGCTGTTATTTGTATAAGATATTGCTGCTTGAGTCGTAGTGACTAAGCATGCCAGTCTGTTATTAACGAAAGTTCTGTTTGATATTGAAAGTCAATCTTTTTGGGTAATGTCGCCCACTTTGTGGGTGGACAGTGGTTGGTAAACTGTTATTTGGTTGGTATAAGATATTGCTGCTTGAGTCTTAGTGACTAAGCATGTTGGTCTGTTAATGGTTAACAGCGGTTCTGTTTGGTATTAAAAGTTAAAGTTCATTTCATAATTAAAATTGTTTTAAACCCAATAAAGGGGCCGCGGCCTAAACTTTTCCACAATCCTTGTTGTGTGTTTATTTTATATTTTAGGTATGTTCTTATGGTATGATGGGTGTTAATGGGGTGTACAATCCCATGCTATATTGTCATGTTGTTGCTAATGGTAACCCAGGGGAATCCATAACCAGCAGCTCCCAAGGGAGTAGTGCTACACAAGTATATGGCGGCAAACAAACACTCACTCGTGCGGCAGGTTGTACGCAGCAACTGCAGCTCCTTGCACACAGGAAGGCATCCAGAAATGTATTAGCAAATAAATGAATAAAAAAGCAGCTCTACAAAATCTGCTTGGTTGGGAGAGCGTTAAAAGGAAGATCTAATGGTCCCTGGTTCAATCCCAAGTTTTAGCAGCTGTTGGGGTGTCCAAGGAGATGGAGGAAGTTGAATTGATCTGCATTAGCCAAATAGAGTGCGCAATTTGGAGACTTTTTTTTCTTTTTTTTTGTAAAGTAGGATTTATGTTTTAGGCCTCTTTCTCATGGAGCAAAGTCCGCAGTGTTTTTACATCCATGACCCTTCAGTTCCCGGGCCAGTGGAGCCATGTCAGCTCTGTGGGCAGCCGGGTGTACACTGACTGTTTACATCAGGCTACACCCAATTCGCTCCAGAAGAAAATGAAAGAACGCAGTCCAATATTTTCTTGGACAAGAACAGACCCAGAGATAGGCAGATGTAAACAGAGAAAAGTCAGTTTACATCTGCTTGTCCATAGGGCTGCATGGACCTTCCGATCAGATCTGCCTGAAGAACTGACAGGCAACCCTGACCAGAATGCCCGTATGAAAGGGGTCTTATGGAGCTGCACTGGAACTGTTGGTAAACCTGTGGAGGAGGATTAACCCTTGAGTGGCTGCTGGTGTGACCCCATATCCTTTTACGCTGTGCCTGGAAATATTTCTTCCTTTGTATGAAATCTCTGGAGTTCCTGCCAGTCCCTCTGCTCTCCTAATAAAAACTGACCATAAAAAGCTGAACACACCATAGGCAGTTCTCTAGCTGTACTGGGAACTCAACCTGCTCTCCTCCAATGATCAGACTTAAACTGAATGGGTTCTTTTACAAGTTGATCATTTACAATCATTTTAACCCCAGAAGGGACAAGGACGCAATAAGCATCGGGTCCTCCAGTCACACGCGCGGGGAAGTTAGGGAGCGAGCGGGGTGGGATCACGCCTCCGGCGGCGCACGCTCGCCCCCTAGAGCCTCACAAGCTAGTGACGTACCCCTACGTCACTTTGCCTGTGAAGGGCTGACTGCCACCGTAAATAGTCGTGCGGCAGTCAGCAAGTGATTAAAGCGGAGTTCCGGCCTCAAATACCTTTTTTAACTAAAAATACCCCTATAATACTAATCCATCGCCCTTTACAGAACCGCTATTCTCATACTTACAAGGTGTACAGTATTGGATTTTAGTCAAAATCTTACTTTTAAAAACACTGTCTGGGTGCGGCCATCTTAGACGTGGGCATCTGAAGCCGCAGTATAATCTGCTGTATCCTTCTTTCTGATTCCAGGGACTGTTCTGGGAGTTCTTCCTAATTCCAGCCTCCTGGGAGTGATGACAAACAGCTCCCAGGATGCAATGCAAAGGCGGAAGTGATGTCAGTGGCCGCGGCCACAGAGGGGGGAGAAGGAGGAAGTACAATCAAAAATGCCCTAAAAATAAGGTAAGGGACCCCCAAAAAAAATCTAAAATGCCCAATTGTTGATCAGCATAGCGAGCACTCCAGGAATCACTAAAGTTGCAAAATAGGCCGGAACTCCACTTTAAACCACGGAATCAATATAAAGAAGTGTGAAAAATAAACTCCCACAAGCTGGGCAAAAACACTTTAGGGCCAGTTCACATTTGTGCGATCACAGAAATCGCATGTAATTCGGAGCACACTGCTCCTAAAATTACATGCGATCTCTGTGTTCAGTTTGTATGGCTGAATTTGCACCGCAATTGCACCCAACACGCACAGGACCCTTTTTTTTATCCGCAGCAGAATCAGATCACATAGTGGTTCACACTAGTGCAATCCGATTCTGTGTGAACTTGCAGATCGCACTGCGATTTGCGATCGCAACCGGGGGTGTCGTTAACTTTTAATTGACACCCCCTGCGTGTCGCATATGACAGTGTGAACTGCCAGGGATGCGATGTGGGAACATGCTGCATATTCGCAGCGTTCCCGCATCACACAAAGAAATAAGTGTTCAAAGAAATAAGTGTTCAAATAAATATGTGCAAAAAATACAATATTGCAACAAATAATCATAAAAAATAAACACATATAAGGTGGAATTGTGCATAAAATAAATCACATGAAGTCCATTAATCAAATGTGCTAAAGTAGTGACAGGTGTGAAGAAAAGAGCTCCATGCTGAATGTTGGACACCACTTAAATCCACCACCTGCGTGATCCCACCCCCCTTTGACAAAGTCGGAATGGCGAAACGGTTAGGGCGTGGCTACACGGCAGACCAGAGAAGTGAATGGGTGAAGCGGTGGTGGTTCCTCCATGTCTGGGGAGCACCCCAAACCCCATATATCACATTGCGCTGTTGATTTTGGTTTATGTGAGTGAAACTACTATGTTTTAACAATAAAAATTGGAGTTTAAGTGCCGGTTCACATTTGTGCGATCACAGAGATCGCACTGCTCCTAAAATTACATGTGATCTCTGAGCGGTGCTATATCAGCCATACAGTTTGTATGGCTGAATTCGCACCGCAATCGCACCCAACACGCACAGGACCCTTTTTTTTATCCGCAACAGAATCGGATCGCATAGTGGTTCACACTAGTGCAATCCGATTCTGTGCGAACTTGCAGATCGCACTGCGATATGCGATCGCAACTGGGGGTGTCGTTAACCTTTAATTGACACCCCCTGCGTATCACATATGGCAGTGTGATGCGATGCAGGAGCACGCTGCATATTCGCAGCATTCCCGCATTGCACAAATGTGAACCCGGGACTTAAAACTGTATTGCACTAGGGGATTCCCCTTTGTTTTTCCCTATATGTACATGTGAGAGGAGATATCATTTAAGGAGGACCCCTACACTTAACGGTGTTTTGTCATTGCGCTTGTAGCCCTGACCATGCCAATGGGGGGCATCTTGTTGGGGTGTTACCAGCTGATGGGAGAGGGATCACGCAGATGGTGGATTTAAGTTGTGTCCAACATTCAGCACGGAGCTCCTTTCTTCACACCTGTCACTACTTTAGCACATTTGATTAATGGACTTTATGTGATTTATTTTGTGCACAATTCCACCTTATATGTGTTTATTTTTTATGATTATTTGTTGCAATATTGTATTTTTTGCACATATTTATTTGAACACTTATTTCTTTGAAGTGTTGTGGGAGTTTATTTTTCACACTTTTTTTTATATATCAAATGTTTAAACAGAAAAAAATAAGGTCATTTTGAAATGGACTCAATACATAACAGTACATTACACAGACGTCTGGACAGTCTAAGGCAGGCGTGTCACACTCCAGGCACTCACATTTAATCTTTAACCACTTGCGCCCTGCCCACCGTACATTTACTGCGGGACTCTGCTGCTGCTCCGACATGACATGCGATCAGCTGTGCGGTGCGAGTTTAGCCATACAGTTTGTATGGCTAAATTCGCATCGCACCCGCAGCAAACACGCACAGGAGGCATTTTTGCTGCCGCATCAGGATCGGATCGCACAGCGGTTCACACTTGTGCGATCCGATCCTGTGCGAACTGCACGATCGCACTGCGATATGCGATCAAACTGGGGGTGTCGTTAAGATTACATTGACACCCCCAGCGGATCGCATATGGCAGTGTGAACTGCCGGGGGTGCGTGTGCGATGCGGGAACAGGCTGCGAATTCGCAGCCTTCCCGCATCGCATCAGTGTGAACCGAGCCTAAGTGTAAATACATTTTGAAGTATTTTATGTATGTGTATAAAGCCAATAATAAAACAGCCGCGGCCTTTTATGTCCAAGCCAATATTGTGTGGTCTATTTATTTATTTATGGTTAAGTATGGTTAATATAATTTTATAGTTACTAGATTTAATAAATACATCCTGCCTGTCATTCCCATATCATTTTTTAAAATACTGTCATAAGGGCAGTACAGCGTCATCATACAACTGGTGTGGCGGTGACCAGGAACACTGACTGGTGAAAGTATATAAAAAAAAAAAATGTTCAGTGTTTTTAACCACTTTAGCCTCAGAGATTTGGCTTTTGCGATTCGGCACTGCGTAAATTTGCGCAGTCATGCGACACTGTACCCAAATGAAATTGACGTCCTTTTTTTCCCACAAACAGAGCTTTCTTTTGGTGGTATTTGATCACCTGTGCAATTTTTATTTTTTGCACTATAAACAAAAAAAGAGCGACAATTTTAAAAAAATAACAATATTTTTCAAATTTTTTTATAAGAAATTCTCAAAAAAATTTAAAAATCCAAATTTTTTAACCTTTTAGGCCAATTTGTTTTCTGCTACATATTTTTGGTAAAAAAATTGCAATAAGCGTATTTTCATTGGTTTGCGCAAAAGTTATTGCGTTTACTAACTACGGGAAAGATTTATGTCATTTTTTATTGGTTTTTTTTTTTTAACTAGTAATGGCGGCGATCTGCGATTTTTTTTTTTTTTTGCGGGACCTCGACATTGCGGCGGACAGATCGGACTCCTGAATGACATTTTTGACACTTTTGGGGGTACCAGTGACATTACTACAGTAATCAGTGCTATAAATATGTACTGTTACAGTAAAAATGACACTGGCAGGGAAGGGGTTAACTTTATTGGTGATCAAGGGGTTAAGTGTGTCCCTAGGGGCGTGATTCTAACTGTCAGGGGGCGTGGCTAGTGAAGTAACCACAGAGACATGCGATCCTATATAGCCGGATCGCATAGCTTCTGTGATCCCTTCAGGGAGAATGACAGACGGCTGTGCTTAGATCAGCCATCTGTCTTTCTCCCTCTCCTGCGGGAGATTGCGAATGGCCGGTGGCCTACAGTCTCGTGGGCGAGCGACGTTGGTCTACGTCACTTTGCCTGTAAGCGGCAGAGTGCCGCAGTAAATCTACATTCGGCGGGGCTAAAGTGGTTATACTGTATATATATTTTTTCTTTCCTCTTTATATATAGGGACCAGAACAATACAGTGTTACCATAGTAACACTGTACCCCTCTGGGTAATTGATCAGGATTTTATTTTTACATACTATTGTTGTTTAGAGCAGTGAATTTCACTATGGCATGAAAGGAAGCCATTCATTGTTTACAACTGTCATGTGATCTGCTGTGATTGGTCACAGCGATCACATGGCAACAGCATTGGGCCAGTACACTGACCAGTCATCTGCTGTGAGTAGTGGATACAGTGGGTGCTAGATCGAGTCAGAGTACAGCTCGGAGGGGCCGTACTAGACGCGTTCTTGGGAGGACATCATATGACATCCTCCCAGAACAATAGAGTTCCTGTCTGAACATCATTTTACAGTGGCGCAGGTAGGAAGTAGTTAGGGGGGCACACTGCGGGACCTTACAAAAGGAAATATGCCAGTTTTGAGCTGTAAATATTGGCGCAGTTTTTGTACTCCAATTTACAATGGTATGAGACAAGTTCTATGTGATGCTGCACCAGCCACGCAAAATCACATTAAAAGAGATATACAGAAGTGTCCTGTGTGCCAAAATAAGCATGCTTAAATCTGGTGCACCAACACCACCATGAGACAAATCAATGCACTGGCATAGACCACGTTTATTCATTTGTCACAGGAAGTGCTAATTGAACAGGCATTTAGAAACTGGTGCATATCAATTGTAATGTGATTTGGTGCATCTGTCGCAACGACACATAGAACATGCGTAATGGCATTGGTGATTTGGCACATGGAAAATGTGCCGATATTTCCACTAAAAATTATGCATTTCCCTTTTTAAATTGCTTGATATCTTAGAATTTTGGCATACTGGGGAAATTATTTTGTCTGTACTGGAGTGCAGCCATTTTCCATTTAAATTTTCATTTTCTAAGCTGTGAGGAAAAAAGAAAACTACAAACTGATTGGTTGCTATGGGCAATGGTACCAGTTGGGATGAAACTTGTCTCAGATACTTTCTATTCATTTTTCTCTATTCAAATTCTGGAGGGTCCTCCGAATTTTGTTCTTTCTCTGTCATTGTCTTTTGACATTTATTATCAAGACAATAAAAGTAAATAAATCTTCCTAATGGGGATACAGGCAGCAAAAATAAAAAATAAAAAAGCATGACAGTTCTTCTAACCCCTCACCACCCTATCCAAATGTTAACAAAAAAAAATATGTTTTGGGAACACTTTAAACACCCAACAGACGAATGGCTGAATGTGGCTCTAACCAGTCACAGTGATCCCTTGTGGTGATCACTGATAGTGATAGCATAGAGATTACAAATGAGCCCATATTCCACTTGCCAACCGCCTAACTGTAAATATACAGTGCATCCGGAAAGTATTCACAGTGCTTCACTTTTCCCACATTTTTTTATGTTACAGCCTTATTCCAAAATGGAATACATTCATTACTTTCCTCAAAATTCTACAAACAATACCCCATAATGACAACCTGAAATAAGATTGTTTGAAATCTTTGCATATTTATTAAAAAAAAAAAATCACATGTACAGAAGTATTCACAGCCTTTGCCATGGCACTCAAAATGTTTCTACTGTTCATCCTTGAGATATTTCTACAGCCTAATTGGAGTCCACCTGTGGTAAATTAAGTTGATTGGACATGATTTGGAAAGATACACACATATATGTATAAGGTCCGACAGTTAACAGTGCATGTCAGAGCAGAAACCAAGCCATGAAGTCCAAGGAATTGTCTGTAGACCTCCAAGACAGGATTGTATTGAGGCACAGATCTGGGGAAGGGTACAGAAAAATGTCTGCAGCATTGAAGGTCCCAATGAGCACAGTGGACTCCATCATCCGTACATGAAAGGAGTTTGAAACCACCAGGATTCTTCCTAGAGCAGGCCCGTCTGGCCAAACTGAGCAATCGATGGGGAAGGGTCTTAGTCAGGGAGGTGACCAAGAACCCGATAGTCACTCTGACAGAGCTCCATGGTTTCTCTGTGGAAAGAGGAGAACCTTCCGGAAGAACAGCAATCTCTGCAGCACTCCACCAATCAGGCCTGTATGGTAGAGTGGCCAGACAGAAGCCACTCCTCAGTAAAAGGCACATGACAGCCCACCTGGAGTTTGCAAAAAGGTACCTGAAGGACTCTCAGACCATGAGAAACAAAATTCTCTGGTCTGATGAAAGAATAATTGAACTCTTTAGCCTGAATGGCAAGCGTTTTATATAGAGGAAACTAGGCACCATTCATCACCTGGCCAATACCACCCCTACAGTGAAGCATGGTGGTGGCAGCATCATGCTGTGGGGATGTTTTTCAGTCACAGGAGCTGGGAGACCTTTCAGGATCGAAGGAAAGATGAATGCAGCTGTAGGGAAGTGTTCTTTTTGTACACTGTCTGCAGGTTGTTTACATTCATGTCTGGTAACTATCATAGCGTTCTTGTTACAAAGAGATTCTTCCTGTAGAGAATGCTTCCTGTCCCTGCTAAAAGGTCAGGAAACCCCCCAAGGATATATATAGGATGTGTTACAGGAGGTTGAGAGGAGAGTGTGGCCAGCCTCATGCTGTGCAGGACAGAGGTGCTGATTTTGTGCTGTATCCATCCAGATTGAAAAGAGACAAGTGTTACTGCACTGTGTAGCTCACTGTTTGTTATATTACTCTCACTTCCAGGTGAGCACTCCTGTGTGGGAATCAGAGATATCTGATAGAGGCTTCTCTGATTCATTGAAACTGTCTGCTTGCATAATGCAATATATTTGGGCTATTCTCAAGTGTATGAGATCAAAGCTCAACTTTATTATAACCTATAAAGCGACTGGTTTGTGTTGAAGTTTATATCTACCACTTTAATATTTAAAGCTACAGTTTCCCTTTTTTGTCTGGGGGGCTCCTAGCTAATATTAGCCTAGTGAACAGTAAACAGCTCAGGGTAGCGACAGGATAGGCTTCCGATGGCCATTTAGATAGGTAGAGGCCCGGTAGCATTGATAGCCTATAGTCAGGTTAGGAACCAAGAGATAGGCTAGATAGGCCTGATTTGGCTTGCAGGTGGTGCGTTCCAGACTTCTTCACCATCGGTGTGTAATTAGTTTGTACACGTGTCCCCAGGAAGCCATCGCTCCACAGATGCGTCAGCGTTTGTTCTCTCAAGCTGGATTGTGTTACGCCTTACAGGTCAGCTCATCAGGGGCCCCTGCAACTGAACTGTGCCACAGTGCTTAATTGGAGGTATTGGTGGTAAAGGCCTTTAGTTATATATCCAGATATATATATAGATACATACTATATATACACCGTTTTTTTTTTTTTTACACCTATCTACATCCTTCCTGTTATTGCTTTGGTTGTATGTAATGCCATCACTTTATCATATATAAAGTTATACTAATCACCTGCTGGTATGTCTGCATATCTTTACTCATAGAAATCTATGCTGGGTGTATTAGTACTATGGCTGTCAGCTATTTTGGGTGAGTTACTACTTATTGTCCTAGAATGGGATCACCTCTACATACGCTGGAGCCCTGTTCTAGGTGGAGGCACTGCCAATCATATATTCATAGTCCACTCTTCCTTTAGCGAAGGCTATAGCTCCTTTGGTTACCTGCTGGTTAGCGCCATAGCCTGTGTGGAGGAGAGGACAACTTCATTTGACCCCCCCTATAACAGGGCTACACAGCAATGTACAGAGACATCCTTGATGAAACCTGCAACAGCTTGCTGCCATAACCCCGGTATCTTTATTTACAGATTCGATATGGGATCACTTTTCTAGGCGGTGGGAGAGGTGCCACCCCTTGCTGTTTACCAGTCATTTTCCGGGAAAACAAAGAAGCAAAACTTGATCTGATCTGATCGATGGCTGGGCAGGAAGACAAGTGAGGGCAAGATTTTTCTTAACCACTTCTGGACCGGAAGATTTTTCCCCTTAACCATTTCCCGACCACCCGTCACCTTTTTACTGCATTAGGGTGGCTTGGGGAATGCCAATGCGTGGGTCAGGCGGCTCCGATTGCCGCCTGACACCCATGATCGCTCCCCGCTGAGAGAGAAGGGCGGTCGGCTGTTGTAAACACAGCCGACCGTCCTTCTTCCTGGGATGATCCCAGAGCTCATATGATCCTGCTATATAGAATCACATGTCTCTATGGTCATCTCAGAAGCCACACCCCACCCACAGTTAGAATCACTCCCCTAGGGTCACATTTAACCCCTTGATCACCTATACTGTTAACCCCTTCCCTGCCAGTGTCATTATTACAGTAACAGTGCATATTTTTAGTAATGTCACTGGTACCCCCAAAAGTGTCAAAAATGTCAGTTAGGGGTCCGATCTGTCCGCCGCAATGTCGCAGTCCCACAAAAAATCGCAGATCGCCACCACTAGTAAAAAAAAAAAAACAATAAAAATCAAATAAATCTTTCCCATTGTTAGTAGATGTGATAACTTTTGTGCAAGCCAATCAAAATACGCTTATTGCGATTTTTTTTTTTCTTTACCAAAAATATGTAACAGAAAACAAATTGGCCTAAAATGTTAAAAAAATTAGATTTTTACATTTTTTTTATGAGAATGTCATATAGCAGAATGTGAAAAATATTGTTTTTTTTTTTCAAAATTGTCGCTATTTTTTGTTTAAAGCGCAAAAAATAAAGATGTTCAAAAGGTGATCAAATACCACTAAAAGAAAGCTCTATTTGTGGGGGAAAAAAGGACGTCCATTTTATTTGGGTACAGCGTCGCACGTGCAATAGTCCATTAAAATAACGCAGTGCCGAATCGCAAAATAGGGCCTGGTCATTAAGGGGGCAAATGCTTCCGGTCTTAACGTGGTTAATGACCAGGCTATTTTTTACGATTCGGCACTGCGTTATTTTAACTGACAATTGCGCAGTTGTGCGATGCTGTCCCCAAATAAAACTGATGTCCTTTTTTTCCCCCACAAATAGAGCTTTTAGTATTTGATAACCTCTGCAATTTTTTAATTTTTGCTCTATAAACAAAAAAGCGACAATTCTGAAAAAAAAAAACCAATATTTTTCACTTGCGCTATATAACATTACCAATAAAATAAAAAAAAAAAAAAAAAAAAAACAATTTTTTTTCTTCCTTTTAGGCCAATTTGTATTCTGCTACATATTTTTGGTAAAAAAAAAATCCCAATAAGCATATTTTGATCAAAAGTTATCGCGTCTACAAACTAGGGGAAAGATTTATGTCATTTTTTATATTTATTTTTTTTACTAGTAATGACTGTGATCAGCGATTTTTAGCAGAACTGCGACAGACAGATCAAGCCCTTAACCACTTGCCGACTGCGCACAGTATATTTACTGCGGCAGTCAGCCCCGGCCAGGCAGAGTGACGTAGGTCTACGTCGCTCGCCTGTCACTCCTTCTAGAGCCAATAGCGGGCGGGCGCGCGCCCGCTGAGGCACGCGCCCGCCTCGGCTCGTTCACGGAGGAGTGCGGGAGTGTGACTAGCGGACCCGATGTCCGCCGGTCACACAACGATCGCCGGTACAGCGGGAGAAAGACAGAGCGGCTTATGTAAACAAGCCGCCTGTCAGTTCTCCCTGTGTAAAAGTGAAGATCAGACAGTTCTACTATGTAGAACTCTTGATCTTTGTTTTTACACCAATAGCAATGTCCCTGCACAGTTAGAATCACGCCCCTAGGACACACTTAACCCCTCCCTGTCCAATACTGTTAACCCCTTCCCTGCCAGTGTCATTTTTGCAGTAACAGTGCATATGTATAGCACTAATTACTGCAGTAATGTCACTGGTACCCCCAAAAGTGTCAAAAATGTCAGTCAAGGGTCCGATCTGTCCGCCGCAATGTCGCAGTACCGCAAAAAAATCGCAGATCGCCGCCATTACTCGTTAAAAAAAAAAACACCAAAAATTACAAAAATCTTTCCCTTTGTTAGTAAACGCGATAACTTTTGCGCAAACCAATCAAAATACGCTTTTTGCGTTTTTTTTTACCAAACATAGGTAGCGTAAAACAAATTGGCCGAAAATGTTAAAAAATTTTGATTTTTACATTTTTTTGGGGGGGAATTTCATATAAAAAAAAGTGAAAAATATTGTTGTTTTTGCAAAAATTACGCTTTTTTTTGTTTATAGCGCGTGATCAAAAAATCGCACAGGTGATCAAATACCACCAAAAGAAAGCTCTGTTTGTGGGAAAAAAAGGACGTAAAAATTCGTTTAGGTACAGCGTCGCACGACCGCGCAATTGTCCGTTAAAGTCACGCAGTAAAAAAATCGCAAAAAACCCCCTGGTCTTTTAGCAGGAAAATCCTCCGGTGGTAAAGTGGTTAACTAACATTTTTGACACTTTTGGGGGGACCAGTGACATTACTACAGTAATCAGTGCTAAAAATATGCACTGTTATTATATTAATGACACTGGCAGGGAAGGGGTTAACACAGGGGCGATCAAAGGGTTAAATGTGAGCCTAGGGGGTGTTTTCTAACTGTGAGGGGGATAGTCTTATGGAATCAACAGAGACCTGTGTTCCTAAATAGGAGGAACACAGGAGCTCTGTATTGATTCCTGAGAGAACAACGGTCTGCTGTGCTTACAGCAGTAGACCGCCGTTCTCTCTCCACGGAGAGCGATCGTGAGTGCCCGGCGGCAATTGCGGCTGCCGGCCCTGTGAATCAGCTTCCCCGCTGGTGAATGGGGGCGTGCAGGCGCCCACGGATCGCTCCCACGCACCCCGCACAGGTGCGGCGATTCGAGGGAACCTGCTGACCTGCCGCCGTATATCGAAGGTGGCTGGTTGGCAAGTGGTTAAAATTAAAATGACAATTTAATTTTTGCGATTAAAAGTAAATGAGATTTGAGGTCTTTTTGACCCTAGATCTCTCAAAAAAGAGGACCTGTCATGCTTATTTCTATTACAAGGGATGTTTACCAGACCGCCTCTGTAACTCTAAACAGTTAACCTATAACATTTTTTAAAGCGTCGCCTATTGAGATTTTTAAGTACCGTAGTTTGTCACCATTCCACGAGCGTGCACAATGTTAAAGAGTGACATGTTATGTATCTATTTAGTCGGCATAACATCATCTTACACATTATACAAAAACATTACTTTACTGTTTTTTTTAAAAATTCATTAAAGTGTATTTTTTCAAAAAAATTGCGTTTGAAAGACCGTTGTGCAAATACAATAAAATATTGCATCGGCCACCATTTTATTCTCCAGGGTATAATGTTTGGGGGGTTCTAGGTATTTTTTAGCACAAAATACTGAATTAAACTTGTAAACAACAAATGTCAGGAAAACCCAGGGTCAGCAAGTGGTTACAAAAAAAACCCCCAAAAATATTTACTGATTTATCTGTGTGTTTCAAGAAGCCCAACTGACATCTGTGTATTGGGTGCTCCACAGATCTATGTACTGGATTTTTGCAGAGTGCAGAGTGAAAATTAAGCTCTCTTAAAATTGCTGTGGAATGTGGCAGTTGGAGTTGAAATTTGAATCTGATTGGCTGAGGGGGGCACTGACAGTTGGCATTCTTGTAAACATCACATGACCTGAGCTCTAGCTACCCTGCTGGTATCCTAGCAACGATGTCACAGCTCACAGCCAGCCTTTATAAGGAGCTCCCGCAGCTGAATCTGGCGGTTTGGTTTTGCTAGAGGTAGTGAACACATCGCTTTTCTAGTGCTCTGTGCGTTTTCATTGTAATTCATCAGAATGAAGATGAAAACGAGAAACCAAACTCTCAGATTTCACCCATATAAGATCAGGGATGAGATTACTTGGAAATTCATCCAAGAACATTCTGTGGATGATATGGATAAGCTCACTTTATTACATCATAGTGAGTTAAAGATGGAGACAACTCCACACCCCAAAAATGGGGAAAACAAACATGGGAACTCTGATGAGGGGAGGAATTCTGGAGAGAGAAAGAGTTCCATGGAGAAGAATGACAAGACCAGAGGAAAGAAGAGGAGAAGAGATGATGAATCCGACCAATCTTCTGATGAAGAAAGGATTGCAAAAAAGGGAAGATTTGATGCTGTACCGAGTTGGGCCAAAGTAATACTGGGCATGACATATACTGCCATATTGCCCAAGTGGAACAACAAGAGACCAGCATCTGATACGATTTTCCCTGCACCTCCGAATAAGAAACCGATGACCATCACAGATGAGACAAGTAAGAATGATGAGAACAATTGCATAAAATATAACACAATTGTCACTGTTTAGATATTTTATCAGGGATAGGGACAATAGTTAGGCCAATGCAGGGGTGCATTGCTATATCAATTTTCTGTTGATAGAAAGCCCCTTAGAGCGTGTTTCTGTTAGAAAGCTAACACAGCCTGAGTAGACCTGCGCTTTCAATGTGAAGATTTGCTACATTATAGGGAACATTTAGAAAAAGTAATTGCACCCAAGTAGTACCCAGAAAGATTTAGCTTTTAGATTTAGCGATTTGGCCTCTTTATAACCACCTCGATTTCTTCTACAATATGCAGCAAATCTGGCAGAATCATTTTATAACAAGTTTACAGCTTCTACTGCAGCCTTGAGTTTGATTTGAAAGATTTAGCCTTAATAATAAGGCCAGCTACAGCGCTTGCTGAATAAACCCTAGTGGTGAAATCCAGTAATGGTTCACTAAATTTGATAAGTTAAAAATTACAAATAATATAGGACAAGTATTATATAACAGTGACTTTTACAAATAAAAGTAATCGGAATTAATCAATATAAAATAATAATAAACATATGGTGAATAATCAATTATGGGTGTATCCAGTCCATAGAAAATAGGGGACTGGTTGTGCCCAAACAGTTCAAATGATGAAGTCCTTGAGTGATTGTGTTTATCCAATAGCTTCAAAAGTGCATAATTTCTGTGACATCGGTGAACTGTTTGGGCACAACCAGTCACCTATTTTCTATGGACTGGATACACCCATAATTGATTTTTCACCATATGTTTATTATTATTTTATATTGATTAATTCCGATTACTTTTATTTGTAAAAGTCACTGTTATTTATACTTGTCATATATTATTTGTAATTTTTAACTTATAACATTTAGTGAACCATTACTAGATTTCACCACTAGGGTTTATTTAGCAAGCGCTGTAGCTGGCCTTATTATTAACCACTTAAGCCCTGGAAGATTTTACCCCCTTCCTGACCAGGCCCTATTTTGCGATTCGGCACTGCGTGACTTTAACGGACAATTGCGCGGTCGTGCGACGCTGTACCTTAACGAAATTGAAGTCCTTTTTTTTCCACAAACAGAGCTTTCTTTTGGTGGTATTTGATCACCTGTGCGATTTTTACTTTTTGCGCTATAAACAAAAAAATAGCGTATATTTTGAAAAAATAACAATATTTTTCACATTTTTTTATATGAAATTCCCCCAAAAAATGTAAAAATCAAAATTTTTTAACATTTTAGGCCAATTTGTTTTCTGCTACATATGTTTGGTAAAAAAAAAAAAAATCGCAATAAGCGTATTTTGATTGGTTTGCGTAAAAGTTATTGCGTTTACTAACTAAGGGAAAGATTTTTGTCATTTTTGGTGTTTTTTTTTTTTTAACGAGTAATGGCGGCGATCTGCGTTTTTTTTTTGCGGGACTGCGACATTGCGGCGGACAGATCGGACCCTTGACTGACATTTTTGACACTTTTGGGGATACCAGTGACATTACTGCAGTAATCATTGCTATACATATGCACTGTTACTGTAAAAATGACACTGGCAGGGAAGGGGTTAACTTTATTGGTGATGCAGGGGTTAAGTGTGTCCCTAGGGGCATGCTTCTAACTGTAAAGGGGTGTGGCTAGTGATGTATAAAACAGAGACATACGATCCTACATAGCAGGACCGTATGATCTCTGTTCTTACACAGGGAAGAATGACAGGCGGCTTTTTTTACATTAGCCGCCTGCCTTTCTCCTTCTCCACGGGGAGATCGCGAGTGACCGGCGGACATCGGGTCCGCCGGTCACACGCGCGGGGATGTTAGGGAGCGAGTGGGGGCGGGAGCGCACCCGCCCCCTAGAGCCTCACAGGCGAGCGACATAGTCCTACGTCACTTTGCCTGTGAGGGGCTGACCGCCACACGGTTTGGCAAGTGGTTAAGGCTAAATCTTTTATTTATCCCTTTACTCTATAGCAGCTGCTGCACCTTATACTATACATCAGAATTGCTAGATTATTCTTTGGCGCGTGGAATATACCTTGGTATATTTTGATATAAACCTGGTTATATGTTTTCATACTTGAGTTTGTTTTGCCTCTTCGACTGCCATGATGTACAGGTCATATTCTTGATAAAGGAAAAGGAATTGGCAGCACTCCGGGTTGAGTCAAAATCCAGATTTATTGACTGGACATCCAAATAATGACAATCGTGACAAGGTAGACGCGTTTCACACACTGACTGCGTGCTTAATCATATAAGTCATATTCTTGCAGGTCATAGTTAAAAAGTCAACTACTGTAACTACGCACGTCACTATAAATCTTTCACAAATGAAAACATGCTGCAATCTATGTTGAAACATAAAGCAATTTCACTTTATTTGGCCAAACTACTTAGCATCAGGGAGTCGTGGTAAACAGGAATATCTCTTTTCCATGTGCTTTCCACCATTGTCAGTGTTTTGTGAAGTAGGTTTTCTATTGCTGTAATTTAATAAAATGTCATAATTTCTATTTATCTTATAGTCAGCGAGACAGTCGACAAGGCAGTCAGCGAGACAGTCGACAAGGCAGTCAGCGAGACAGTCGACAATGCAGTCAGCGAGACAGTCGACAAGGCAGTCAGCGAGACAGTCAACAAGGCAGTCAGCGAGACAGTCGACAAGGCAGTCAGCGAGACAGTCGACAAGGCAGTCAGCGAGACAGTCGACAAGGCAGTCAGCGAGACAGTCAACAAGGCAGTCAGCGAGACAGTCGACAAGGCAGTCAGCGAGACAGTCGACAAGGCAGTCAGCGAGACAGTCGACAAGGCAGTCAGCGAGACAGACGACAAGGCAGTCAGCGAGACAGACGACAAGGCAGTCAGCGAGACAGTCAACAAGGCAGTCAGCGAGACAGTCGACAAGGCAGTCAGCGAGACAGACAACAAGGCAGTCAACGAGACAGTCAACAAGGCAGTCTGCGAGACAGTCAACGATACAGTCTGCAGAGAGACAGTTCATGAGGTTGTCAGTGAGCCAATCAACCAGGCCATCAGAGAGCCAGTCATCGAGCTTGTCAGCAAGCCAGTCATCGAGCTTGTCAGCAAGCCAGTCATCGAGCTTGTCAGCAAGCCAGTCAGCAAACTTGTCAGTAAGCCAGGCAAGCTTATCAGAAAGCAAGTTGACGAGCTTGTCAGCAAGCCAGTCAACAAGGCAGTCGGGGATAAGCCCCGCACCAACGTAGGATGCAGTCCACCAGCCGCCTTTAACCTTGACAGCTTCACCTTCCATAAAATACTTGGTCAAGGTAGTTACGGAAAAGTAAGTAATCAAAGACATATGAACAGCAGGTTTATTGTATTGCGAGTTGGTGGTTATTAATATTGTCAGTTGGCTAACAGCAGGCTATAGGTGGAGGTCACACCACTGTATTCCTTACCACTTCCCATTTACACTACACGCACTGAGCTGTGTTACTCAATAATAAACTGAAATCTATTGTTTCCAGTAGGACCAGTTTACACCAGCGTGATGCGTTAGTGTGCGCTCAATGAAATTGCAACATAATGTGTGTAATGAAATGTGCTTTAAGAAAGGTACAATAAAGTTATTTTACACCATTGTTAAAAAAAAAAAACATGCCAACGCACAGCATCTCAAATGTGTTTAGTGTGTGTTAAATGAATGCAAAGCGAGTGGAGTGAATCCAGCCTAAATTCTTGTTAGTGGTGTACTGTGTGTTGGGGGTGTAATACACATAAAGCAGCTCAACACAATTACAAATCCTTTGGTAGATAAGGCAATAAGCTAATGTGTATTGAAACTGTATTCAGCAGATTGTATAGAGTTTAGCATCAGAGCTTCATAGAATTTAGCCCCAATATAGGAATGCTGAATACAAACCTAAGAGTGAGTGCTGGCTGTAAATTTCTCTAAGTTTACTAAAAGCCGTACTGCAGCCTGCTAAAAGTCTATTTAAAGCTATCCCCATTCACTACCAATCTAGAAGTTAGTAACTAACAGTCAAAACCACTTACAACTTGCTAAAAGCCTGCTGAGTTCATGCTTTATAAACTAGTGCTTTCAAGCTAAGACTAACAATTGTAGCCAGGTTGGGGGTTGCTGCTGGGGACCCAGAGGTAACCTTTTCAGAACCTGGTGCTGAATTAGCTCTAATCATTTGTGTCCTGTGTTTTTTTTTAGGTCGCCCTGGCATCCCATCCTGCCACTGACAAGAAACTGGCAGTCAAGGTGGTAAAGAAAAGGCAATTATTGAAAGAAAATCCTAAAAGTGTCCTTATAGAGAGAAAAATACTTGAAGAAGTTGGAGAGAGTCCATTTTGTACACACGCCTACGGAACCTTCCAGTCAGAAGTAAGTGTCAAATTCCTATCAATCACTCATCAAATCACATCCATATTATCCATTTGATCTCTTAGTCCAGCACAGACCTAGAAACAAATCCCCAAACCAGAAAAACATTACGAATGGTCCAGCTTCAGAGGCTCGGACATGAGAGAATTATGGCAGTTGAAAAGAATGTTGGGAATTCTGGTTCTCCCTGGCTGTCTTGCTCTTGCTTTGGCTTTGCTGTCACTGACTTGGATCAGGTATAGCCCCTGTACTTCTCTCATGACAAAGTCACTGTAATGGCAGCCCGGTAGGACATGTTTGCATGTTATGTGGATCTGTATATTGCTTTCCCAATGAGGAAAGATGTTCAACATATATGTAAAGTTCCTGCCAAGCATCATATTTTGAAATGAATGTGAACTTAGATTTAAAGTGTATGTAAACCCAATACTGACCATCTCTTGTTTGTTCCCACATGGTCTATGAAATATACAAATCAAAGCATTTTGTTACAACCGTTTCAGGACAGAAAAATACCTGTTAATCCTGCCAGAAATCCAGCGCTGTCCTGTTTTATCATAAGCCCAATGTTTCTCCATTTTTGCCAAAACACAAACCTCCCATCCACTTTACCTTTTTTTAACATATATATTTCTCTCTTTTACAGGAAGATCTCTTCTTTGTTATGGAATACATGAGAGGAGGAGAACTAGCCGACCTGATCAAGTCTTCTGCTCCATTATCAACTGCTGCAATAAGGTAAGACTCAAAAAGATGCATTCATACCTGCACCATGCAGTGTGTTTATTTTGCACTTTTTTGCATTTTTGTTCTGCAACAGCACAGGGCAGCATTGGCTGTCCTGCTTGTACCAAATGTGCCAAAGTAACTCATGGACTTTTTTTTGACAGTGAGCCTCATGCACTTTTGAAGGATTTGCATATATATAATAAATTTTAATTAAAAAAAAAATAAATAAAAAAAGCGCAGCCACACCGACCCACCTCAATAAGCAACTCTGCTGCCCCATCCGGACACATACACTTCTGCCTTAAACCCCTTCATTTAGCCGTTAGCAAAGTACACTGTAATTCCATTTTGTAGAGATCAATCTCACATGATCACATACTGCTTCAATCAAATGTGACTAATCCCTATAAGATACTACTGCATGCTACTTGTATAGCTAATTCCATTAGGGAGCTGTTTGGCCACCCTGATGAATGGTCAGTTGCTACTCCTAGTGATTGGTCACTAGCATGTTATGATCTGCTAAAAATCTCCTGTATACCTGCCAGAAAATGAATAAGGGCTCTTTCACATGGTCCGCCTCCATAGGCGGATCCGTGCTGCTCAGCGGGGATCGATCCGCCGATCTCCGCTGAGCCGGCGGATGACAGCTCCGTCTCCGCTTGCAGTGCGGAGAGGGAGGTGTCAGAGCCCCAGCTGTTCTCTATGGGGGATCGGATGAGAGCGGACCGCCTATCCACTCTCATCTGATCCGATCCGATCCCCAGGACGGATGGAAAATAGGGTTTCCATCCGTCCGGATTTCACGGACAGGATCGGATCCGGATGGCAGCGGGTGTCAGCGGACATGTCACCGCTGACATCCGCTGCTCCATAGGGCTGAATGGGCATCCGATCAGATCCACCTAAAAAACTGACAGGCGGATCTGATCGGAACGCCCGTGTGAAAGAGCCCTTAGTTTATCTTAGGCCCCTTTCATACATACGGTCCAGTTCAATTCATCAGTTCAGTCACGTCAAAATGTATCAGTTTTTGCATCCGTTTTTCATCCGTTTTTTTACATCCACTACCAATGCAAAAATGGACGAAAAACGGACCATCCGCTTCCGTCAATATCTGTTTTTTTTGACGGATGAAAAATAGGGCATTCATCCATTCCAAAAAATGGACATTGACAGAAGCGGATGAAAACGGATGTTAACGGATGATCATCCGTTGTCATCCGTTTTTTTATAGCGATGCATTGATGTCTGTTTTTCACCCGTCAACGAATGGATGAAAAATTGACAAATGGACCGTATGTGTGAAAGGGGCCTAAGGCTCGGACGAAAAACGGATGTAAACGGACAAACGGTGCGTTTTTCATCCATTTTTGCATTGGTAGTGGAAGTAAAGAAAAACGGATGAAAAAACGGATGCAAAACAGATGAAAAACGGATGCAAAAACGGATGAACAACTAAAACATTTTGACGTGACTGAACTGATGAACTGAACTGACCATATGTGTGAAAGGGCCCTTAGTGTGCAAGGCTGTATCTTCAACCCAGCACAATCAATGTTCCAACCCGACAGATCTCAGCCAGTGAGTGTAAGCTACCACAGGCATGAGATTTTTGGTCAGATCAGGTGACTATTATCCAATCTGTATGGGCTGGTTTATGACCAATGAATGTATTATCCCAAAAACTGAACAGTGTCTAACATTCCTTTCTATGACTTGCACGGCTTGGAAGAAATCATCTGATAATCATTTTTTTTACTTATTCTGTGAGACATTTCATATTAATAGATCTTTTCTCCTTTTTTTTACAGATTTATTGCTGCGGAACTTCTCTGTGCTTTACAATATCTGCACGGACGTGGTATCATTCATAGGTAAGTGTTTCCATATTGATCTTACTTCCATATTTGCCATTCTTTATTAAAGGACAACACCACCCAACACTGGTATTCTAGTTGTGGATGGGTGTACAAGGGGTGAATTGCCCACTGCTTGTTCTGTCTCCTGCTGCTGGAGCTTTTCTGCATCGAAGTGAGGGAGCCTCACTTCCCCATACTGCATATATTTCAATTAAATACAAGCTAGGAATCTTTCTCATTATAACTGCAGTCATTGCAGATGTCCTCTTCTAACACGGCTCTATGTCCCATTCAGCAGCCCACAACGCCAGCCACAGGTGCAAAGCTTGTTCTGGGCCCCACCAACCCCCATAAACCAGTAGAAGAAACAATATTGAGGCACACTCCATCAATCTGCAATGTGTCTACAACTTTTATAAAGACTTCGATAGAAACACTCCCCAGGCTGTCTCATTCTAATAAGTATCGCCCCCTAGTGGGATTTAATCATACCCCACTATAAGGCCAAAATGAGACAGAGAAGAACAGCCTATGGAGTGTTTCTGCTCCTTTGTTTTTAATAAATATGTTAAAGCATTGCAGAATGACAGACTGGGACTTGACATGGTTTCTTCAACTGCACTAAGCTGGGAACTAAGCTCACAAGGTTCATGGTAAGATTCATAAAGTGGTGCAGAAAGTTAGTAGCGAAAGTTGGCGCCAATCTAAAACTGACCCTTAAGGGCCGGTTCACACTGGTGCGATGCGGAAAGGCTGCGAATTTGCAGCCTGTTCCCGCATCGCATCCGCACAAGAGGCAGTTCACACTGCTATATGTGATACGCAGGGGGTGTCAATTAAATGTTAACGACACCCCCAGTTTGATCGCATATCGCAGTGCGATCTGACAGTTCGCACAGGATCGGATTGCACAAGTGTGAACCACTGTGCGATCCGATCCTGATGCGGCTGAAAAAATGCCTCCTGTGCGTCTTTGGTGCAGTGCGAATTTCAACCATACAAAGTGTATGGCTGAATTCGCATCTGCACAGGAGATCTCATGTAATGAAGGAGCACATATGTGAACCGGCACTTAGTATTGGGTGAACTTCACTTTTAAACATTTGATCTGTAAACCTAACTCTCTCCTTTTATTTTACAGAGACTTGAAACCCGAGAACATACTGCTCGACAGCTCCGGCCATGTTAAAATTGCCGACTTTGGCCTTTCTAAAGTTGATGTGTTTGGATCCAAGCAAGTGTATAGTTGTGCCGGTACTCCAGGCTATATGGCCCCAGAAGTAAGTAGAAAACCACCCTTATTTTGCCCCTTTATTATGTTTATCAGCCATATCATTATAATGAAAGAACAAGAATTTTGGAGATGAAGGAAGCAGGGTCACAATGATTGTGACAAGTAGCCTAAAAGCCTAAAAAAAGACAAGGACCACACTGTGACCTGTCATTCCTACCAACTATATTTTAATGAGTATTTCTGCTCTGCGTATGGCTGATCATGTGCTTTATTTTATACTGACCTTTACTCTCTCTTTTATCAGGTTTATTATGGAAAACCCTACGATGCTATGGCAGACTATTATTCACTTGGTGTCATCCTGTTCCAAATGGCCACAGGAGCAGATCCAGAATCAGTCAGATCCAGGCAATACTTCTATCCAAGGAATATTCACCCTTACCTTCAAGATGTCATTGAGCGAGTAAGTATAGATAGTCTAGAATTATCCAAGAGCTATGTGTCCTAAGTCTTGTTTAAGTAAAAAGGGTCTTCTGCATTGAAGAGAGAAGCTTGCAGAAAGTTCTCTAGCATCTAGTACATTACCAGGTCCTGTATGTCAGGAACCCGGTCCCTCACTGTGCTTTGTGATTCCTTTCCCCTGCTCCCACCTCATTACTATGTGCTGTAGTGGAAGGAGTTTGAGTCAAAAAGCACAGAGGGGGTATCTGACTTCTGGAAGCAGGCCCGGACTGGCCATAGGGCAAACCGGGTATGTGCCCGGTGGGCTGCGGCTGTCGGGGGCCGCATGTCATTCTGGCTCCCGACTACCTAGACAGCAGCTTAGGTCGGTGTAGCTCTCCCATCCTCTCTGCGGCAGCCTCCGCGGAGAGGGCTGCATGTCCTTTTGGCAGTCTCACTCCCCACACCAGCTGGGCTGCTCCCTGGTCTGGCACCACTCACCCTGCTTTACCGTGGTTGGCCTCCTATTCAGTTCAGGGCAGGCCAGAGCCAGGCTAGCAGAGCCAGGGGGCGGGATATTAGGTGTCAGCAGGTGACCGTGAAGGGGGGAGGGGCTGGAGGAGACCCCTTCAGCCTCATGATAGGAAAAGTTTCTCTGCACCTGCAGACACCAGGGCCTGGACTGCTGACAGAGTAAGTGCCACTATGCCAGCCTCTGCCTGATCCCATCTCTCCCACTGCCATCACTCTGCCTGATCCCATCCATCCCTAACACTGCCATCACTCTGCCTGATCCCATCTCTCCCACTGCCATCACTCTGCCTTATCCCATCTCTCCCACTGCCATCACTCTGCCTGATCCAATCCATCCCTCTCACTGCCATCACTCTGCCTGATCCCATCCATTCCTCCCACTGCCATCACTCTGCCTGATCCCATCCATCCCTCCCACTGCCATCACTCTACCTGATCCCATCCATCCCTCCCAGTGCCATCACTTTGCCTGATCCCATCCATCCCTCCCACTGCCATCACTCTGCCTGATCCCATCCATCCCTCCCACTGCCATCACTCTGCCTGATCCCATCTCTCCCACTGCCATCACTCTGCCTGATCCCATCCATCCCTCCCACTGCCATCACTCTGCATGATCACATCCATCCCTCCCACTGCCATCACTCTGCCTGATCCCATCTCTCCCACTGCCATCACTCTGCCTGATCCCATCTCTCCCACTGCCATCACTCTGCCTGATCCCATCCATCCCTCCCACAGCCATCACTCTGCCTGATCCCATCCATCCCTCCCACTGCCATCACTCTGCCTGATCCAATCCATCCCTCCCACTGCCATCACTCTGCCTGATCCCATCCATCCCTCCCACTGCCATCACTCTGCCTGATCCCATCTCTCCCACTGCCATCACTCTGCCTGATCCCATCCATCCCTCCCACTGCCATCACTCTGCCTGATCCCATCCATCCCTCCCACTGCCATCACTCTGCCTGATCCCATCTCTCCCACTGCCATCACTCTGCCTGATCCCATCCATCCCTCCCACTGCCATCACTCTGCCTGATCCCATCCATCCCTCCCACTGCCATCACTCTGCCTGATCCCATCCATCCCTCCCACTGCCATCACTCTGCCTGATCCCATCCATCCCTCCCACTGTCATCAGTCTGCCTGATCCCATCCATCCCTCCCACTGCCATCACTCTGCCTGATCCAATCCATCCCTCCCACTGCCATCACTCGGCCTGATCCCATCCATCCCTCCCACTGCCATCACTCTGCCTGATCCAATCCATCCCTCCCACTGCCATCACTCTGCCTGATCCCATCCATCCCTCCCACTGCCATCACTCTGCCTGATCCAATCCATCCCTCTGCCTGATCCCATCTCTCCCACTGCCATCACTCTGCCTGATCCCATCCATCCCTCCCACTGCCATCACTCTGCCTGATCCCATCTCTCCCACTGCCATCACTCTGCCTGATCCCATCCATCCCTCCCACTGCCATCACTCTGCCTGATCCCATCTCTCCCACTGCCATCACTCTGCCTGATCCCATCCACCCCTCCCACTGCCATTCCTCTGCCTGATCCCATCCATCCCTCCCACTGCCACCACTCTGCCTGATCCCATCCATCCCTCCCACTGCCATCACTCTGCCTGATCCCATCCATCCCTCCCACTGCCATCACTCTGCCTGATCCCGTCCATTCCTCCCACTGCCATCACTCTGTCTGATCCCATCCATCCCTCCCACTGCCATCACTCTGCATGATCCCATCCATCCCTCCCACTGCCATCACTCTGCCTGATCCCATCCATCCCTCCCTCCCACTGCCATCACTCTGTCTGTCTATATTTTTAATTTACCCTCAAATTACCTGTTATCTCTTAGCCTGGGTTCACACTAAATGCGGACTGCATCTAAATAGCAACCTGTTAATGTAAACAGACTGCGGAGTGTATGTTAGGTTAACGACATGCCGCAATCGGTTTTCAAAACGCAGCGCGATTTGCAGAATCGGATCGCATGGGTGTGCATACTAAATATAACTAAGAAACAGAGAAACTGGTAGTTGTTCATCATTGCTCATTTTGTTTAAAAAAAATGGGCTGCTCAGCCTAAAATGCCCGGGCCTATTTTTTGTCCCAGTCCGGGCCTGTCTGGAAGTGTTAAATACAGATTTTAAGGCAGGATATTCACCACACAGGAGGTCAGCATTACATCTGAACTACCCATGTGACATCCTGAAAACATAAGCTGTTGCAGGAACTTATAGACTGGTTCAGGAATGCTATCTTAACCACTTTAACACTAGCCACTGTGCTGCTACTGCAGCAAAGTGGCTCTTGTAGGTCTGACGACGTAGACCTACGTCGCCAGACTCCTCCCCCTGTAGGCGCCGCTGCTCTGCCCCGATCGTCGGGGAATCCAGTTTGGAGATCCGCCCGCCTGTGTAAACAGAGCGGGCGGATCTCCTAAGTGACAGGGAGTGACAGATCGGAGTGTTCAGCATAGCTGAACATCCGATCTGTCCCTGGCTCACTCAGTCACCTCCCCCCCCACACGTTAGTAAGCACCAGGCATACATTAACCCCTCCCTCTCCAATAAAATTAACCCCTTCCCTGCCAGTGTCATTTTTACAGTAACAGTGCATATTTATAGCACTGATTACTGCAGTAATGTCACTGGTACCCCCAAATGTGTCAAAAATGTCAGTCAAGGGTCCGATCTGTCCGCCGCAATGTGGCAGTCCTGCAAAAAAAAAAAAAAAATCGCAGATCGCCGCCATTACTCGTTAAAAAAAAAACCCACCAAAAATGACATAAATCTTTCCCTTAGTTAGTAAACGCAATAACTTTTGCGCAAACCAATCAAAATACGCTTATTGCGATTTTTTTTACCAAACATGGGTAGCAGAAAACAAATTGGCCAAAAATTTAAAAAAAAAATTGGTTTTTACATCTTTTTTGGGGGGAATTTCATATAAAAAAACGTTAAAAATATTGTTATTTTTTCAAAATAAACGCTCTTTTTTTGTTTATACCAAAAGAAAGCTCTGTTTGTGGGAAAAAAAGGACGTAAATTTTGTTTGGGTACGGCGTCGCATGACCGCGCAATTGTCAGTTAAAGTCGCACAGCGCCGAATCGCAAAAAGTGGCCCAGACGTAAGACAGCAAAATGCTCTAGTGGTAAAGTGGTTAAATCCTTCCAGCAGACGTATCTTAATTTAAAACTACACTAAGGAATGAAAATATGATATTCTGAGCAGTTTGTTTATTTTAAAAATAGCCGACACTAAACTGGCTGATTTATCATTTTCTGTTAGTAACAATCTACTTTATGCTAAATTTCATATCTTTTTTGTTACAGCTTCTTGCAACACATCCGCGAGATCGCTTTTGGGCAGTGAGAAGACTGCGAGAACACCCTTTCTTTGGATCAATTGACTGGAAGAAGCTGGAGGAAGGAAAGGTCACCCCACCAATGTGGATGCCAGAAGTAAGTCCATTGGAAGTATAATTTATATAATGAGTGCACATACAGGGAGATCATTTCATAGGGAGCTGCATTCAGTCACTAGGAATTGCAGAATATTTCTAAACTGCAATATATATATATATATATATATATATATATATATATATATATATATATATACACACACACACATGTATATATTGCACTTGCACCCCACTGCTATTTGTTTATTATAAAATATAATTTTAGGTTCATAGAAGAATCAAAATATCAACTATAATGGTAACATTAGGTAGTGTAGAGTTACATATGAAAATAAAGCTCCTGATTGGTATGTCTTGTATTGAATGATAGATCTGATTTATGTATTTTCTCATTGCAGTGCCCAGAAATAGATACAAATGAGCAAATTGAATTGGAGAAACTGATTCCCTACAGAAGAAAGGAAGAGAGAAGAATTGCATATAAGCATCAGAGATTGTTTGATGGCTTCAGCTTTACAAGCAAGAAATGGAGAAAGATGCTGAATAGGAAATAAAAGAATGAGGACTCATTGTCAGGATGCATATGCCAGCAGACTAGATAACTCCTCTGGACAAATGTTTGGGCATAGGCTAAAACATATTCCCTTTCATGCACTTAAGAATTGGGCACTGGCTAATAACTATGCACATGAGCGAACTCGTGTGTGCACACGTGCCGTCGCGCATGGTTGCCAGAATATTGTGCCTTCACCAGCCAATATCTCGCTTGTCTCTCCTGCTGCCATCCGTATCTTTGCTATCATCCGTTATCGACATTTGGCTTGTTCATCGACTACGCTTTTGCTTAATCCCAACCTGCAACTATTCGTTACCGACCTTTGGCTACTCCTTGACTACGCTTCTGCTTGATCCCTATCTGCTATATCTGCTACTGGACCCTGGCTTGCTCACCTCCTGGTGGGGCGATCCTGAGGACCGCGATCTGGTGCTAACACGCAGCAAAATTCATCTCCACCATCAGGAGCTCTGGTGAACACCAGTTAGTACTTAGATTCCGCACCTCAGCAAGGGAATGAAGGCGACAACAGTCTGATCCCCGCCAGAATCAGAGGGCCATCCTTGCATGGATGGTTGAAAAAAAAAAAAAAAAACAAACAAACAAAAAAAAACCCCAACCCCCCCCCCCCCAAAGAAAAAAAAAAAAAAAAAAATTAGTTAGGATAAGATAGGATATATAGATAAGATAGGATATATAGATAAGTTAGGATATATAGATAAGTTAGGATATATACTGCTTTTACACGTTAACTGACCCTGGCCTGTTTACCGACGATGCCTTTGCCTGCCGTTTTAAAACAAGTTTTTGACTTCCAAGTGTACCGACCTTGGCCTGCTAATCGACCATGTTTTTTGCCTGCCACTTGGAATGATCTTTTGCCCTTCTACTTTAGTACACAGGGGTCTCACATATGTGAGGGGTTTCAGAATAGTGATTGGAGTATAGAAAAACTGTTTTTGGTTTTCTGTGTTCCCAGTACAGGGTCTGGAATCCGGAGGCTTCAAAGAGATTTGGGTGGGAGAAGCCTCTACCCCTGTCCCCATTCCTTTCTGACAGAGGCCTTAAGCTTGATGGTCCTTCCTGCTACCTGGACCAATGCTTTGGCTGTGCTGACAGTATCCCTGCTAAATGGACAAATTTGTGTGAAAAAAAAAGTTTTAATTTTCTTTCCACATTTTCAAAAAACTTGTGGAAAAAAAATGACGACATGTTAAAAAGACTCATAATGCCTCATAGAATATACATTGTGGTGTATGCTTTTCAAAATGGGGTCATTTTATGGGCGTTTCCTTTGTACTGGTGCTCCAGGGCCTTCAAAGTATGATAGGTCGTCATGAAATTAGATGTGTGTGAAATTAGAGTGCGGTCTAAGGTGAATTTCCCTCACAAACTTGGTCCCTTGAGCCAGAACCCAAGATCCTGTGACAGGACCAGATCACGGGTGACTGTTACTGTACGGGGAGTCTCAACACATGGGATTCTTTTACTGCAGAAATCCTCCGTCTGAATTGACGTCAACAGAGGCCGGTCTACCAACTGGTCCCTATTAGGTGACGGGTTCCCAAGAATTGGCAGAATAAAAGACCCATTCTGGTTCAAGGTAAGAGTGACTTATAATTTGGTTAGAGAGTCTGTGTATGTAGAAGTGTCTGTGTGAGAAGATCTTCATAAGAATACCAATATTTTTTAGTAGAACACAGAACTCTTAGAGAGTCTGTGTATGTCTGCGAGTTAACAAAAATATTGTGTATAAGTGTCTGTGTGAGAGACCTTAACTAACTCCGTGCGCACGTTAATATGGCCCAGAGATGTGTGAAACAAGAAGAAATAAGTGAGAATACCAAATATATGTTATCTGAATTTAAATAGAATAGGTTTATTGTGGTGTCTGCATCTTTAAGCGATAAACTTCTGAACTAAAAAAAAAAAAGGTATCAGCAGTGTCTGCCAGTGCATAGCAGCCTTCTAGTAAAGAATAGACACTGACACCATAATATTTAGTGCTTTGCTTAACTGTTGTTCTGTTTAAGATGGGTAAAGTCCCTGGTAAAGGACCTCTGCCCAATATACCTAAGCCCACAGTAGTCAAGATAGCAGAAAGAGTACCCTGGATCCATCTCTCACATTGTAAAAAGGCAAAGAATCTAGGGGCAGACCAGGGAACGCCCACAGAGTCTTCAGTGAAAGTCCGGCTACAAAGGGGGGTGACTCCAATAGGGACCACCCGTCTCAAACCCGGTGAAGAAACATGGCACAATATAGGCTCATAGGGGCGGTAAAACAGCTTAGGGAAAGACAACTGTTAGAACCAGGGTGCTTTATCAAAACATGGATGGGCGGATTCCTAATAGGGATAATGATAGTGGGAAGTATTATAGCATTAGCACTAATATTTTTGGATCTAAACTCTAGGACCCAAAAACAGGATAAAGGGTTACCCAAGAGAGAACTGCCAAAAATGCCCAATGGTGATCTAACCATCACCATAAGTGAAGGATCTATTATAGCAGTCAAATTTGTTGTTTGTCAGGTAACAGAATGCTCACGCAACTGGATATTTAGATATAGCAATTACAAAAAATATGTGTGTGGAACTGCCACCTGTTTTTCATGGTCTGAAGTATGGTGGATTACAGATTTAGATGGTTACCTAACCTCTTCAGCCCAGACTCCCCAACAAAAAAGTTTAGTGCAGCGTTTAAGTTTGCATAAACTGCCACCACAGGGGAATAGCTATAACCAACTGTTATTGGTTTTGAAAAATGCAACAAAGGAGTATTCAGGAACCTAGAGGTTAGGTATATATATACACCCCTTGGAAGAGATACAGTGGGAACAATACAAATTCAAGTACTTGGGAAAGGACAAGTTGCACTTTCAGTTATTAGCATGCTATTAATAAGGTTTTGTCCAGACTTGTTTAAAACTAATTTTATTTACAAAGAACAGTTAAGTATAGAAAGAGGGTTTGGGGATAAAAATTAGTGGGTAGAATCGGTCAGATGGACAACCAAAACCAAAGGGCTGGGAAATTGTATCTCATGTGCCAACTCAAGGCCCCAGCTAGCGACTGTTCCTTTCCTAACGGATGAAACAAACCTGATATGTATAATAATATGATATGATATGTATAATAATATGATATGATATGTATAATAATATGATATGATATGATATGTATAATAAGAAAGTTCAAGGAAAAACTCACAAACACTGAGTGTAGGGAAGAGCAAAGATTGTATTCAGTCACCAAGATGCAGAGCATACCCCCCTCTGTTAGGGCAGTCTCAGGAAATATTATCTGCTTTGTCAGCACTAAGAGTGAAATGTAGGAGACTTACACCCCGACTTACTGCTTATAAAATATATTAACCCGTAACCCACCTTACCAGCAGATTGGTTTCAGAACCAAAAGAAACAGTTAGCTGATGTTTGGTGGCTGTGTGGGGATATGAAACTTAGAAACAAACTCCCTCCCAAATGGAAAGGGATACCTGTCGGTCATGAGATGAAGATACCGCAGTTGAAGAAACAACAATTTCGAATAAAGAAAGACGCACTACAAGGATCATTTGACAATCGAATAGAGTCTACACTGATTTTATCGGAGTACCATGAGGAGTCCCTGATGAATTCAAAGCACAGGACAAGATATCAGCCGGATTCACCTCCATCTTCTTGGGGGTTCAACCTAACAAGAATGTCGATTGGATAAATGACATCTATTATAATCAGCAAATGTTTGTGAACTACACCAGAGATGCCATTCTAGGAGTGGCCAGCCAACTGGATGCAACCTTATTGACAGCCTGGCAGAATCGTATTGCTCTTGATATGCTGTTAGCAGAGAAGGAAGGTGTGTGCAAGATGTTCAAGGCCTTTTGTTGCACCTTCTTTCCTAACAATACAGCCCCTGATGGTAGCATAACGAAGGCCCTGCAAGGATTGCAGATGCTGTCTGAAGCACTGGCAGAAAAATTCTGGCGTGGAAAACCCCCTGACTGGACTTTTTGAGACATGGTTCGGTAAGTGGGGTGAGCTGATAAGGAATATATATTGATCTCGATAGTAATGGCCGCCACTGTGCTAACCCTGTGTGGTTGCTGTTGCATTCCCTGTGCCCGACTTACTGCTTATAAAATATATTAACCAGTAACCCACCTTACCAGCAGATTGGTTTCAGAACCAAAAGAAACAGTTAGCTGATGTTTGGTGGCTGTGTGGGGATATGAAACTTAGAAACAAACTCCCTCCCAAATGGAAAGGGATACCTGTCGGTCATGAGATGAAGATGCCGCAGTTGAAGAAACAACACTTTCGAATAAAGAAAGACACACTACAAGGATCATTTGACAATCGAATCGAGTCTACACTGATTTTATCGGAGTACCATGAGGAGTCCCTGATGAATTCAAAGCACAGGACAAGATATCAGCCGGATTCACCTCCATCTTCTTGGGGGTTCAACCTAACAAGAATGTCGATTGGATAAACGACATCTATTATAATCAGCAAATGTTTGTGAACTACACCAGAGATGCCATTCTAGGAGTGGCCAGCCAACTGGATGCAACCTTATTGACAGCCTGGCAGAATCGTATTGCTCTTGATATGCTGTTAGCAGAGAAGGAAGGTGTGTGCAAGATGTTCAAGGCCTTTTGTTGCACCTTCTTTCCTAACAATACAGCCCCCGATGGTAGCATAACGAAGGCCCTGCAAGGATTGCAGATGCTGTCTGAAGCACTGGCAGAAAAATTCTGGCGTGGAAAACCCCCTGACTGGACTCTTTGAGACATGGTTCGGTAAGTGGGGTGAGCTGATAAGGAATATATGTTGATCTCGATAGTAATGGCCGCCACTGTGCTAACCCTGTGTGGTTGCTGTGGCATTCCCTGTGTCCGAGGACTCCTTCAGCGATTCATCTTTGACAAAAACTATGTTTCTCCAAAAGGATTTAAATTAACTATATTTGGGACTTCACTCTGAACTAGATGAGGACGAGTACAAGAATCATACCCCAGACTCTCATGTATAAACTATATGATGGACCTTGGTGAACTCCTAAAAGCTGAGGTGCTGACAGAACTGTCATAAATGAGTATAAACAGGGGGGAAATGTTGTAGAAATTGGATGCTTAGTGTATATGAGGAAGAGAGCGTGCCTCCCGAAACATACATACATATATATATATATATATATATATATATATATATATACGAATACTATAAGGTTTTTTTAAAACACATCTCACAAAAAGGGGCGTGATTGGCTGGCTATAAGGGGAGGAGGAGGCCAGATTTAGTTTTTTTTAAACATCTCGCAAAAAGGAGCGTGATTGGCTGGCTATAAGGGGAGGAGGAGGCCAGATTTAGTTTTTTTTAAACACATCTCGCAAAAAGGAGCGTGATTGGCCCGGCTATAAGGGGAGGAGGAGGCCGGATTTTTTTTTTTAAACACATCTCTCAAAAAGATAAAGGAGCATGATTGTCCAAATATAAGGGGAGGAGGAGGCCGGATTTTTTTTTTTAAAACACATCTCAAAAAAAGGGGCATGATTGGCTGGCTATAAGGGGAGAAGGAGGCCAGATTTTGTTTTTTTTTTTTAAACACATCTCGCAAAAAGGAGCGTGATTGGCCCGGCTATAAGGGGAGGAGGAGGCCGGATTTTTTTTTTTTTAAACACATCTCTCAAAAAGATAAAAGGAGCACGACTGTCCAAATATAAGGGGAGGAGGAGGCTGTATTTTTTTTAAAAACACATCTCACAAAAAGAAAATGGAGCATGAATTGCCGGCTATGAGGGCAGGAGGAGGCCGGATTTTTTTTTCTTTTTTTTTTAAACACATCTCTCGAAAAGAAAAAGAAGGTTGATTAGCCAGCTATATGGTGAGGAAGATTTTTTTATTTTTATCATTTAGGCCTTGCTCATACAATGTCCTTTTAGCTGCACTTTACTGCACAGCACTGCACATGTATGGTGTGAACAGGGCACATAGAAAACTGTTTCCCAGGGGTGTGGACATTTTTTTAAAAATTACTTGTGCATGGTACTAAACCGGGGTCCCAATCTACTTGTCATGATTAAAGAAAAAATACTAAAACTGTATTTGAATAAAGGTCTTGAAGGATTGATGTTTTTTTTTTTTTTTTAATAGACAGAGGTGCTTTTAGGACTATCTGGGGCTTTTAAAAATGAAAGGGGCTTTATGGCGACCCAAGCTTTTTGGGTGCTCGTCTAGAAAGGGGAGTGTTGGGCTCTCTTAATGCTCGGCAAAAGCGCATCTGCTGAGCTGCTGAGCGAATAAATGAGGTGCTGACCCCAATGACAAAAAAAAAAAAAAACTTTATTCCTTCAGGTTACCTTCACACATGGAAACACTTCGGTGCATGCTGAGCAGCCAAATCAAGCTCCGGTGTCCGCTGCACTCGCTTACTGGCCCGGCAGCAGAGGAAGGAGGAGGAGGGGGCCAAACTTCTGATGTACCTCGCCGTGGCAAGCTCCGACGGAAGTGGGGACAGGTAAAAACAGGTACCCGCTCCCCCCCCCCCCAAAAGGTGCCAAACATGGCACCAGAGGGGGAGAGGAGACAGATAAGTGGAAGATCCACTTTTGGGTGGAGCTCTGCTTTAATGTGAACCTAAAGGCCCATTGCCAGAATCAGTGAGCAGGCAGGCTTTGTATGGCAGAACACTACCTCTGAAGTTCCTCTTTAACCACTTCAGTCCCAGATGGTTTTACCCCCTTAATGACCAGGCCATTTTTTGCAATACGGCACGGCGTTACTTTAACTGACAATTGTGCGGTCGTGCAATGCTGTACCCAACTAAAATGTCTGTCTTTTTTTCCCCACAAACAGAGCTTTCTTTTGGTGGTATTTAATCACCTCTGTGTTTTTTTTTTTTGTGCTATAAACAAAAAATGAGTGACAATTTTGAAAAAAAAAAAACAATATTTTTTAATTTCTGCTACAAAACATATCCAATAAAAAAATGGAAAAAAATCGAATTTCTTCATCAGTTTAGGCCAACATGTATTCTGCTACATATTTTTGGTAAAACAAATAAAATCCCAATAAGCGTATATTGATTGGTTTGCGCAAAAGATATTGTGTTTACAAACTATGGGATATTTATATGGAGTTTTTATTTCGGATTAGCGATGTTTACCGGGACTGCGACATAGCGGTGGACAAATCGGATACCTGACACTTTTGACAATTTTTTTAGGGACAAGTGACATTATTTCAGTGATCAGTGCTAAAAATATGCACTGGCACTGTACTAATGACACTGGCAGGGAAGGGTTAACATCAGGGGCAATCAAAGGGTTAAATGTGTCCCTATGGGGTGCTTACTGTGTGGGGGGTGGTCTGACTGGGGGAAGAGAGAGATTCATGTTCCTGCTTAGCAGGAACACAAGATCTCCCTCTTCTCCCCTGTCCGAACAGTGATCTGCCTTGTTTAGCTCAGAGGGGTAGCAGACTACCCCTGGAGGTGGAAGAGAAAGTGAGTCACCATTATGAAGACATCAGGGACATTCAAGAAGACTCTCTCCTGTATTATCGCCAGCTCATTGAACTACAGAGAAAGTTAGAGGACCTGGATAATAGAGGTCACCGGAAGAATACGAGGCCTCCCTGACAGTGGAAACTGACCAGCTACCCATGGCGTTACAAACTTTCTTTACCGAGCCAGCCCTGATCCATCTATGCCAGCCAAGGGCCACTCGAACAAGAAGCAGGCCCCTACAAAACCTAATAGCATCGTTATGTGTTATGTTAAGTCTGTGTGTCTTTTCTGGGGGGCAAGGTCTTGTGTTCGTAATAACTGGTCAGAATGGGCCTAAGCTTATCAGCAGTAATGGTTATTACGTTTACAGAAAGGTCACTAAAAAATACAATAAAAGTCACAAATTCCACGCTTTCCATCCATCCGCAGGGTGGCTCTCAGGCTGCTTTTTGGTAACGCACGTCTGAGGTTACAGTTAGAAACCAGGGCTTCTCAATAAAGGCAACAGCCAAATTCACAAATGTAGTCACATTCAGTATCATTAAAAGGTTTATAAAATCAGTTTTTTGTTTTAAATAACGTTATATATACCTGTTCTGTTTAATGGTCCCCTGCTGGCACTCTGGGCACCCCCATCACAAGCCGCTTGGTTTTGCACAAAGCAGCCCCGATCCTCCTCTTCTTGGGTCGCCCGCTTGCACTCTGGCTCACTCTCTCCTGCTTCCACAACTTCATTTCATTATCAATTATTACTTACCTTTTAAAGTGGTTTTCATGGCTGAAGGTTTTTTATCTTCATGCATTCTATGTGCATTCAGTTTGCAGGTTCCAAGTCAGCGCCCATTACTTACCTAAGCCTGATCTCAATTGAGTGATGTGCACGAAAGCCGAGGCTCACCCATGTCTCTCGTTTCTCATTGGCTTCGCCTGCTGCCAATCACAGCCAGTGAGGACGGAACGGGGGCAGGGCTGAGCCACACTTACTGTGTCTTATGGACACAGAGAGCAGGGCTCAGAAACGAGCCTGTTTGAGTGCCCCCATAGCAAGCAGCTTCAAGAAAAGCCTTTTGGGAGTAAAATATGTGTGATGTAGATATCGTAACTGAATCAATTTATCTTTGGATAAAATTACTGTGTCTGGATATATATATATTTTTATTTTTTCGTGGTCTTGATTGATTTTCATTTGCATATCTATAATTTTCCTTCACAAGATCTATACACTGCAGGATGGCTTAAGCCGGTGATAAATGGAGCAATTCTCTTTCCTGCAACCATGTTTTGATGGGGGAATCCCTTCCACAAAGTAATTGTGTCCTCCCAGTAGGGGGAGCCATCCCCACACGGTGATTACTGCTAGTGGCTGTAATAGCTGACAGGCTGGTTGTACCAAAGTTGATCACTCAACTTAGGTTCAATCAGCCTGCCCATACATGGTTCAAATTTCGCCCTGTCTCTGCTCACTCAGTACCGGCAGAGGCGGTAAGGCTCGACCCCCCCACTCGTTACCGACAGAGGCGGTAGGGCTCGACCCCCACTCGGTACCGGCAGAGGCGGTAGGGCTCCCCCCCCACTCGGTACCGGCAGAGGCGGTAGGGCTTGACCCCCCCACTCGGTACCGGCAGAGGCGGTAGGGCTCGACCCCCTCACTCGGTACCGGCAGAGGCGGTAGGGCTCGACCCCCTCACTCGGTACCGGCAGAGGCGGTAGAGCTCGACCCCCTCACTCTATGATATCGACTATAGTTCTGCGGGCGTGGGCGATAATAATATCGCCGAAGACACGATATTTAGCATTAGGCAAGGGGCATGGCCGGAAGACGTGCGGGACGGACGCGGCTTGTGAGAGCTCCGATACCGCCGTACAGAACCCTCAGCAATCCTCCTAAATCTCCCCTATTCAGGGAGAAAAAACAGCTTGGGGAGACCCATTGAGGCACCAGAGACCAATACTGCCCGATATTGCGGAGGAAAGAATCCGTTCTGAGGAGCGCAGAGTTGAGGCCTACACAGGCACAAAAGCCGCGGCCTTGCCTAGATCGGAGCGCGATTGCGCGCTCGTGGTTCCCGGTAAGGCCTACTTACTCCGCACTCATTCGGGACTTGCCTCCATCCCCCGGGTGCCCCCAAAGCCATACACAGACCTCCTAATCTTCACAAAAAGGACCCCAGTGTACTCATATCCCTCAGCAAGCTGTGCCGACCGCCATCTTGGCTGCACAGGGGGACACAGATCCACAGCAGACTGCAACTCTCTCAACTTGTTCAGCAATCCCCCCTTGCATAGAACTCTTAGCAGCCGCTCTACAGAATTAGGCAGGGAGAAGTCGGGATTCCGGGGCATTCTTCTACCTCCTACCACCACTGTCAGTGTCTTCTGCATTCCACCCAGTTAAATATCGCAATATATATAGTTGAAAAACAAATATTGCAATGTACTTTTTTCCCCTAATATCGTGCAGCCCTACCTCACTCGGTACCGGCAGAGGCGGTAGAGCCCGACCCCTCACTCGGTACCGGCGGAGGCGGCAAAGCTCGACCACCTCAATCGGTACCGGCAGAGGCAGTGGAGCCCGACCCCTCACTCGGTACCGGCAGAGGCGGTGGAGCCCGACCCCTCACTCGGTACCGGCAGAGGCGGAGGAGCCCGACCCCTCACTCGGTACCGGCAGAGGCGGTGGAGCCCGACCCCTCACTCGGTACCGGCAGAGGCGGTGGAGCCCGACCCCTCACTCGGTACCGGCAGAGGCGGTGGAGCCCGACCCCTCACTCGGTACCGGCAGAGGCGGTGGAGCCCGACCCCTCACTCGGTACCGGCAGAGGCGGTAGAGCCCGACCCCTCACTCGGTACCGGTAGAGGCGGTAGAGCACGACCCCTCACTCGGTACTGGTAGAGGCGGTAGAGCACGACCCCTCACTCGGTACCCGCACAGGCGGTAGAGCAAGACCCCTCACTCGGTACCGGCAGAGGCGGTAGAGCATGACCCCTCACTCGGTACCGGCAGAGGCGGTAGAGCCCGACCCCTCACTCTGTACCGGCAGAGGCGGCAGAGCTCGACCACCTCAATCGGTACCGGCAGAGCTCGACCCCCTCACTCGGTACCGGCAGAGGCGGTAGAGCCCGACCCCCTCACTCGGTACCAGCAGAGGCGGTAGAGCCCGAACCCCTCACTCGGTACAGCGGCAGAGGCGGTAGAGCCCGACCCCCTCACTCGGTACCGGCAGAGGCCAATACTGCCCGGTATTGCGGAGGAAAGAATCCGTTCTGAGGAGCACAGAGTTGAAGCCTACACAGGCACAGAAGCCGCGGCCTTGCCTAGATCGGAGCGCGATCGCGCGCTCATGGTTCCCGGTAAGGCCTACTTACTCCGCACTCATTCGGGACTTGCCTCCATCCCCCGGGTGCCCCCAAAGCCATACACAGACCTCCTAATCTTCACAAAAAGGACCCCAGTGTACTCATATCCCTCAGCAAGCTGTGCCGAGCGCCATCTTGGCTGCACAGGGGGACACAGATCCACAGCAGACTGCAACTCTCTCACCTTGTTCAGCAATCCCCCCTTGCATAGAACTCTTAGCAGCCACTCTACAGCATTAGGCAGGGAGAAGTCGGGGTTCCGGGTAGAGCCCGACCCCTCACTCGGTACCGGTAGAGGCGGTAGAGCACGACCCCTCACTCGGTACCGGCAGAGGCGGTAGAGCATGACCCCTCACTCGGTACCGGCAGAGGCGGTAGAGCATGACCTCTCACTCGGTACCGGCAGAGGCGGCAGAGCTCGACCACCTCAATCGGTATCGGCAGAGCTCGACCCCCTCACTCGGTATCGGCAGAGCTCGACCCCCTCACTCGGTATCGGCAGAGCTCGACCCCCTCACTCGGTACCGGCAGAGGCGGTAGAGCCCGACCCCCTCACTCGGTACCGGCAGAGGCGGTAGAGCCCGACCCCTCACTCGGTACCGCGGCAGAGGCGGTAGAGCCCGACCCCCTCACTCGGTACCGGCAGAGGCGGTAGAGCCCGACCCCCTCACTCGGTACCGGCAGAGGCGGTAGAGCCCGAACCCCTCACTCGGTACAGCGGCAGAGGCGGTAGAGCCCGACCCCCTCACTCGGTACCGGCAGAGGCCAATACTGCCCGGTATTGCGGAGGAAAGAATCCGTTCTGAGGAGCGCAGAGTTGAGGCCTACACAGGCACAGAAGCCGCGGCCTTGCCTGGATCAGAGCGCGGTCACGCGCTCGTGGTTCCCGGTAAGGCCTACTTACTCCGCACTCATTCGGGACTTGCCTCCATCCCCCGGGTGCCCCCAAAACCATACACAGACCTCCTAATCTTCACAAAAAGGACCCCAGTGTACTCATATCCCTCAGAAAGCTGTGCCGACCGCCACCTTGGCTGCACAGGGGGACACAGATCCACAGCAGACTGCAACTCTCTCACCTTGTTCAGCAATCCCCCCTTGCATAGAACTCTTAGCAGCCGCTCTACAGCATTAGGCAGGGAGAAGTCGGGATTCCGGGGCATTCTTCTACCTCCTACAACCACTGTCAGTGTCTTCTGCATTCCACCCAGTTAAAAATCGCGATATATATCGTTGAAAAACGAATATCGCAATGTACTTTTTTTCCCCAATATCGTGCAGCCCTACCTCACTCGGTACCGGCAGAGGCGGTAGAGCCCGACCCCCTCACTCGGTACCGGCAGAGGCGGTAGAGCCCCGACCCCCTCACTCGGTACCGGCAGAGGCGGTAGAGCCCCGACCCCCTCACTCGGTACCAGCAGAGGCGGTAGAGCCCGACCCCTCACTCGGTACCGGCAGAGGCGGTAGAGCCCCGACCCCCTCACTCGGTACCAGCAGAGGCGGTAGAGCCCGACCCCTCACTCGGTACCGGCAGAGGCGGTAGAGCCCCGACCCCCTCACTCGGTACCGGCAGAGGCGGTAGAGCCCCGACCCCCTCACTCGGTACCGGCAGAGGCGGTAGAGCCCCGACCCCCTCACTCGGTACCGGCAGAGGCGGTAGAGCCCCGACCCCCTCACTCGGTACCGGCAGAGGCGGTAGAGCCCGACCCCTCACTCGGTACCGGCAGAGCCCGACCCCTCACTCGGTACCAGCAGAGCCCGACCACTCACTTATCAGTTATGCACAGGCATAACCAGGAAAGCAGTGCCTGTCTTTTTTATTGGAATGTTTGGGTTTGGTAGAATAAAAAAAATGTATCTTTAAAAAAAAGAATATGACCAAAAACTAAAGAGACTTTCAGATATCACAGTTTCTGGCATTTCTGCAACAGCAACAAAGCTGTAATTTTACTTGCTGAGTGAGACTTTGACCTATAGCCAGCTTTGTGCGGAGGAGCAGGGTTACATATGTGAGTGGGGGGGGGGGGGGGGTGTTAGGCATACGGGTGAAGGATTGGCCCTACAAAACAGATGACGCAGGTTTGGCATGACCTCTCAGTAAACAGACATCTTACCATATTTCCAGTTCTGGCCCGAGCCGGTATCGAGCTCCTTGCTCTTTGGCAATCTTTATACCTGGAAAAATTCGACATTTAAAGCAGGTATGCAGGCAAAATATAAAAACATATAAAACGAACAAGGATTTAAGGAACAGTCTACCTTCCATACCAGGTTTCATATTCTACCCATATTTAGTGTGTAACATGAAATGTGGTCAAATTATCCAACACCCCCCACCCCCACCCCACTTATCTGAAATCCAGGCCAGGGTGTTCCTTCCTGTGCTGATGTTTTGCTATTTGAATTCTGTATGGTTACTCATGGCTCCACCTACACAGCCACTACCATCCATTCAATGGACTCTGTGACTGGAAAGACTACAAGTCCCATCTGCCCCAGCAGCAGAGAGACTTGTAGGTTGTGCCAAGGTAAAGCAGGCACACAGACTTCAATACTTAGGCGTGATACCATGTTGTATTTTTTGCTGCACGTTTTTGGAGCGGCATCATTCATTTCCAATGGGCCTCCTTTGGCTCCAAGAATGCACCAAAGAAGTTCATGGACCAATTTTTGGCACAGAGCCTGGCACATTTGGGGTCTTGAGACAAAAAAATAATGCCACCGCAAGCGTGTCTCGCTGTGATTCTGGAATCGTGGATAGAACAATGATTCCAATACTCTCAAGTGTGCCCTGGGTCTTACACACAGGGCTGGGTCACGCTATTGCACGGTGTTGCAGTAATGTATGTTATATGTGACAGTGCACTGGGGTGCCACTTATATCAAAGTCTATGGGGACAAAAATGTACGATTGAGCTCATGTACTGCAAGTCAATCTAAAAAAAAAAAAATCACCTGGCTACACGCAAATGTGAATGGGGGCCACAGTATGCTGTGATCCCAAAAATAGGTCAGGTGCAGTTTTGCTTGCACAATGGGGTGTGTTGGTTGCCTATTAAAAACAAAGGGCTGCCTTGATGTAACCCGCAATGTGGGTGCATCACCGCCCCGGAACAGCGTGGACACACAGCCTTACAGAGTTCCGATACTCTCCATTTACACCACTGTGATGCAGAAACACACCCCAGATGCACCAACCAATACAAGTGTGCAAACTCACACCACAAGCATGGTAGCTTCTTGCCATGAAATAATAAAAAAAAAAAAAAAAATAGCCCGCACTTTTGTGTGATTGTCGCACACAGGGCAGCCCATTGAAATGATTGGGCTGCCCTAAACACATGCGCTGGGTTGCACCTTCATAGAATGTTGCCTTCATTTAGCTTCCAAACCTTTTACATAGTAAGGCCTCATTGCATACTGGACCAAGTGGTGCACCGAAATTTCAGCAACCGAAATTTTCGGCCGAAAATGGGCTTATTCCATTTCGGCCAAAAATGGGTTAAAGATGCCGATGACGAGACGGGCGCAGCGCAGGTTTCAAAAGACCTGCCTCTGGCCGGCGGCCCGCCTCCCTGTCACTACTGCTGAAGATGCTTAGCCAATAAAAACTTTTGGACACACTGGCGTAGATCTTCAAGGTACTCTTTTACTTTTCTACTATATATATCCGCTGAGGCGGGGGAGGGACGCTGAGGCGAGGTTACCAATGGTATTAGTATTATGCAGCATGAGGGGGTTAATGTATTGCCACCGCTGTGCATTAGTGACCGACCAGTGGCAGTTAATTAACCCCTTTGTGCTGCATTAGTGCAACCAGTATCAGTGCAACCAGTATTAATTAACACTGATACTGGTTGCACTAATGCAGCACAAAGGGGTTAATTAACTGCCACTGGTCGGTCACTAATGCATCAGTGACCAGCAGTGACAATACATTAACCCCCTCATGCTGCATAATACAAATACCATTGGCAATTAAATTAACCACTTGCCAACCCATCACAGTACATATACTGTGACAGGGTGGCAGCGACAGGTGTACGTCGCTGCCCGTTTTTGGCGTATGCCCCTCTTCTATCTATTTTAAAATCATTTGGGGGAAAAAATTCATTTTGGGTTTTCGGCCAAGGGCATCCTGCATTTTCGGCCCAGAACTTTCATTTCGGTGCATCCCTAACTCTTGCTGGCAGAGCCAAAAAAAAAAACAACGCACATACTGTATTATGTTAGTGCTACTGTTCACATGTGTTTAGGCTCATTTACAGAATATAGAACACGTTTATAAACACGTTACGAGCACATATGCAGAAAAAATGCGTTTATTTCAATCAGCCGGGTTTATACTAACGTGGTGCATTTAAAAAAAAGTACAGCATGGTATTATTTCCAAATAAATGTCCTGGAGTGCACATGAATGCACCACGACAAGCAGAAAAGGACGACTCCGCTGCCACATAAATGCACCACAAATGCATGTAAATACAAATCAAAAAAAAAAAAAGCATTGCAAACTCTTTGAAAAAGTATTACAAATGCCTGCAAACACATGTGCAGAACTGCACACAGGGATCATTTAGGCCAGGTTCACACCTGTGTGGCCCGTGGTTTGCGCAGGAACGAGAGCCTATTTATTTGAATGGGTTGCCGTGCCCCGCGACGCACAGGAAAGAAGCCCCTGCTCTATTTTTTTTTTTTAATTGCAGCCTGAGGTTCCCAGTATGGGGTGCGATTTCCAGTGCGGGTGGCATGCAATTTGAATTATTGGCACTCCCCTGTGGGTCCCGCATTTCTCCGTGTGGGTGGTTGCGGCTGCCAGTATTTGTGTGAGTCCCGCAGCGGCACCACCCACACAGATGTGAGCCTAGCGTTAGAGCCCGTTTATACCATGAATCACAAAAGGAACACGACGTGTGTTCCAGTGCAATTCACATACCATCCGGGTGCAGTGCAATTTCAGCCCATTCATTTAAAGCGGTTGTATACTCATGAAAAAAAAAAACCTGCAGGACAAAGGCATAATGAGCTAGTATGCATGGCATACAAGCACATTATGAAATACTTACCTTAGAACGAACTCCCGACACGGTCATGTGGACAATGCTGAGGGTGCTGACATGCTCCCTCGGCGTCTCTTCATTGTTCGGCGGCTCCGGCGCTGTGAGTGGCCGGAGCCACGATGACGTCACCCCCGTACATGCCAGCGGGAGTTTCACTTTCCGGCAAGGAGCTCCGAAGGTCCACCGGACCCATCAGAGTGCATGCACCGCTGATGTCAGTTTTAGGAGATATTAATTGTATCTACAGGTAAGCCTTATTATAGGCTAACCTGTAGGTAAAAGTTAAATAGCCGAGTATACTACTGCTTTAACCACTTGCCGACCGCCGCCCGACTATATACGGCGGCGGTCAGCCCCTCCCAGGCAAAGTGACGTACCGGTACATCACTAGCCTGGGAGCGAATAGGGGGCAAGCGCGCGCCGCCGGAGGCGCGCTCCCGCCCCCGCTCATACCCGACGAAGCCGGCGCGTGTGACCGGCGGACCCGATGTCCGTCGGTCACTCGCGATCATCGGGTAGAGAGGGAGAAAGGCAGGCGGCTAATGTTAACAAAGCCGCCTGTCATTCTCTCCTGTGTAAAAGCACAGATTACTCGGTCCTGCTATGTAGGACCGTTGATCTGTGCTTTTACATCACAAGCCACATCCAATGACAGTTAGAAACACGCCCCTAGGGACACACCTAACCCCTCCCTCTCCAATAAAGTTAACCCCTTCCCTCACAGTGTCATTTTTACAGTAACAGTGCATATGTATAGCACTGATTACTGTAGTAATGTCACTGGTAACCCCAAAAGTGTCAAAAATGTCAGTCAAGGGTCCGATCTGTCGGCCGCAATGTTGCAGTCCCGCAAAAAAAAAAAACGCAGATCGCCGCCATTACGCGTTTAAAAAAAAAAAAACAACAAAAATGACAAAAATCTTTCCCTTAGTTAGTAAACGCAATAATTTTTGTGCAAACCAATCAAAATACACTTATTGTGATTTTTTTTACCAAACATACGGTATGTAGCAGAAAACAAATTGGCCAAAAATTTAAAAAAATTTAGATTTTTACATTTTGGGGGGGGGGGGGAGTTTCATATAAAAAAATGTGAAAAATATTGTTATTTTTACAAAATTTCCGCTCTTTTTTTGTTTATAGCGCATGATCAAAAAAAAAAAAAAAATCACACAGGTGATCAAATACCACCAAAAGAAAGCTCTGTTTGTGGGAAAAAAAGGACGTCAAATTAATTTGGGTACAGCGTCGCACGACCGTGCAATTGTCTGTTAAAGTCACGCAGTGCCGAATCGCAAAATACCCCCTGGTCAGGAAGGGGGTAAAATCTTCCGGGGCTTAAGTGGTTAAATAGGCTGAAAGCATGCCAGACTGCAGCAAAAGTAGTGAATGCACTGTTTAAAAACTGCAACCAGATCGCCTGCTACTTCTGTACAATGCAAACATCCGGCTTTGCACATTGCATTTGCGACCCACATTTGGGTTGTCCTTAGGATTGCACTGACATCTGCTGCAAATCGCAAGTGCAGTGCTTTTTGAAGAGGATGCGGGAAATGCACACAGATTTCCTGCGCCTTGTCCTGATGTGAATGAGCCCTTACACCAGATGCAGTAGAATGCGAGTATGAGTGCATATGCAGGAAAAATGAACGTTTCTCAATGAGCCTTCATTACACCATTGTGGGGTTTTTATATGCATTAAAAAAAGTCCAGCATGCTGCATCTGTATGCATTGCAAGGCACCACAAACACATTTAGTGCTGGTTCGCACTGAAGCGGCACGACTTTGGGGGGCGACCTGTGAAGTCGTGTGCACCGCTCTGCACCGCGACTTGCACAGACTTCATATAATGAATGTCTATGCAAGTTGCTCCGAGGTCGCTCCGAAGTAGTACAGGACCCTTTTTCTAAGTCGGAGTGACTTGTGTCGCTCCTATTAGAACGGCTCCTGTAGCAGTCAATGGATCGCGACTTGTCAGGCTGACAAGTCGCAGCAGTGTGAATGGGCTCTTAAATGCAACTCAGTAAAACAAAACGATGCAAATGTATTACAAATACATGTAAACACACATGCAGAACCACACACTCAATTGCGAATTCTTAAATACATAAGTTCCGGTTCACATATATGCGATGCGGGAACCCTGCGAATCCACTGCAGGTTCCCGCATCGCATTCAACACGCAGGCAGTTCACACTGCCATATGGGAATCGCTAAGGGTGTCAATACAAAGTTAACGACACCCCTGGATCAGTTTGCATATCGCAGTGCGAACTGTCAGTTTGGACATGAATCGGATCGCATAGATGTGAACACCCATGCGATCTGATTCTGGTGCGGACCCAAAAAAGGGTCCTGTGCAAGTTGTGTCTGAATGCGAATTCAGCCAAACAATCTGTATGGCTGAATTTGCATCACACAGGCATCGCATGGAATTTGCAAAGCAGTGCGCTCCGAATCACATGCGATGTCTGTCATCCCACATATGTGAACCCGGGACTGAATGTCTATAAAAGGATCACACCCATAAAACTCTTCTTGCATAATATTATGCGTGATCCTAGGTTCCCACTGGTGCATGCAAAACACCGCATGTGATTGGCCCAGGAATCGCACCGAATTCCTATGCACATCACATGCGATGTCTGTATGGATATACATTTTTGTATGGCTGAAAATCACATCCGCACCAAAACTGCGATGCAATTCTGGCGATCGCACTGCATTATGCAATCTGTTTCGGGGGTGTCGTTAATCTAACATTGACCCCCCCCCCCAGCAGATTGCACGGACGCTGTGAGATTGCTAAGCAGTGCGACACGGGGGGAAAACACAGCGTCTCTTGTGCGTTTCCCGCATTGCATCAGTGTGGACCGGGGCTGAATAATGAACCTGGGCACAGAATTTCCTATTTAGATTTTACACGACGGAACGCGGATTTCTGAGCACAACACAGCTGTGTGCATCGGCCTGTAATCTACCGCCATGACCGGGTACGGCGCACAGATCTGAACGCAGCGTTTTTACCTCAGTGTGGATGCGATTTAACCTGCACTGTGGGGTTATAAAACTCCCATATAATAATAATAATAATATAATGGGGCGGTAATATTCTGCCACATCCAGATAGGTAAAAATAAAACTAAACACTGTGCAGATTTGGACGCGTTTTTTCCACGCTGTGTATGCGGTCTGAGTGTAGTCACATTATAAATATAATATCAGACTAAGTGTAGTATGACACATGGGGGTACACTCTGCATTTCTTCTATAGAGGTATATATATATATATAAGGAAGCACTGATGGGGACAGACAGGGGATTAGGTTTTAGGAGGTTAGGTATAATGAGGGATTACATACTCTGTAATATTCTCTGCAGGTTCACCTGGGAGAATCCAGGGTCACCTTCCTGCCCATAGTGTGCAGACAGAGGACAGACAGACACCATATAGGGAGCGGCTAGTTCTTACACACCACACCGGGGCTCTCCCTCCACAGGAAGAAGCGGATTCTGTCCGGTGTTCCGTGAGAATTACCTACCCCGTGAGTTTTACCTACCCCTCGTCACTTCCGGCCAGGAACAGCTGAGCAGCGCAGCAGTGCGCATGCTCACAGGGCCGGATACCTAAAGGGACAACAGAGGAGCAGACTAGTGCGCATGCGCACTAGTATGCAAATAGCACGGTGTACCGTGGAAAAAACCTACCCACGCGCCGGTTAAATAAAACAGCGGGGCTGCAATACGAATCATCTCCGCTCCTGTGCCTGTCACTTCCCTGCTCACGGCAAGTAAATATAAAAGCGGCTGGCGTCTCTGTGATTTATGTTTACATACACCCGCCGCCGCTTTTATATTTACTTGCCGAGAGCAGGGAAGTGACAGGCACAGGAGCGGAGATGATTCGTATTGCAGCCCCGCTGTTTTAATGTAACCGCTGCATTCCATACAGTGCCGTGAACCGGAAGTGACGAGGGGTAGGTTTTTCTCACGGGTAGGTAATTCTCACGGAACACCGGTCTCCGCTGCAAAGAACTCCGCAGAGGGTGGAACTCCATCCCACCACAGTGACGTCTGCGACACCAACCAATCACCCGCCTGATGTCCGCCCAATACAGAACAAGGGGCGCCGCACTGCACTCTGGGAGATGTAGTCCTCTGGGCTCAGGTCCTCCTCTGTGCTGGGCTGGCTGGCGCAGATCTGAACTACATTTCCCAGAAAGCCAGAGCTTGTATCAGGAAACATGTATTCATTCACATATACACTTTCAAGAAGTTTGTGAGTGGCTGGTTCAGCAGAAGGGGCGGGGTGTCACATCTCAGGGAAGAACTTCTACTGGCCAGATAGAGCCGGGAGGGGGCGGTGTATGTGGGCGGGGCCTGGAAGAACGAGGAGTAAGAAGGATTACTGACTGCATGAAGTGTGCTGTGAGTATATCAGTGTGTATGTGGACACATGGAGTATAGGAGAGTGTATGGGGACACATGGAGTGTGTTATGGGGTATAGGGGGAGTGTATGGGGACACATGGAGTGTGTTATGGGGTATAGGGGAGTGTATGGGGACACATGGAGTGTGTTATGGGGTATAGGAGAGTGTATGGGGACACATGGAGTGTGTTATGGGGTATAGGAGAGTGTATTGGGACACATGTAGTGTGTTATGGGGTATAGGGGGAGTGTATGGGGACACATGGAGTGTGTTAGGGGGTATAGGAGAGTGTATGGAGACACATGGAGTGTTATGGGGTATAGGGGGAGTGTATGGGGACACATGGAGTGTGTTATGGGGTATAGGAGAGTGTATGGGGACACCTGGAGTGTGTTATGGGGTATAGGAGAGTGTATGTGGACACATGGAGTGTGTTATGGGGTATAGGAGAGTGTATGGGGACACATGGAGTGTGTTAGGGGGTATAGGAGAGTGTATGTGGACACATGGAGTGTGTTATGGGGTATAGGAGAGTGTATGGGGACACATGGAGTGTGTTAGGGGGTATAGGAGAGTGTATGGAGACACATGGAGTGTGTTATGGGGTATAGGGGGAGTGTATGGGGACACATGGAGTGTGTTATGGGATATAGGAGAGTGTATGGGGACACATGGAGTGTGTTATGGGGTATAGGGGGAGTGTATGGGGACACATGGAGTGTGTTATGGGGTATAGGGGGAGTGTATGGGGACACATGGAGTGTGTTATGGGGTATAGGAGAGTGTATGGAGACACATGGAGTGTGTTATGGGGTATAGGAGAGTGCATGGAGACACATGGAGTGTGTTATGGGATATAGGAGAGTGTATGGGGACACATAGAGTGTTTTATGGGGTATAGGCAGTGGTGGGATTCAGCCGGTTCGCACCGGTTCCATAGAACCGGTTGCTAACTTTCTGCAAGTTCGCAGAACCGGCTGAATCCCTGTGCGCGTCTGAGGACGCGCAGGACAATTGAATGTCCCGCGCTCGGGCAGACGTGGCGCCACGGCCCGCCCATTCTGTGACAATAGCGAATGAGAATTCGCTATTGTCACATGATCCTCCTCCTGGCCAATCAGGGAGCGGGTCCTCCCGCTTCCTGATTGGCCGAAAGGCAAACACCGTGCTGTTGGACGAGAAGGAGGCTCCGCGGGAGGACTCGGAGACGCGGGGAGCCGACTGCGAGACCGTCCGTGAGGTAAGTGCATGGGTCTCGCGGGGGGCGGGGGGGGGGGGATCGCTGGCACTCTGCAATTGGGGGCAATGTTGTGGCTGGCGCTCTGCAATTGGGGGCAATGTTATGGCTGGCGCTCTGCAATTGGGGGCAATGTTGTGGCTGGCGCTCTGCAATTGGGGGCAATGTTGTGGCTGGCGCTCTGCAATTGGGGGCAATGTTGTGGCTGGCGCTCTGCAATTGGGGGCAATGTTATGGCTGGCGCTCTGCAATTGGGGGCAATGTTATGGCTGGCGCTCTGCAATTGGGGGCAATGTTATGGCTGGCGCTCTGCAATTGGGGGCAATGTTGTGGCTGGCGCTCTGCAATTGGGGGCAATGTTATGGCTGGCGCTCTGCAATTGGGGGCAATGTTGTGGCTGGCGCTCTGCAATTGGGGGCAATGTTGTGGCTGGCGCTATGCAATTGGGGGCAATGTTGTGGCTGGCGCTATGCAATTGGGGGCAATGTTGTGGCTGGCGCTCTGCAATTGGGGGCAATGTTGTGGCTGGCGCTCTGCAATCATTGGGGGCAATGCTGTGGTCACTGTGCATTGAAAGGGGGGCACACTGGTCTCTCTGCATTGAAAGGGGGGCACGCTGGTCACTGTGCATTGAAAGGGGGGCACGCTGGTCACTGTGCATTGAAAGGGGGGCACGCTGGTCTCTGTGCATTGAAAGGGGGGCACGCTGGTCTCTGTGCATTAAAGGGGGCATGTACACTGGTCACTGTGCATTGAAAGGGGGCACGATGGTCACTGTGCATTGAAAGGGGGCACGATGGTCACTGTGCATTGAAAGGGGGCACGCTGGTCACTGTGCATTGAAAGGGGGCACGCTGGTCTCTCTGCATTGAAAGGGGGAACGCTGGTCACTGTGCATTGAAAGGGGTCACGCTGGTCTCTCTGCATTGAAAGGGGGAACGCTGGTCACTGTGCATTGAAAGGGGTCACGCTGGTCTCTCTGCATTGAAAGGGGGCACGCTGGTCTCTCTGCATTGAAAGGGGGCACGCTGGTCTCTCTGCATTGAAAGGGGGCACGCTGGTCACTGTGCATTGAAAGGGGGCACGCTGGTCACTGTGCATTGAAAGGGGGCACGCTGGTCACTGTGCATTGAAAGGGGGCACGCTGGTCACTGTGCATTGAAAGGGGGCACGCTGGTCACAGTGCATTGAAAGGGGGAACGCTGGTCACTGTGCATTGAAAGGGGGCACGCTGGTCATTCTGCTGGGAAAGTCGGAACTGGTTACTAAAATTTTTGAATCCCACCACTGGGTATAGGGGAGTGTATGGGGACACATGGAGTGTGTTATGGGGTATAGGAGAGTGTATGGGGACACATGGAGTGTGTTATGGGGTATAGGAGAGTGTATGGAGACACATGGAGTGTGTTATGGGGTATAGGGGGAGTGTATGGGGACACATGGAGTGTGTTATGGGGTATATGGGGACACATGGAATGTGTTATGGTGTATAGGGGGAGTGTATGGGGACACATGGAGTGTATGGGGACACATGGAGTGTGTTATGGGGTATAGGGGAGTGCATGGAGACACATGGAGTGTGTTATGGGGTATAGGGGGAGTGTATGGGGACACATGGAGTGTGTTAAGGGGTATAGGGGGGAGTGTTATGGAGACACATGGAGTGTGTTATGGGGTATAGGAGAGTGTATGGGGACACATGGAGTGTGTTATGGGGAATAGGAGAGTGTATGGGGACACATGGAGTGTGTTATGGGGTATAGGGGGAGTGTATGGAGACACATGGAGTGTGTTATGGGGTATAGGGGAGTGCATGGAGACACATGGAGTGTGTTATGGGGTATAGGGGGAGTGTATGGAGACACATGGAGTGTGTTATGGGGTATGGGGACACATGGAGTGTGTTATGGGGTATAGGGGGGAGTGTATGGGGACACATGGAGTGTATGGGGACACATGGAGTGTGTTATGGGGTATAGGGGGAGTGTATGGGGACACATGGAGTGTGTTATGGGGTATAGGAGAGTGTATGGAGACACATGGAGTGTGTTATGGGGTATAGGGGAGTGCATGGAGACACATGGAGTGTGTTATGGGGTATAGGGGGAGTGTATGGAGACACATGAAGTGTGTTATGGGAGATAGGGGGAGTGTATGGGGACACATGGAGTGTGTTAAGGGGTATAGGGGGGAGTGTTATGGAGACACATGGAGTGTGTTATGGGGTATAGGAGAGTGTATGGGGACACATGGAGTGTGTTATGGGGAATAGGAGAGTGTATGGGGACACATGGAGTGTGTTATGGGGTATAGGGGGAGTGTATGGAGACACATGGAGTGTGTTATGGGGTATAGGGGAGTGCATGGAGACACATGGAGTGTGTTATGGGGTATAGGGGGAGTGTATGGAGACACATGGAGTGTGTTATGGGGTATGGGGACACATGGAGTGTGTTATGGGGTATAGGGGGGAGTGTATGGGGACACATGGAGTGTATGGGGACACATGGAGTGTGTTATGGGGTATAGGGGGAGTGTATGTGGATACATGGAGTGTGTTATGGAGTATAGGAGAGTGTATGGAGACACATGGAGTGTGTTATGGGGTATAGGGGGAGTGTATGGGGACACATGGAGTGTGTTATGGGGTATAGGGGGAGTGTATGGGGACACATGGAGTGTGTTATGGGGTATAGGGGGAGTGTATGGGGACACATGGAGTGTGTTATGGGGTATAGGGGGAGTGTATGGGGACACATGGAGTGTGTTATGGGGTATAGGAGAGTGTATGGGGACACATGGAGTGTGTTATGGGGTATAGGAGAGTGTATGGAGACACATGGAGTGTGTTATGGGGTATAGGGGGAGTGTATGTGGACACATGGAGTGTGTTATGGGGTATAGGGGGGAGTGTATGGGGACACATGGAGTGTGCTGTAGAAGAGTGTATGGGGAATAGGAGGGTCTATAGGAAACATATGGAGTGTTCCATGGTGTATAGGTGAGTATATAAGGAGCATACAAGGGGTGCAGTAGAGGAGATTGGGGGGGGGGGGGTCCAGATTTCCTATGAGCCCCATACTGTAGATATAGATGAGGGGTCAGATTGGTGGGTGGAGTGATGGGGGATGGGAATGGATGGAATAGATCCCAGGATTAGTATGGAGTGTGGTATAGATGGGAAAACATACAAATATGGATGGATATGGGGGGGGGGGAGACCTAATGGGGTGCATTGTGGAGTGTAAAAGGGCATGGTGGGGGTGTGGAGGGTTTTAAGACCATTTGCAGGAGATTTACAGGGGGGGGGGGGGGGAGTTAGTGAATTTTTATTTTTTGTTTTAATATTTATAACCCCCCCCCCCCTCTCCTTCCCTACCTGGAAGTGATGAGTGACACAATCTATTCTCTCCTCCAGGTATGGAGATCACAATGAGCTCCGGAGCTGCCTCGGATTGGAAGGAAATCTGCAATCTGCTGACACAGCGTTTTAAAGCTTCGTCTATGCGAAATTGAAGGTACCGAAGTTTGTTGCCATTTCGCGGGCCAACTCAATTTTATGCCTTGTCATGTTGGGTATCTATTTCCTCGACACAACTGAATTTGTGTGCCCTAAAATTTATTTGTATTTTATACTGAAATATTGCCCCAACAACCTGTGACATGGAAAATATAAACTGTTTTAGGGGTTTTAAGTGAGCCTAAAATTACTTTTTAAACATGGGTGCAAAAAAATGGTCTTCCTAGCACTGCCAAGACCTGTGTAATGCTTGTCCATTCTTCTTTAATAAGAAGGGCTCTCTACCATCCTCCACATCAATGTGGCTGAATAAAGTAGAAGAGATGAAAAGGATGGAGGATCTCACTGTCTCCTCTCAGAAGAGGTATGAAATACAGTCTATTACTAAATTTGGTTCTGTTAGGGTTACTCCTGATTCCCAACGCCCTCCTCCTTCATAGGCCAAATAAAATAACCCTTCCTACTCCTACGTACTTCCATCCATCCCTAACCTAAGCTTGTTTCTCCTTGGCTCCCTCAGCACCACTCCCACCGCTAGAAGGCCTACCGTGCTCTTCACATGTCTTTCCTTCCTGCTCTACTCCTTGTACCTTCTTCTTCCTTGTCTCCCTCTTCGCTACTTTCACCACTCCTACAGCCTTACTGTGCTCTTCACATGTCTTTCCTCCCTTCTCTACTTCTTCTTCTTCCTTCTTTTTCCTTGACTTCCTCTCCATTACTCCCACCATGTCCCACTGTGCTTTCTGTGTGTGCAAGCCTTTCTGTCCTTTTACTTCTTGTACCTTCTTTCCGCTAGGCTCCTTCACTACTTTCACCACTCTTTGGCCTACTGTGCTCTCTCCATGTTATTCTTTCCTTTTATACTCCTCGTCCCTTCTTTCTTCATGCTCCCTCCATGCTACTCCCACCACTCTTTGGCCTGCTGTGCTCTCTGCATCTCCTTCCTTTGTTCTTTACTCCTTGTTCCTTCTTTCTCCTTTGCTTCCTATCCACTAGTCCCACAAACTATTTTTGCCTACTGTGCTCTCTCTGCATGTGTTCTTTCCTTCTCTACTCTGTATTCCATCTTTCTCCTTGGCTCGATCAGCATTACTCTATTGCCTATTGTTCCTTCTTTTTCCCTGGATCCCCCTCCATTACTGTCATTACACTTTGGCCTACTGTGGTCTGTGCATATCTTTCCTTTCTGCTGTACTCCTTGTTACTTCTTTCTCCTTGGCTCCCTTTCCATTACTCCCACATCTTTCTTTCCTTCTTCCTCCTACTACTTCTTCCTTCTTTTTCCTTGGCTGCCTCTCTGATACTTTCACCACTCTATGACCTACTGCGCTTTCGGTATGTCTTTCCTTCCTCCTCTTCTCCCTATTCCTTGTGCCTCCTTGGCTCTCTTTGCTTATGGAACCACTACTTGGGCCCACTGTGCTCTCCACATCTTTCTTTCTTCCTGTAATCCTTGTTCCTTCTTTCCCATTTGCTCCCTCTCCACTACTCCTTCCACTCTATGGCTTACTGTGCTCTTCACATATCTTTTCTTCCTCCTCTACTCCTTGTTCATTCTTTTTTCCATTTTTTTGTTACTGTCACCACACTTTGGCCTACTGATTGTCTTTCCTTCCTCCTCTACACCATCTTCCTTCTTCATACTCCCACCACTCTGACATACTGCGCTCTCTCCCTGTCTTTCCTTCCTTCCTCTACTCCTTATGTCTTCTTGACTCTCTTTTTGCTTATCAAACCACTCCTTCGCCTACTGTGCTTTTCACTTCTTTCCTTCCTCCTCTACTCCTTGTTCCTTCTTTCTCCTTGGCTCTCTCTCCTCTACTCCCTACCACACTATGGCCTGCTGTGCTCTTCACATATTTTTCCTTTCTCCTTTTACTCCTTCTTCTTTTTTTTTTCTCCCTGGTTCTCTCTCCACCACTCTATAGCCTGGTGTGTTCTTCACATGTGTTTTTTTTTCTCCTTGGCTCCCTCTCCCCGACTCCTATCATTCTATGTGCTACTGTGCTTTCTATGTCAGCATACCTTTCCTTCTTTCTGCTTGGCTCCTTCTACACTACTCCCACAACTCTTTGGGTTACTGTGCTCTCTGCATGTCTTTCTTTCCTCCTCTAGTTCTTGTTCCTTCGGTCTCCTTTTTATTGGAACCACTGCTTGGCCTAGTGCGCTCTCCGCATGTCTTTCCCTCTTCCTGTACCCCTTGTTCCATCTTTATTATTGGCTTCTTCGCTACTCCCACCACTCTTTGGCCTACTGTGCTCTTCTATTTTCCTTGTCTTTCCTTCTTCTTATACTCCATCTTCCTTCTTTTCTTACTTCCCCTATGCTACTACCACCACTCTTTGGCCTGCTGTACTCTTTGCATGTCCGTCCTTCCACCTTTACACCTTGTTCCTTTTTTTTCCTCCTTGGCACCCTCTAAAATACTCCCACAATTCTGTCTCTCCTTCCTCTTTTACGCCTTCCCTCTTCTCTTTCCTTGGTTGCCTCGTTGCTACTCCCACCACTCTATGGATTACCGGTCTTCCTTTCCCCTCTATTCTTTTTTTCATTCTTTCTCCTTGTCTCTTCTTGTGCTTATCAAATCACTAGAGATTTCCAAAAGATAGAGACCGCACTCAAGGTGTCTTGAGATGAAACCAATCAAACTCCTTTATTCTTCATGAATACAGCAGACAGAGAGTACAGTGCACGAACAGACGTGTCGAGTAGACGCATTTCACGATGTAAATCGCTTATTCATAACCACAATAAGTGATTTACATTGTGAAACGCGTCTACCCGACACGTCTGTTCGTGCACTGTCTGTCTGCTGTATTCATGAAGAATAAAGGAGTTTGATTGGTTTCATCTCAAGACACCTTGAGTGCGGTCTCTATCTTTTGGAAATCTCTATGCTTGGACGGCGGATCCGACCTGCACCAGGCTTTGAACTTGCACCTGAGCGGCTCCTCTCCTTTGTTTGCCTCTTATCAAATCACTCCTTGGCCTACTGTGCTCTCCGCATTTCTTTATTTCTTCCTGTACTTCTTGTTCCTTTTTTTTCTCATTGGCTTCCTCTCCACTGCTCCCACCACTCTATGGCCTACTGGGCTCTTCACATATCTTTTCTTCCTCCTCTACTCCTAGTTCCTTCTGTCTCCTTGTCTCTTCTACTTATTCTTGAAACACTCCTTGGCCTACTGTGCTCTCCGCATGTCTTTCCATTTTCCTGTACTCCTGTTCCTTCTTTATCATTGGCTCCTTCTCTGCTACTCCCACCACTCTGTGACCTACTGTGCTCTCTCCCTGTCTTTCCTTCCTCCTCTACTCCTTGTTTCTTTTCTTGTTCCTCCTATGCTACTCCCATTAATTTTTGGCCTGCCATGCTCTCTGCATGTCCTTCCTTCTGTCTCTATTCCTTGTTCCTGCTTTCTCCTTGGCTCCCTCTACACTACTTCCACAATTTCCTTTCCTTCCTCCTCATGGCTTCTTTCTTCTGTTTCCTTTGCTGCCTCTATGCTACTCCCACCACTCTATGAATTCCCGTATTCTTCACATGTCGTCCCCCCCCCCCCCCCCCCCCACGTTCTTTTTTTTTTTTTTTTTTTTTTTTTCTTCTGGTCTCCCTGTAAACTACTCCCACCACTCTGACCTACTGTGCTCTTGCACGTCTTTCCTTTTTCCTCTACTCCATGTTCCTCCTGTCTCGTCTCTTATTTTGCTTATCAAACCACTCCTTGCTCTACTGTGCTCCCTGCATGTCTTTCCTACTCTATGTACAGTACCTTCTTTCTCATCGCTTCCCTTTCCCCTACTCCCACCACTCTATGGCCTATTGTGCTCTTCATATTTTTTTCCTTCCTCCTCCACCCCTTTGTTCCTTTTTCCTTGGTTCCCCCTCTGTTACTGTGGCCTACTGTGTTCTGTGCCTATCTTTCTATTCTGCTGTACTCCTTGTTCCTTCTTTCTCCTTGGCTCCCTCTCCACTACTCCCGCAACTTTGTCTTTCCTTCTTCTACCCCATGGGTGTCCAACCTTTTGGCTTCTCTGGGCCACATTGAGTGTAGAGACGTTTTCTCGGGCCGCATATAAAATATATACTATAGTTAAGGTATACAAGTAATAAAACGCCGCCATGCCCTTTCCGCGACGCTGCGCCCCCCACTCGCACTAGTTTAACTAGAGGATGATCAAATTTAATGGAATCGGTATACAGAGGTTTACTTCTTCTGAGATATATTAAAGGAACACTCTAACCACCATGACCACTTCAGTGATTTGAAGTGGTGATGGTGGTAGGAGTCAGAAACACTGCACATGCTGGGATATTTACAGTTATGTGCTGGGGTTAGTTGCACCCCTAGCACATATGACAGCCAGAAAATGTCACATCCTTTTTAATACATGTATAAACAAGGACATAACATTATGACAAAACACAACTAGTTATTAAAAAACATATTGCAACAATTTACACACGCTAATGCACACACCTTTTCTACTTATTTTGCAGACTGCTGGTGGTTTCTGCTGGTGGGTACTACTGGCGGGTAGTGCTGGTTATGCGGGTACTGCTGAAGGAAGCAGCGGCTGCAGTAGAGAGCAGAGACGCTGCTTCCTGTATGGCTCCTGTCACAGGCGTAGTGCATTTCATATCACTCCGCCTGTGACAGAGCTGGAACTATACAGAAAGCAGCGGCTCTGTCACTGACTGCAGACATCCTAAGTTTCCCGCAGGAGCCGAAAATCGCACGGCACTTGCAGCCTAGTGCATGCCCATCCAATGCAGCCTGATCAGTGCCCATCCAATGCAGTCTTACCAGTGAATGCATATCCAATGCAGCCTGATCAGTGCCCATCCAATGTAGCCTCACCAGTTCAAGCCCATCCAATGCAGCCTTACCAGTGCGTGTCCATCCAATGCAGTCTTCAATGAAGAGAGAGGAGAGCCGCTGGATTACACAGAGCGGGGATCTCCCGCTTTCCCGGCGACCGCTGTCATAAGAAGTCCTGCCTCCTGGACCAGCTCCTATGATAGACGTCACCAATGTGCTATCATAGGAGCTGGTCCAGGAGGCGGGGTTTGGTATGACATCGGCCGCCGGGTAAGCAGGAGAACTCGCTCTGTTTGTAATCCGGCGGCACTTGCCCCCCCTCTTCCCCTCCAAGGCAGCCTCTGCCTGCAGTTAGTTTGAAGCCACTGTGGCCGTGCCCCCGACTCTTCTTCCTCCTTCCCCAGCAAAAAAAATAAAAAATTGGCAGGGGGCAGTGGGCCGCATTGCCTGCTCTACGCCTTCTTTTTCCCTCTCCGTAACTGTCACTACACTTTGGCCTCCTGTGTTCTGTACATTACTTTCCTTTCTGCTGTACTCCTTGTTCCTTTTTGGCTCCCTCTCCACTACTCCCACAACTTTTGTCTTTCCTTCCTCCTCTATGCCGCCTTCCTTCTTTTTCCTTCGCTGCTTCTCTGATACTTTCACCACTCTGACATACTGCTCTTTCCGCATGTCTTTCCTTCCTCTTTTACTCGTTTTTCCTTCTGCCTCCTTGGCTATCTTTTTACTCATGGAACCACTCCTTGGCCTACTCTACTCTTTACATATCTTTCTTTCTTTTTTCCCTGGATCCATGGCTGCCTCTCTGATACTCCCACCACTCTGACCTACTGATCTCTCCAAATGTCTTTCCTTCCTTTACTCCTTGCTCCTTATCCCTCTTATTTCACATGTCTTTCTTTCCTTGCTTCTCTATTCCTTCTTCCTTTCTCTCCTTGGCTATCTCTTCCACACTCCCATCACTCCATGGCCTACTGTGCGCTCCACATTTCTTTTCCTTCGGCTCTTCTGTTTGATCATACTTTTTCTTTATCCATTCTATTGCAGATCTATTTCTGTGTTTTGTTTTTTTTTTTTATTTTTATTTTTTTTTTGCTTTTCTTGTAAAATAAAGGGACCTCAGAATCATTGTGTCTAGGTGTTTCCTTAACTTTAGACAGATATTCATAGTGTACCTTACATACTGTACATACCCTTCGATGGTCACTCGTTTTCCTTAATGAGATGATATTTAAAATAGTGGTATTTAAAGTTAGGTGAAAAAAGGGTAAAAAAAAGAAAATAACAATGCATCCACCACATTTTAAGGATGGGTAAGCTGCAATGTATTTGTTTTTTTGTTTTTGGATATATTACCACTTTAAAAGATTGTGCCGATATATGCTAAGATTTATTTCTACTAATGTTACATTCTGGCCACTTTCTGTACATTTATGTGATTCAGCATGCTATGTTAGATCAGGACAATGATATCCTTTTTCATGCTGTACAGGATTACCCGTGCTACTTAAACCAAAAATTAAATCCGTTGGCATAGGACTTGGATGTTTACACAGCTTCAATAATGCAATTGTAAGCCATATAGTAGGATGCAGTGGGTGGATGTACTAAAGGCAAATAGGCTGTGCAGTTTCACCCCTTTTCCTTAGTAAATGTAAATGTGGTAAAGCTTCACTTGGTAAAGAATACCCAATCAAGTGCAAGGACATTTAAAAAAAAAAAAATAAATAAATTATTTCACATGATTGGATGATAGAAATCAACAGAGTCTCACCACATTTACTTTACTAGCTCTGGGAAAATTAGTGCAACTGCACTTGCAAAGTGTGAAGTCTATTTGCCTTTAGTAAATCCACCCAGTGTCCCAATAAGGCCCCTTTCACACTAGTGCGACTTGTCCCGCGATTTTGGACGGCAAAATCGCATGACAAGTCGTTTTCCATTATTTTCAATGAGCCCCATTCATATCAGTGCGTTCCATGTTTAGAGGGTGAAAAGTGAGAATTACTACATTCAAAATGATTTGGTTAATCCGCTCACCTTCCTTGCCCACTGCTGCCTCCCAAGTATGACCCCGGATGTGACATATCAGCGCGATACTAGCAGCTCATTGGCTGTTTCCTGGCCAGAATGTGAATATAAATGAGACCTCTTGCTGGTAACAAGCGGAGGAAGGCAAATTCTACGCTGCACACGCGTACCAGGACATATCTGCTTGAAGATATCTACTGCAGGCTGGGCACCAGGAGAGTTTCTTTAGTTCTCTTAGCCTCTCTAAATCACATTTGCATTGGGATTTCCCTAGAGGTATGCTGAAGACTTTAATTTCTAGATTTTGCAAACCGAAGTGTACATAATTAATATACAGTATCTCACAAAAGTGAGTACACCCCTCACATTTTTGTAAATATTTTATTATATCTTTTCATGTGACAACACTGAAGAAATGACACTTTGCTACAATGTAAAGTAGTGAGTGTACAGCTTGTATAACAGTGTAAATGTGCTGTCCCCTCAAAATAATTTGACACCCAGCCATTAATGTCTAAACCCCTGGCAACAAAAGTGAGCACACCCCTAAGTGTAAATGTCCAAACTGTCAAAATCTTTGTGGCCACCATTATTTTCCAGCACTTCCTTAACCCTCTTGGGCATGGAGTTCACCAGAGCTTCACAGGTTGCTACTGGAGTCCTCTTCCACTCCTCTATGATGACATCACAGAGCTGGCGGATGTTGGAGACCTTGCGCTCCTCCACCTTCCATTTGAGGATGCTCCACAGATGCTCAATAGGGTTTAGGTCTGGAGACATGCTTGGCCAGTCCATCATCTTTACCCTCAGCTTCTTTAGCAAGGCAGTGGTCATCTTGGAGGTGTGTTTGGGGTCGTTATCATATTGGAATACTGCCCTGCGGCCCAGTCTCTGAAGGGAGGGGATGATGCTCTGCTTCAGTATGTCACAGTACATGTTGGCATTCATGGTTCCCTCAATGAACTGTAGCTCCCCAGTGTCAGCAGCACTCATGCAGCCCCAGACCATGACACTCCCATCACCATGCTTGACTGTAGGCAAAGACACTCTTGTCTTTGTACTCCTCACCTGGTTGTCGCCACACACCATCATCTGAACAAGTTCATCTTGGTGGCATCAGACCACAGGACATGGTTCCAGTAATCCATGTCCTTAGTCTGCTTGTCTTCAGCAAAGTTTGCAGGGTTTCTTGTGCATCATCTTTAGAAGAGGCTTCCTTCTGGGACAACAGCCATGCAGACCAATTTGATGCAGGGTGCGGCGTATGGTCTGAGCACTGACAGGCTGACCCCCCCACCCCTTCAACCTCTGCAGCAATGCTGGCAGCACTCATATGTCTATTTCCCAAAGACAACCTCTGGATATGACGCTGAGCACGTGCATGCAATCACCCTGCAGAAGGAAAGAGAGCAGCAGTGAGCGGTCTTTATTTCAGGAAGTCTCACACTGAATTACTGCACAGATCTGGAAGAAATACACAAAGCACACTGAGATACAAGGCAGAATACACATGGCTCTTGTCATTAGACAATATTTGCTGATCGGAGTTCAGCTTTAATTGGGGTTGGCTTTAGTCCTGTCTGTCACTTCTGTTTTCTAACCTATTGTGACTTTCAGAAAAATAGAATTGAGCTTTTTTTTATCTGCCAGTTAGCAATACAAATGTCTTATGTGTTTGTAGAGAGCAAATCGCTGCTGCATGAAGGAGACATCGCTGTGGATCTCGGACGCAACGCGTTAAAGTGTGATGACAACTCCTACAGATGGAGCTAAAACAGCACTGGATTAGTGAACCCCACACCCTCTCCTCCACCTTCAGTGAGTATTCTGACTCCTCCCATGATGAAACATGAATCTACAGTACTGGGGCCCCAGGGGCCGTTTCCCAGCAGGACACTATAAGAATGAAGGCTTTGTCTACTCTCTTTGCCTGTGTGCGGCTCCTGTAGAAGACAGTAGGTCAGGCGTCTAGAATAGAAGGGGCAACACCTGGATGAAACGTCTATTTTCATTCATTTCCTTTTTTTTTTTTGTAAGTTCCTATGGTTATTGTACGATAACTGTGTGCAGGAAAGGGTTTGGCTTCTACCGAGGATGGTCACAAGACTCTCTGCAGCTCAAAACGTACACCAGTCATCCTCTCTCTCTTCAGGGTTCAGTTTAGCCAGTTGTACTGCTTAGTTCAGTGGCAGCATAGCTTAGCAATAGTATACTGTCTCCCATAGTGCATAGTTGATGTAATTATTACAATAATAAAGTATGTGTATAGCGCCATCATCTGCCATGCCAAACTACACAGTGATAGATGTTACAAGGGAGGGTGGGGGTGTAATACAAGAGAAGGGCCCTCGGATTCCTCCTGTATTGAATTGTATTGTAAACGTACTGTCTGCCCTCATGTTGTAAAGCACCGCTCAGGGCCCTCCTAACCCTTTTGTATTAAATTGTAATGTTGCTGTATTGTCTCCCTTTATATTGTAAGGCTACATTCACACCTGAGCGTAGCGTTTTTCGCGCGTTTTTTACCGCGATTTTTGTGGCGTTTTTTACTGCGATTTTACCGCGATTTTTACCGCGATTTTTGTGCAGGCGTTTTTAGATTGAATAGAGATCAATGGAAAACGCCTGTAATCTGCCCAAAAAGAAGCTCATGTACTTTTTTGAGCGTTGGGCGTTTTGCTTACAGCGTCAAAACGCTCAGATGTGAACAGGGGCCATTGAAATGAATAGGATTTGTCTTGTTGGGCGTTTTGAGAGCTGATCCTAGAGCAGAAAAACGCCCCAAAAACGCCCCAAAACGCCTAGATGTGAACGGAGCCTAAAGCACTTTGTAAACTGTTGATGCTATATAAATCCTGTATAATAATAATAATACAGAAAATGTTACATAGACTAGAACAAAGAGCTGTTTAGAAAAAAAAAAAGCAATAACAAGTGGAAAATAGCTGACAAAAAGGGGGGTATACTGAATGAAGGTGGTCACAAGACTCTCTGAAGCTCAAACGACATTATTATTATAATACAGAATTTATATAGTGCCAACTATAGTGCAAATTCAATACAAGAGGGTTAGGAGGGCTCTGCTCCTGGGAGCTTACAATCTAATAGACATGCACTCCTCTTTTCCTTCTCTTCAGGGTCTTGTACTCTGCAGTTCAGCCAGTTGTACTGCTTAGTTCAGTGGCAGCTTTGGCTTAGCAATAACACACTGTCTCCCCTAGTGCATAGTTGATTTATTTTTCATAATAATAATGTATGTGTATGGCGCCATCATCTGCCATGCCAAATTACAGTGATAGATATTACAAGGAAGAGTGGACAAGTATAATACAATACAGAAAATATTCCATAGAGTCGTACCTAGAGCGGTTTTGCAAAATAAAGCAATAACAAGTGCAACATAACTGCGACAAAGGGTGGTATACAGAGCAGCATGCTGTATTTTCAGTTCATACTTTGGTTTATTCTGGCATTGTTTACAGTCCAATACAATTTTTTTTTACGCTACTTTCAAATTTTTAAATGCGTGTCATTCTCTCTTTTTGATATTGCATTGATTAAATAGATAATTGTTGATCAGCCACTAGAGGGAGCAAACGCTCCATTTTGCATTCACCCACTTCAGCTTTCCTCCCATTACCGCTGGGATGAGATGAATATGGCTGAATCCGTGTATATAAAGCGGGTGTGGGAAAACGCAATGCCAGTATTATTTCACAAGATGCCCCTAATAAAGATATCTTCTGGTTCCACAGGTCCCTCCAATATCGCAGTATTCCTCAGCGCCATGCAAGAATTTGCGACTCTCACCTGCGTTCGCTTCATCCTACGCACCACGGAATCAGACTATATACTATGGATGGCGGCGGGTATGTGAAAAATTCTTCTCCAGCCCCTCTTTCCTTTCTTTTTTTCAGATTTGATGCGAATGTGGAGCCAGTACTCGTTTTTTATGCAGCTACCAAAAAAATGTAAATGCACCTTTCTTGCAACCATCACAGCCGTATTTAGTTGCGATGTCCTGGAATTGGCATTGCTCTGCTCTTCCAGTTGTATCGCTGTTCTCTTCAAAGTCTTACCAGAGCTTGAGGACAAGTTGCAGACAGCCTCTGGCACAGAAAATGGCCTTTTTCATAGTGACCTTTAGGCTTATTGCACCAAGAGTTTAATTTCTGGCGAGATCCTTCTCTAAGGGCTCATTCACATGTGTGGCTTTTGTTAGGCATTTGACAGGTGGTGATGCCTGCTGCCTGTGTTATCACTCAAAATGCCACCCCACCGTGCCGCAACCATGTGCACTGCATGCGGTTGCAGGGCAGTTGTGACGTGGCCCTCTTGAATAAGTTCGGCGCCGATACCACCTTTTGAATGCGACACGACTTTTAACTGCTTACCTTACCTGGGCAGATTTAAAAAATTATCACATACATATTAAAATCTGCATTTTTTTTTTAAGAAAATGACTTGGAACCCCGAAGCATTTTCTGAAAGCGAATGCCCTGGAGAATAAAATGGTAGTTGTTGCAATTTTTTTATTATGGTTACTAGGGATGCGCCGATACTGATATCACTGCCTATACCAAGCATTTCAGCAAGTATCGGTACTCCCCTAGATGCTCAAAAAGCTCAGGTCCATAAAGACATGGATGAGAGAATTTGGGATGGAGGAACTTGACTGGTCTGCACAGTCCTGACCTCAACCCCATAGAACACCGTTGGGATGAATTAGAGCAGAGACTGTGAGCCAGGCCTTCTCTCCAACATCAGTGCCTGACCTCACAAATGCACTTCAGGAAGAATAGTCAAACATTCCCATAGACACACTCCTAAACCTTGTGGACAGCCTTCCCAGAAGAGTTGAAGCTGTGGGCTAACTCAATACTGAACCCTACGGACTAAGACTGGGATGCCATTGAAGTTCATGTGTGTGTAAAGGCAGGCGTCCCAATACTTTTGATAATATAGTGTATACTGTATAGATTATTTTGTATGTGGCCAGATATGTACTGTGAGTGCTAGTATTTTCTAAATTGGCCACTAGATGGCGATTTAATCCCTATTTACACACACACAGGAGCAGTGGGAGAAATCGCATACGATTCTTTGCAGTATGATTTGCACCAATTTTTTTTATTGATGCAAATCGCACAGCAAAGTATTGGTACTTGGTATCGGTGAGTGCTTGACCGAAAGTATCAGTATTCGTACTCACCAATAAAAAAGCGGTATCGGTCCAACCCTAATAGTTACCACTGTTTTTTTTTTATGAAAAAGATGCACTTCAATGCATTTCAGTGTACTCAAACACAACATAATACCCACTTTTTCGTAAAATATAAAATTTGATGTTGCGCCAAGTAAATATATCCCAAACACGGCAAGATTTAAAATCTCACATTGCTTGTGAATTGGCGCCAAACTACAGCACTTAAAATTGTCCATAAGTGATGATTTAAAATGATTCTAAAGTGTTTTTTTTTTTTTAAATAATAAACATGGAATACTTACCTGCTCTGTGTAATGGTTTTGCACAGAGCAGCCCCTCTTCTTGTTGGGTCCCCTGCTGGCGGTCCTGGCTCCTCCTTCCTCTTGCTATGGAGGCGCTTGAGCATGCTCGCTACCGAGTCGCACTCTTGTGAAAGGACATTGCAAAGTGCCAAGTGGCCCCCCGCGCTCTCCTTTTTGGCTCAAAAGCAAGAGCCAATGGTTCCCGCTGCTGTGTGAACCAATGAGGGGGGAGAGACACGGTAGAGCTATTGCTCTTGTGCACATCACTGGATCAAGAATGGGCTCAGGTAAATCTAAGGGGGGCTGAGGGGGAGCTGCACTCCCAGTATATACTCCCTGCGTAGGTAAAATTAAAGTAGAACTATAAGTAAAACACTGTTTTTATTTTTTCCATTTTGGATAGAGCAAGGGAGGGTTATAACCTCTGTCAGATTTTTTTTCTGTCTCCCATTGCGGAGATTTTCCTTCACTTCCTGTCTGATAGCCAAACAGGAAGTGAGAGGAAATCCCTGTAAATTAAGAGAATTCCTTGGAGACCCCCAGGTCACTCAAACTAGTGTCCCTATTTGAAGATTTCCCCTCTATTACTTTTCTGAGGACAACCAAAATTTGGGATTTTATTTTACTTTCAATGATAATGGTAAACAGGACAAATAGAGAGGGTGAATCTTCCAAACCGGGGCAAAGACAGCAATATAAACGGACAGATGTTCTAATCCTTCTCCACGCTATCCAAAACTAAAAAACAAAATAGTTTTGCCTTTTAGTTCTACTTTAAGGATAAAAAAAAAAAAAACCTTCAAAGAACCATTTTAAAAGCCTTTACAGGTTATTTTCTTATTTTTTCTTTTATTTTATATAAATTTTTTTTACACATTTTTATTTATTTTTCATTTAACTTTATTGCTATTACCAGGGGTGAACAAGCACCCTGCGATAGCTTTGGGCAGTCAGTTACTTTTTATGGAGACATCAGGGGCCTATTAGACCCCTGATGTCTCCGCTGCCTTTTTAAGCATCTGATTGGGCACAGATTGTGTTTGATCAGCTGCTGTCAGACCAAGGCAGTTTTGAAACCGGAAGTGACAAAATCTGTCACTTCCCGCTTCATTGTCACAGAGGAAATGGGGGATCATGGCTGCAGCAGCCTTGATATACACTGTTCACTACACTTTAATGTGATTGGTTACTGAATGCAGCACTTGGCACATCACCCTTTGTGATGCCATAATAAAATGGTTATCTTTCTTCCCCCACAGATGTTGCTCATATGTTGGTAAGCAAGGAGGAAGTCGAGCAGCTGTATGGTACACGGCTCTATCCAGCACGAGCTGAACCACGCTCTGGGATTCTTCCATGAGCAGAGTAGAAGCAACCGCGATGACTACATCAATATCATATACAGCAACATCATACCAGGTATCCGACTGGGTGATAGCATTACACTAAGGGGTGTATCGTTACAGTTTTATAGCTGTTCATCCATAGAAACTGCATGTAAATTCATTCTGTGAAAATGAGTTAAATTAAATGTTCTCAGGCTGTAGCTGTAGGATGTATTCTCAGCAAATCAATTGTGTGAATGGGTAAAATACTACATTGTAGCCACAAGATGGCGCTGAGTAACAAGTAAGAAGTAAATATGCTCATCAGTGCCACCCAGTGGCCATAATGCAGTATTCTCCTCATTTAGAGAATATAGCCTCAGAACATTAAATGTTGCATAAAAGGATTAACACGCAGTTTTGATGGAGAATAAACAATGCAATTTTTTTTTTATAAATTGGAGTATATTATATAAATGTAATTAGGGCCGGTTCACACCTGATTTGCACAGGGAACGCAGACTCAGTGCAGTACGATTTTCAGCCCTTTCATTTGAATGGGCTGATATCACACTCAATCACTCTACTTTTCAAAAATGCACTGCACCAAATGGCATGGTAGTGAGTGGTCTGCTGCAGAAAACGTAATTTGTGTTTGGGGTTTCATTAGGAATATATTGGCACCCACAGCGGTGTGGGAAACGCGTGTGGAACGTGGATTTCCCGCACTGCGTTCAGGTGTGAACAAGCCCTTAGAACATATTTTAGATCATAAAATACACATTCTCCCTTTCATACATCTAGTGTGTGAAAAGTAATGTTTTTGGCTACTATGAACAGCATAAGTTGTACTTTTTAGGTCACTTTCATAAATGAGGGTCATTTAAAGAGGATCTTCTGTACATTTTTATAAAATGAGGTCAAATACTGTAGCTGCTGACGTTTAATATAGAGATGCCTGTCCAGGGATCCAGCCCTGTCCTCACCTGGGCCCACTCTTCACCAGTCTGTAAGTCCCCGGCACCGCCATGTTTACTGTGGGAAACCAGCTGTGACTTCCTGCAGCATCCAAGCTAGGTGTTTAGAGGCAGAAAAAAACAAAAAAAACTTCACTTGTACGTTCAGAAGAGGTACATTTGGGCATAAAAAACAGCAAATGCACATTAACGATAGATGCATATGTGCAGTAATGCATGCGCATTCACAAGAAGAGTGTTTCAGCAGAAAAATGCCTAACGCTCCCAAACACGCCTAAGCACTAGGTGCGTTCATTCATTTATTAATATTCCGGCCAATTGAACAAATGAACATCCAAACGCCGGATGCACTTAAAGGCTTCTAATCACATTTGCCAATTATGGCTTTAGGTGCGTTTTTTTTTACGCTGCTTTGCTCTTGCCAGGAGAAAAAGCTTTCAAAAGAGCTGGACAGACGCCCTGTGTGCATGAGGCCTCAATGTTTTTGGTGGAGTGTGGAAGGTTTGGAATGTCATTTGGGTTTTTATAGCTATGTTCGCCTAAGTTTGGGGAGATTTCCCTTCTGTCTCAGTGACTACTACGCAGGAAATGGTAGAAATTAGTGATCGACCGATATCGTTTTTTTAACCGCAAATAGCGGTATTTTGGTCATCGGGTGCCGATATCTGCTGATATTTTCGGACATTTTTTTTTTTTATGTCTACAGGTACTGTGGTGGAGGGATCTTGGGGTCTAAATGACCCCAAACCCCTCCTCTGCACTTAAGAATTCAAAATGCCAAGTTTGGCTGTTTTGAATGCTGTACGTTTTTTGAATTCGGCACCGCCAGTACCCGGAAGTGATGTCATGACATTACTTCCGGGTACTGGCGGTGCCGAATTCAAAGAAATGGAGACTCGGGTCAGAGAGCGGCAGTGAAGGTAGGATTCCCGGGTCTCCCGGTGGGACGGGAAACCCGGGCGAGCCGCGGGAGGGGGACGTCCCTTCCCGCTCCTTGGAAACGACAGCCGAGCAGCTTCTAGGCCGCATCGGATGTCATTACAAGACAGCCAACCGCCGGCTATGGACACCGGTACCAGGATGATGCCTCTAGTTGCAGGCATCGCTCCGGTACAAGCACTTTCCCTGAAATATCGGCAATATCTGTAAATAAAAAGCCGATTCCGATATATCAGGGAAAGTCCATATCGGCCCTCGATATATTGACTTTGCTGATAATCGGTCGATCTCTAGTAGAAATTTCCCCATTGGTACAAGGAAGAAAAATAAAATATCACTTAGCCAGTTTTCTTTTTTTTTTTTTTTTTTTACTCTTTTGTTTAAAAGATGCTAGTTTGCTGTCTCTTTCCTTAACCACTTCTCACCCGCCCTATAGGGAATTGACAGCGGGAAGGTGGTTGCATTATCCTGACCGAACATCATATGACAGAGCGGCGATCGGTGCTGCCGTGTGTCACTCTGACTCACAGCATCTCCTATCTCTGGTAAAGAGCCTCCTTACGTAGGCTCTTTACCATGTGACCGGCTGTGTCCAATCACAGCTGGTCACATAGTACATAGGAAGTGCCATTGATCAGCTTTCCTCAGTTCGTGCCTGACAGGCACGAGTAGAGGAGAGCCGATCTGCGGCTCTCCTGACAGGGGGGGGGGGGGTCTGACCCTTGGGGGGGTGCCACTAGAACCACCAGGAATACCCACCCTTGACCCCAGGGATGCCCACAATGGCCACCAGGGAGCCTGCCAGTGCCCTCCCCATCGGTGCTGCCCACCAGTGCCCTCCCCATCAGTGCTTTCCACCAGTGCCCATCGCCATCTATTAGTGCTGCCCATCAGTGCCACCCATCAGTGCCCACCAATGCTGCATATCAGTGCTACCCATCAGTGCCACATATCAGTGCCCATCAGTGCTGCATATCAGTGCTGCCTATTAGTGCCACCCCATCAGTGCGGCCTTATCAGTGCTCGTCAGTGCAGGAAAAAAGGCATCTATTTACAAAACTTTATACCATAAACAAAAAAAAAAATTTTCAAACTTTTCGGTATTTTTTTTTAATTTGTTTAGCAAAAAAGAAAAAACCTTGCGGTGATCAAATACCACCAAAAGAAAGCTCTATCTGTGGGGAAAAAATTACATAAATTTGGTTTAGATACAGTGTTGCACGACCGCGCAATTGTCATTCAAAATGCAACAGCGCTAAAAGCTATAAATTGGCCTGGGCGGGTAGGGGGAAAAGTGCCCGGTATTGAAGTGGTTAAGAACTCATTCACCCTGGGCATTTAGTCATGGGTGGGGGGCATAGGCACGTCATCCAGCCTGGCTGCCAGCAGCCTGTCAAATATCAGACAGCTGCTGCCGGATGTTGCACCTAGCAATATGTAATTTTAGGGCAGTATGTGCCTAGGGATGAATGCCCAGAATACAAGCAGTCTGCGTTCTGGGCATTCGTCCCAAGGGTGCATACTACCCCAAACAGAAGTACCGCTGATCCCAGCTGTCAGACTCTCATAGAGTTTGACAGGCTGCTGGCAGTCAGGCTGGGCAGTGTGCCTTTACCCTCTGCCCAATGCTAAATGCCCATTGTGCATGAGGCCTAATACTATTTGAATCACCGATCCTGAACAAGCATGCAGCAAGTGATGTAAAGATTCCTGACCCGGTTTGCTTTGAACACTGGATCAGCATGGCAGCCAGACAACTAGCATTTTTAGGATGTGAGCAATGAAAGCCAGCCCATATCTCTGCTAAGGTTTCCTTTTTAAAGTGATTGCAAAGTATAGTCCTTTTTTTTTTTTTTTTCTTTTCTAATAAAAATAACAAACATGTTATACTTACCTCCTCTGTGCAGTTGGTTTTGCACAGAGCAGCCAGGATCCTCCTCTTCTTGGGTCCCTTTTCTGCTCTCCTGGCCCCTCCCTCCTGTTCAATACCCCCACAGCAAGCAGCTTGCTATGGGGTCACCCGAGCCGAGTCGCAGCTCCCTGTGTCCATTTAGACACGGCCTTATTCCCTCTCTCTTCTGATTGGCTAGCTGACTTTGACAGCAGCAGCAGCCCATGGCGCTGCTGCTGTGTCTCAGCCAATCAGGAGGGAGAATCTCAGACAGCTGAGACACTCGTGGACATTGCTTGACAGAGAGGGACCTCAGAATGCATTAACCACTTTAGCCCCAGCCGCCGCAGATGTACTGCAGCAGGCTGGCTCTCCCAGGCAAAGTCCCGTACATGTACAGCGCTCGCCTGGGAGGAGCTAGGGGGCGATCGCGCGCCGCCAGAGGCACGCTCCCATCCCGCTCGTCAGCGGGTAAGCCAGTGCGTGCGACAGGCGGCTCCGATGGCCGCTGGCCACTCGCAATCTCCCACCGCTGACAGAGGACAGACGGCTGATGTAAACACAGCCGTCCATACTTCTCCCTGAAGTGATCACAGATGTCATGTGATCCTGCTATATAGGATCACATGTCTCTGTGATGACTTCACAAGCCACGCCCCCCCCAACAGTTAGAATCACTTCCCTAGGGTCACATAAGTGTCAAAAATGTCAGTTAGGGGTCCGATCTGTCTGCCGCAATGTCACAGTCCCGCAAAAAAAAACGGCAAAAAAAAAAATCGCAGATTGCCGCCATTACTAGTAAAAAAAAACAATAAAAATGACCTAAACCTTTCCCGTAGTTACTAAACGCAATAAATTTTGCGCAAACCAATCAAAATACTCTTATTGCAATTTTTTTTTACCAAAAATATGTAGCAGAAAACAAATTGGCCTAAAACGTTAAAAAATTTAGATTTTTACTTTTTTTTTTTTTTTTTTTTTTAGAATTTCATATAAAAGAATGTGAGAAATATATAATTTTTTTTTCTTTCAAAATTGTTGCTTATTTTTTGTTTATAGCGCAAAAAATAAAAAAATTGCACAGGTGATCAAATACGACCAAAAGAAAGCTGTATTTGTAGGAAAGAAAAGGACATCAATTTTGTTTGGGTACAGCGTCGCACGACCACGCAATTGTCCATTAAAATCACGCAGTGCCGAATCGCAAAATAGGGCCTGGTCATTGAGCAGCAAAATCCTCCGGTCTACAAGTGGTTAAGATAAAAAAAACCTTCTAACTTTACAACTCCTTTCATATAATTGAAGGGAAATGCTATATAATATTGCAGCTGCAAATTTAGTCACTTTCAGGGACCGAGAAGAATTTTCAGAAGTTCCACACATTGAATCAAGGCATGGAATACGACTACGGCTCCGTCATGCATTATCCAAGGTACAAATGGATACATTTCATAGAAATTTATAACAACTTTCACTTGCCAGAAACAGTTTTATTCTTAGACTTCTGCGATATCCATGTAGGTGGCACAGTCGGATCTATTAAACATTCACTGATCCTGATTCATCGAGTTCCAACAGGCAACTTAAAGTTTATTTAAACCGAAAAACCTAATATATTGCAGATTACCAGTCCTCAGATGCATTTTGTTTTTTTAGGATCATTCCTTTATTTTCACCTGGTGATCCTGCCAGTAACACACTTCCAGTGGTGAACTCTCCCCACGCCCCCTACTGGCAGAACACAAGAGCGCTGCGGGGGGGGATTCCCCCATCAACACAACAGTGAGAATGGAGCAATTTTCTTTTCTTCCACCCATGTTCATATTGCATATTCTATGGGCTGCCGGAGTCATTATACATGGCCGGGACGGTGGGCTGTCAGTAGACACGGTCACTTTGCTCTAATTGTGCAATGTGACGGAGTCTATGTAAGCACAATTTAGCATTCCTTATGTGATCTGTCACCAAACTCTGGTTTAAAGAACAGTTCTATTCCAGTATGTATTCTTAACTCAAAAACGTCCTTTCTATTGCTCTCAGCCTCCTCCAAAGGTCTTTTTTCTGCTGTCATCATCCGACCTCCTGAGGGTGGGTACGTTCATTCTCCATGGTCTCACTGTATGTAGAAACGTAGCCACCTTCTCATTTTATAAGGTGTCATTAAACAGAAAATTTAATAAAAAGAAACCTTTAGGGCTCATTAACATAAGCTTAGGTCTCTGAAAAGCAATCCCCATTCAGATTGCTGTTCAGAGAGCATTTGACAACTGGCGAGGAGGCGTTGTATCATTGTATCGCCATCTAACTGCCTGCTTTAACCCTTTAAACTCCAAGAATGCTTGAATGGGTCACACTTGGCAGGTGCTATGCCCACCAAAAGCAGCAAGGGTATATTTCCTGCCACAGCCGCAAAGCATGTGTACACATCCTTAAGAAAAAGTGTGATTCTTTAAAAGCCCCCTATAGGTCATTGGTTTAGTGTTATGAAGGAGGTCTGGTGCTAGAATTATTGCTTTCACTCCAGCGTGTGTGGTGATATACAACCTGTGTAGCGCAATCACCGTTTTAATGCTTAGGTGCCCGAACGCTTACGTTTTATGTTCGTGGGGATGGAGGGGCTCAAATTTTTTTTTTTGGGGGTCGGGGGGGATCTCATATGCCTGGGTGTAACCGGTTTTAATTTTACTTTTTTTTCATATGTGTTTTTTTTTGGTGACAGGCTCTCTTTAATGAGACATCCAGGGTAGTTTTTCTCCCCTGTGCTCTGCTGAATGTAATATAATGCAGATTGCATTCCATTCTTTGCCTGCCAAGCTGTCGGGGACACCGAGAGGTGGACTTCAGAAGGGACATCAAACACGTGGCTTGGTCAGCAACAAGGAGGGAAGGACAGCGGACCCGCTATGTCGGTCCTTGGCCTGCAGATGGGCAAGCAGATCCCAGGATACATGGCAGGGTTTGCGGGGGAGATGTTGTTAAGAACCTAGCAGCGAAAGGGTTAAATTGGGTATTAAAAAAAAAAAAAGAGGCTGCATTACTTGCTGTAAATTTGAGTTGTCCCCTGCATCACCTCTTTGCCATTTGGTGTCCTCAGTCTTCTGGGTTAAATGATGCCGGGTGTCCCCTAAATTGGATGGATGAATAAAGGAACAATGTGAATGCAGGTGATCGGGGACCCTGCCCCCTGGATAGGTGTCATTATGGTGCTCTTCAGTTGCATTTTATTTATACAGAGAGTGGCTGGGCAGTTCTCAATGATACAGAAAGCAGCACTGAGGTGATGTCATTACTCTTTCTGCATCAATGAGGACTGCCCAGAGAAGAGGTGACGAGGACCCTGCAGAAACAGTCAGTTGTTTAGTATGTTTGCTGCAGGATTAACTCAATTAGTGAGTCGGCATTGCAGCCAATCTATAGGCATGACAGATAACCAACATGATCAGAATTACAGAGACTCAATGGCAGCCTACAGAATGTTCTCATGACAAGTAGTATTAAAAGTCCTCATGAGGCGGCGGTTCATACCACTGACTGGTCAAAGTTCAGTTTATGTTATCGGGAGCCTGTGGGGGGAGGTGAGGCATTAGTAGAACATGGGGGCTTGTGTTGGCGCTGACAAAGGTACCGCATTCATATTTAGTCCCGGTTCACACTGAGGCAACTTGCCAGGCAACTTAGCCGCCTGACAAGTCGCACTCCATTCAGTGCAATGGAACCGTTCCAATCGGAGAGACTCAAGTCGCTCCGACTTAGAAAAAGGTTCCTGCACTACTTTGGGGGCGACTTCGGTGTGGCTTGCATTGACTTCTATTAGAGAAGTTGCTTTGCAAGCCACGCTGAAGTCGGCTGCATGGGGCGGCTTCAGAGTTGGGCAACTTTGAAGCCGCCCCAGTGTGAACCGAGCCTAAGTCAGCACATCTTGAAGGAAATGGTTAATTGTTCCTGAGTGCCGGTTCACACTTGTGCGGCTGCGGAGATCGCATGCAATTCGGAGCGCACTGCTCCTTCATTACATGCGATCTCATGTGCGGTGCGAATTTCAGCCATACACTTTGTATGGCTGAATTCGAAATGCATCCGCACCAAAGACGCACAGGAGACCTTTTTTGAGCCGCATCAAAATCGGATCGCACAGTGGTTCACACTTGTGCGATCTGATTCTGTGCGTACTTGCAGATCGCACTGCGATATGCAAACTGGGGGTGTTAACTTTTAATTGACACCCCTGCGTATCGCATATGGCAGTGTGAACTGCTAGATGTGTGGATGCGATGCGGGAACACGCTGCATATTCGCAGCCTTCCCGCATCGCACAAGTGTGAACCGAGCCTGATTATCAGGGAGAACTTGGTGGGTGTTGGAAATGCATGTACAGGGCTGCATGTAATTCACCTTTCCATATATACTGTGTGTATATATATATATATATATATATATATATGTATGTATGTATGTATGTGTGTATATATATATATATATATATAATATATGTGTGTGTGTTTTATTTATAGCTGGATTCTGTTGGGTTGGATCAGTGATTGTAGTCTGATATCTCGCAGGCGCCTTCCTTTCCTCCAATACTTTCTGATTAATGTAAACTAAAAATTCAAATACTTGGCAGGTCTGGGAATTAATGTACTTTGCCCCACCACAGACCATGAGAGACTTTATTATATTACTGGCATCTATCCAGTGCAAAGTAGAATTCTGTGTTTCGCTTCACTTTAAATTGGTTGTTTAGACCAGTCTCCTAACTTTGGCCTGGGGGCCGGATGTGGCCCTTTGTTTGCCTTTATCCGACCCTTGGGGCACTATTCCTCCCATGGACATTAACAATAGGACATAATTCATTCCATGGGCACCAGCGATGGGGGCACTATTGCTCCCACAGGCACCAGCGATGGGACATTTTGGACTTCTGCTGGCTACAGTCAGGCCCCTCTAATGTCTGAAGGATAATAAACTGGCCTTTGTTTAGAAAGTTTGGAGACCCCTGGCTTAGACCAAGCAAACTATTTCTCTTATTAAACAATGTGTGTGCTGTAATGCACTTTAGTGGCATTAGCTACTTGCAGTAAACAGCGGCTGCCATACTGGAAACTTCCTAGGATGAAATGGTGGGGGCTAAATGCCATTCAGAACAAGCTTTGTGTTTTAATAAATAAACACAAGACTTCCTCTGACTGAAGTGGAGAGGTGGGTGGATGACCTCAGGATTTCCACCTCTTCCAGTCAGAGCAAGCCTTGTGTTCCTTCATAAAATGACAAGGCTTCTCCTGAATGGCGGAGAAGCACTCAGTATGACTCCTTTATGTATGGCAGCAGCTGAGAAGTCGTCCATCCTGCTGCTGGAACACAGTGCTGCATACTGTATGTAGGGAATACTACTACACTGCATTTCAGTGTACGCAGCAGGATTGTTTTACTAATGGAAAAGGTTTCTCCGGCCGATATGTCGAAGACCAGAGCTTCCATGGCTGTCAGCACTTGATAAGAGAACTGGTGTTCTACTATCAAGTATTACACCCTCACATTCCATAGTCCCGATAGACCCCATATTTGTTTAGATAAGTGTTTATTTTTTTTTATTCTGAACCGAGCAAATCCCGCGACATGCCTGTGCAATGACTACTGTAGACCCGTAAACTCACCAGTTTGCTGACGTGTTTGTTTGTACAAAGGCCTATATATGAAATATACCGTATAGAGAGAGATAACAGAGAATGATCCTGTTTTTCAAACAGCCACAAGATTTGTAGTGCCCTAACTTTTTTTTTTTTTGCTAAATGAACGGGGTTTGGGCATTTCCATCACATTTTCACAAAATATTATGTGGAAGGCAATTTTTATTTAGCTTTTTGTTTCTCTAGTTTGGGAGAGCATAAGGAAGGGCTAAAGCCGCTAGACCCTCTATCAGGTTGGATTCTTTAGTGAAAGATGGAAAAAAACACTGCAAGAAAAATCTTTACAGAAAAAGATATTCCAAAATACCAGGGTTTCTCAGATGATCTCTCATGATCTACCTGTCAGTAGCAGACAGCTGCTCGGTAGTTTGCATCCCCGCTGCTGACATTTGCAGAGCTATGCAGGGAAGCAGCTGTGATAGTGCTGGCTGTGGTGCGCTGTTCCCCTCTGGCCCCTCCTATCCATCCCAGGTGCTGGTATGTGATATCACTTGGGATGGACAGGAGGGGGCGGGGAGGAACAGCGTGCCACAAGAGATCTAAATAGACGCTTCACTGTGCTGCTCTGCATATGACGTAAACTGATAATTGTAGACTAGAATAGCCACTGCAACACTTTACTACATGCTGCAGTGGTAAAGAAAAAACAAACATTTTGGCTTCTGCAGTGGTAAAAACATCCGTGCATTGCAATATGTTGAAAACCGCATGTCAGCGCACTCCAACTTAAACTCAATCAGCGCATTCAAAGCGTAATGCACTTGGTGTGAATCAGCTTAATTCTTGATTTGACGGTTTACCATTCTGTAGCCTCCACACTGTTTGATATCGGCCAGGTAAGAGACAGGGGGGCTTACTGACACTGGGCTGGAGGTTTGGTAGAGAATACAAGTGAACTCCAGCACACACAGCTATCCTGAGAGTAAGATTGTATATTCTTGATATCCTAAGAGTGGAGATTATTTTTATTCTAATGCTTATTGTTGGCAGGTTTTCTTTTAGCAATCCATAGACTTAAAATAGAAATTGATCAGTCTGGCTGTCCTGAGATGGATTGGGCAACTATCAGACAAATCTAGCATGCATGGTTTTTTTATACCCACACAGAAGACCAACAACAATTTTATATAAGTAGACTGAGGAGTAAAAAAGTGCACAGTGTGTCTATAACATTAGCCTGGTCATTGGACATAGTTACGGTATAGCGGTCATGTGACTTGGTTTATGTGGCTACCTTGCAGGTCCGGGACTTTTACACCAAAGTTCGGAGTGAAGAAGAGTGCAAGAGGCTCTGTGAGAACATTGCCGGTCACCTGAAGGGTGCCCAACTCTTCATCCAGAAAAGAGCTGTGAGTATCGTCTGCAATAGAGTGTATTAAAGAGCACCTGTCATGCATACTTGTAATAGATATTTTGCACTTGTGAAGATCCTACAACTTAAATGTCCAAGTTCACCTTTAGGGGAAAAAAAATAATAAAGGCACATACTTTTGCAGAAAAAAAAGTGCATTATATATATATATATATTTTTTTTTTTTTTCCCCTACAATCATGGGTGCATGGTTGGGCTCTTGCAGACTCTCCCTCTGTTTCTGCCTGTAACTGTCTACAAGCTTTCAATAAGGCCATTGGTGCTTGGTGGTGCTGCTCCAGGCTGAGGTATAGGGCCCCGCTGGTACTCAGTATAGTAGGGATGTCAGCATTAGGAAAACTCATCCAGTGGGTAATAGACATTGAAGCATGAGACTCATCATAGCCAATCCTAGTGTGGATGTGTGCATCCCCCGAGGAGCAGCATTGATTGGGGCTTTCATATCCATATGGGCTTTAAAGCAATTATTAAAACTTGTTTGTTTGATTTTTTTTTTTTTTTTTTTTTTAAATTTACCTGCTCTATGCAATGGTTTTGCACAGAGCAGCACGGATCCTCCTTTTCTCTGGTCCCACACCGTTGCTCCTCCCTCCTGACGGGTGTACGGAGCCGCAACTCGGGTGCACCCAAACAGGCATGCTCCCGAGATGCGGCTCTGTGTCCATTCACACACACACAGCCGTGGCCCAGTCCCACCCCCTCAATCTCCTGTAAGGTAGAAAGCTGCAGAAAGAGTGAATGGATTATGGCAACGCTGATCAGTAGATTGAGAATTACAAGCTATTTGCTTATTTATTCACAGATCTCTACAGATCCTAAATGCAGATGTAACATGTTCCAATGGTCAACTTTTTAAGTTCCTTTGCTTGTATGAATTAAAGCAGACCAATACTCGGGCTCGGTTCACACTGGTGTGATGTGGAAACCCTGTGAATCCACTGCGAGTTACCGCATTGCAGGCAGTTTGCACTGCAATATGCAAATCGCTGGGAGAATAAGTACAAAGGTAATGACACCCCCAGATCAGTTTGCATATCGCAGTGCAAACTGTCAATTCAGACAGGAATCGGATTGTATGGGTGTGACCAACCATGCCCATCATTTTCTTGTGTTGACCAAAAAAGGGTCCTGCACGAGTTTGGTCCGAATGCGACGTGAATTCAGGCCATACAGTCTGTATGGTTGAATTTGCATCGCATGTGACTTGCAGAGCAGTTCGAATCACATGCGATGTCTGGCATTGCTACGTGTGAACCGGCCCTCAAATGTTGTTTAACGAGCTTTGCTGCGATGGATAAAAATCTGTAGACATTGAGCCTGGTACCAGACACTGATTAAAGGGGGGGGGGGTTAATTTTAATTTGCAGGAATATATAGTATGGAAATGTTGTATATGTGGGGCGCACACAAATTGTTTTTGGGAAGTATTGTCTGGGTCTCCATATTTCTGGTGCCGATAAATGGGCTGAAACACTTGCTTTTCCCAGAGACAATGTTGCTGCGGGTTCACTTCCTTGCAGCCCAAGGCACTTGAGTCATGTGATTTCTGTAAAGGTGAGAATCGGCATTTAGACTGGACAACCCTCACAGATCATGTGACTAAAAACCCAGACCTTCACACATTCCTGCAAGGAAGGGAGTTTAGGAAAGGCAAGGATTTCTCTGTATCAATCCAACAAGGAGATGAAGTCCAACCACAAAATTGTAGTTCTTGGGAAAAGTTTGTTTTCCCACAGTAATTGGGCCATGATTATAGAGGGGAGGAGGACCATTGGGGCATTTGTTTATATCTGCAAAGGTGGACAACCAGGACACGCCACAATTGTATCATATTGCCGTTTGAGTTTTTCCCATTTTCAGTTTAAGAGATGTCCCAAAAATCTACAACTTCTTTCTTTTTCTATATCTTGTGAGTATTCCCATAACTCCAAGGGTTCTTTTTGATTACATTAGAGCTTTTCAGCAGCGTATTTGGAGAATGATATGTTCTATCTAGGTGCCACTTTAACGGGGTGATTTTCCCTTGCCATGTAAGAGTTTATGAAGTTAGGAACCATCCTTGGGCTGGAACTTATTTCATTCGGTAACCCCTGTTAAATTTTCCTTCCACCAGGTGAAGAATTTCACTGACGTTCACCCGGATTACGGCAACCGTATCCAGGCTCTGCTTGACAAGTACAACGCTGAAGGACACCATAAAGTAATGTGAAGTGCTGCTCTTTCCTTCCACTAGGGGGAACCCAAACCTTACCAGTACTAAGGAATATGAGGTGTGACGATTTAATTCCCGCACTGGGGGAAAAAAAGTTTCCTTACCTATACACTAGTGGCTGTTGTCACCCCTTCCAAGTAGTCCCCTTGTGAAGTGACACTTTTTTTTCTAGAAACCTGTGCCACTGCTTGAATCATTCCTGGATTTCATTTTCTGGAACGCTATGCCGGATTGTCATCAAATCTGTGTCCTATTAAGGCATTTGTTTTTTTAAACAGCCAAAAGTCTCCAGGCTCATTCACACCATAAGTTCATGAAAACTGATGGGAATTGAAGAGAAAACCACGCAGATTTCACTTGCAAAGACATCAGATTTCATGAATGTTGACATCGGTTCTGTGCCCTGTTCACACCAATGTTGATGTCACGTCAATTTTTTTCCAGTGCAGAAAACTGCACACACAATGGAGATTCCTGCACAGAAAAAATCTGCATGCTGTGGTGTGAACAGGGAACATACAGAACTATTTTTTTTTTTTTTTTTTGTTTTTGTGCCCTTGCAGAACGTATGCAGAAAAACTGTCTCTGCACCATGGCGTGAACGAGGCCTCAGGGTGCCAAGTCAGGGAACAAGGTGGTTGGTCAAGTTTCGGTATGGACTTCTGTGCCAGGAACTCGAACACTTCACCACAACAATGATCTTGCCTATGATGCGTTAAGAATCTACGTGTCAGGCTAGAGTTCCAGTATAAGTACTCAGTTTTTTTTCTTTTCTGCCTAGTCAGGTGTAAGGACTTAGTTCCTTGCTGGGGTCTCTGGTCCCGGCAATTTTTTCTTTTTAGATAGATATTCTTTTTTTTCCTCCTGGAGATTTACAATAAACTGCCGGACTGGGCGACAGGCTGGATAACCTAGATCCAGTGGTCACCCCAGTTTGGCCACCAAACTGGTGCGCTAGGTCGGCCGTGACAAAGCCCCACCGCACGGTCTGGCCTGTGAGTTAAACGCCTCGAGGTTGCATGCGACTGGGTCTCAGCCCGAGTCACAGCATTTCTCCTGGCCAACAGCCCCCCCATGTAAATGGCGAGGGGTTCTGTCTGGAGCGGTGCCCATATGGTTCCTGGTATGGTGAGTAACTGTCCTCCCTCTCCCCCTGTAGGGTTTTGGGGTGGATGTGGGCCCCTCCATGGGACGGTCAGACACCCCCCTTCCCTCATGCTGGGGCTGTGTTGGTGGTCTGGTCCACCTCCTGGGGTGGGGGCAGGGCGCTATGCTGATGATGGGGGGGTGCACCGCCGGCGATTGTACGATCGGTGGGGGGGGGGGCTGTACCTGGTGGGGGCTCCTGCCTGGGCTTGTCCTTAAGGCCTAGGGATCCCTCCTGGTGCCTCGTGGGGCTGCCATTTTCTTGTAGCCTGTGTGCTCTACGCTTCTTTTTTTTTTTTTTTTGAAAAACTGTTACATGACCTAAAAAAACAAAAAAACACTGAAGTTAGCCTAAGTTTTATGTATAATGCAAAAGATGATTTTACGCCAAGAAAAAAAAAAACCTAACATCATGCTTTATTATTGTGCACACTCGTGAATGGCGTAAAAATTCGGTACTTAAAAAATCTTCATAGGCTACCCTTTAAAAATGTTCACAGGTTACCTGTTGAGCGTTACAGAGGAGGTCTTGTGCTAGAATTATTGCTTTTTTTTTTTAACACTTATTCCTTTTACAAGGAATGTGAACATCCCTTGAAATAGGAATAGGGCATGAAAGGTCCTCTTTACATAGAGTCCTGGAGTCTATAAGTACCCCACATCTCTCCTATGCTGGAAAGCCTGAGGTTCACCGCCATGTTTACATCTGCCGGCACCAAAATTGACGTCATAACTTCTGGCTTGGCCTCCGAAGGTCACAGAGATGGTCGGGGACTATCTGGTCCTTGGTCAGTTCTATGGTAAAATGGCCGCCACCAGCTGATTCATTTTCCGGCTCACTGATCACACGGACATGCCAGAAGAAACACTGGAGGGGGTGGGGGGGGGGAATGGTCAGCCACTATGATTGTTTTTAGGGAATCGCCGGCAGAAAAGAATGTCCCATGGGCGGGAAGTAATTACGTTTCACTCACACTTTTGTTAGTTTTTCACACAACATTGTTAATCCGCTGCTCCAGATTCCTTTCCCTCATTTTTCGCCAACATTGCAAGGCACACACATTGTTTCTTCTACTGCTCCATAAAGACTGAATCAGCTGGTCTGTGACCCAGGCAAGTGCAAGGTAGACCATGCGGGATCATTCTCTAGTGTAAATGGCTGTGTGACTCGCCACCATAGCGTTACGCCACGGCCATTCCAGGAATTGAATTGTCACCTCATATGTAGGTTGTGATTTTCAATCACATAATGAAGATCCTAGATGCCAGGCTGTAAACCCAGTGGCTTTAATATACCTAGGGGGCTATTTACTAAAGCTGGAGAGTGCAAAATCTGACGCAACTCTGCACAGAAACCAATCGGCTTCCAGGTTTTATTGTCAAAGCTTCATTGAACAAGCTGAAGTTAGAAGCTGAGTGGCTACCACACACCAGATACTCAGTGCACCAGCTTTAGTAAATCTACCCCTTTGCCTGAGCTCACACTTCTGTGGCATGGTACACCGCATGTGATGCGCATAGGAATCGCACTGCATTCCTGTGCTGTGTGATTTGGGCCATACATTTAGTATAGCTCAAATCGCATCTGCACCAATTAGTGCAGGATACTTTTTTCTGCACCTGAATCGAATCATATGGCTGTTCACACCCATGCAATGCAATTCTGGCAGTCGCGCTGTGTTTTGCAATCTGTTTCGGGGTGTTATTATTCTACCATTAACACCCGCAGCAGTTTGCATGGGCGCCGTGTGATTGCCATTCAATGTGATGCAGGGTAACAGCAAATCTTGTGTTTTCCCCGCATCGCATCAATGTGAACCAGAGCTTAGTGTCACTGATGTAACATAAGCATGCAGAAAGTGAAGGCAGAACTCTTGATGCATGCTTTTGGCTCTACATGGGAGGTGGTAAAATTACCTTTTCCGAGAGAAGTTGGCAATGGCTGCCTACCTATTCTCTCAGCAAACATTTCCTTTAAATGCCAGGGAATATAAATGTTTGGCTGTGAACCGTACATCATTGGAATCTAACCTCATTTTGGGCTTTAATTTAAAGATCAGCTCCAGCCAAAACCTTGCGTTCTATTTAGCACGGGTAATATGCAACTGTGTATGTACAAGCTTCTGTCTCTGGGTATTGCTGAGTTTGAAGGACACACAGATCCCATGCCTTCGTTTTCCCGGCACTCCGGCTACATATGAGATGACTATCTTACCATGAGTTCGGCTTTTCCCCTCTACTCAATGGGTCCCATGTTTTTCTAGGACCGGGAGGTCAACTGGTTTGATAGGGGTCTGAATGGACCATCTACATCAGGGGACTTCAAACTATGGCCCTCCAGTTGTTTAGGAACTACAATTCCCATCATGCCTAGTCCTGTCTGTGAATGTCAGAGTTTTACAATGCCTCATGGGATGTGTAGTTCCGCAACATCTGGAGGGCTGTAGTTTGAGGATCCCTAATCTACATAATGTGATGGGTTTTTCTGGGTCAGTAACCCAGTATTGAAGCCAGAGGCAGCCAGCTAGCTGGCATTTTGAGCAGATCAGCAGCCTCCACAGTTTCTCCCAATGCAGATTTTCTTCAGAACACAATACACTTGTCCATTCATTCATCTATTTTTGTCTTTGGAAGGTTTTAATTTGTAATTGCTAACGACACTTTTTGTTCTTTTACAGAGAGCGATCAAGACCTACACTCAGCATTCCGCTCATGTGACCGCCAATGACAAGGCCAACCTGTAACCTTCCTCATCCTCCTCATCATCATCCTCAATGATCCGTCCACTAATTTTTTTTTTTTTTTTTCTTTAATTTCAGAGCTAAATGATTGTTTAAAAACCGTGCTACAGAATTCCAAAAATCTTTCTGGTTAATCAATAAACTTTTATACTAAGCTGCTGTTGGCTTCAGGAACATCCTGCACTTGTATTTTCCAGGCTGAACCAATAATCGCACAAAGGCAGATTTAAACCGAATGATACTGGAAAAAAATAACCGAATACGCAACACAGCTTGTGTATGTAATACTAACTTTCTGTCCAAACATTTCCAATAGCTGACTTTACTGAGCACCGCTGACAATAACTTCTTACTCCGTGCCTTCAAATGACAGATTCAGCTGATTGCAGTAAAGGTGATGCAAATAATCGTACAGCTCCTACATTACCCGGTGAATGTTGGGGGAGTAGCTGACTATCCGGTGGCTGGCAAATGTAGTTCATTAAGCCTACGACTGTCTACTAGATGATAGAATAAAATCTTTTGCATATACAATAGTCTCACTGGTTTCTTCTTGTTGGGAGTCAGCTGGAAGCATGCTGCAAATGTGAACTAATTATGTAATTGATTTGTACAATAAACTTACCTGCAGCTAAATAAATCCTTTTTGTTGAGTTTTTTTCTTTGCACTTATTCACAGGGATGCCGAGACCTGAACATTAGAAGCCCCGGTTCACAGTGGAACGCGGTGTGCAGGAAACTGGCGCTTTGTTCATGTTTCCTGCACTGTTCAAATTAGAGATCGACTGATTATCGGCAAAGCCGATCTATCGAGGGCCGATCTGCACTTACCCCGATATATCAGAATCCAAGGTGACCGATATTTCGGGAAAGTGCTTGTACAGGAGAGATGCCTGCAGCATAGCGGACAGTCGGCTGTCTTGTAAGGCTCGCATTACAAGGAGCGGGAGGGGACTCGAGACGCCCCCCCCCGGGCAACCAGCCTGCACGGCCGCCGGAGGCCCGATCAAAGCCGCATTAGGCTCTGAACGGGTCTCCATGCGAAAACCTGGAAGTGATCACTTCCGGGTACTGGCACCAGGTTAAAAAAAATGACAGCATTCAAAACAGCCAAACTTGGCATTTTGAATACTTTTAAGTGCAGAGGAGGGGTTTGGGGTTTTAGACCCCCAGATCCCTCCACAAGAGTATCTGTCAAAGAAAAAAAAAAAAAACAATTTTTTTTTTTTTTTAAAATGTATGAAAATATCATCCGATACCGATATGCATTGACCAAAATATCGTTATCGGCAACAAAAAACCGATATCGGTCGATCACTAGTTCAAATCGCATTGCCCTTGCTATCAGATGTCAGTGCAGTGTTGACACCCCAAATGCAGTTTGCCTGAACTGGATCGCATAGTACAAAACTACCATGCCATCCGTTTGCTGTGCATTTCCAAAAGTAGTGCAAGCCACTGCTTTGATGCGATTTGAGCCCGTTCATAAATGAATAGCCTCAAATTGCACGGGAATGCAGTGCACAATCCTGTGCGATTCAGTGTGAACCTAGGCTAAATGGGCTATTTCTTTATATGGCTGTAAGTGCTGCATGCAAGCAGCCCATGTAAGTCTGTGGGGATGCAGTGGCTGCACAGACAGCGCTGCTGGTCCTAGTTTGACAAGGATGTGGGTGAGCACCCCCATATGTATATTGTCTGCGTTTTTGGGGCCGATCACCCGCAACTACATGTCTGTCAAATTAGGATGAGCGGCTGTGTCTCCATAGACTTCAAGATAGGAAAAAAAATATCAGGGACTGATGCTGGCAGTGAAGCACGAGTACCCAGCAGATATTCCATAATGGTCCTAGCAGGGACGGACTAACAACTCATGGGGCTCCTGGGAAAAAGGAGATCATGGGGCCCCCTGCAGGATCCCTGCTCACTGGGTCCCCCTGTCCACACTCAAGTCCCACCTACATCAGTGGTGTATTTTGGTTTTGTGCTGCCCTAGGCAAGACTAAAATTGGGCGCCCCCCTCCAAAGTAAATTTGCCCCACTCCTTCCTTAACAGATGTGACTTCCTCCAAAATTGAAGTCAAGTCCCAGCGTGAACCCCTGAGATCTCACGAGGGGGGGGGGTTGTGAGAGAGAGAGAGGGGGGGTGAGAGAGAGGGGGTGGGTGAGGGGGTGAGGGAGAGAGAGAGGGGGGTGGGTGAGGGAGGGAGAGAGGGGGGATGAGGGAGGGAGATAGCGAGGGGGGATGAGAGAGAGAGGGAGGTGAGAGAGAGAGAGGGGATGAGAGAGAGAGGGGGGTGAGAGAGGGGGGTGAGAGAGAGAGGGGGGGTGAGTGAGAGAAAGAGGGGGAGTGAGAGTGAGAGAGAGAAGGGTGAGAGGGATGAGAGAGAGAGGGTGAGAGAGGCAGCTCTAGCAACCAGTGACCAATAGAGTCTCAGGTGGAGGGGTGCAGCTTTTTGCTGCCCCCCTGCAAAGTGCCGCCCTAGGCCTGGGCCTTGTTGGCCTAGGCCAAAATACAGCACTGACCTACATATTGCGCTGCCCACATTACATGAGTTTGCCACAGAATTTCCCTACACGTTGTTCAAAGTAAATGTTTAATAAAGGTAAGAAAAATAAACTTGCATGTCAGACTGTCTGTCACTTGGTACAGGCGTGTGCAAGTATATGGGGTGTGCCGGATTATCCCACAGGTATATAAAGCAAGATGTCATATAGACTCCTCACCTTCCAAATTTTACCCCTTCACAAATGGCACCAGATCCAACTCATAGATAATACCAGACCCCCCTTTCATAAAAATCTTCTCCCCCCTCCCATCACAATAATATCAGATTCCTGTATCCACAGTCCCAGACAACACCAGACTTCCTGTACCCTCCAGCTAGAAGATAATACCAAGACCCCTGTAGCCCCTATTCTTAGATAAGACCAGATTCCTAGACACACAAATCCCAGATAACACCAGGACTGCTGTATCCCCTACTCCTGGACAAAACCAGACCCCATAACCCCCCCCCCCCATCCTAGATAACACCAGACTCCTTGCATGCCCCCACTCCTAGATAACACCATAGCCACTCCTGTATACCTCCTAGGTAACAGCAGAACCACTATACCCCCTGCAACTAGATAAAAGAACCACTAAATGTCCCACAATTGGGTAACACCAGACCCCCCCCCCCCCCACTATTGGATAACACCAGAACCACTATACCCCCCCACTACCAATTATGTACAATGTTTGCCCCTCTGTTAAGGGATCTCTGTGCCCCAAGGGGTAGTGTGCCCCCTGCCAGGGATCTCTGTGCCCCCATTGGGTAGTGTGCCCCCTGGCAGGGATCTCTGTGCCCCCATTGGGTAGTGTGCCCCCTGGCAGGGATCTCTGTGCCCCATTGGGTAGTGTGCTCCCTGCCAGGGATCTCTGTGCCCCATTGGGTAGTGTGCCCCCTGGCAGGGATCTCTGTGCCCCCATTGGGTAGTGTGCTCCCTGCCAGGGATCTCTGTGCTGCGACTGGATAGGGTGTGCCCCTTGGCAGGAATCTGTGTACCCCCTGATGTTTTGCAGTTTAGGACTCCAGCCTGGAGTGGGCATTTCTTTGCAGCTTGGGGCCGCAGGAGACACAGCAGGACATGGTGTACCCCCCCCCCCCCCATTAGAGCGGTGATGGCAGGAGCCCCCGCTGTGTACAGATCCAGGGCTGGGTGCCGCTTGCAGGACATGTCCATCGGCTCAGATCACACAATCATGATGGAGCCCCCACAGTACATGTAATACTCCTCCTCCTCGTCCCCTGACATAAGGACCGGTCCGAGCCAGATACAAACACAGGTGCTGTCAGATGGGAGGGGCGCAGTGGGCAGAGACTTACAGCAGACAAGAGGTCACCCAATAAAGATAGCAGCCCAGGAGACATTCATGGGGCCCCCTACTGTGCCGGAATGGTCAGTCCACCCCTGGAGGGGGTGTCTGGGGGCATTGAGGAGGGAAGAGGTCTGAGGAAGGGAGGGGAGGGGGGGTTTGCGGAGGATGGGAGAGGTCTAGGGGGGTTTGGGGAGGAGAGAAGTCTTGGGGGGTGTCTGGGGGGGGGTGTTTGAAAAGGAGGGGAGAGGTCTGAAAGGGTGTCTGGGGGGGGGAGGTCTGAAGAAGAGGGGGGGGGTCTGAGGAGGAGGAGGGGAGAGGTGTCTAGGGGGTTTGGGGAGAGGGGTCTGGGGGGTTTGAGGAGGGGAGAAGTCTTGGGGGGGGGGGGTCTGGGAGGGGTGTCTATGGGGTTTGAGAAGGGGAGAGGTCTGGGGGGGGTGGTTTTCTGAGGAGGTGTTCTGGGGTGTTTGAGGAGATGAAGGGTCTGAGGAGGAGTGGAGGTGTCTGGGGAGGTTTGAGGGCTGAAGAGGTGTCTTGGGGGGTTTAGGTAGGGGAGAGGTCTGAGGGGGTTTGGGGAGGAGAAGAGGTCTGAGGGGGGTTCTGAGGAAGAGGGGTTCTTCCCCCCTTATACTTACACCAGGAAACTTCATGTCAGTTATGTGACGAGGGGATAGAGAATGAACGGCAGCCTTCCCTCATTGCACAGCGGAGCTCTCTATTGCCACCTGCAGGCTGGAGGGAGAAGACAGTCTAGTCCTCCCTCCAGCTCTCTGTCGCTTCTCTGTCAGTGATCATAGGGGATGAGCGGCCTCAATTGCCAGCGCGCGGAGGTGGGCTCGCGCTTCCTCTGATTGGTGCAGGGGGCGGGCGGATGACGTCATATAAAGCACGCGAAGGCGGAGCCGCGCCATTTTGAAGTGTAGGTTGCCAGGGAGACGGAGCGTCTTCTCTCACTGCCGGCACAGCGCCCTATAGTGGATAGATCTGAGATTTCACCCACAGCTTCTACATCAAATCTCTTGTCTGTATCCAGGAGAGACGGTAAGTGTCATTAGTTGTCATCAGGGCTGCCATCAGGGAGGGGGGACAGCCCATACACACTTAGGGGGCCCCAGGATCACTAGGGGCCCAGCCGCCCTGGCGTCCCAGACTGCCAAGGGGATGTCTCTTTGCTGGAATTGGATGTTTTGTTGCTGGATTAGGGATGTCTCTCTGCTGAATATATTGGGCTGTGTCTTGATTGAAATGAAATGGCCATGTGAAGGAAGGTGGAGTGAGAATGTTACCCCCCCCCCCCCCTTGTGAAATGGCCATGTAAAGGAAGGAGAGGTGAAATGTTGTGGTTGCAGGCTTCATATTTTTTGACCAAAATATAATTGCTTACTGTTAAATCCTGAAAGCACCGATAACCTGGAATACACTCTTAATTTTCATATATGAAGTTGTAGGAGTGATAAATAAACATGGGAGCACTAAAGGACTTGGTGAGATTTCCATTGGGCCCTGGGGAATGTTGGTGGTGAGGCCTGGGGGGGGCCCAAAATTTCTGATGGCTGCCCTGGTTGTCACCTTACCAGTGAGGCCGGTGTCCTGTGGAATAATGCATCGGAGGAACTCCAGCGGAGATCAGCTGGCGGTGAGGACACTGGCATGCGCAGTTTGTTGGATGTATTATCCGAGGAGAGACAGAGGGGGGAGGTAATAGAATGTTATGTCAGATTCTGCCTCGCTCTCTGCACTATCTGCGCATGCGCCCGACGCAAATCTATTCTTATTGGGTGGATTATTCCTATTTGAGATTCTTATTGGCAAATGACGGGAATATTGTCTGATTACAGAACACACAGCTCTTATTGTGGGGCACATTAAAGGGGCACTCTGACCGCAATAATAAAGAACTCTGATCGCAATAAAAAAGGGGAACTCTGACTGGACAAATAAAGGGGCACTCTGATGGGGACACACAGGATGTGAAGGAGCACTCTGATGAGGACACGGATGTAAAGAAGGACTCTGACGGGCACACGGACACAGGCTAAATGACGGTGGGGACACAGGCTGAATAATGGCGGGGACACAGGCTGAATGACAAAGGAGGCACAGGCTGAATGACAACGGAGGCACAGGCTAAATGACGGCGGGGACACAGGCTGAAAGACGGCGGGGACACAGGCTAAATGATGGCGGGGACACAGGCTGAATGACGGCGGGGACACAGGCTAAATGACGGCAGGGACACAGGCTGAATGACGGCGGGAACACAGGCTGAATGACGGCGGGGACACAGGCTGAATGACGGCGGGGACACAGGCTGAATGACGGCGGGGACACAGGCTGAATGACGGCGGGGACACAGGCTGAATGACGGCGGGGACACAGGCTGAATGACGGCGGGGACACAGGCTAAATGACGGCGGGAACACAGGCTGAATGACGGCGGGGACACAGGCTGAACGACGGCGGGGACACAGGCTGAACGACGGCGGGGACACAGGCTGAACGACGGCGGGGACACAGGCTGAACGACGGCGGGGACACAGGCTAAACGACGGCGGGGACACAGGCTAAACGACGGCGGGGACACAGGCTGAATGACGGCTGGGACACAGGCTGAATGACGGCTGGGACACAGGCTGAATGACGGCGGGGACACAGGCTGAATGACGGCGGGGACACAGGCTGAACGACGGCGGGGACACAGGCTGAACGACGGCGGGGACACAGGCTGAACGACGGCGGGGACACAGGCTGAACGACGGCGGGGACACAGGCTGAACGACGGCGGGGACACAGGCTGAACGATGGGGGGACACAGGCTGAATGACGGCGGGGACACAGGCTGAATGATGGGCGGACACAGGCTGAATGACGGCGGGGGCACAGGCTGAATGACGGCGGGGACACAGGCTGAATAACGGGGGGACACAGGCTGAATGACGGGGGGACACAGGCTGAATGACGGCGGGGACACAGGCTGAATGACGGGGGGACACACCCCTTGCATGCCAAATGGTCAGTGCTTATTCCTGGGGATTTCACAGCGGCTGTAGCATGAAGTAGGGATGCACCGATCTGACTTTTTTGGATCCGATACCGATATCTGGCGTTGTGAAATCGCCGATACCGGAACCGATCAGGAGCTACACACAAAGCAAGCGGCTGCAGTACAGAGCAAAGCCGCTGCTTCATGTTTATGGCTCCTCCATTCACAGGCGGAGTGCATCTGATATCACTCTGCCTGTGAGCTGGACCTATACAGGAAGTAGCGGCTCCCATCCCATACTACTACTGCACCTAGTAAGGGATGGCTGAGCCGTTACTCAGCAAAAACCGGATCGGCCAGTGGATCGGTCAATGTTACCGATCCCCCAATCCATCTAAAATGGCCATATCAGCGCCGATATCCGATCCTAATATCAGATCGGTGCATCCCTAGCATGAAGATGGTGGATCTGTCAGTGGGGGGCAGAATGAATGGTTAGAGGAGTGGGGGCCCACTCGTGTTACTCTAGGTGCAGTCACAGTAGGTAAACTTTGAGGGGGCAGGGTCCCAAATTTGGTACAGAGATAGGGGAGGTCTACCTCTGGGGGCCTCTAGTATCCCTGGGCCAAATTTGGTGCTCCTAGCCCCCGGGGTTAGGTCACCTTGGAGCAGTATGGCAAGCTTGGAGAGGGCACAGTTGCAGGGCCACAGCTCGGGCCCTGAACATGTCCAGAGAGTCCCTATGTGGCAGGGAGGTAGAGGAGGTTTACCATTACCATCCCAAAAATGCTGGGGTCATTAGCCCAAAATATCTTTGTCAAATTTTTATGCAGTGGCGGTTTCGGGCACGGGCGAACGGGGCAGATGCCCGGGGCGGCATCACGTGGGGGGCGGCACTCGGCACACGAACGACTCCTGGAGAAAAAGAAAATCATCTTTGGTGCGGCGCCGCTGCCGCCCCTGCTGCTGAAGGAGCCGATGGATGGATCGGTAAAGTTTGCCTGGTGCGCTCCGAACTAGCGGGGGCGGGGGAGAGACGAGGAGGAGCCGAGGAGAGTACACTACACACACAGCCAGGGGTTATGCAGCGGCGGCGGCGCGCTCAGAACTAGCGGGGGGGGGGGAAGGCGAGGAGGAGGAGCCGAGGAGGAGAGTACACTACTACACACAGATTATGCAGCGGCGGCGGCCGCGCTCAGAACTAGCGGCGGGGGCGGCGAGGAGGAGCCAAGGAGGGTAGTGTACACTACTGTAGTCACTTGCAGGTAAGTTGCTCTCGCTCTCCTCTATGTTCGCAACTGGGAATGGGTAGGAGGAGGAGGAGGAGGGGGGGGGGGGCACATGACAGCATCCTGGAAGGGGTACGCTGGTCTTTGCATTGAAAAGGGGTACGCTGGTCTTTGCATTGAAAAGGGGGTACCCTGGTCTCTGCATTGAAAAGGAGCACGCTGGTCTCTGTATTGAAAAGGGGTACACTGGTCTTTGCATTGAAAAGTGGTACGCTGGTCTTTGCATTGAAAAGGGGTACGCTGGTCTTTGCATTGAAAAGGGGTACGCTGGTCTTTGCATTGAAAAGGGGTACGCTGGTCTTTGCATTGAAAAGGGGTACGCTGGTCTTTGCATTGAAAAGGAGCACGCTGGTCTCTGCATTGAAAAGGGGTACGCTGGTCTTTGCATTGAAAAGGGGGTACCCTGGTCTCTGCATTGAAAAGGAGCACGCTGGTCTCTGTATTGAAAAGGGGGTACCCTGGTCTCTGCATTGAAAAGGAGCACGCTGGTCTCTGTATTGAAAAGGGGTACACTGGTCTTTGCATTGAAAAGGGGGCACGCTGGCCTCTGCATTGAAGGGGGCACGCTGGTCACTGTGCTTTGAAAGGGGGTACGCTGGTCACTGTATACCTTAATTACTGAAGGCCCCTTTCACACTTTTGTGACCTCAAAGTCACACTATTTTTTTACAGAGTTTTTTGCCGCAAAGCAATGCCTATTACATTTTTCTGTTTGCGCCCCCCCAAAAATTTTGAGCACCAGCCGCCACTACCAGGCTGTGTCCAGAAGGATTTATTTATTAGAGAGCACGCTGCATGGCTGGGCCACCACCAGACCAGACACTGCTTGATGGGCCTACTTTAGGCCTGATTCACATGTATGCAGGTTGGGGACCCACATTTTCAAAGGCACAGCATCCTATTCATTTGAATGAGCTGCTTTCCCACAGAAAAAAAGGTGCATGCAGCATTTTAAAATTTCAGTGGCATCATGCACCATGCGACTTACCTGCAGTTCATTCACTGGCAAGTTTGCTGTATTTTTAGGTATGTGGGCCATGCATTTAAAAACACAGTACATTTGTGTTAACTGTGTCATGCAAACGCACTGTGTTTTTAAATGCATGGCCCACATACCTAAAAACGCAGAAAGCTTGCCAGTGCAGGAACTGCAAGTAAGTCGCATGGTGCAAAAGCAGGATGGATTTCAAGGCCCCTGAAATTTTAAAATGCTGCATGCACCTTTTTTCTACGGGAAACGCAGGCATAGCAGCCCATTCAAATGAATAGTATGCTGTGCCCTTCTAAAATGTGGGCCGCCAACCCACATACATGTAAATCAGGCCTAAAGCAGTAGTAAAGTAATTTACAAATAAAAAAACTGGTCCCCCTGCAGGTTTAAGTCATACCGCACTAGTATACACATTGGTGTGAGAATGGCTGCAATGTAATGGGGTGTTGGGATGTTATAAGGGGTATTGCGATGTGTAAAGGGGCACTATGAGGTGAAAATGGCTGCAATGTAATGGGGTGCTGTGATGTGATGAGGGATACTGTAATTTTTAAAGGGGCACTGTGACATGAAAAATTGGACTGTTATGGAATGACATAGTATTACTACAATAAAATGTGTGGTGTGTACAAGATGTGAAGTTTTGTCATGTTATTTTTTTTTTTTTGGGGGGGGGGGGGGGCGCCGGGAGGGAGTCTCGCCCGGGGAGCAATTTAATGTAGAACCGCCACTGTTTTTATGGGTCACTTAGGAGAATATGGTTGCCAGTCAATACCACAAAACGGGGAGTTCTGGGTACCATATTAATCCCTATAGTCTTAGCTATCCATGAAGTGGGGCTTTGCATTACCTACAGTATGTCACAAAAGTGAGTACACCCCTCACATTTTTGTAAATATTTTATTATATCTTTTCATGTGACATCACTGAAGAAATTACACTTTGCTACATTGTAAAGTAGTGAGTGTACAGCTTTTATAACAGTGTAAATTTGCTGTCCCCTCAAAATAACTCAACAAACAGCCATTATTGTCTAAACCGATGGCAACAAAAGTGAGTACATCCCCGAGGGGAAAATGTCCAAATTGGGTCCAATTAGCCATTTTCCCTCCCCGGTGTCATGTGACTCATTAGTATTACAAGGTCTCAGGTGTGAGCAGGTGTGTTAAATTTGGTGTTATCGCTCTCACTCTCTCATACTGGTCACTGGAAGTTCAACATGGCACCTCATGGCAAAGAACTCTCTGAGGATCTGAAAAAAGAATTGTTGCTCTACATAAAGATGGCCTAGGCTATAGGAAGATTGCCAAGACCCTGAAACTGAGCTGTAGCACGGTGGCCAAAACCATACATCGGTTTAACAGGAGAGGTTCCACTCAGAACAGGCCTCGCCATGGTTCACCAAAGAAGTTGAGTGCACGTGCTCAGTGTCATATCCAGAGGTTGTCTTAGGGAAACAGATGTATGAGTGCTGCCAGCATTGCTGCAGAGGTAAAAGGGGTGGGGGTTCAGTCTGTCAGTGCTCAGACCATACACCGCACACTGCAACAAATTTGGTCTGCATGGCTGTCATCCCAGATGGAAGCCTCTTCTAAAGATGATGCACAAGAAAGCCTGCAAACAGTTTGCTGAAGACAAGCAGACTAAGGACATGGATTACTGGAACCATCTCCTGTGGTCTGATGAGACCAAGATAAACTTATTTATTTCAGACGGTGTCAAGCGTGTGTGGCAGCAACCAGGTGAGGAGTACAAAGACAAGTGTGTGTTGCTTACAGTCAAGCATGGTGGTGGGAGTGTCATGGTCTGGGGCTGCATGAAGGCTGCCGACACTGGGGAGCTACAATTCATTGAGGGAACCATGAATGCCAACATGTACTGTGACACACTGAAGCAGAGCATGATCCCCTCCCTTTGCAGACTGGGCTGCAGGGCAGTATTCCAACATAATGACCCCAAACACACCTCCAAGATGACCGCTGCCTTGCTAAAGAAGCTGAGGGTAAAGAGGAAAAGGTGATGGACTGGCTAAGCATATCTCTAGACCTAAACCCTATTGAGCATCTGTGGGACATCCTCAAACAGAAGGTGGAGGAGAACAAGGTCTCTAACATCCGCCAGCTCTGTGATGTTGTCATGGAAAAGTGGAAGAGGACTCCAGTGGCAACCTGTGAAGCTCTGGTGAACTCCATGCCCAAGAGGGTTAAGGCAGTGGTGGAAAATAATGGCGGCCACACAAAACATTGACACTTTGGGCTCAATTTGGACATTTTAGCTTAGGGGAGTACTCACTTTTGTTGCCAGCGGTTTAGACATTAATGGCTGTGTGTTGAGGTATTTTGAGGGGTCAGTAAGTTTACACCGTTATACAAGCTGTACACTCACTACTTTACATTGTAGCAAAGTGTAATTTCTTCAGTGTTGTCACATGAAAAGGTATAATAAAATATTTACAAAAATGTGAGGGGTGTACTCACTTTTGTGAGCTACTGTATGTTCTGCAGTATTTGGCCAAAGTCCACCCCCATGGCAGCCCATGTAAAAATTAAGCATTGGCCAAAAAAAATGTGTGGCTCCTAGAAGTCATCCAGTATAAGTTTGCCAAGTATGGTGCCCTCAACCCCCGTGGTTTGTGTACGGGCAGTGCCGTGGAGCAGGGACTGCTGGGTACCATGTTAATCTCCATATTCTTAGCTATCCAATGTTACCTGCGGAGCAGGGCTCACTGGTACCTATGTTCCTCAGTATTCGTGCAAATTTGACCCCGTGCCAGTCCTCGTGAAAATTAGGCATCGGCCACAAAAAATGTGTGTGGCCCCTGGGGGTCAGCTAGAATCCCTGTACCAAGTTTGGTGCCCATAACCCCTGTGATTCGGGTACCACAGGGCCCTGAATTTATAGTAGAGTGGCTTGCTGTATTAATCTTTGGCTCGGTCGCAGGTGGGAATTTGAGGGGCCGAAAGAGTCCAGGCTCCCACAGCTTGAGCCCCTGGACATGTTTGGGGCCCAATCTTTGGCCCCTCAAAATTCCCTACTGTGCCATATATTATCATGTCATTATATATTCCAATCCCCTCCCAGCAAAAATCCCCCCTAATCCCCTCCCAGAAAATATCCAAACCCCCCCACCCCCCAATCCGCTGCCAGCACAAATCCTCCCCAATCCCCCCCCCCAGCACAAACCCCCCCCACACTCTCTTCACAGCACCAAGTCACATTGTCAAATTGTGTTTTCTGCAATTGACTGCGATTATTAGCTTTTTTATTCATATATATTGTATATTGCTATAATCATACTATTTTTGTATATATTACTATTAATACTAACTTTTAGCTATTTTCAGGTACACCAACATAAGTCAGCATCAGAATGCCACGACATTCACGACGCCGATTCCGTGGAAGGCGATCACGTCAGGAGGGCGGAGAGTCTCCAGTCGCCCACAGGACGAGAGGCCAACTTCGGAGGAGACGGGAGAACGCAGCCAACAACCGGAGCCGTTCTCCCAGAGACCGCAGGGAGTCTGAGAACCACCCAACGCCACAGATGCCACCGGCCGTGGAGCAGCCTATCTGTTCCATCTGCCTGAGTGAGTATGTCACAGAGGACACCAGAACACTTCAATGTTCTCATATATTCCACTCTGCTTGTATTCACAGATGGGTTTTACAAGCTCCTACTTGTCCACTGTGCCGGGTAATTCTTCCTGCTGAAGACCGTGTGAACTTTACTTACATCGTGGCGTTTTATGAAAATGGAGACTTCCAAGTGGTTTTCTCGTAAGTATAAAATAACATCTTTCTCCTCAGATGCCTGGAAAACAACATGGACTAATGGAGACCAATATGTATGTTTTAGCTTTTTTCTGCTTATAGTAGAAAATGCTTGGAAAAAAAAAAAAAAAAAAAAATATATATATATATATATATATATATACTGTATGTGTATATATATATATATATATATATATATATATATATATATATATACTCTAGACTTTTACCGCAGAAAGGAGTCCTTTAATCCTGATGATGGCACAGCCTCTCAGGTGAACACTCCAGACATTTATCGCAGAAAGGAGTCCTTTGATCCTGATGATGGCACCGCCTCTCAGATGAACACTCCAGACATTTATCGCAGAAAGGAGTCCTTTCAACCTGATGATGGCACCGCCTCTCAGGTGAACACTCCAGACATTTATCGCAGAAAAGAGTCCCTTCATCCTGATGATGGCACCGCCTCTCAGGTGAACACTCCAGACATTTATCGCAGAAAGGAGTCCTTTGATCCTGATGATGGCACCGCCTCTCAGGTGAACACTCCAGTCATTTTACCGCAGAAAGGAGTCCTTTGATCCTGATGATGGCACCGCCTCTCAGGTGAACACTCCAGACATTTACCGCAGAAAGGAGTCCTTTGATCCTGATGATGGCACCGCCTCTCAGGTGAACACTCCAGACATTTACCGCAGAAAGGAGTCCTTTCATCCTGATGATGGCACCGCCTGTCAGGTGAACACTCTAGACATTTACCGCAGAAAGGAGTCCTTTCATCCTGATGATGGCACCGCCTCTCAGGTGAACACTCCAGACATTTACCGCAGAAAGGAGTCCCTTCATCCTGATGATGGCACCGCCTCTCAGGTGAACACTCCAGGCTTTTGCCACAGAAAGGAGTCCCTTCATCCTGATGATGGCACCGCCTCTCAGGTGAACACTCCAGGCTTTTGCCACAGAAAGATTTGTAGGACATAACATTTTATCCTTGAGGCACCAGCGACTCTCATGAAATTGTCTCTGTATGTTTCTGCCTCCTTCTGTCATCCTCCATTACCCCCCAAACCTCTTTTTTAGCCCTCAACCGAAAACCTATTTCAGGAAGTTCGATCAGAAAATAAATAAAATGAATAGGTATATGGAGGAGTCTGAGATCAGTAAAAATACTTATTTGGGTAAAGAACACATACCTGAATTAGATATATATTTTTTAAACTAGATTTAGGTGTCACTTACACATCTTACAAATAAAGGAGCGGAATTGGCCAGCTATAGGAGGAGGCTGGATATTTATTTTTTTTACACTAAACAATAGCCTACAGTCCACTGCCCACCGCCCATAGCCTAGAGTCCACTGCCCACCGCCCATAGCCTACAGTCCACTGCCCACAGCCTACAGTCCACAGCCCACCGCCCATAGCCTACAGTCCACTGCCCATAGCCTGCAGTCCATGGCCCGCTGCCCATAGCCTACAGCTCACCGCCCATACCCTACACATACCTGAATTAGATATATATTTTTTAAACTAGATTTAAGTGTCACTTCAACATCTTACAAAAAAAGGAGCGGAATTGGCCAGCTATAGGGGAGGGGGAGGCTGGATTTTTTTTTTTTTTACACTAAACCATATCCTTTTTTTGTAAACAACCAAAACACATCCACGAGGTAATGACCCTGTTATCTGTTTTTCAATAAATCACGTTGGTACACGTTAGTTGCAGTTATGTGCACTGCTCCATATACACTGCAAAGCCCATAGCCTACAGTCCACCGCCTACAGTCCACAGCCCACAACCCATAGCCTACAGTCCACGGCCCACTGCCGACAGCCTACAGTCCACAGCCCACAACCCATAGCCTGCAGTCCACGGCCCACCGCCGATAGCCTACAGTCCACCCCCTCAACAGAAAGTCAGATCACAAAAAACATATGGAGATTTGGAGGAGTCTGAGATCAGTAAAAATCGTTTTTTTGGAGCCTGCAGCCCAAAACCCGCAGCCCAAATCCCACAGCCTGCAGCCCAAAACCCACAGCCTGAAGCCCAAAACCCACAGCCCAAAACCCACAACCCAAAACCCACAGCCCGCAGCCCAAAACCCGCAGCCTAAAACCCACAGCCTGCAGACCACAGCCCAAAACCCGCAGCCCAAAAGCCACACTCCACAGCCTGCAGCCCAAAACCCACAGTATATTTTTTAAACTAGATTTAAGTGTCACTTCAACATCTTATGTTGAAAAAAAGGAGCATGATTGGCCGACAATAAGGGGAGGAGGATGCCGACTTTTTTAACACTAAACAATATCCTTCTTTTTTTTTTTTGTAAAAATCCATACACATCCAGTAGGTAATGACCCTGTTACCTATTTTTCAATAACTCATTTCTTACTTTGTTTTTCTGCTTCCTTGTTCTGTAACATCTTCCATGAGATCCCACACCTCTCCTTTTCCCCTTCACTTCTTCTTTGGAACGAGCAGTGCACGTTAGTTGCAGTTATGTTCCATGTACACTGCAAAGCCCATAGCCTACAGTCCACTGCCCACCGCCCATAGCCTACAGTCCACTGCCCACCACCCATAGCCTACAGTCCACTGCCCACCGCCCATAGCCTACAATCCACTGCCCACCGCCCATAGCCTACAGGCCACTGCCCACCACCCACCGCCCATAGCCTACAGTCCACTGCCCACAGCCTACAGTCCACGGCCCACCGCCCATAGCCTACAGTCCACTGCCCATAGCCTGCAGTCCATGGCCCACTGCCCATAGCCTACAGTCCACAGCCCACCGCCCATACCCTACAGTCCTACCCCCACAGCAGGAAGTCGGAACACAAAAAAAAATATGGCGATTTGGAGGAGTCTGAGATCTGTGAAAATCACTTTTTTTGGAGCCCGCAGCCCAAAAACCCGCAGACTACAGCCCAAACCCACAGCTCGCAGCCCAAAATTTGCAGCCCAAAACCCACAGACCACAGCCCAAAACCCACAGCCTGCAGCCCAAAGCCTGCAGACCACTACCCAAACCCACAGCTCGCAGCCCAAAACCCAAAACCCATTTCAGGAAGTTAGATCAGAAAAAAGATAAAATAAATAGATATGTGGAGGAGTCTGAGATCAGTAAAAAGTATTTTAATAGGTAAAGAACACTGTCTCCCTCTAATATTGTAACGCGCTGCATAAATTGCTGGCGCTATAGAAATCCTTAATAATAATAAAGAACACATACCTGAATTAAATATATATATTTTAACCGGTTCCGGGCCGCCCGCCGCAGATATACTGCGACAGGCAGTAGGGCTACGTCGGTCGCGAGCATGGCTTGGGGGCACGCGGGAGCGCGCCCTCCGTTTCTGCGATGGTCTGATTCGGTACAGAACCGATCAGTCATCAAGTCAATGTTTTTTGGCCTGGTCCTAGCGATCGGTTCTGACCAATGGCAGACCGTCCTGTGCCTGCGTTTTGTAAACACAGGCACAGGAAATGCTGCTCTCTCCCCTCGTGGAGATCTTTTCGGTTCCAGCTTGAGAGGAGAGAGCATCTAACCGTGAGTACACCAATCACTACACATACACCACCTCAGTTAGGCACATTTAACCCCCTGATCACCCCCAGTTAACTCTTCCACTCCCTGTCATAGTGCACACTATATACAGCGTAAAGCTGTTTTGCTGATTACTGTAATAGTGTGCCTTGTGACTTCACTTAGGTTTAGCGACCGTTAGTTTCTGTCCCAAATAGATTTAGGGTACCTGCCATCCCCCCCAATAAAGATTTAACCCCCTGATCAGCCCCAGTTAACCCCTTCATGCCCTGTCACAGTGTCAATTTTATAGTGTACCGATCTTTTTTCCGATCACTATATTAGTGTCACAGGGGATATTAGTTAACGCTAGTTAGCGTCAATCTAGGACAGCGTCAGATCCCCGCCGCATATTTAGAAATATAATTTAACCCTTTGATTGCCAGTGACACACACATACACACACTATACACCTCCATTACTAGTACAGTGTCTGAATGGCCCAATATCTTTGATCTGATCAGAAATGTACTAGGGTCCCCAATAGTTTAGGGTTCCCAAAATGCAGAGCTAGCAGGATCGGCCACGACACCTGCCAGCACCTGTGTTTAGCCCCTCCGCCCAGCCCACCCCACCCAAGCAAGTGCAGTAATCAATAGATTACTGTCACTTCCGAAACACAAAACCGCAGCGTTAGCAGAGTCAGGCCTGATCTCTGCTAGCACTAGCAGTTTTTTAATTTTTTCGTAGCGATTCAAACAGTCCTCGACAACCAGGTGCTTTTTTACCTGTTAGCCACACTACATACCTATAAATTGATTGTCCCTCCTGTCCTGGCCAACCTGGTCTCTGCTTAGGGGAATGTTTCCATCGCTACCACACACTAGTGGAGTATTAGCATAGGGTACAGCATGGTACAGTCTAGGGCACACTTACACAGGGTCTCGAAAGATGTTCATGAAAGATGTTCAGATGATCGCATTTTGAGAGACCCTCCTAACCTGGAAAGTTTTAAAGTTACAGAAAAAAAAGTGTAAAAAAAAAAAAAAAGTTACAAAAAAAAATTACAAAAAATAAAATAAAAAAGCCAAAAATAGTTGTGGTTTTATTGAGTTAATTTTATGTTCTTACTCTGCTCTTCTACTTCTACTCTTTCTACTTTTACTGTACTTTATTGTTACTGTTTTTCATTGTTAACCATTTTTTACTTTTCAGATACCAACATTCCATGCTATTAACATGTAATGTTTTATTTTTACTGTTTTATTGTTAATTATTGTTTGCCTTGCAGGTACGCCCATCAGCTGCCACACTGATTTATATATTCTGACAGCAACAGCGTGTGCGCTCAGCATATATAGAAATCTACTATGGCAGCGATGTAGGAGGTGATTTCACCACCGCAGTTAAAAAAATAGGCAATACATGGCTTTCATCATGTATACCCATCATTAGAAGTGGGTGGATGTTGGGCGGTCTAATGATGGGTATACCACTTATTTTCTGGTGGAGATTTCTTCATCCACATCGATTGATGTGGATGGAGGAATCTGTTAGGTTCTCTTTCTTCGTTCAGCCCACAGGCTGCATGAAAAAAAAAAAACCTACAATATATGCCGAACAAGGACCAGCAATGTACTGGTACGTCACTGGACTTTGAGTGGTTATACCAGGATGATGCCTGCAGATTTAGGCATCATCTTGGTATCGTTTTTTACAGCCAGCGGTCGGCTTACATGTAAAAGCAATCCTAGCGGATAATTAGCTGCTAGACTGCTTTTACAAGCAGTGGGAGAGGACACCCCCCCCCCCTACCGCCTTCTGCAGTTTTTCTCGGGCTCTCCTGTTCCACCGGGTAACCCGAGAGTGCAGCCGGTTGTTCCATTATCTTACCATAGAGCTGATTGGAGACTAGAATGGCTCCAATCATCTCTATGGCCTAAGATACCGGAAGCTACGAGCATTTCATGACTTGGGTTTCGCCTGATATAAACCGCGCCATTGGGAAATTGGGAAAGCATCTTATCACACCAATCTTGGTGTGGTCAGACGCTTTAAGAGCAGAGGAGAGATCTAGAGTCTAATTGACCCCAAGAGTAGCTGTTACTACAGATTGCTGTTATAGGTGATATTTAAATTCACTGTGATAATAATAAAAATAAATAAAAAAAAAACTTAAAGGGAAGGTGTCAAAATTACATAAAAAAAGCAAAATAAATAATAAAAAAAAAAATCAAGCATCCTTGTCCCCCCGTGCTTGCGCGCAAAGGCGAACGTAAGCGTCGGTGTAGTGTCATATGTAAACAGCAATTGCAGCATGTGAGGTATCCCCGCGAACGCTAGGTCGAGGGCAGTAATTCTTGCAGTAGACCTCCTCTAAAAGTCTTACAGGTTTCCACTTTAGACGTACAAAGGCTTTTAAAAATGTACGTAGTTTGTTGCCGCTGCACGGGCGTGTGCAATTTTAAAGCATGTCATGTTTGGTATCTATGTACTTGGCGTAAGATCATCTTTTACATTTTACCAAACAATTAGGAAATATATTGTGTATTTGTGCATTAAATTTAAAAAAAAGTGTTTTTTTATTTTTTTTTTCAAAAATTGCGTTTGGAAAATCTGTGCGCAAATACTGTGTGACAAAAAAATTGCAACATCCACCATTTGGCTCTGTAGGGTCTCTGCTATGAAAAAAATATATAATATTTGGGGGTTCAAAGTAATAAAGTATAAGGACATTTTTATTCACTTATTTTCTATTATAATATTGCACCTTATAAGGAATATTATAATAGAAAAATTATTATAAGTGACTAAAAATGTCCTTCTAGCACATATAGTGGGTCTTTCTATGCTCCCTATTATTATGGAGTGAAGCCTCATTTTATTAGTGAAATCGCACTATTATAATTTTTCACATCCTTTGCATATCTCTGGCTGACATTTTCATTCACGTATTTTTCTACTATAATATTGCACCTTATAAGGAATATTAACTATTTTATCCAGATAAGCACATATTTCTTAGGCTTTTGGCTCTGCATTGATTCTTTGTTTAATTTTGGTTTGTGGTTAGTGAAAGGCACTTTTTGTAAGCTGCCATTAGGATTTTTTGTTATATTATACAGTATATAGCAGCATAATTAAAAAAAAAAAAAAAAAGCAGTTAAGGCCCCTTTCACACTTGCAGACCGTTCAGATCCGCCTGTCAGTTTTTCAGGTGGATCTGAACGGATGCCCCATGCATCTCTATTGGGCATCAGATGTCAGCGGAGACATGTCCGCTGACATCCGATCCTCTCCGTCAAATCCGGACGGATGGAAACCCTATTTCTCATCTGTCTGGCAGATCGGATGGGATCGGGTGAGAATGGACAGGCGGTCCGTTCTCAGCCGATTCCCCCATAGAGAACAGCAGGGACCTGACAGCTCCGTCTCGGAGACAGAGCTGCCATCCATCTGCTCAGCGGGGGATCGATCCCCCACTGAGAAAAACGGAGTCCGCTGACGGAGCTGCAAGTGTGAAAGGGGCCTAAGGTATGAATGTACTGGGAGCATTATGTGCCCTGCAATGTTTACTTTTTAATGATTTTATTCCCAAACTTGCTCAAGGATCATTCCAAAGCATATGGAAATGGGGATTAGGGTGGATGTACAGGTTGATAGCTAAAAAAATGTGTTTGCAAGAGTCAGCAAAAAAAAAAAAAAAATTCAGCATTTGGAATAACAGAAGTGAAATATAGTGCCCTCTTTGGTGTTCCCGGGAGGAATGGTGCCCCATCATTGGTGTTCCCGGGAGGAATGGTGCCCCGTCATTGGTGTTCCCGGGAGGAATGGTGCCCCGTCATTGGTGTTCCCGGGAGGAATGGTGCCCCGTCATTGGTGTTCCCGGGAGGAATGGTGCCCCGTCATTGGTGTTCCCGGGAGGAATAGTGCCCCGTCATTGGTATCAATGGGAGAAATAGTGCCCCGTCATTGGTGTTGTCGGGGGAGAACAGTGCCCCATCATTGGTGTTGCCGGGAGGAATAGTGCACCATCATTGAAGTTGCCGGGCGATAAAAATGGCATATTGAGTTTTTTTTAATGATTTTATCCGATTATTCGAAACAATAATCGGCCAACTAATCGATTATGAAAATAATCGTTAGTTGCAGCCCTAAAAAAAATATTTTTTATGTAAACAAAAAGTCACAGAAAAGGCTTGGTCTTCAAGTGGTTAGAAGAGTGGGTGATGTGTGGCTAAGGTTGAGCATAAAATGCCAGGACAGTTCAAACATCCCCCAAATGACCCCGTTTTGGAAAGTAGACACCCAAAGGTAATTCCTGAGAAGCATGTTGAGTCCATGGAGTATTTTATATTTTGCCCTAAGTTTCGGTAAAATGACAATTTGTTTTTGTTTCTTTTTTTTACACAAAGTTGGCACTAAATGATAAATTGCTCACACATGCCATGGGTATATGTGAAATGACACCCCAAAATACATTCTGCTTCTTCTCCTGAGTACAGGAATACCACAAGTGTGAGACTTTTTGGGAGCCTAGCTGTGTATGGAACCCCGAAAACCAATCACCACCTTCAGGTTTTCTAATGGCGTAAATTGCTTTTACTTCCTCACTACCTATTACAGTTTCAGGGGCTCTGAAATTTCAAGATAGCACAACCCCCCCTCCCAAATGACCCCATTTTGCAAAGTAAACATTCCAACCTATTTCCTGAGAGGCATGGTGAGTCCATGGAATATTTCATATTTTGCCACAAGTTTCGGGGAAAATATTATTACTTTTTTTTTTTTACACAAAGTTGTCATGAAATGATATATTGCTCACACATGCCATGAATATATTTGAAATGAAATCCCAAAATATATTCTACTGCTTCTTCCGAGTACAGAGATACCACATGTGTGAGACTTTTTCGCAGTCTAGCCGCGTACAGGACCCCGAAAACCAATCACCACGTTCAGGCTTTCTAAGGCCACAAATTGTTGATTTCACTCCTCACTACCGATCACAGTTTTGGACAGTGGCGGCCTGTGCATAGAGGGCGCCAGGGCGCCGCCCCCCTAAAAAAAGGAAAAAAAAATTTTTTCAAAAAGAGCAATAAAGTTTAAAAAAAAAAAAAATCTTGTTCGCCGGCCTATGTGGAGGCCGTGGGGGGGGTGGGGTTACGACCCAGAAGAGGCGCCGATTGGCTGCCTTCTGGGGGCGCAACCTGGGCGCAGGGCACAGCTCTAGGACACCCCCACTTTCGTTATTTCCTGGCTGTGATTGGTCCAGTCTCCAGCCTGGACCAATCATCAACCAGGACATCCGATGCTGACGTCGCGTGCGTCAGTCACGCACCGTCACCGGCCTATCCTCTGATCGCCCATCCTGTACCGCAAGTTGTCTCCCCCCAGCAGTCTCCATTGATTGGGAGTGAAGTGTGCAGTTCTCCGGAGTGGAGGAGATAGGGGAAGCCAGGCTCGGAGGATGTGGTTGAAGTACTGAACATGCAAAGCAACATGAGGAAGTGCAGACACCGCATAGCCCAGCACAGCCTGTCCCCGTCCTCCGGGGATCTTCCTGACTCCTGACTTAGTCGCTGTCACCTGCGAGCTGCTCAGCCAGCCTGAAAACTTTACTGCTGTGCTACTGATTGCTATGTACACAGTGCCTGCCGGCTGCTGAGAGGAGAGTGCTGCGATCTGACTACGGGGCAACATACAGTACTACAGGTAATCCGACCTCATCATCATCATCAACACACTGCTCAGGGGGGGTCATTACACTACATGGAGGTCATCATTATACTGATAAGGTGGTCATTATTATGCCTGGGGGACTTCTGCAGCCAGCGCTGTCTTATCTCAGACTCAGATGCTCTAGTCTATACTGTAGAACTGAATGGTAAAAGTGCTGTCTGTCATTAGCTTGAACTGTGTGCTCAGGAGGGGGTCGCTGGCTGAGGGGGCAGTGAGTCCTTGTATCAGCTCTATATTGGTAGCTAGATATTCCAGTGGGAGGCTGAGACTGGCTGCTTCCGAGGTAAGGGGGGAAGGGGGGGTGTCTGTTTGTGCAAAGGTGAGGGCAGTGGGAAAGCAGGGCTCAAAGCTAGAGCAGCAGAATGCAGAGTTTAGCTGTTGAGGGAGGGTTAGGAAGTGGCTGAAGACTACAGAGATGTGTGAGAGAAGGGTGCAGATTAAGCTTTGGATGTGGGGGCAGAAGTGCACTCTTTGCATAGCCCTCCTGTGTATTATCCTGTATTGAACCCAGCGCTCTGTGTATTACGCTCTCCTAACCCAGCACTCTGTGTATTATGCTCTCCTAACCCAGCGCTCTGTGTATTACGCTCTCCTAACCCAGCACTCTGTGTATTATGCTCTCCTAACCCAGCGCTCTGTGTATTACGCTCTCCTAACCCAGCGCTCTGTGTATTATGCTCTCCTAACCCAGCGCTCTGTGTATTACGCTCTCCTAACCCAGCGTTCTGTGTATTACGCTCTCCTAACCCAGCACTCTGTGTATTACGCTCTCCTAACCTAGCGTTCTGTGTATTACGCTCTCCTAACCTAGCGTTCTGTGTATTACGCTCTCCTAACCCAGCGCTCTGTGTATTATGCTCTCCTAACCCAGCGTTCTGTGTATTACGCTCTCCTAGCCCAGCGTTCTGTGTATTACGCTCTCCTAACCCAGCACTCTGTGTATTACGCTCTCCTAACCTAGCGTTCTGTGTATTACGCTCTCCTAACCCAGCGTTCTGTGTATTACGCTCTCCTAACCCAGCGCTCTGTGTATTACGCTCTCCTAACCCAGCGTTCTGTGTATTACGCTCTCCTAACCCAGCGTTCTGTGTATTACGCTCTCCTAACCCAGCACTCTGTGTATTACGCTCTCCTAGCCCAGCACTCTGTGTATTACGCTCTCCTAACCTAGCGTTCTGTGTATTACGCTCTCCTAACCCAGCGTTCTGTGTATTACGCTCTCCTAACCCAGCGCTCTGTGTATTACGCTCTCCTAGCCCAGCACTCTGTGTATTACACTCTCTTCATCAATGACCCCTGCATGAGCATTGCTCTGTCCCACCTAAATATATGTTCTGCAGCCTATACCACAACTGAACCATTTTTTTTTTAAATCTGCAGAACATTGCTCAGACCAATCTATATCTCTGTTCTGCAGATTACCCATCAAATTACTCCTCTAGAGATCTGCAGAATATAATTCTTCCATTTATATTTTGGCAGAATATCCCCTCTACAGATCTGCAGAACATTCCTCTGTCCCATCTAGATTTATGGTCTGCAGATTATCTAATCACACAGACCCTCCTACAGATAGAAGAGCACTATATTGTGCCTATCTGTAGAAGAGTCTGTGTGATTATATAATCTGCAGACCATAAATCTAGATGGGACAGAGGAATGTTCTGCAGATCTGTAGAGGGGTAAGTGATGGGGATAATCTGCCGAACATATAAATAGATAGGCACAATATAGTTCTCTTCTATCTATCTGTCCCATCTAGATTTATGGTCTGCAGATTATCTAATCACTGACCCCCTCTAGAGATCTGCATTGTCATTTTTCTTCCATTTTCCTTCCACTTCACAATTTTGTGCCAGTCTATAACACAAAATACATTTATATTTTTAGTTGTAAATAACATGACAAAATGTGGATTAGGCCCCGTTCACATACAAGCGACGCTACTTCGCACCGTGACCTCCGAGGTCGCGGTGCGAGCAGCGCGCCGCGACCTCGGAGCGGCCGCCACGGACTTCATAACATTGAAGTCTATGACGGTCGCTCCGGGTCGCCCCAAAGAAGCTCCAGACCCTTTTTCTAAGTCGGAGCGACTTGTGTCGCTCCTATTAGAACGGGTCCGCAGCTTCCCTATGGGAGGCGACCTACGGCGACCTGTGAGGTGACCAGGTCGCCTCACAGGTCGCCTTAGTGTGAACGGGGACTTATTTCAAGGGGTGACTATGAATACTTTTTCAAGGCACTGTTCCTTCATTACTGAAGGCCCCTTTCACACTTGTGTGACCTTAAAGTCACACTTTTTTTACCGCGTTTTTTGCCGCAAAGCAATACCTATTACATTTTTTCTTTTTGCGCCCCCCCAAAAATTTTGAGCACCAGCCGCCACTGGTTTTGGAGGCCATGAAATTCCAAGATAGCACAAACCCCCCCCCCCCCAAATGACCCATTTTCGAAAAGTAGACACCCTGAGGTATTTGCTAAGATGCATGGGGAGTATTTTGCAGCTCTCATTTATTTTGGAAAATGAAGAAAAAGAAAATGCATTTTTTTTTTTCTCTTTTTTCAATTTTCAAAACTTTGTGACAAAAAGTGAGATCTGCAAAACGCTCAACATGCCTCTCAGCAAATAGCTTGGGGTGTGTACTTTCCGAAAAGGCGTAATTTGGGGGGGGGGGGGGGGGGGTTTGTGCTGTCTTGGCATTTCATGGCCTCCGAAACTGTGATAGGTAGTGTGGAATCAACAATTTACGCCCTTGGAAAGCCTGAAGGCGGTGATTGTTTTTCGGGGTCCTGTACGCGGCTAGACTGCCAAAAAGTCTCACACATGGGGTACCCCCATACTGAGGAGAAGCAGCAAAATGTATTTTGGGGTGTAATTTCACATATACCCATGGCATGTGTGAGCAATATATCATTTAGTGACAACTTTTTGTAAAAAAAAATTAAGATTTTCTCAAGGGGAAACGCGTCGGATAGGAGAGGACGCGCTGTCAGATTTTTGCGGTCCGCACTGCAGGCGGCCGCGAATACCATTATCGGAAGAAATTGATCATTGGGCTTATGTAAGTGTTCTACTTTATGTACATTAAACTTTATTTGGGGTAATACACGATTGGTCTTCCTCCTTTTTTGTATGAGTCTTTGCCTTGCATGGAGGAAGGTTTACATGCAGCAGCCCTGCATGGTGATAGAACTCCGGGATACCGAGCACGTGGGAAACAGTCTTTCAGCCTTATAATCCATCCCTACTGATCTGTGGCCATCCATACCCTGGATAGAGTTTTAATTGGCTGACTTTTCCTTTCCATCTGGTAAGAGACCATTTTATCCATCTGCACGAGGTATCCTAGTGTGTGCCGTGGTTACACCATAGCTTGGGTCGTGGTAATTGGATCCATCTTTATGCGATTTACTGGTTAATTCTGGTAAGGAGCCATTTCACCGCACGCTTTGAGGACACACTGCACTACAAAGAGCCCTTTCTATACCACTGCATTTCCAGATTAGGAATATCATCACCTTATGTGGACTCACTTGTTTTATTTTTTAATTCATTTAATTTGTGGACTATTTATATTTATTGCATCACTTCATCACAGTGCACCGTTGGTGTTTTATACAGTATTTGGATTTGTTTGTGGATTCTTTTTGTGGATAATTTTTTATTTATTGTATCACTTCATCATTTTGCACCGGTGGTGTTGTGCACTGCATTTTGATTATCATTGCACAGGCAATGCTCTTACTTACTGTGAGGACCATGGAGAATGAACGTAGCCACCCTCTAACAGGAAGTGACATCACAGGGAAAACAAAAGGAATTTGGAGAATAGGAGGCTGAGACCAACAGAAGGGACTTTTTTTGAGTTAAAGTGATTGTAAACAATCACCTAGTAAGACAACCCATTCAGGTGAAAATAAAAAAGAAAGGCAAAACATTTTTGTGTAGATATAAAAACATTATAAATACTTTTTCCCCTTTTTTATAAGTGATCACATTCTCTCTGTTCTCAGCTTCATATGAGCTGGGGAGAAGAAGCAGCAGCACACTGGGCTTCCCAGTGAATGGCTATGCAGACGGGGGCGTGTCAGGACAACAGTACACTGAGTTGTCAGCACAGCTAGGGAACTGACCACGCTGTGCTTTTCTGCTTGGTGTGGACAGTTTATAATAGGAAAACAGAGGGACTGGGAGGAACACCGGGGATTTCACATAAAGGAAGCAATAGAAAGAGAAGAGGAGATTTTCTCATACAAGTACATGGTACAGCAGCCACATATCAGGAATATGAAGTGTTGGGGTAACAAACGCTTTAAGAACACATACCTGAACAGAACATTTCTTTCTTTAAACCAGAATTTAGTGCCGCTTTAACATTTTACAAGAAAGGTGCGTGATTGGCCAGCTGTAAACAGGAAGAGGAAGCCGGAATTTTTATTTTGATCATTAGGGGTCTGTTCACACCGCCCACACATCAAACTGGAGCGGTTTAGTGTGCAGGCAGCTGTCCGTTCCAGTCGCAGTGAGCCAGCCCTAGGAGGCGGAGTCATGTACATTTTACTGCACAACTTTATGTGAAGCGCACAAAGTGACACATCATTCATGTCACCGTAGAGCAGTGCAGTGTGATGAGCTTCTGTACATAGACATGCAGTGCCTTTCTGTGCGCTACCATACAACGCAGCATGTCTGCATTATACTGCGGCTCCAACAACTGTGTGACTGGCGTTCTTCCAGTGCAGAGAAATGCCAGTCACCGTACTATGTGTGAACCGCCACTTACAGCTTCTTCACACCATATCCATTTACTGCACAACAACACACATGCATGGTGTGAACAGGGCACACAGAAAACAATTGTTTCCTATGGGTCCTACTCATACTCAGGGCTGGGACAAGGTCATTTGGTGCCCAGGGCGAAGATGGCAAACTGCGACCCCCCCCCCCATCCCCAATCCCGTCCCTGTCCCGGGTGTAATATAAGGCCCCATTCACACTGGGGCGACGCTACTTTGCCGGGCGACCTCATAGGAGCGGACGGCACGGACTTCATAAACAGTGAAGTCTATGCAGGTTGCTCCGGTTCGCCCCAAAGAAGCTCCGGACCCTTTTTCTAAGTTGGAGCGACTTGTGCCGCTCCTATTAGAACGGGTCCACAGCTTCTCTATGGAAGGCGACCTGTCAGGCGACCAGGTCGCCTGACAGGTCGCCCCAGTGTGAACGGGGGCTAAGAGTCAATGTCGTTTCAAAACAAGAAAATACTTAAAACAATACAAATTCAATAGAAAACATTTAAAAATCAAAATTTTTTAATATCTTAAGCCAATTTGTTTTCTGCTACATATTTTTGGTTGGTTTGCGCAAAAGTTATCGCGTCTACTAACTATGGAAAAATTTATGTAATTTTTATTGTTTTTTTCTTTTTTTTTTTACTAGTAATGGCGGGGATCTGTCATTTTTTGCGGGACTGCGACATTGCGGCGTACAGATTGGACCCCTGACTGACATTTTTGACACTTTTGGGGGGACCAGTGACATTACTACAGTAATCAGTGCTATAAATATCCACTGTCACTGTACTAATGACACTGGCAGGGAAGGGGTTAACACTGTGGGTGATCAAGGGGTTAAATGTGTACCTAGGGGTGTGTTTCTAACTGTATGGGGGCGTGAAATGATCACAGAGACCTGTGATCCTATATAGAAGGATCAGAGGCGCTCTGTGATCATTCCAGGGAGAAGAACGGTCAGCTGTGTTTACAATAGCTGACCGTTGTTCTCTCTCAGTGGGGAGCGATCGCGGGTGTCAGGCGGCAATCGGAGTCGCCTGCCCTGTGCATCGGAGTCTCCGCTGATGTTACCGCTCAGGGCACCTTGTCCCTTCAACCCCCCCCTGTACCGGCTCTGCTCATGGAGGTGTGCAGCAAAATGCAGCTCAATGGACATGATGTGAATAAGCCGTTCTTTAGTATTCCAGCACCGGACGGTGCTCATGTGACACCCCTTCAGTATAATGTAAGGACTGCTCACTGCCACTGCTGGAAGAATGAGGATATGCAACTTTCATAAGTGCGGAAACAGGAAAATGTGCGGAAATAACACTGCTTTGTGATTTTTATTATAGGATCTTGTTGTTTTTTTCATTTCAGGAAATAATTAAAATCTATATCTTTATAACTCTTGTCAGTGGATTTATTTGTCTTATTACCAAAATAAAACGATTTAAAGTGATACTAAAGACTCAGTTTTTTCATTTAAAAATACCAATAACATGTTATACTTACCTGCTCTGTGTAGTTGGTTAGAGGCAGGACTGGCTATGCTCATGTGTGTATAGAACATGATACGTGGTTGAAGCCCCCGTTCTAGAAGTTCTCTGTAAATGGCACTGCGGTTCTGTCTTGGTCCTATAGTGCAGGGGTCCCCACCCCCGGCCATGGACCCATGATGGTCCACAGCCTGTTGATGACCGGGCTGCACAGCAGGAGATGAGTAGTGACTGCGATAGACCCGTGCGGACCGCGGTCGCCGCTCATCTCCTGTTGTGTGACCATGCCTGCATATCCTCTCCCAGCATCTCCGCCCACCCGGCCGATGATGTCATCCAATCAGCGGGGCAAGGGGCAGGAGGAGCTGCAGAGCAGAATGGAGAGTTTCTCCCGCCCCCTGCCCTGCTGATAGGATGACATTGTTGGGTGGGTGAGCCAGGAGAGGACACATGGACTAATCACAGCCTCTGCCCTGCCAAAGGTAGGAGTCCTGTGCAGGGTTGCTAGTGGCACTGTAATATAAGGGGGACTATAATCATTACAGTGTCCCCTTTATAGTGCAGTTCCCTTTACATCACAGCCCCCCTTTACATTACAGTGCCCCCTTTACATCACAGCCCCACTTTACATTACAGTGCCCCCTTTACATCACAGCCCCACTTTACATTACAGTGCCCCCTTTACATCACAGCCCCACTTTACATTACAGTGCCCCCTGTACAGAGTAGTCCCAGTTACATTAATGTAAAGGGAGTAAAATAAAGGATAGAATCTATGCGCTACCAAAAGAGAAAACAGGTGTCGGGGATAGAAGGATACACAGATGGAGCACCAGAGACCCTTGAGAAAGTGACTTGATTGGTCACGCAACGCGTCGGGACGCTGTGGTGACGTCACTTCCTGGTCTACGGCCGAGACCGGAAGTCGGTGAAGAGTACACAGGAACCGCATCGGCGGCTTTGTTTTCTCTGTTTATGCGCACACTGATCTACCTAAATGTGAGTTTGAATTTTATTTTACCTGGAAATAAACCTTGTTTCAACATACTACGCTATGAGACCCTCTCTCCATCTCTTCCCCTAAACCATTGAGTGTCTGGGCAACACACTTTAAAAGTACCACAGACCAGCCCATAGGACCAGGACCCTGATTCCCATATCACCTGTGGAGATTCCATTTGTGCCCAGGAAATTGATTCTTATCCCTCGAAAGGTCTGCAGGTTGACACGAGACACCTGATATGCTTATATGAAAAGCAAGTGAGGTGAGCGGCCATTGCACCTATTTTGAGGATTCTTTGCTCACTCACTTTGACACTGGGATCACTGATTATCGCTGGCTGTGGTTGCACTTATTATGAACTTTCCCTTTAAATGTTTGGAGATATTTTGGACTTTTTCTGCTTAATTATATGGATCACATTTTTTTAATTTATTTGTTTCACCCTCATACCACGTTTTAATGCATTGTGATTATTTACCTATTTTTGAATATATTGTTTTCTCACAGGGGTTCGCCTTTCTTATGGCATTGTGCACCCTTTGTACTTTATTTCTATTTCCTGATTTCACCTATTGATTTGAATCACTTTATAGTTTTTTCACTGAACGTCTTTAGTTCGCTCTTCATAGGGCACATTATTTTTTCGATTGCTTTCAAAAAATTATTTTTTTGGAGCTTGTGATCAGTTCCTTTGCTCATAGAAGCTGTGAAACGTGCTCCTTTTTAGTCACAAGGCAATTTTTGGCCTTTTGCACATCCTTCACAGAGGTTAGCAGCTCACGTCTTCTAGGGCACTCTAATTAATTTAATTATCAGTTTATTTATATCAATTGTTTCAGTCCGAGCCATTGACCAGTTCTGGGTCTATAGAACCTGTACAATCGCTCATCATCTGCACATATATTGTTTTATATATATTTTTTACACTATTCTTCTTAAAGCACGGATGATCTTGTTATCGAGTCTACTAGACACAGCACCTTGACACTACAATTGTTTTTTTGCACTGGACACTTTATACCTTTTATCCACATTTACTGATGTATTTATTGCTGTATTGTGCTTTTAAGGATTTTTTTAATCAACTTTATCTATGCATTTCTTCGATTACTGTATACAGTACTGTATGGTTCACCAGTTTTAAAGAGGTTTTAGCGCTGGTTATTCTTTTACACTTTTATTAATGTAAAGGGGCACTGTGATGTAAAGGGGACTGCACTGTGAAGGGGCACTGTAATGACTGTAATGTAGAAGGAGGCTGTGATGTGAATGGATCTTTGGAAGGATCACCTGGTTTCTTCATTGACAGCATGTAATGCTTTGGGGATGAATTCTGATTATATATCTTAAAACGGGGAATAGAACATACGCCATTTGATCCTTCATATACTGGGGCCCGGCGCGTGTTATATACACCAACATTACTAGAAGGATAGATATACGCTCACCGGCCACTTTATTAGGTGCACCTGTTCAATTGCTTGGTAACACTAATTGCTAATCAGCCAAACACATTGCAGCAACTTAATGCATTTAGACGTGGTGAAGACAACTTGCTGAAATTTAAACCAAGCATCAGAATGGGGAATAAAGGGTATTTAAATGACTTTGAATGTGGCATGGTTGTTGGTGCCAGACGGGCTGCTCCAAATATTTCATGTGAGGTATCGCTGCGATCGTTAAAGCGAGAGTGAGAATTCTAGGGCAAGACCTCCTCTGTAATTTTAAACAGGTAACCTGTAAAAAATTTTTTAAAGGGTCACCTATGGAGTTTTTTTAAGTACTGTAGTTTGGCGTCATTCCACGAGCATGCGCAATTTTAAAGCATGACATGTTGGGTATCAATTTACTCAGGGTAACTTCATCTTTCCCAATATACATAAAAAATTGGGGTAATTATAGTATTTGTTTTTAACTCATTAAAGCGGAGTTCCACCCTCATTTTTAAGTTTACAGCATCAGTTACATTAAAACATCCTGAAAAAGAATTGGATAATATTTTTTTTTTTTTTGTTTCACTTACCTTTATTTTTAATGAAAATTAACTTACCTTCCTGCCACTTCCTCCTTCTGCGGCCGCCGACGTCACTTCCTTCTTTGCATTGACTCCTGGGAGATGAGTGTCATCAATCCCAGGTGTCAATGCGCCTGCACCGGTGTCCCTCGTCACTTCCGGTTCAGGCGCATCATTCCCTGCTGAATGAATGAGAACAGCTTCTGGGCATGCGCAGAACCAGCTGTGGGATGACGCGCTTGCACCGGAAGTGACGAGGCTTGGCATTCTGGGACTCCGACATCCAGGAAGAGGGACACTGCGGCTTCAGCTGCCCACACCGCAGATGGAAGCGCTGGACAAGAAATTTACAAGGTAAGTATTTAATTTAGCAGGTAAGCTAAACAGGGGATAGATCAGAGGCTATTAAATGCATTAAATGCACTAGCCCTGACTGTTCTAGGGGTATTTTTATCTAAAAAACAAAAATTTGGATAGAACTATTTTTTTTTTTTTTTGAAATTGCGTTTGAAAGACGGTGTGACAAATACAGTCCGACATAAAAAATTGCAATGAGCACCATTTTATTCTCTAGGGTCTGTTTTTTTTTTTTTTTTTTTTTTTAGCAAAAACATATTTTATATTCTATTTTCTAGCACAAAAAACAGATCTTTACTTCTAAACAACGAATGTCAGAAAAAGGCCTGGTCTTTAAGGCAGAGCTCCACCCTAAAGTTCCGCTCTAAGCATGTTTCTCCACCTCCTATGCCACATTTGGCATGTAACTTTTTTTTTAGTTTTGACAGGTACCCACTTCCAAGCTGTCTCAGCCGGGTGCCCACAGTTGTAATGCCAGCGCTGGGAAGGGGAGAGGGAAACAAGCGGTGGTTTGGGTGACCACATGGCTGGATCCTGGGACAGGTGAGATACACTTCTTGTAGCTGCTGACTTTTATAAACACAAAAAAGACTGGAACTCCGCTTTAAGTGGCTCATAGACTAAGCACTCATTTCTACTATTAGGGTGCAACAATAGTACATTGGCTGTAAACTTTTTCACCACCTCTATTTGGCCACTAGATGGCACACAGGCTGCCATAGATTGCCCCAAGAATAAATACAATAAAGTATATGTGGAGAATAGCAGTGAAGGATTATTTGGTAATGGCTAAGCAGAGGAAAGTGTTCAATAGAAGAATTGATATCTCACTTCTGTGATTACTGGGGCTACTTACTTCCTCCATACCGGTTCAGACTTCCCGGATTTGTCCCTGATGCCTTTTGAAACAGCCGCTTCTTTTCCTCCCGTTGTATGGCGCTGCAGCCAGAGATCCCGCATGCAATGTGGGAGTCATTGAGTTGTCGCTTGTGCAATTTGAGGGACACATCTCCGGGGCTCCTTTACATGTGACAGAGCCTAGGAGGAGCACACCCCCAGGACTCCTTTAGTTATGACATAGTCTAGGAGCGACACATCCCTGGATCTCCTTTAGATGTGACAGGGCCGAGGATCCGTGTGGGGGGGGGGGGGGGGGTTAGGTGGTGAGGAAAACTACTCAGTGGGACATCCTTTTAGATGTGACAGGGTCTAGAAAAAAAAGTCCCAGTAGTCCCCCAGTGGTCCCTGTAGCTGCCTACCTTACTCGACATCCCCTCTTGGGACTGCAGGGGAGTGGGGCAGTTCACGGACCACGCACCAATTTTTCTATGTATTTCTGATCGGGATGTAGGTACCAGATTTTTTATTAAAGTTATCATTAGACATGGCCACACACAACTCTATACATTTTAGGTGAATGAATCCACAATCCCAGGGCTGTAAATGATCTCATAATTTATGCATATATACAGTATCTCACAAAAGTGAGTGCATCCCTCACATTTTTGTAAATATTTCAGTATATCTTTTCATGTGACAACACTGAAGAAATTACACTTTGCTACAATGTAAAGTAGTGAGTGTACAGCCTGTATAACAGTGTAAATTTGCTGTCCCCTCAAAATAACTCAACACACAGCCATTAATGTCTAAAACGCTAGCAGCAAAAGTGAGTACACCCCTAAGTGTAAATTTTCAAATTCGGCCCAATTAGCCATTTTCCCTCCCTGGTGTCATGTGACTCGTTAGTGTTACAAGGTCTCAAGTGTGAATGGGGAGCAAGTGTGTTAAATTTGGTGTTATCGCTCTCACTCTCTCATACTGGTCACTGGAAGTTCAACATGGCAACTCATGGCAAAGAACTCTCTCAGAATCTTTAAAACAGAATTTTTGCGCTACATAAAGATGGCCTAGGCTCTAAGATTGCAAGGACCCTGAAACTAAGCTGCAGCAAGGTGGCCAAGACCATACAGCTGTTTAACAGGACAGGTTCCACTCAGAACAGGCCTCGCCATGGTCGACCAAAAAAGTTGAGGGCATGTGTTCAGAGTCATATCCAGAGGTTGTCTTTGGGAAATAGACCTATGAGTGCTGCCAGCATTGCTGCAGAGGTTGAAGGGGGGGGGTCAGCCTGTCAGTGCTCAGACCATACACCGCACCCTGCATAAAATTGGTCAGTATGGCTGTCATCCCAGAAGGAAGTCTCTTCTAAAGATGATGCTCAAGAAAGCCTGCAAACAGTTTGCTGAAGACAAAAAGACTAAGGACATGGAATTCTGGAACCATGTCATGTAGTCTGATGAGACCAAGATAAACTTATTTGGTTCAGATGGTGTCAAGAGTGTGTGACTGCAACCAGGTGAGGAGTACAAAGACAAGTGTGTCTTGCCTACAGTCAAGCATGGTGGTGGAAGCGTCATTGTCTGGGGCTGCATGAAGGCTGCCGGCACTGTGGAGCTACAGTTCATTGAGGGAACCATGAATGCCAACATGTACTGTGACATAATGAAGCATGATCCCCTCCCCTCGGGGACTGGGCCGCAGGGCATTATTTCAACATGATAACGACTCCAAACACACCTCCAAGATGACCACTGCCTTGCTAAAGAAGCTGAGGGTAAAGGAGATGGACTGGCCAAGCATGTCTCCAGATCTAAACCCTATTGAGCATCTGTGGAGCATCCTCAAATGGAACGCGGAGGAGCGTAAGGTCTCTAACATCCACCAGCTCATGGAGGAGTGGAAGAGGACTCCAGTGGCAACCTGTGAAGCTCTGGTGCACTCCATGCCCAAGAGGGTTAAGGCAGTGCTGAAAAATAATGGTGGCCACACAAAATATTGGCACCTTGGACATTTTCACTTAGGGGTGTACTCACTTTTGTTGCCAGCAGCTTAGACATTAATGGCTGTGTGTTGAGTTATTTTGAGGGGACAGAAAATTTTCACTGTTATACAAGCTGTACACTCGCTACTTTACATTGTAGCAAAGAGTCATTTCTTCAATGTTGTCACATGAAAAGATATAATAATAACATATTTACAAAAATGTGAGGGGTGTACTCACTTTTGTGAGATACTGTATATCAATCTATACAGCGTCTACTCTGGCATGAGTAGTAATTTTAAATACTGTTGTTGCTCCTGTGCATTCACTACCATACCTCAGTGAATCAATATGTGTATCAGTTCATACAATCCAATAGTCGGTGTGCTCTTCCATATTTGATGGCCCCCTGGCCAATACCAGTTTTGTACCTCACTCTACTCTCAAAATTTGTCAGAGCTCCACCTCTGTGTAAATGGCACGCTCACCTCTATGGTTGACTCTTGATAACATTTAGTTCTCATGCGCTTAATTCTCTATCATAAGATAAATGTAATCTCTCCATATATGTAGGCTCCTGGACCCAGATCCACACATGTGCAGGCCCCTTTAGGAGAACGACCACAATCTCAATAACTGCAAATGGTGCTTGAATGAAGATAAAGAACCGCCAGTAGTATACCCGTCTAAAGCTGTTGTAAACAGCTGCACATTATTTGTAATAGTTATATTGCTGAGGGACCATTTATCACAGGCGCCACATCCCTAAATAGTATTGAAAGACAAGCAGCTAGGACCATGGGACTTTAAATGTGCTGAATAATTGTTAAATGATGGAGAAAAAATCGTTTTTATATATACATACTGTATATATATCTTTCAAAAAGATATATATATATCTTTAATGGAATATATATACAATTTAGGGTTTTATAATCCCCTAGTTGAGAACTCATATTCTTTTGGAATTTATCTTCTGTTTTATGATGAGTCTTCAAAATCATTGGGGACCCCCTGACTATTCTTTGACATATTGATACATGTCCGATTAAGTCCAGATCTTTTCCTTATTTGCCTTTAGGGTGCATAAAATGGCTATTGTTTTATGACAATATCCCTTTTCCCATAGCCAATATGGAATCCGCAGTATCGGCAGCAATATGCGCGCTTTAGCTGGTCCACTTCCGGGTTTCGGCGGATCATGTGACACTGTTATCCAATGGCGTCGCGCCATTTTCGTAAAGGTCAGTCTAGGCAGATGAATGTCTTTTGCTCTCACTCCGGCGGTGACGTCAGACGCCGCCAGAGTGGAGGAGGTCTATAAAATGCCAGCGATATGCCAACAGTTAGTTCTGACTGTTTGGCGATATAGGAGTGAAACTACAGAAAGGTAATTTATACTTCTTAGCTCCTCTTTCTTTCAGTACTTGTCAGCAGTGATTTTATTGATAGCTTTCGGAGTGGATTGAAGCAGAGGAACCCGCCGATGCAGGGTCTCTTTGATCTCTCCCTAGCTACTATTTTATATGTTCAATATCAGGATTAGGACAGTACTTATACTTATTCCTTCTCTGTATTCACTTGCAGGATTCAGACTGGGGACTTGATGCCTCTGGATTCTTTCTTTTTGAAAGTATAATGTTATTCTGACCATATTACACATGCCTGGTCTATCAAAGCTAGCCCTAGATAAGGTAAAGAGGGTTTCTTCCTTTAAATCCTTTATATCCCATTTGTAAGCATAGCATTACCAATTGCCTACTAAATGTCTTTCTGTTTGTTTTTATTTTAATATAGTAGAACCTCATTAAGCTGATTTTCAGTCCCATTGAGTTGCTGCTCAGGAGTCTATAATCCTGCTTTAACTACATTATATTTGTTTGGTTTATTAAAGCTAGCCACAGATAAGGTAAGAAGGGAGTTCCCTTCAAATCCTTGTATATATTTTTCAGCAGCAAAATACTATTAATTACTCACTAAACGGCTCATTTTAATATAGTATAATCTCACCAGCTGACTCCCAGTCTAATTGAGATGGTTCTCAGGAGTTAATACATCAGGTGTACATCCTTGGCATCATTTTCTGTCCCCTTAATCTCCCTATCCTGATTTGAAGGGTAATTATAAAGAGCTGTATTGAGCTTTTGTTCATATGATATTTATGAATATCTCTAAATATTACCATACATGAATTGAAAGAAATTTTCTGTTTGTTAGCACCATCTTTTTCTTGTGGTTTGGCTTGTTCCTCCTCTATGGTGTCACGCATGCTTAGCGGGCAATTCGGTCTCTCCTCCCATCCAAGGGCATTATCCATCTACAGCCTCCTCCATACGTGAGCCAAAGTTTAGTCTTTTGAGGTACGCCTCTTTTGGTTTTTCAACATCACTGTATACTATACTCATTAATTGCTATCATGTATACATATGCTATGTATGATTTCTGATATTCTTACAATGTTTCTTGTTATACATAGAGTGTTCACTTGTGAAAAGATGTTCGTTAGTCTCCTGAAGAAGCCATGTCAAGATGGTGAAACATGTTGAGCAAACATAATCAAGTGTCTCCTCCTTTCTTTTATATATTTTAAAAGAATTTATGTCTGTGTTTATGTCTTTAATAAAATATGTTTGTACATTTTTTTCAAAAAAACTATTTTTTCTCCATCATTTAACAATTATTCAGCACCTTTAAAGTCCCATGGTCCTAGCTGCTTGTCTTTCAGCTGCACATTATGTGAAACTTACCTCATAATGAAGCATTCAAACGATGCAATGTCATCACTTGAGACGGCGTCCATCTTCACCCGATCTTCCTTTGGGGTTCACAGACTCCAGCTCTGTGACTGGCTGGAGCCGCGATGACGTCACTCCCGCACATGCGAGTGGGAGCCGCTGGTCACGGCACAGGGCTCTGAAGAAACGGCACAGACGGCCATTCCTTCAGAGCACATGCACCAGTGATTTCCCTGGCTGCATGTACAGTAAATGTCTCCTAAATGGTGCATGTTTAGGAGATATTTACACTACCTATAGGTAAGCCTTATTATAGGCTTACCTTTAGGTAAAACTTAAAGATAGAAGTTTACTTGCCCTTTAAAATTAAAACTACATTTGTTTATTCTTTAAAATTGCACTCACATATAAAAAAAAGAATCACAGCAATTCTGCTCACCAAATTTCTGGTCTCGATCAATACCAGAAGTGACATCTCCCATCACTGCCCGATGCTTTGCTTCATTGATTACCTGACTTCTTCTGAATTATTATATCTGTCTAATTCCCTCAGTGGCCTACAGTAGGTTAGCTGGATGTCTGTTGTGGACCTATGGTTAGGGGAGGCCTTGAAAACATGTTTTTTTGGTGCTCATAATTCATCCATCATGGCTGGCACTGTTTTTTTTTTTTTTTATGGTCATCAATTTATCAGCAAGTTATGGTCAGAACTAGGGTTGAGCGGACACCTAGATGTCCGTGTTCGACGGGTTCGGCCGAACTTTAAAAAAAAGTCCGGGTCCGTGTCCCGGACTTTTACCGAACTTTTCCCGGACACCGAACCCCATTGAAGTCAATGGGGACCCGAACTTTAAGGCACTAAAATGGCTCTAAAACACCAAAGGAAAGGGCTAGAGTGCTGCAAATGGCAGCAAAACGTAATTAAGAGCATGGCAAGTGCTCTGCAAACAAATGTGGATAGGGAAATAACTTAAAACAACAAAAAAAAACAGAAAAATAAAACAATGTTCTTCTTCATCTCTGAAGGACGAGGCCCATATGGAGTAGGAGGGAGGTTGAGGTGGTGGTGGATGTGGCGGTGACATAGGCGTGCGCACAGGGTGTGCTGGGTGTGCCTGGGCACACCCTAATCACCTAGGGCACATAGCATTGCCAGTGAGGAGATGGGAAAGATCTCCCTGGGACCTGCTCTGCTCTATTTCTCCTTGCCTACAGGTACATGGCCCCGATACATTACTCTCCCTGCTGGCAAACACATGCATGTGTATTTCAACTTTGGGGTGCACACCTTAATGCAATAGGCTGCGCACACCTATGGGCGGTGTAGGTGGAAGCGGCGGTGGAGGAGGACCAGGGCCGGATTAACAGCATCATGGGCTTGGTGCTGAGGATTTTGAAGGGCCTTAGGGCCGTGCCTTGCCATGCACCCAGAGGAGGAAGGGTGCAGCCATGCATGCCTAATTCAACATGGGATGCTGTCTCTGAAGCCCATAAACACATCCATGCATCGCCAACTGTCCCTCCTTGTCCGGCCTTCACGCTGTGTGGGGAGGTTCTGAGGGTGCTGCCTGGGGAAGCGAGCATAGAAGCCAGACTTCTGTGTTTACAAGTGACAGAAGAGCGGTAACAGTGAATATGGCCAACCCGGGGCCTATATAAAAGGTAGGGGCCTGGAGCTGCAGCTCCAATAGCCCCTACATTAATCTGGCCCTGAGGAGGAGGACGAGGTAGCCAACACTGCTTCTTTTCACAAATTTTAAATGAGGGTACACCCCAAAAGAGTGAGAAAGAGCAAAAATGGAACAATGGGTGGGTAAGGTCGGTATCCATTGCTATTCTGCATAAGGTACGGAAAAGTCCCGTGGGATCCATGCCTGGTTCATTTTAATGAACGTGAGCTTGTCCACATTGTCTCTGGACAGGCGGCTGCGCTTGTCTGTTATAACGCCCCCAGCCGTGCTAAATACCCGTTCAGATAATACACTGGCTGCAGGGCACGCCAGCACCTCCAAGGCGTAAAGGGCAAGCTCAGGCCATGTGCCCAATTTGGAGACCCAGAAGTTGAAGGGGGCAGACCCGTCATTCACTACATGTAGGCGTGTGCACACATACTGCTCCACCATGTTGGTAAAATGCTGCCTCCTGCTAAGACGTTCCATCTGAGCTGCTGGTGCTGCTGTTTGTTGTGGCGTGCTGACAAAGCTTTTCCACATTTCGGCCATGCTAACCCTGCCTTCTGAGGTGCTGGCGGTGCCCTGGTTGCGTTGGCGACCTCCTCCTCCTCCTCCTCTGCCTTGTGCTTCCACTGTGGCCCCGCTGTCAGATGGGAATGCCAGCAGCATGGCGTCTACCAGCGTGCGCTTGTACTCGCGCATCTTGCGATCGCGCTCCAGTGAGTGAATTAAGGACGGTACGTTGTCCTTGTAACGGGGATCCAGCAGCGTGGCCACCCAGTAATCAGCACAAGTTAGAATGTGGGCAACTCGGCGGTCGTTGTGGAGACACTGCAGCATGTAATCGCTCATGTGTGCCAGGCTGCCCAGAGGCAACGAAAGGCTGTCCTCTGTGGGAGGTGTATGGTCCGTGTCCTCTGTATCCCCCCAGCCACGCACCAGTGATGGCCATGAGCTGGCCTGGGTGCCACCCTGCTGTGAACATGGTTCCATCTCCTCCTCCAGCTCCTCCTCCTCCTCATCCTCCTCATCCTCCAGAACTGTGCCCCTGCTGGACAATTGCGTCCCTGGCGTTTGCGTGTGCAGGAACCCACCCTCGGAGCCCCTTGCGAATGACTGCCCTGAAAGCCTTGGAAATGTTACCTCTTCATCCTCCTCCTCCTCCTCATCCTGTGCCACATCCTCTTCCATCATCGCCCGAATTGTTTTTTCAAGGAGGCATAGAAGTGGGATAGTTAAGCTGAGAACGGCGTCATTGCCACTGGCCATGTTGGTGGAGTACTCAAAACAGCGCAACAAGGCACACAGGTCTCGCATGGAGGCCCAGTTATTGGTGGTGAAGTGGTGCTGTTCCGCAGAGCGACTCACGCGTGCGTGCTGCAGCTGAAACTCCACTATGGCCTGCTGCTGCTCGCACAGTCTTTCCAGCATGTGCAAGGTGGAGTTCCACCTTGTGGGCACGTCACATATGAGGCGGTGAGCGGGAAGGCCGAAGTTACGCTGCAGCGCTGCCAGGCGAGCAGCAGCAGGGTGAGAACGCCGAAAGTGCGCACAAACGGCCCGCACTTTCTGCAGCAGCTCTGACATATCGGGGTAGTTTTTAAGGAACCTCTGCACCACCAAATTCAGCACATGCGCCAGGCAAGGGATGTGCGTCAAACCGGCTAGGCCCAGAGCTGCTATGAGATTTCGCCCGTTATCGCACACCACCAGGCCGGGCTTGAGGCTCGCTGGCAGCAACCACTCATTTGTCTGCTGTTCCATGCTCCTCCACAACTCCTGCGCGGTGTGTGGTTTGTCCCCCAAACAGGCAAGTTGTAAAACTGCCTGCTGTCGTTTACCCCTGGCCGTGCTGAAGTTGGTGGTGAAGGTGTTACGCTGTCCGGATGAGGAGGCGGTAGAGGATGAGGAAGCGGAGTAGGAGGAGTTAGGAACAGGAGGCAAACTGAAGCGCCCTGCAATCCTCGGTGGTGGAAGGACATGCGCCAAATTGCTATCCGCCTCAGGCCCATCCGCCACTGCATTTACCCAGTGTGCCGTTAGGGAGATATAACGCCCCTGACCGTGCCTACTGGTCCACGTATCCGTAGTTAGGTGGACCTTGGCACAGATGGCGTTGCGCAGTGCACACCTGATTTTTTCCCCCACTTGGTTGTGCAGGGAAGGGATGGCTTGCCTGGAAAAGTAGTGGCGGCTGGGCACGACGTACTGTGGGACAGCCACCGACATAAGGTTTTTAAAACTGTGCGTCTCCACCAGACGGAATGACAGCATTTCAAAGGCCAATAATTTTGAAATGCTGGCATTCAGGGCCAGGGATCGCGGGTGGGTAGGGGGGTACTTCCTCTTCCTCTCAAGTGTTTGGGAGATGGAAAGCTGAACGCTTCCACGGGACATTGTGGAGATGGTTGTTGGTGACCCAGGTGGTGGTGTTGCTGACAGATCGTCTGTTTGCGGGGTGGCAGGTGCCGGTATCACTACAGATGTGGCTGGAGCGGCCGAGACTGCAGCAGAAGAGGAAGCAGGATGAGCCAGAGACGTTTCTTGGTTTTGAAGGTGTGTACTCCACTGCAGCTCGTGCTTTGCACTTAGATGCCTGATCATGCAGGTTGTGCTCAGGTTGAGAAGGTTCATGCCTCGCTTCAAGCTCTGATTGCACAGGGTGCAAACCACTTGTGTCCTGTCATCAGCACATTTTCTAAAGAACTTCCACGCTAGAGAACTCCTTTGAGCTGACTTTGGTGCGCTCGTTCCCTTGCTGCGTTGGGCAGTAGCGGGCGTAGTGTCTAGGGCATGGCCGCTCCGCTTCTGCACCCTGCTCCCTCTTCTGCTGTGCTGGTGGCTCTGTGCGACCACCGCCTCTTCCTCCAAACCACTCAGTTCACCTGCATGACGTTCATTCCATGTGGGGTCGAGGACCTCATCGTCCTCCACATCATCTTCCACCCAGTCTTCACCCCTGCCCTCCTTGTCGGTCTCCACAATGCTGAACGCCGCAGCAGTTGGCACCTGCGTTTCGTCATCATCGGAGACGTGCTGCGATGATCCTTGCATGTACTCATCTTGAGAAATAAGTGGTTGGGCATCGCTGCACTCAATCTCTTCCACTTCTGGGGCAGGGCTAGGTGGATGGCCCTGGGAAACCCTGCTGACAGAGTCCTCAAAAAGAATAAGAGACTGCTGTATGGCTTGGGGCTCAGACTGCTGGCCTGATTTGCAAGGGGGTGAGGTGAAAGACGGTTGGACATTGGCTGCAGGTGCCAACTCTGACCTTTCTGCAGTAGACTGGGTGGGAGACAATGTGAAGGAACTGGAGGCACTGTCAGCAGCAAACCAATCTACTATCGCCTCAACTTGTTCTGGCCTCATCACTTCTAGGGGCGTTTGATGCCCTACCAAATACTGATGCAGGTTCTGTCGCCTACTCACACTTGAGGAAGGTGTTTCACTTGTGCGTGTAGCTGGCACAGATCGACCATGTCCTCTCCTTGCAACAGGAGCTCTACCAGCAGCACCACGACCCAGGCCACGGCCCTTATTTGACGGTCTCCTCATATTTCTGTAATTTAAGATCTTGCCCTAGAAAGGTTTTTATTGAATAGCGGAATAGAAAATATGATCCAAAAAAAGTGTATGTATATCACACGTACACAACCACACTAGGCCCCAATTACTATTGTTTGTACCCCTAAAAGGCTAGATGAGGAGTAGGGGGAGTATGGAACAGGCAGCACCCTCAAACCTTCAGAAGTATGAGATGAACCCCAACAACTTGGAAAGGTGGATCTCTCTCACACGTACCGACACAGACTATCCCGCAATTCAATTGATCCTCAAAGGTTTTTATTGAATAGCGGAATAGGAAATATGATCAAAAAAAGTGTATGTATCTCGCACGTACACAACCACACTAGGCCCCAATTACTATTGTTTGTACCCCTAAAAGGCTAGATGAGGAGTAGGGGGGTATGGAACAGGCAGCACCCTCAAACCTTCAGAAGTATGAGATGAACCCCAACAACTTGGAAAGGTGGATCTCTCTCACACGTACCGACACAGACTATCCCGCAATTCAATTGATCCTCAAAGGTTTTTATTGAATAGCGGAATAGGAAATATGATCAAAAAAAGTGTATGTATCTCGCACGTACACAACCACACTAGGCCCCAATTACTATTGTTTGTACCCCTAAAAGGCTAGATGAGGAGTAGGGGGGGTATGGAACAGGCAGCACCCTCAAACCTTCAGAAGTATGAGATGAACCCCAACAACTTGGAAAGGTGGATCTCTCTCACACGTACCGACACAGACTATCCCGCAATTCAATTGATCCTCAAAGGTTTTTATTGAATAGCGGAATAGGAAATATGATCAAAAAAAGTGTATGTATCTCGCACGTACACAACCACACTAGGCCCCAATTACTATTGTTTGTACCCCTAAAAGGCTAGATGAGGAGTAGGGGGGGTATGGAACAGGCAGCACCCTCAAACCTTCAGAAGTATGAGATGAACCCCAACAACTTGGAAAGGTGGATCTCTCTCACACGTACCGACACAGACTATCCCGCAATTCAATTGATCCTCAAAGGTTTTTATTGAATAGCGGAATAGGAAATATGATCAAAAAAAGTGTATGTATCTCGCACGTACACAACCACACTAGGCCCCAATTACTATTGTTTGTACCCCTAAAAGGCTAGATGAGGAGTAGGGGGGGTATGGAACAGGCAGCACCCTCAAACCTTCAGAAGTATAAGATGAACCCCAACAACTTGGAAAGGTGGATCTCTCTCACACGTACCAACACAGACTATCCCCCAATTTAACTGATCCCCAAAGGTTTTTGATTAAATAGCGGAATAGAAAATATGATCCCAAAAAAGTGTATGTATATCACACGTACACAACCACACTAGGCCCCAATTACTATTGTTTGTACCCCTAAAAGGCTAGGAGTAGGGGGAGTATGGAACAGGCAGCACCCTCAAACCTTCAGAAGTATGAGATGAACCCCAACAACTTGGAAAGGTGGATCTCTCTCACACGTACCAACACAGACTATCCCCCAATTTAACTGATCCCCAAAGGTTTTTGATTAAATAGCGGAATAGAAAATATGATCCCAAAAAAGTGTATGTATATCACACGTACACAACCACACTAGGCCCCAATTACTATTGTTTGTACCCCTAAAAGGCTAGGAGTAGGGGGAGTATGGAACAGGCAGCACCCTCAAACCTTCAGAAGTATGAGATGAACCCCAACAACTTGGAAAGGTGGATCTCTCTCACACGTACCAACACAGACTATCCCCCAATTTAACTGATCCCCAAAGGTTTTTGATTAAATAGCGGAATAGAAAATATGATCCCAAAAAAGTGTATGTATATCACACGTACACAACCACACTAGGCCCCAATTACTATTGTTTGTACCCCTAAAAGGCTAGGAGTAGGGGGAGTATGGAACAGGCAGCACCCTCAAACCTTCAGAAGTATGAGATGAACCCCAACAACTTGGAAAGGTGGATCTCTCTCACACGTACCAACACAGACTATCCCCCAATTTAACTGATCCCCAAAGGTTTTTGATTAAATAGCGGAATAGAAAATATGATCCCAAAAAAGTGTATGTATATCACACGTACACAACCACACTAGGCCCCAATTACTATTGTTTGTACCCCTAAAAGGCTAGGAGTAGGGGGAGTATGGAACAGGCAGCACCCTCAAACCTTCAGAAGTATGAGATGAACCCCAACAACTTGGAAAGGTGGATCTCTCTCACACGTACCAACACAGACTATCCCCCAATTTAACTGATCCCCAAAGGTTTTTGATTAAATAGCGGAATAGAAAATATGATCCCAAAAAAGTGTATGTATATCACACGTACACAACCACACTAGGCCCCAATTACTATTGTTTGTACCCCTAAAAGGCTAGGAGTAGGGGGAGTATGGAACAGGCAGCACCCTCAAACCTTCAGAAGTATGAGATGAACCCCAACAACTTGGAAAGGTGGATCTCTCTCACACGTACCAACACAGACTATCCCCCAATTTAACTGATCCCCAAAGGTTTTTGATTAAATAGCGGAATAGAAAATATGATCCCAAAAAAGTGTATGTATATCACACGTACACAACCACACTAGGCCCCAATTACTATTGTTTGTACCCCTAAAAGGCTAGGAGTAGGGGGAGTATGGAACAGGCAGCACCCTCAAACCTTCAGAAGTATGAGATGAACCCCAACAACTTGGAAAGGTGGATCTCTCTCACACGTACCAACACAGACTATCCCCCAATTTAACTGATCCCCAAAGGTTTTTGATTAAATAGCGGAATAGAAAATATGATCCCAAAAAAGTGTATGTATATCACACGTACACAACCACACTAGGCCCCAATTACTATTGTTTGTACCCCTAAAAGGCTAGGAGTAGGGGGAGTATGGAACAGGCAGCACCCTCAAACCTTCAGAAGTATGAGATGAACCCCAACAACTTGGAAAGGTGGATCTCTCTCACACGTACCAACACAGACTATCCCCCAATTTAACTGATCCCCAAAGGTTTTTGATTAAATAGCGGAATAGAAAATATGATCCCAAAAAAGTGTATGTATATCACACGTACACAACCACACTAGGCCCCAATTACTATTGTTTGTACCCCTAAAAGGCTAGGAGTAGGGGGAGTATGGAACAGGCAGCACCCTCAAACCTTCAGAAGTATGAGATGAACCCCAACAACTTGGAAAGGTGGATCTCTCTCACACGTACCAACACAGACTATCCCCCAATTTAACTGATCCCCAAAGGTTTTTGATTAAATAGCGGAATAGAAAATATGATCCCAAAAAAGTGTATGTATATCACACGTACACAACCACACTAGGCCCCAATTACTATTGTTTGTACCCCTAAAAGGCTAGGAGTAGGGGGAGTATGGAACAGGCAGCACCCTCAAACCTTCAGAAGTATGAGATGAACCCCAACAACTTGGAAAGGTGGATCTCTCTCACACGTACCAACACAGACTATCCCCCAATTTAACTGATCCCCAAAGGTTTTTGATTAAATAGCGGAATAGAAAATATGATCCCAAAAAAGTGTATGTATATCACACGTACACAACCACACTAGGCCCCAATTACTATTGTTTGTACCCCTAAAAGGCTAGGAGTAGGGGGAGTATGGAACAGGCAGCACCCTCAAACCTTCAGAAGTATGAGATGAACCCCAACAACTTGGAAAGGTGGATCTCTCTCACACGTACCAACACAGACTATCCCCCAATTTAACTGATCCCCAAAGGTTTTTGATTAAATAGCGGAATAGAAAATATGATCCCAAAAAAGTGTATGTATATCACACGTACACAACCACACTAGGCCCCAATTACTATTGTTTGTACCCCTAAAAGGCTAGGAGTAGGGGGAGTATGGAACAGGCAGCACCCTCAAACCTTCAGAAGTATGAGATGAACCCCAACAACTTGGAAAGGTGGATCTCTCTCACACGTACCAACACAGACTATCCCCCAATTTAACTGATCCCCAAAGGTTTTTGATTAAATAGCGGAATAGAAAATATGATCCCAAAAAAGTGTATGTATATCACACGTACACAACCACACTAGGCCCCAATTACTATTGTTTGTACCCCTAAAAGGCTAGGAGTAGGGGGAGTATGGAACAGGCAGCACCCTCAAACCTTCAGAAGTATGAGATGAACCCCAACAACTTGGAAAGGTGGATCTCTCTCACACGTACCAACACAGACTATCCCCCAATTTAACTGATCCCCAAAGGTTTTTGATTAAATAGCGGAATAGAAAATATGATCCCAAAAAAGTGTATGTATATCACACGTACACAACCACACTAGGCCCCAATTACTATTGTTTGTACCCCTAAAAGGCTAGGAGTAGGGGGAGTATGGAACAGGCAGCACCCTCAAACCTTCAGAAGTATGAGATGAACCCCAACAACTTGGAAAGGTGGATCTCTCTCACACGTACCAACACAGACTATCCCCCAATTTAACTGATCCCCAAAGGTTTTTGATTAAATAGCGGAATAGAAAATATGATCCCAAAAAAGTGTATGTATATCACACGTACACAACCACACTAGGCCCCAATTACTATTGTTTGTACCCCTAAAAGGCTAGGAGTAGGGGGAGTATGGAACAGGCAGCACCCTCAAACCTTCAGAAGTATGAGATGAACCCCAACAACTTGGAAAGGTGGATCTCTCTCACACGTACCAACACAGACTATCCCCCAATTTAACTGATCCCCAAAGGTTTTTGATTAAATAGCGGAATAGAAAATATGATCCCAAAAAAGTGTATGTATATCACACGTACACAACCACACTAGGCCCCAATTACTATTGTTTGTACCCCTAAAAGGCTAGATGAGGAGTAGGGGGAGTATGGAACAGGCAGCACCCTCAAACCTTCAGTATGAGATTGTGTTCACTGTACCCCACAAAGATTGAGTTCACTGCACCCCACAATGATTGTGTTCACTGCACCCCACAAAGATTGTGTTCACTGCACCTCACAAAGATTGTGTTCACTGTACCCCCCAAAGATTGTGTTCACTGCACCCCACAAAGATTCTGTTCACTGTACCCCACAAAGATTGTGTTCACTGCACCCCAAAAAGATTGTGTTCACTGCACCCCAAAAAGGATGTTGTTCACTGCACCCCAAAAAGGATGTTGTTCACTCCACCCCAAAAAGATTGTGTTCACTGCACCCCACAAAGATTGTGTTCACTGCACCCCAAAAAGATTGTGTTCACTGCACCCCAAAAATGATTTTGTTCACTGCACCCCAAAAAGGATTTTGTTCACTGCACCCCAAAAAGGATGTTGTTCACTCCACCCCAAAAAGATTGTGTTCACTGCACCCCAAAAAGATTGTGTTCACTGCACCCCACAAAGGATTTTGTTCACTGCACCCCAAAAAGATTGTGTTCACTGCACCCCAAAAAGGATGTTGTTCACTGCACCCCAAAAAGGATTTTGTTCACTGCACCCCAAAAAGGATTTTGTTCACTGCACCCCAAAAAGGATTTTGTTCACTGCACCCCACAAAGATTGTGTTCACTGCACACCAAAAAGGATTGTGTTCACTGCACCCCAAAAAGATTTTGTTCACTGCACCCCAAAAAGATTGTGTTCACTGCAGCCCAAAAAGATTGTGTTCACTGCAGCCCAAAAAGATTGTGTTCACTGCAGCCCAAAAAGATTGTGTTCACTGCAGCCCAAAAAGATTGTGTTCACTGCAGCTCACACACAGAAAAATGGATGTGGATCACTGACACCTGCCTATCTCCAATCCCACACCACACAGCAATATCGATTGTAGTTTGTAGAACACAGTTTCCCTAAAATTCAGCAGACTCTGTCCCTAACAGGATTGAGAAGAGATCGTAGATCAGGATTGAGTGCAGACCCCACCCCCCACACAGCAATATCGATTGTAGTTTGTAGAAGACACTGACCCTATATAATTCAGCAGACTCTATCCCTAAAATGCCTACAACTCGCCCTGCCTAAACACTCCGACCTGTCCCTCAATTCTATCCGGACACAAATGGTTTTTTCCTGCCTATCTTTCCCTAATCAGCAGCCAGCACGTTGATGTGTGCTCTGTCCCTGAATCTAAGCAGCATAATGACGCCGCTGCGGCTGCCTCGAACTTATAAAGACTTGGTCACATGCTTCAGACGGCCAATCACAGCTACTGAGACATTTGCAGGCATGGCTGGGATGGCTTAAGGCACACCAGTTAAACGATTGTTGATTGGCTGTTGAAAGCCCGCCATGAAAAGAGCGCCAAAGCATGCAAAACCCGGAAATAAAACGACCGAACACGGATTTTTACCCGAACATACAGTAAAGTGTCCGTGTCCGTGTTCGGGTACAAAAAATCCAATTATTCGGTACGAACACGAATAATACAGTCCGTGTTCGCTCAACACTAGTCAGAACAAGTGTGCAATGTGAGTCAAAGCTGTGGAGTGGACTTGCCCTTCCAACTAAGAAGAGTTAAAGCGTCATTAATAGGGTTACGGTCATTTATATAATTGATCAGATAATTGGTATGCCTGAGCTTCTTAACAGTCAAGCTCTCTTGCCTTCCTCATGACCACTTGCCAAAGGTCCATCCAGCTTGATTAGCTCTGTCTCCCAGCCCCAGAGAAGGCTATGTGAATATATTGCATGGTTCAAGTAAACTGAGCAGCTGGAATTCTCGAAGAATAAAAGGGGACCTGTAGCTTCTAAAAGTCAGGCAAATTGTCATACAGGGTTTGTTTGCTGCCTGGCTGCAATGCTATAACATTGGCTCTAAGGGTGCGTTCCCATGTGCAACAGGCCCATGTCACCCCCAATGGAGGGAATTTGACAGGGCATGGAGAAGAGATATGTCGCCACCCCACCGCCTGATTTAACCTTGTAAATGCCCCACCACCAAGCCCAACTGCAAGCATTGCACACAGCTGCAAGGTGGTTGCAGTGAAGCCCCAGAGACTTGGACTGGTGACACCCGCTGAATGCAACATACTGTTTAAATCTTGCCACAGCCACGGCACATGTACAGCCTTAAGAAGCTGTATGCCCTGGTTGTGGGTGGATGGGGGATGTGCGCAATAACACCCACGACTTAACTGCCTGGTTTTGCCACCCTCTAGCCTAAAACCTTCCAAATCACTATCCTGAAAAAGGTTTCAGACCAGGGAAGATGGAGTAAAGAAATAGAAATACCTATCTAGTCCCTTATTCCAGGTCAGTGGTTTAAAGTACTGATGTAAGAGCACAGGACAGCCAGGCAACCAGGATTTTCAGCGAAAGTCAACCATGGCAGACCCCTTTAGTCAACGTATTAAGAATTTTTTCAGTGACCCTGTTTCTCTGCAACATATAACAGCATAGATTACATCTCCAGTGAATGACAAGTGAAGTATTCGCTCTCCTGAAGAGTTAGCAGCACGTCCTGGGTGTGTCAGATAGCGTGTCCCTTGCTGGTTGCTGTGGTTCCTTCCACCAGCCATGGAGTGGCCGCAGGCACGCTCTCTGGCACACCCAGTAGGTGGCAGATATCGGTTAGCTTTCCAAGAGAGCGAAGATTTCCCCTTATGCCTGCTGGAGAGGTAAGTATTTAGCTTCTTCTATTACAGGATGCAGTTGCCAGGATTGATTGAGGAACAAGAGTTACTTCAATAGAGTGCCATGGAACCGGAGGGTACAATGATGCTGTAGAAGAACTAGACTAGCTAGCTGCAGATCCCTTAATCACCCACAGAACCTCTCACCTTCCATAGTGCCACCCAATCTCCAGGAGGGGTTTGCATTGGCCTTCGAACCTCGTACAGGGGTCCCCAGGCCACTTAACCACTTAAGCCCCGGAGGATTTGGCTGCTAAAAGACCAGGGTTTTTTTTGCGATTTTTTACTGTGTGACTTTTAACGGACAATTGCGCGGTCGTGCGACGCTGTACCTAAACAAATTTGACGTCCTTTTTTTCCCCACAAACAGAGCTTTCTTTTGGTGGTATTTGATCACCTGCGCGATTTTTTGATCATGCGCTATACTCAAAAAAAGAGCGTAAATTTTGCGTGATTCTAACTGTGATTGGCTGTCTGTTAAGCTGTAGAAACAGTGATCAACGCTTCTACATAGTAGAACCGTGTGATCACAGTTTCTACACAGGGGAGAATGACAGGCGGCTTTGTTTACACAAGCTGCCTGACTTTCTCCCTCTGCAGCGGCGATCGCAGAGTGATCGGGTCCGCCGGTCACACGCGCGGGGGGGTCCGTGACCACGCGGGAGCGCGCCTCCGGCGGTGCGCGCTCCCTCCCTAGACCCTCACAGGCTAGCGACGTAGACCTACGTCACTTTGCCTGTGAGGGGCTGACTGCCTACGTAGATAGTCGTGCGGCAGTCGGCAAGTGGTTAAGGGTTGTCAGTTTTACATCTGTGAATGAGTTGCATGATGTTGTGTTTTATATAGCTATAAAGTATGCCCACTTTGTTTTATTAGGAAAAGTAAAAGAGCAGTGCACATACAGTACACAATGTGTCACAGAACATGACATGTAGGCATGATTGTGCTTTATAATTTTCAAAAGAAATTTATGAAGAGAGGATCCTGTCTCATATAGTTCCTCCATTTGTTTATTTAGGTTATTACCTCTTGTCTGTGATTCCTGAAGAGTCCTGATGAGTTTAATCATTTGTCAGTTCCTAAGTGTTCTTGTTCTTTATTGATCTAATGCTGATAGCCTATTCTCATTGATATATCTAAATCTACAGTATATCTAGCTCTTTTTGTGATTAGACCATTTGGGCCAGATGCCCTGTTAGTCAAATCTGACATTATTTTTTTCTTTTTTTTTTTCTTTATTCTTTGCTTTTGGTCAGGAGCTTATAACTCCCGGGTCATTCTCTTCCCGCTTCATCTCAAAAGTACTTTCTTGATAAGCAGGATGAAGATTCAATTGTGAAGCATTGAAGGCTTTTGGTGTAGCTAAATGATTCCTGTGGGGCTCAGCCACAGAAATCTGCATTCTCCAATGCTCCTTCTCAATTCAGTACAGGACTCTGCTTTTCTTTTAGTAAATCACAGTGCATTTCTACTATAGTGCTGCAGAAATCTGCTTTGCAAAACACTGTTGCCTGGTAGGAAGTTTGTTCTCGAAGCCAGAGTCCAGTAAGCATGGGGAAAGTGATCCCCTGGTCTTTCAGTTTGATGGTTAATGCAATCATGTCCCTTTGTCTGCTGAATCACAGTTCTGCCTTGTTCCACGTTTATTTCCTGGGTGTTGGTATAGAATATGCCAGGAGAGAGTTTGACTCCTACAAAAGACAATGTATCTATTCAGAACCACCTTATCGGAAATTAGTATACTGTTTATGTGATTCCATTTTTGTGTTTTTTGGTGTTTGTATGACACATTATGCCTATGAGCAGAATTTTACTAGTGGGATGGGTGCTTGTCATCTCAGGCATTTAATTCCCTTATTGGCATGTTGGTTATGTTAGAAGGTAAAAGAGTATCTACTGGTTTTGGTGCAAATTTATTTCAACTTAAAATGTTAGCTCTATGTGGCAGGTCAGAATTTGTTTTAGATGAGCATTTTCCAGTTGTCTACAGATGCAACAGAATCTATTGAATGTGGTAATTTCCGCTCTGGTAAATAGTGTTCAGCATTTTGACCAGAATATTGTATTTAGACGGTATCCCTAAGAATATTGTTCACTTGGGCTCTTCCTTGTTGTTGTGGATGTGGTACTTTGGTACCAGCAGTTAAGCTAACAGAGCCTCTTAATGAAGATTGTTAGAATAGCGTTGTTATGCAATTAACTGTCTAGGATATCGGGTCCTTCTTGGCCTTCATTTTATATTTAGGTTAAAGTAAGAGATTTTCAGGGTAGCAAAACATTTAATTGCAGATGCTTAGTTTGCCTTGTTCAAGTCGGTGTTTCAGGACACCAGTTACCCCAGCAATGAGGAAAGGCCTTCAAATGCCTGTTTGCCAGTTTGTTTTTTGCTTGCAGTTATATGCAATTTGATATTCAATTCCCTTGCTGAAACAACCTACATTATCTATTCCACTGGTTGCATCTCCTTTTAGGACTCTTCAGAACTTTTTTTGGCCTTTATATGACGTGTAGCAAAATGGTTGTTTCCACTCTTCGTCAAAACTGTTAGGAGTTTGAGACACAATGATTTTGAATATAATTCTCGCTTTTGGTAAGAAGTCCTGAAACAGACTTTAGAAGCTATGTTTATATGCTGCTATTGGGTCACAAATTGAATATATGTCATGTAATTTCACCACTGCTATGGAATCAATCTCTTCTTCTGCATTTAAAACAGGACTGCTTTCCCACTCCGTTCAGTCTGGTTAGTTGAGGTAAGTTGTTAACTTGCTGGACAGTGTTTGCAGAATCGGATCAGCAAGACAAAGATAGGTAGTTATCACTTCATGCATTAGGCCATTCGCATTGCCCAATAGAGCTGATTCAGCAATTTTCACTATTCGCAAGGCTTTCCTTTCTTTTTCTGTTCCATGTAAATGGCTCTCCTCTATCAGAATTTATAATTTAAATCTGTTCGTAAAAGATGTTGATGGTGCAGGATATGCAGCTGCTACATAGGGAGTGCATCAGGACATAGATAGGTGCCCCGCTCTTTGCATTCCCCATCTTTTATAATATTAATATATAAAAGAGATTAATAGTATGAATAGTTGATATTCATGTGTTTTCTGGTGCGGAGGATTTTATTTTTCCTCCTGTTAAAATTACAGCTCTCCTGCAGGGTATATGGGGATGCTCCTATTCCCTATTTGCAAGTGTGTGCTGTGTTGGATATCCTTGTTGTTCACCTGGAAGGGAATGATTTAGGTGGATTCAACATATTAGACCTTCTAAATAAAAGGGAACCGTTTTGTCTACAATTAATGGTTTTCTAGGCCTGGGCTTCAGTTCATGGCAAAGTTACCATAAAATGTACATGAATTAATATGCTGATTTCCTGTATACTCATTATTAGTGACTTCATTTTTCTCTGTTGTGAACTGAAGAGTTTCATCAGAGATCTAGCAGTGTTTGGCATAGAGCCCAACCTTCACTCCTTTCTCTGTCTCTCATGCAGTTTCAGTTGTCTCTTGTTTTGGTCTGATGTATACATCTCTATACAAAATGTACAGTTTTACTGCCAAAGGTGTTATGCTGCACTAAACTTTTTATCCAGCCTATAGATTACTGCATTTGTTATTTTGGAGGGCCATTATTGTGGAAAAGTAGAGGTAAGAAAAAAGCACTTGTTTTGTTTAGTCAATTATTTTCTGCATATTAGATCTCTGAGGTCCCTGTAACCAGGGATGTGTTCTTTTCTACTTACTGTGTAAAAGGGTGTCCCTCTTTATAATTTCAGAAATTTGGGTGGTATGGTTTTAGTAAATTTTTTTCAATATTGGTAATTTAATTTTCAGTGCTGGATTGTAAAGAGTGGTTGTTTAGGCCGCGGTGGTGGGGTGGGGCCAGGTTGATAACCTGGCTTTTGGGTAATGTCGCCCACATTGTGGGTGGACAGTGGTTGGTAAACTGTTATTTGGTTGGTATAAGATATTGCTGCTTGAGCCTTAGTGACTAAGCATGTTGGTCTGTTAATGGTTAACAGCGGTTCTGTTTGGTATTAAAAGTTAAAGTTCATTTCATAATTAAAATTGTTTTAAACCCAATAAAGGGGCCGCGGCCTAAACTTTTTCCACAATCCTTGTTGTGTGTTTATTTTATATTTTAGGTATGTTCTTATGGTATGATGGGTGTTAATGGGGTGTACAATCCCATGTCAGGGCCACGAAAGATTAAAATAGAGAAGTGGCCCCATGGGATTGTCACCCCTGACACCCATTTGTTTTATAAATAAATTTTACTTTTAATAGAGGGCTATGTTGATTGTTAAGTACATGTCTCTATGGCTGCTTTGCTGGTTCTTTCTGTTTTTTGTTTCAGGTGACAAGCTGCCTGCTGTTGCTAGGAAGATTTACCTCAGCTGCTGAGCACTGTATTGGTGACAAATCTTTTGGCGGGAAACATCTAGCCAATGAGTGTAACCTTTTACTTGTATCTTCTCCTGTCACTGGGCGGAGTCAGCATTTACCTCAGGTCTGTCAGCTGGACTCACCGCTGGGATTCTCCTCAGCCTTCCTTCTGGATATTTTAACCTGCTCTCCCACCCTCCCCCTTTGTTATATCCCCTCGTCGCGGTCCACCTTTATGTGGGTAACGTCGCCCACTTTGTGGGTGGACAGTGGTTGGTACGCTGTTATTGGTATAAGATATTGCTGCTTTAGTCGTAGTGACTAAGCATGCTAGTCTGTTATTAACGACAGTTCTGTTTGATATTGAAAGTCAATCTTTTTGGGTAATGTCGCCCACTTTGTGGGTGGACAGTGGTTGGTAAACTGTTATTTGGTTGGTATAAGATATTGCTGCTTGAGTCTTAGTGACTAAGCATGTTGGTCTGTTAATGGTTAACCTTCCTAGTGGTATTCCCGAGTGTGACTCGGGGTAAGATTTTAGAGCCAAAAGCGGTAACCCCGAGTCACACTCGGGGGTAGCGCTAGGAAGATCGCTGGATGCTGGAAGAGGTTTAACTTACCTTTTCTCCGGGATCCAGCGAAGACTGCGAGCGGAGCTCTCTCCCGATCATCTGCGAGCCCCGGCTTCCGTATCCGGCGACGTGACGTCTGCCGGGGGGGTGAAACCGGCGGCAAATTCGAATGTAAAACACACTGATACCGTTCAAAATAAAAAAAAATTGTATGAAAAGTAAATATTTAGAAAAATAATTTTATTATTGAACACATATAACAAGTTAAAACCAATGTGCAAACGAATGAAGACAGGCAGATCAACCACACATAGCTTGAACTATAAACCCGACATGTTTCGAAGCCAGAGAGATTTGCTTCTTCTTCAGGGGATGGTTCAAAACGGTACTCTAGTAATAGATACATTAACATGTAAAAGACCATGAATTTCTAAAGGTTTTAAACATTGCAAAGTGACTGTAAAAGTTCACATGAAAAATAACAACAGTGGCGAGTACTCACAGGGTTGAATCGTGGCTGTACTTAAGTGGCCTGCACAATTAAAAACATCTGGTGGGTACGAGTGTCCCTGGCGAGAAATACAATAATGCAGATGGTAGATGGATACACTGGTTAATTGATCACAGCTGTTTGGGTCAGGTAAGTGCCATACAATCACTGGACATCTGAAGTCCTCAAAATAGAGGAGCCAGGGACGATCTTTTAACACAGGTGTGTGTCAGATAAACAGGTACCGCCGATCTGAAAAGTAGGCAGATCAGGGCTGATTAGTAGGTGTGTTAGATTAGTGGAAAAAATAAATTTTACTGGTAACATTTAAAAATGTGTAACCCAACAAGGAGAGGGGTTTTGAGGGGGTATATAACACCAAGGCTGCATAAAGAGCCAGGGAGATAACCTAAAATTACTACATAATGGGAAAGCCCGATAAAAAAAAAAAATGACAATACCTGGATATTAAGAACTATTCAATAATCGGCGTCCTCTCCGCACCACAGCCAGCAAACAATAGCGCTGGCTGTGTGTTGGGAGAGGTGCACTATAAAAGTGCAAGCCGATTGATGAGAGATGTGTGTCAGCTGGCTTCGCAGGGAGGGCTTCCCGGAGCGCTGGTGCCGGACCCGCCCCCAACCAGCGTGTGTCACGCCTAGCATGACACGGTGTGGGCGGGAGCGGCATCTGCGCTCCACCGGCACGGAGATCGGAGCCGGAAGTGTGAAGGACACTGCGGCTCCTGATTGGTCCAAGCTGAACCACATGGGAACAGGGAGGTGGAAACAAAGGACTAAAATACCACACACCAGGCGCGGTGTATGTCTCCCCGTGCCGGGATGGCCAGTGAAGAGAGGGCACGAACCGGAGCAAAACAATTTGCTGGGAATGTTGTAACAATATTAAAAAAGAATAGCGCGCAAATGCAAAAGAAATTATTACCAAATCTGAAGAGAGTCCATAAATAAAAATGGGGGTTTGGTCCCACCATATGGCCATATCGTGCTCAAGCCCACTACTGCGTCAAAGTACCCCATTATCAGTGGGTCCTACACTATCCATGAAAAAGAGATGAATCCAGCCCTTCTAACCCTTGGAGATAACACTCCTTGCTGGGAAAAATGTGCAAATGCACTACAGGGGACTCCTCCTATATCCACTTGATGGTGGACACTGATTGAGTACAGGTGTATGTGGGGGGTGGGGAGGGCTGCTCAACCTCGATAGTCTGGTCAGACCGAATACATAATAAACAGGCAAAAAATTTGATTGTCCATAAATAAAAATGGGGGTTTGGTCCCACCATATGGCCATATCGTGCTCAAGCCCACTACTGCGTCAAAGTACCCCATTATCAGTGGGTCCTACACTATCCATGAAAAAGAGATGAATCCAGCCCTTCTAACCCTTGGAGATAACACTCCTTGCTGGGAAAAATGTGCAAATGCACTACAGGGGACTCCTCCTATATCCACTTGATGGTGGACACTGATTGAGTACAGGTGTATGTGGGGGGTGGGGAGGGCTGCTCAACCTCGATAGTCTGGTCAGACCGAATACATAATAAACAGGCAAAAAATTTGATTGTCCATAAATAAAAATGGGGGTTTGGTCCCACCATATGGCCATATCGTGCTCAAGCCCACTACTGCGTCAAAGTACCCCATTATCAGTGGGTCCTACACTATCCATGAAAAAGAGATGAATCCAGCCCTTCTAACCCTTGGAGATAACACTCCTTGCTGGGAAAAATGTGCAAATGCACTACAGGGGACTCCTCCTATATCCACTTGATGGTGGACACTGATTGAGTACAGGTGTATGTGGGGGGTGGGGAGGGCTGCTCAACCTCGATAGTCTGGTCAGACCGAATACATAATAAACAGGCAAAAAATTTGATTGTCCATAAATAAAAATGGGGGTTTGGTCCCACCATATGGCCATATCGTGCTCAAGCCCACTACTGCGTCACATTTTTTGCCTGTTTATTATGTATTCGGTCTGACCAGACTATCGAGGTTGAGCAGCCCTCCCCACCCCCCACATACACCTGTACTCAATCAGTGTCCACCATCAAGTGGATATAGGAGGAGTCCCCTGTAGTGCATTTGCACATTTTTCCCAGCAAGGAGTGTTATCTCCAAGGGTTAGAAGGGCTGGATTCATCTCTTTTTCATGGATAGTGTAGGACCCACTGATAATGGGGTACTTTGACGCAGTAGTGGGCTTGAGCACGATATGGCCATATGGTGGGACCAAACCCCCATTTTTATTTATGGACTCTCTTCAGATTTGGTAATAATTTCTTTTGCATTTGCGCGCTATTCTATTTTAATATACATGTCTTTTGGTTCATAGCTGCAGCAGCTTTGGAAATACATGGGTATGCTCCCTCAAATTTTTTGCCTGTTTGTAATGTTGTAACAATACAATAGTGCTGTTAAATTAGTTATGGTACATAGAATGTGCCGTAATTGTAACGGTCAAAACAAAGACAATAGCTACAATTATTGCATATGCATGTCACCAAAGGCACAACCCACAGATGTAAACATAATGACGAACACTGGCAACAAAATGACAAGGTGATCAACAGAGGGGGGAATACACAAATTGATGGATAACAGTATTTAGTAGAAACTAATAAAGGAACAATATTAGATTAATCACTATGTGTACAATTAGTACAACAATACTGAAATAGAAAACAGTCAATGAGAATACATATATAGATCGATATGTTTGAAATACACAATATGTTTGAAAACATATTTAGGACAAAAAAGGTGACAAGACTGTTATGATCAAAAATTGCATAATTGTACAGTATAGTTTAAATAGGACGATTGAACCATATTAAATACATAGACAAACATAGGCAAAATGATATTAGATAGGATCCCATTGTAGTGGGGATTGACATATAAGGTAATAGCGTCAAGTTGGGAGAACAAATGTTATTAAATCTCCATCCCTCCAGAGTTGAAACCCTCAAGGAAAGGTTTGAATGACAGGGATCCATTAAGCCCTGGGGGTTCGTGGCCCTACTTAAAGCTCGTTGGTATGCTTGTTTTAAAGATTTTTTGGAGTAGCCCCTTTAACCTTTATCGCAAACCCATCTTGCATGGATCAAGTTTCCATCCTACCCCTCTACTTCGATCTATCCCAACTAGCCAATATTTGAGGCTTAGACGAAATTGTTCGGACCTCAATTTATTTCAAGTGGCTGCTGATGCACTTCAAAAACGATTGCTACGTAGGGGCTACTCCAAAAAATCTTTAAAACAAGCATACCAACGAGCTTTAAGTAGTGATAGACAGCAACTATTAGCCCCAAAAACATCAAGTACTTTGAGGAAGGAGGACACAATAAGGATTATAACTCCCTACAACCAACAACATCAAAAAGTTAGACGTATTGTGTCCAAACACTGGCATTTGCTGGCCTCAGACCCTGTATTGGGCCAATATGTGTCAGATTCACCAAATTTTACCTATAAAAGGGCCCCAGCACTAAGAGACAAAGTAGTCCGCAGTGAATTCCGTGACACCAATATGTCCACCTGTTGTAAGTATAAGGGGACCTATATGTGTGGCAATTGTAGATATTGTGGCTACATGCTTACACAAAGATCCCCCATACTGCCCAACGGAATCATCCATCAACCAAAGCATTTTGCAAATTGCCGCACGGTTGGCGTGGTCTATCTTCTATGTTGTGCTTGCCAGTGTTTTTACATTGGCAAGACCAAACAAGAATTTTGGCAACGTGCCTACCGTCACCTTCTGAGCATGAGAAAAGCAAACCCAGAGTTACCTCTGGGCAGGCATGTAGCTATAGCACATGCCGGCAAAATGCCCAAGGTTAAGTTTTTGATCCTTGACCGGGTCCACCCTGCCCCTAGAGGAGGAGACTGGAATAAGTCCCTCCTCCAGCTTGAGCTAAGGTGGATTTATTTTCTTAGGGCCACCGAACCCCCAGGGCTTAATGGATCCCTGTCATTCAAACCTTTCCTTGAGGGTTTCAACTCTGGAGGGATGGAGATTTAATAACATTCGTTCTCCCAACTTGACGCTATTACCTTATATGTCAATCCCCACTACAATGGGATCCTATCTAATATCATTTTGCCTATGTTTGTCTATGTATTTAATATGGTTCAATCGTCCTATTTAAACTATACTGTACAATTATGCAATTTTTGATCATAACAGTCTTGTCACCTTTTTTGTCCTAAATATGTTTTCAAACATATTGTGTATTTCAAACATATCGATCTATATATGTATTCTCATTGACTGTTTTCTATTTCAGTATTGTTGTACTAATTGTACACATAGTGATTAATCTAATATTGTTCCTTTATTAGTTTCTACTAAATACTGTTATCCATCGATTTGTGTATTCCCCCCTCTGTTGATCACCTTGTCATTTTGTTGCCAGTGTTCCTCATTATGTTTACATCTGTGGGTTGTGCCTTTGGTGACATGCATATGCAATAATTGTAGCTATTGTCTTTGTTTTGACCGTTACAATTACGGCACATTCTATGTACCATAACTAATTTAACAGCACTATTGTATTGTTACAACATTCCCAGCAAATTGTTTTGCTCCGGTTCGTGCCCTCTCTTCACTGGCCATCCCGGCACGGGGAGACATACACCGCGCCTGGTGTGTGGTATTTTGGTCCTTTGTTTCCACTTCCCTGTTCCCATGCGGTTCAGCTTGGACCAATCAGGAGCCGCAGTGTCCTTCACACTTCCGGCTCCGATCTCCGTGCCGGTGGAGCGCAGATGCCGCTCCCGCCCACACCGTGTCATGCTATGCGTGACACACGCTGGTTGGGGGTGGGTCCAGCACCAGCGCTCCGGGAAGCCCTCCCTGCGAAGCCAGCTGACACACATCTCTCATCAATCGGCTTGCACTTTTATAGTGCACCTCTCCCAACACACAGCCAGCGCTATTGTTTGCTGGCTGTGGTGCGGAGAGGACGCCGATTATTGAATAGTTCTTAATATCCAGGTATTGTCATTTTTTTTTTTTTTTTTTTATCGGGCTTTCCCATTATGTAGTAATTTTAGGTTATCTCCCTGGCTCTTTATGCAGCCTTGGTGTTATATACCCCCTCAAAACCCCTCTCCTTGTTGGGTTACACATTTTTAAATGTTACCAGTAAAATTTATTTTTTCCACTAATCTAACACACCTACTAATCAGCCCTGATCTGCCTACTTTTCAGATCGGCGGTACCTGTTTATCTGACACACACCTGTGTTAAAAGATCGTCCCTGGCTCCTCTATTTTGAGGACTTCAGATGTCCAGTGATTGTATGGCACTTACCTGACCCAAACAGCTGTGATCAATTAACCAGTGTATCCATCTACCATCTGCATTATTGTATTTCTCGCCAGGGACACTCGTACCCACCAGATGTTTTTAATTGTGCAGGCCACTTAAGTACAGCCACGATTCAACCCTGTGAGTACTCGCCACTGTTGTTATTTTTCATGTGAACTTTTACAGTCACTTTGCAATGTTTAAAACCTTTAGAAATTCATGGTTTTTTACATGTTAATTTATCTATTACTAGAGTACCGTTTTGAACCATCCCCTGAAGAAGAAGCAAATCTCTCTGGCTTCGAAACATGTCGGGTTTATAGTTCAAGCTATGTGTGGTTGATCTGCCTGTCTTCATTCGTTTGCACATTGGTTTTAACTTGTTATATGTGTTCAATAATAAAATTATTTTTCTAAATATTTACTTTTCATACAATTTAATGTGCCTTTAAAGTCCCAATCAGGGGAACCCTACCTTTTGTACATTGTTACCAGGGATGTGGCACACATGAGCGTTAGGTCTTGAGCACACTTCATATATATATCTATATACACATATATATATATACATATATATGTATGTATGTATATATATATATATATATATATATATATATATATATATATATATATACACATGTATGTATATATATATATATATATATATATATATATACATAATTCTTGTGAATGAGCAGCCCAAACCAACTGTATACATATTATATATATATATATACGTATATATACATATATATATATATATACATATATATATATATATATACATATATATATATATATATATATATATATATATATATGTATACATAATATATGTATATATATATATATATAATAAATGTATACAGTTGGTTTGGGCTGCTCATTCACAAGAATTACATGCAAAATAATGGTACCGCTTTCAGCACCTAAAATCCAAAAGAATCATACCGCCAGGGAGGTTAACAGCGGTTCTGTTTGGTATTAAAAGTTAAAGTTCATTTCATAATTAAAATTGTTTTAAACCCAATAAAGGGGCCGCGGCCTAAACTTTTCCACAATCCTTGTTGTGTGTTTATTTTATATTTTAGGTATGTTCTTATGGTATGATGGGTGTTAATGGGGTGTACAATCCCATGCTATATTGTCATGTTGTTGCTAATGGTAACCCAGGGGAATCCATAACCAGCAGCTCCCAAGGGAGTAGTGCTACACAAGTATATGGCGGCAAACAAACACTCACTCGTGCGGCAGGTTGTACGCAGCAACTGCAGCTCCTTGCACACAGGAAGGCATCCAGAAATTTATTAGCAAATAAATGAATAAAAAAGCAGCTCTACAAAATCTGCTTGGTTGGGAGAGCGTTAAAAGGAAGATCTAATGGTCCCTGGTTCAATCCCAAGTTTTAGCAGCTGTTGGGGTGTCCAAGGAGATGGAGGAAGTTGAATTGATCTGCATTAGCCAAATAGAGTGCGCAATTTGGAGACTTTTTTTTCTTTTTTTTTGTAAAGTACGATTTATGTTTTAGGCCTCTTTCTCATGGAGCAAAGTCCGCAGTGTTTTTACATCCATGACCCTTCAGTTCCCGGCCAGTGGAGCCCTGTCAGCTCTGTGGGCAGCCGGGTGTACACTGACTGTGCTGTCTGTTTACATCAGGCTACACCCAATTCGCTCCAGAAGAAAAGGAAAGAACGCAGTCCAATATTTTCTTGGACAAGAACAGACCCAGAGATAGGCAGATGTAAACAGAGAAAAGTCAGTTTACATCTGCTTGTCCATAGGGCTGCATGGACCTTCCGATCAGATCTGCCTGAAGAACTGACAGGCAACCCTGACCAGAATGCCCGTATGAAAGGGGTCTTATGGAGCTGCGCTGGAACTGTTGGTAAACCTGTGGAGGAGGATTAACCCTTGAGTGGCTGCTGGTGTGACCCCATATCCTTTTGAGCTGTGCCTGGAAATATTTCTTCCTTTGTATGAAATCTCTGGAGTTCCTGCCAGTCCCTCTGCTCTCCTAATAAAAACTGACCATAAAAAGCTGAACACACCATAGGCAGTTCTCTAGCTGTACTGGGAACTCAACCTGCTCTCCTCCAATGATCAGACTTAAACTGAATGGGTTCTTTTACAAGTTGATCATTTACAATCATTTTAACCCCAGAAGGGACAAGGACGCAATAAGCATCGGGTCCGCCAGTCACATGCGCGGGGAAGTTAGGGAGCGAGCGGGGGTGGGAGCACGCCTCCGGCGGCGTGCGCTCGCCCCCTAGAGCCTCACAAGCTAGTGACGTACCCCTACGTCACTTTGCCTGTGAGGGGCTGACTGCCACCGTAAATAGTCGTGCGGCAGTCAGCAAGTGATTAAAGCGGAGTTCCGGCCTCAAATACCTTTTTTAACTAAAAATACTCGTATAATACTAATCCATCGCCATTTACAGAACCGCTATTCTCATACTTACAAGGTGTACAGTATTGGATTTTAGTCAAAATCTTACTTTTAAAAACACTGTCTGGGTGCGGCCATCTTAGAAGTGGGCATCTGAAGTTGCAGTGTAATCTGCTGTGTCCTTCTTTCTGATTCCAGGGAGTGTTCTGGGAGTTCTTCCTAATTCCAGCCTCCTGGGAGTGATGACAAACAGCTCCCAGGATGCAATGCAAAGGCGGAAGTGATGTCAGTGGCCGCGGCCACAGAGGGGGGAGAAGGAGGAAGTACAATCAAAAATGCCCTGAAAATAAAAGGTAAGGGTCCCCCCGAAAAAAATCTAAAATGCCCAATTGTTGATCAGCATAGCGAGCACTCCAGGAATCACTAAAGTTGCAAAATAGGCCGGAACTCCACTTTAAACCACGGAATCAATATAAAGAAGTGTGAAAAATAAACTCCCACAAGCTGGGCAAAAACACTTTAGGGCCAGTTCACATTTGTGCGATCACAGAGATCGCATGTAATTCGGAGCGCACTTCTCCTAAAATTACATGCGATCTCTGTGTTCAGTTTGTATGGCTGAATTTGCACCGCAATTGCACCCAACACGCACAGGACCCTTTTTTTTTATCCGCAGCAGAATCAGATCACATAGTGGTTCACACTAGTGCAATCCGATTCTGGGCGAACTTGCAGATCGCACTGCGATATGCGATCACAACTGGGGGTGTCGTTAACTTTTAATTGACACCCCCTGCGTGTCGCATATGACAGTGTGAACTGCCAGGGATGCGGATGCGATGCGGGAACATGCTGCATATTCGCAGCATTCCCGCATCGCACAAATGTGAACCGGGACTCAAAGAAATAAGTGTTCAAATAAATATGTGCAAAAAATACAATATTGCAACAAATAATCATAAAAAATAAACACATATAAGGTGGAATTGTGCACAAAATAAATCACATGAAGTCCATTAATCAAATGTGCTAAAGTAGTGACAGTTGTGAAGAAAGGAGCTCCAAGCTGAATGTTGGACACCACTTAAATCCACCACCTGCGTGATCCCACCCCCCTTTGACAAAGTCGGAATGGCGAAACGGTTAGGGCGTGGCTACACAGCAGACCAGAGAAGTGAATGGGTGAAGCGGTGGTGGTTCCTCCATATCTGGGGAGCACCCCAAACCCCATATTTCACATTGCGCTGTTGATTTTGGTTTATGTGAGTGAAACTACTATGTTTTAACAATAAAAATTGGAGTTTAAGTGCCGGTTCCCATTTGTGCGATCACAGAGATTGCACTGCTCCTAAAATTACATGTGATCTCTGTGCGGTGCTATATCAGCCATACAGTTTGTATGGCTGAATTTGCACCGCAATCGCACCCAACACGCACAGGACCCTTTTTTTTATCCGCAACAGAATCGGATCGCATAGTGGTTCACATTAGTGCAATCCGATTCTGTGCGAACTTGCGGATCGCACTGCGATATGCGATCGCAACTGGGGGTGTTGTTAACTTTTAATTGACAACCCCTGCGTATCGCATATGGCAGTGTGATGCGATGCGGGAACACGCTGCATATTCGCAGCATTCCCGCATCGCACAAATGTGAACCCGGGACTTAAAACTGTATTGCACTAGGGGATTCCCCTTTGTTTTTCCCTATATGTACATGTGAGAGGAGATATCATTTAAGGAGGACCCCTACACTTAACGGTGTTTTGTCATTGCGCTTGTAGCCCTGACCATGCCAATGGGGGGCATCTTGTTGGGGTGAGTTACCAGTTGATGGGAGAGGGATCACGCAGATGGTCGATTTAAAGTGCACAAAATCGATATTTTTTTTTGTGCCCCTCCGCTAGTTAGACATCACCTGAAAAGGAATTGGATAGTTAGTTTTTTTTTTTTTTTGTTTACTTACCTTGTAAATGAAGATCGTAAATACTCACCTCAGAGTACTTCCTCCCTCAGCGCCGCGGCTCACCCATCACTTCCTCCTTCGCGATGATTCCTGGGAGCTGAACGTCATCGCTCCCAGGAATCAATGCGACGGCATCGGCCCCGCTCGTCACTTCTGGGCGACGCCGCATTCCCCTGCTAAACAGCTTCTGGGCATCCCCAGAAGCTGTGGAGGAATGCGGCGCCGCACCGGAAGTGACGAGAGGGGCCGATGAAGGCACATTCTGGGACAAGAAGACGCGGAAGAAGACACAGAAGAGGACCGCGCCGGCTTCAGCTGCCCACAAGAGAGATGGAAACGCTGTGGAAGAAATTTTATAAGTAAGTATTTCTTCTAAAAGGCAAGTGCGAACCGGGACAGATCAGAGGCTAGCCATTGTGGAATGTACTAGCCCTGACTGTCCCGGAGGTATGTTCAGTGAAAAATGACTTCTGTGCCCGGAACTCCGCTTTAAGTTGTGTCCAACATTCAGCACGGAGCTCCTTTCTTCACACCTGTCACTACTTTAGCACATTTGATTAATGGACTTTATGTGATTTATTTTGTGCACAATTCCACCTTATATGTGTTTATTTTTTATGATTATTTGTTACAATATTGTATTTTTTGCACATATTTATTTGAACACTTATTTCTTTGAAGTGTTGTGGGAGTTTATTTTTCACACTTTTTTTTATATATCAAATGTTTAAACAGAAAAAATAAGGTAATTTTGAAATGGACTCAATACATAACAGTACATTACACAGACGTCTGGACAGTCTAAGGCAGGCGTGTCACACTCCAGGCACTCACATTTAATCTTTAACCACTTGCGCCCTGCCCACCGTACATTTACTGCGGGACTCTGCTGCTGCTGGGCAAAGCAACGTAGCCCTATGTCGCTCGCTCAGGAGACTGTAGGGGGCGAGCGTGCCCCGGCGGCAGTGCACTCCCGCCCCCGCATGTTACCTGAGGAGCCAGCGCGTTTTACCGGCAGCTCCAAAGGTTGCCGGCCACTCGCGATCTCCTGCAGCTGTGAGAGAAGGACAGACGGATGATGTAAACACAGCCGTCTATTATTCTCCCTGAAGTAAGCACAGAGGCTATGTGATCCTACTATATAGGATCTCATGTCTCTGTGATTACTTCACAAACCACGCCCCCTGACAGTTAGAATCACACCCCTAGGGACACATTTAACCCCTTGATCACCAGTACAGTTAACCCCTTCCCTGCCAGTGTCATTTTTACAGTAACAGTGCATATTTATAGCACTGATTACTGTAGTAATGTCACTGGTACCCCCAAAAAGTGTCTAAAATGTCTGTTAGGGGTCCGCTCTGTCCGCCGCAATGTCGCAGTCCCGCCAATCAAATCGCAGATCGCCACCATTACTAGTAAAAAAAAAAAAAAAAACCAATAAAAATGACATAAATCTTTCCCGTAGTTAGTAAACGCAATAACTTTTGCGCAAACAAATCAAAATACGCTTATTGCGATTTTTTTTTACCAACAATTTGTAGCAGAAAACAACTTGGCCTAAAATGTTAAAAAATTTTGATTTTTACATTTTCTTTTGAGAATTTCATCTAAAAAAATGTGAAAAATATTGTTATTTTTCAAAACTGTCGCTCTTTTTTTGTTTATAGCGCAAAAAATAAAAATCGCACAGGTGATCAAATACCACCAAATGACCTTTTTGGAAAGTAGACAGTCTGAGGTATTTAGTAGGAGGCATGGCACATTTTTTGAATTTGTGATTTTTTGGCACGAGAATGAAAAGAAAGGGGCGCTGATATAGCCCCCCTTTCTTTATGGGATGGCGGCAGGGGCTTAAAAAACATTAGGTAGTCTATTAGGGAGATCCACAGGCATTCTGCCTGTTGAACTTTTGACCCAGGTCACTCCTGTTCAAGTTACCCGCTCTAATCTGTGGGTATCCAGGCGGTTTCTGTAAGAAACTGCGGCTTTCCCGCCCGATTAGCAGCTATCTCTGGGCAGATTTGCGCGTGGAGCTCCGCTCCCGCTCAAATGTCCCGCTCTTTTACAGTTAATCCAGCCTAAACTGGTTCCCAAGGGGCTGTTTAAGAAGCGACCGTGGGGCTCCGGGTCACTTCACCTCGTCAGGAATTCAACTGCTGCGTTCCCCTCCCTCCCACCCCTTTCCTTTTGGGTTGTTGCGGCCAGTTAGAGCCCGTACACACTGGGGCGACCTGGTCGCCTAACAGGTCGCCGTAGGTCGCCTACCATAGAGAAGCTGTGGACCCGTTCTAATAGGAGCGACACAAGTCGCTCTGACTTAGAAAAAGGGTCCGGAGCTTCTTTGGGGCGACCTGGAGCGACCTGCATTGACTTCAATGATATGAAGATGATGCGCACCGCGACCTGTGAGGTCGCCCCGGCAAGTAGCTTCGCCCCAGTGTGAACGGGGTCTTATTATTTATTGGCTCATACTGTCGCCTTAGCATTGGTGCTTTGGTGGACGCAATTTTTAGTGGTTATGTTTATGATTTGTTGGATAATGATGGTGAAAGTTAACGTTATATTTGTCAACCTGAGCCATACTGGCTAGGTTGTTGATGTGAGTTTAATCTGTAAGTGTAAATACATTTTGAAGTATTTTATGTATGTGTATGAAGCCAATAATAAAAAAGCCGCGGCCTTTTATGTCCAAGCCAATATTGTGTGGTCTATTTATTTATTTATGGTTAAGTATGGTTAATATAATTTTATAGTTACTAGATTTAATAAATACATCCTGCCTGCCATTCCCATATCATTTTTTAAAATACTGTCATAAGGGCAGTACAGCGTCATCATACAACTGGTGTGGCGGTGACCAGGAACACTGACTGGTGAAAGTATATAAAAAAAAAAAATTTTCAGTGTTTTTAACCACTTTAGCCTCAGAGATTTGGCTTTTGCGATTCGGCACTGCGTAAATTTGTGCAGTCATGCGACACTGTACCCAAATGAAATTGACGTCCTTTTTTTCCCACAAACAGAGCTTTCTTTTGGTGGTATTTGATCACCTGTGCAATTTTTATTTTTTGCGCTATAAACAAAAAAAGAGCGACAATTTTGAAAAAATAATAATATTTTTCAAATTTTTTTATAAGAAATTCTCAAAAAAAAAAATGTAAAAATCAAAATTTTTTAACCTTTTAGGCCAATTTGTTTTCTGCTACATATTTTTGGTAAAAAAATTGCAATAAGCGTATTTTCATTGGTTTGCACAAAAGTTATTGCGTTTACTAACTACAGGAAAGATTTATGTCATTTTTTATTGTTTTTTTTATTTTTAACTAGTAATGGCGGCGATCTGCGATTTTTTTTTTTTTTGCGGGACCTCGACATTGCGGCGGACAGATCGGACTCCTGAATGACATTTTTGACACTTTTGGGGGTACCAGTGACATTACTACAGTAATCAGTGCTATAAATATGTACTGTTACAGTAAAAATGACACTGGCAGGGAAGGGGTTAACTTTATTGGTGATCAAGGGGTTAAGTGTGTCCCTAGGGGCGTGATTCTAACTGTCAGGGGGCGTGGCTAGTGAAGTAACCACAGAGACATGCGATCATATATAGCAGGATCGCATAGCTTCTGTGATCCCTTCAGGGAGAATGACAGACGGCTGTGCTTAGATCAGCCATCTGTCTTTCTCCCTCTCCTGCGGGAGATTGCGAATGGCCGGTGGCCTACAGTCTCGTGGGCGAGCGACGTTGGTCTACGTCGCTTTGCCTGTAAGCGGCAGAGTGCCGCAGTAAATCTACATTCGGCGGGGCTAAAGTGGTTATACTGTATATATATTTTTTCTTTCCTCTTTATATATAGGGACCAGAACAATACAGTGTTACCATAGTAACACTGTACCCCTCTGGGTAATTGATCAGGATTTTATTTTTACATACTATTGTTGTTTAGAGCAGTGAATTTCACTATGGCATGAAAGGAAGCCATTCATTGTTTACAACTGTCATGTGATCTGCTGTGATTGGTCACAGCGATCACATGGTAACAGCATTGGGCCAGTACACTGACCAGTCATCTGCTGTGAGTAGTGGATACAGTGGGTGCTAGATCGAGTCAGAGCACAGCTCGGAGGGGCCGCACTAGGCGCGTTCTTGGGAGGACATCATATGACATCCTCCCAGAACAATAGAGTTCCTGTCTGAACGTCATTTTACAGTGGCGCAGGTAGGAAGTAGTTAGGGGGGCACACTGGGGGACCTTACAAAAGGAAATATGCCAGTTTTGAGCTGTAAATATTGGCGCAGTTTTTGTACTCCAATTTACAATGGTATGAGACAAGTTCTATGTGATGCTGCACCAGCCACGCAAAATCACACTAAAAGAGATATACAGAAGTGTCCTGTGTGCCAAAATAAGCATGCTTGAATCTGGTGCACCAACACCACCATGAGACAAATCAATGCACTGGCATAGACCACGTTTATTCATTTGTCACAGGAAGTGCTAATTGAACAGGCATTTAGAATCTGGTGCATATCAATTGTAATGTGATTTGGTGCATCTGTCGCAACGACGCATAGAACATGCGTAATGGCATTGGTGATTTGGCGCATGGAAAATGTGCCGATATTTCCACTAAAAATTAAGCATTTCCCTTTTTAAATTGCTTGATATCTTAGAATTTTGGCATACTGGGGAAATTATTTTGTCTGTACTGGAGTGCAGCCATTTTCCATTTAAATTTCCATTTTCTAAGCTGTGAGGAAAAAAGAAAACTACAAACTGATTGGTTGCTATGGGCAATGGTACCAGTTGGGATGAAACTTGTCTCAGATACTTCTATTCATTTTTCTCTATTCAAATTCTGGAGGGTCCTCCGAATTTTGTTCTTTCTCTGTCATTGTCTTTTGACATTTATTATCAAGACAATAAAAGTAAATAAATCTTCCTAATGGGGATAAAGGCAGCAAAAAAAAAAAAAAAGCATGACAGTTCTTCTAACCCCTCACCACCCTATCCAAATGTTAACAAAAAAAAATATGTTTTGGGAACACTTTAAACACCCACCAGACGAATGGCTGAATGTGGCTCTAACCAGTCACAGTGATCCCTTGTGGTGATCACTGATAGTGATAGCATAGAGATTACAAATGAGCCCATATTCCACTTGCCAACCGCCTAACTGTAAATATACAGTGCATCCGGAAAGTATTCACAGTGCTTCACTTTTCCCACATTTTTTTATGTTACAGCCTTATTCCGAAATGCAATAAATTCATTACTTTCCTCAAAATTCTACAAACAATACCCCATAATGACAACCTGAAATAAGATTGTTTGAAATCTTTGCATATTTATTAAAAAAAAAAAAAAAATCACATGTACAGAAGTATTCACAGCCTTTGCCATGACACTCAAAATGTTTCTACTGTTCATCCTTGAGATATTTCTACAGCCTAATTGGAGTCCACCTGTGGTAAATTAAGTTGATTGGACATGATTTGGAAAGATACACACATATATGTATAAGGTCCGACAGTTAACAGTGCATGTCAGAGCAGAAACCAAGCCATGAAGTCCAAGGAATTGTCTGTAGACCTCCAAGACAGGATTGTATTGAGGCACAGATCTGGGGAAGGGTACAGAAAAATGTCTGCAGCATTGAAGGTCACAATGAGCACAGTGGACTCCATCATCCGTACATGAAAGAAGTTTGAAACCACCAGGATTCTTCCTAGAGCAGGCCCGTCTGGCCAAACTGAGCAATCGATGGGGAAGGGTCTTAGTCAGGGAGGTGACCAAGAACCCGATAGTCACTCTGACAGAGCTCCATGGTTTCTCTGTGGAAAGAGGAGAACCTTCCGGAAGAACAGCAATCTCTGCAGCACTCCACCAATAAGGCCTGTATGGTAGAGGGGCCAGACAGAAGCCACTCCTCAGTAAAAGGCACATGACAGCCCGCCTGGAGTTTGCAAAAAGGTACCTGAAGGACTCTCAGAACATGAGAAACAAAATTCTCTGGTCTGATGAACGAATAATTGAACTCTTTAGCCTGAATGGAAAGCGTTATATATAGAGGAAACTAGGCACCATTCATCACCTGGCCAATACCACCCCTACAGTGAAGCATGGTGGTGGCAGCATCATGCTGTGGGGATGTTTTTCAGCCACAGGAACTGGGAGACCTTTCAGGATCGAAGGAAAGATGAATGCAGCTGTAGGGAAGTGTTCTTTTTGTACACTGTCTGCAGGTTGTTTACATTCATGTCTGGTAACTATCATAGCATTCTTGTTACAAACAGATTCTTCCTGTAGAGAATGCTTCCTGTCCCTGCTAAAGGGTCAGGAAACTCCCCAAGGATATATATAGAATGTCTTACAGGAGGTTGAGAGGAGAGTGTGGCCAGCCTCATGCTGTGCATGACAGAGGTGCTGATTTTGTGCTGTATCCATCCAGATTGAAAAGAGACAAGTGTTACTGCACTGTGTAGCTCACTGTTTGTTATATTACTCTCACTTCCAGGTGAGCACTCCTGTGTGGGAATCAGAGATATCTGATAGAGGCTTCTCTGATTCATTGAAACTGTCTGTTTGCATAATGCAATATATTTGGGCTATTCTCAAGTGTATGAGATCAAAGCTCAACTTTATTATAACCTATAAAGCGACTGGTTTGTGTTGAAGTTTATATCTTCCGCTTTATTATTTAAAACTACAGTTTCCCTTTTTGGTCTGGGGGGCTCCTAGCTAATATTAGCCTAGCGAACAGTAAACAGCTCAGGGTAGCGACAGGATAGGTTTCCGATGGCCATTTAGATAGGTAGAGGCCCGGTAGCTTTGATAGCCTATAGTCAGGTTAGGAACCAAGAGATAGGCTAGATAGGCCTGATTTGGCTCGCAGGTGGTGCGTTCCAGACTTCTTTGCCATCGGTGTGTAATTAGTTTGTACACGTGTCCCCAGGAAGCCATCGCTCCACAGATGCGTCAGCGTTTGTTCTCTCAAGCTGGATTGTGTTACGCCTTACAGGTCAGCTCATCAGGGGCCCCTGCAACTGAACTGTGCCACAGTGCTTAATTGGAGGTATTGGTGGTAAAGGCCTTTAGTTATATATCCGGATATATATATAGATACATACTATATATACACCGTTTTTTTTTACACCTATCTACATCCTTCCTGTTATTGCTTTGGTTGTATGTAATGCCATCACTTTATCATATATAAAGTTATACTAATCACCTGCTGGTATGTCTGCATATCTTTAGTGAAAAAAAAGAGGAGGAATTTGGGACTTTAATTGAGTACAGCTAGACGTATATGTATAATAGGTGGTGTAATAAACATGTCCTAATGCGAATCCAAACATGGGAACCCATGAAGGACTGACATTATATATGTTAGGGAATGCTTGATTATATGGCATATACAAGTCTAAAGGTTATAGATCGTTTGTTCAATCATGGTAGATGCAAACAATATTAAATACAAGGAATATATATCATGACCAAGGTAATCATTAATAAACAAAATATTTATTGTGGAAACCATTTCTCTGATAGGTACACAATTTTACACAATTTAAAAATATACAACTTCATATAACCCAGAAAATGGGGACCCCTAGAGGGTTAACACATAGTCAAATATCTAGTTTATTATATCTAACATGACAAACCTGGCTAATGGTACAGATTGCACATACAGGTCATATACATGAGAGAACATATATGGATATATAATATATAGGCATAACCAAACAAATTCATATTGGCGATAAAACCAGCTTGGTATAGGGCTTTCAATCTCTTGAAGTATGTAATCTTGGGGTTAAAAAAAGGGGGATTTCCATAAAGTAATCTGAATGATTGTCAGTATTAATATAAAAAATGAATAGAGTATCTGAGTGATTTGTCGGCTCGACGCGTTTCGTGGACCTCCGTCCACTCATCAGGAGCAATAAAGTATTATTCTGAAAATGAGAATATGAGTTGAGTTTAAGTAAAAGTATAAGATATAAATGAAAATAGAGAATATAATGGAGTGGACACTACCTTGACCAGTGTCATCAATCCAAAAGCAGTCCAGTCTGGTACAGAGAGACAAGAGGCTGATCCAGGAAACGCCTGATCCGGGGCTGAGGCATGGAATACAGCCCACACACATGGGGGCAATAGGGAGGAGAGGACCCAAAACAAGATCATAATATTAAATGAACCAGTATGAGGGTTCACACGAGGTTAATCCGAGAAATATTGGTCACAAATCGTTGGAACCAAAGGCAGTCTGAAGATATATATGAAGTTTCAATGAATATCCAAAAAAAGTCAACTCAAGAATAGACAATCTCAAAAAATTCAATAATTTATAAATTATATACAGGGTCAAAAAGTTGAACCCAAAAGATCTGCCTGTGAGTGACCAAACAACAAAAAAAAAATTTTTGTTAAAAAAAAAAAATAAAAAATTATTGGAAAGAGAAATTTATACTCACAATCCATCACTTATTTTATTGGTTGATCCACCGATTTAATATTTGGTCTCTAGTCACCACTTCGACTATTTGCACGTTATAGTCTCTCTCCTTTATAAATTTCTCTTTCCAATAATTTTTTTTTTTTTTAACAAAAATTTTTTTTTTGTTGTTTGGTCACTCACAGGCAGATCTTTTGGGTTCAACTTTTTGACCCTGTATATAATTTATAAATTATTGAATTTTTTGAGATTGTCTATTCTTGAGTTGACTTTTTTTGGATATTCATTGAAACTTCATATATATTTTCAGACTGCCTTTGGTTCCAACGATTTGTGACCAATATTTCTCGGATTAACCTCGTGTGAACCCTCATACTGGTTCATTTAATATTATGATCTTGTTTTGGATCTTCTCCTCCCTATTGCCCCCATGTGTGTGGGCTGTATTCCATGCCTCAGCCCCGGATCAGGCGTTTCCTGGATCAGCCTCTTGTCTCTCTGTACCAGACTGGACTGCTTTTGGATTGATGACACTGGTCAAGGTAGTGTCCACTCCATTATATTCTCTATTTTCATTTATATCTTATACTTTTACTTAAACTCAACTCATATTCTCATTTTCAGAATAATACTTTATTGCTCCTGATGAGTGGACGGAGGTCCACGAAACGCGTCGAGCCGACAAATCACTCAGATACTCTATTCATTTTTTATATTAATACTGACAATCATTCAGATTACTTTATGGAAATCCCCCTTTTTTTAACCCCAAGATTACATACTTCAAGAGATTGAAAGCCCTATACCAAGCTGGTTTTATCGCCAATATGAATTTGTTTGGTTATGCCTATATATTATATATCCATATATGTTCTCTCATGTATATGACCTGTATGTGCAATCTGTACCATTAGCCAGGTTTGTCATGTTAGATATAATAAACTAGATATTTGACTATGTGTTAACCCTCTAGGGGTCCCCATTTTCTGGGTTATATGAAGTTGTATATTTTTAAATTGTGTAAAATTGTGTACCTATCAGAGAAATGGTTTCCACAATAAATATTTTGTTTATTAATGATTACCTTGGTCATGATATATATTCCTTGTATTTAATATTGTTTGCATCTACCATGATTGAACAAACGATCTATAACCTTTAGACTTGTATATGCCATATTATTAAGCATTCCCTAACATATATAATGTCAGTCCTTCATGGGTTCCCATGTTTGGATTCGCATTAGGACATGTTTATTACACCACCTATTATACAAATACGTCTAGCTGTACTCAATTAAAGTCCCAAATTCCTCCCCTTTTTTTTCACCATATTTACCAGGGATGGAGACAGCTAGACATTTCATATTCCTGTGGCAGATCGCTTCGCCTTTTTTGCCCGTCTGCATATCTTTACTCATAGAAATCTATGCTGGGTGTATTAGTACTATGGCTGTCAGCTATTTTGGGTGAGTTACTACTTATTGTCCTAGAATGGGATCACCTCTACATACGCTGGAGCCCTGTTCTAGGTGGAGGCACTGCCAATCATATATTCATAGTCCACTCTTCCTTTAGCAAAGGCTATAGCTTCTTTGGTTACCTGCTGGTTAGCGCCATAGCCTGTGTGGAGAGGACAACTTCATTTGACCCCCCCTATAACAGGGCTACACAGCAATGTACAGAGACATCCTTGATGAAAACCTGCAACAGCTTGCTGCCATAACCCCGGTATCTTTATTTACAGATTCGATATGGGATCACTTTTCTAGGCGGTGGGAGAGGTGCCACCCCTTGCTGTTTACCAGTCATTTTCCGGGAAAACAAAGAAGCAAAACTTGATCTGATCTAATCGATGGCTGGGCAGGAAGAAAAGTGAGGGCAAGATTTTTCTTAACCACTTCTGGACCGGAAGATTTTTCCCCTTAACCATTTCCCGACCACCCGTCACCTTTTTACTGCATTAGGGTGGCTTGGGGAATGCCAATGCGTGGGTCAGGCGGCTCCGATTGCCGCCTGACACCCATGATCGCTCCCCGCTGGGAGAGAAGGGCGGTCGGCTGTTGTAAACACATCTGACTGTCCTTCTTCCTGGGATGATCCCAGAGCTCATATGATCCTGCTATATAGAATCACATGTCTCTATGGTCATCTCAGAAGCCACACCCCACCCACAGTTAGAATCACTCCCCTAGGGTCACATTTAACCCCTTGATCACCTATACTGTTAACCCCTTCCCTGCCAGTGTCATTATTACAGTAACAGTGCATATTTTTAGTAATGTCACTGGTACCCCCAAAAGTGTCAAAAATGTCAGTTAGGGGTCCGATCTGTCCGCCGCAATGTCGCAGTCCCACAAAAAATCGCAGATCGCCACCACTAGTAAAAAAAAAAAAACAAACAATAAAAATCAAATAAATCTTTCCCATTGTTAGTAGATGTGATAAATTTTGCGCAAGCCAATCAAAATACGCTTATTGCGATTTTTTTTTTTTTACCAAAAATATGTAACAGAAAACAAATTGGCCTAAAATGTTAAAAAATTTAGATTTTTACATTTTTTTTATGAGAATGTCATATAGCAGAATGTGAAAAATATTGTTTTTTTTTTTCAAAATTGTCGCTATTTTTTGTTTAAAGCGCAAAAAATAAAGATGTTCAAAAGGTGATCAAATACCACTAAAAGAAAGCTCTATTTGTGGGGAAAAAAAGGACGTCCATTTTATTTGGGTACAGCGTCGCACGTGCAATAGTCCATTAAAATAACGCAGTGCCGAATCGCAAAATAGGGCCTGGTCATTAAGGGGGCAAATGCTTCCGGTCTTAACGTGGTTAATGACCAGGCTATTTTTTACGATTCGGCACTGCGTTATTTTAACTGACAATTGCGCAGTTGTGCGATGCTGTCCCCAAATAAAACTGATGTCCTTTTTTTTCCCCCACAAATAGAGCTTTGTTTTGGTGGTATTTGATAACCTCTGCAATTTTTTAATTTTTGCTCTATAAACAAAAAAGCGACAATTCTGAAAAAAAAAAAAAACAATATTTTTCACTTGCGCTATATAACATTACCAATAAAATTAAAAAAAAAAAAAAAAAAAAAAAAAAAAAAACAATTTTTTTTCTTCCTTTTAGGCCAATTTGTATTCTGCTACATATTTTTGGTAAAAAAAAAAATCCCAATAAGCATATTTTGATCAAAAGTTATCGCGTCTACAAACTAGGGGAAAGATTTATGTCATTTTTTATATTTATTTTTTTTACTAGTAATGACTGTGATCAGCGATTTTTAGCAGAACTGCGACATTGCGGCAGACAGATCAAGCCCTTAACCACTTGCCGACTGCGCACAGTATATTTACTGCGGCAGTCAGCCCCGACCAGGCAGAGTGACGTAGGTCTACGTCGCTAGCCTGTCACTCCTTCTAGAGCCAATAGCGGGCGGGCGCGCGCCCGCTGAGGCACGCGCCTGCCTCGGCTCGTTCACGGAGGAGTGCGGGAGTGTGACTAGCGGACCCGATGTCCGCCGGTCACACAACGATCGGCGGTACAGCGGGAGAAAGACAGAGCGGCTTATGTAAACAAGCCGCCTGTCAGTTCTCCCTGTGTAAAAGTGAAGATCAGACAGTTCTACTATGTAGAACTGTTGATCTTTGTTTTTACACCAATAGCAATGTCCCTGCACAGTTAGAATCACGCCCCTAGGACACACTTAACCCCTCCCTGTCCAATACTGTTAACCCCTTCTCTGCCAGTGTCATTTTTGCAGTAACAGTGCATATGTATAGCACTGATTACTGCAGTAATGTCACTGGTACCCCCAAAAGTGTCAAAAATGTCATTCAAGGGTCCGATCTGTCCGCCGCAATGTCGCAGTACCGCAAAAAAAATCGCAGATCGCCGCCATTACTCGTTAAAAAAAAAAACACCAAAAATGACAAAAATCTTTCCCTTTGTTAGTAAACGCGATAACTTTTGCGCAAACCAATCAAAATACGCTTTTTGCGATTTTTTTTACCAAACATAGGTAGCGTAAAACAAATTGGCCGAAAATTTTAAAAAATTTTGATTTTTACATTTTTTTGGGGGGAATTTCATATAAAAAAAAGTGAAAAATATTGTTGTTTTTGCAAAAATGACGCTCTTTTTTTGTTTATAGCGCGTGATCAAAAAATCGCACAGGTGATCAAATACCACCAAAAGAAAGCTCTGTTTGTGGGAAAAAAAGGACGTAAAAATTTGTTTAGGTACAGCGTTGCACGACCGCGCAATTGTCCGTTAAAGTCACGCAGTAAAAAAATCGCAAAAAACCCCTGGTCTTTTAGCAGGAAAATCCTCCGGTGGTAAAGTGGTTAACTAACATTTTTGACACTTTTGGGGGGACCAGTGACATTACTACAGTAATCAGTGCTAAAAAAAATGTTATTATATTAATGACACTGGCAGGGAAGGGGTTAACACGGGGGCGATCAAAGGGTTAAATGTGAGCCTAGGGGGTGTTTTCTAACTGTGAGGGGGATAGTCTTATGGAATCAACAGAGACCTGTGTTCCTAAATAGGAGGAACACAGGAGCTCTGTATTGATTCCTGAGAGAACAACGGTTTGCTGTGCTTACAGCAGAAGACCACCATTCTCTCTCCACGGAGAGCGATCGTGAGTGCCCGGCGGCAATTGCGGCCGCCGGCCCTGTGAATCAGCTTCCCCGCTGGTGAATGGGGGCGTGCAGGCGCCCACGGATCGCTCCCACGCACCCCGCACAGGTGCGGCGATTCGAGGGAACCTGCTGACCTGCCGCCGTATATCGAAGGTGGCTGGTTGGCAAGTGGTTAAAATTAAAATGACAATTTAATTTTTGCGATTAAAAGTAAATGAGATTTGAGGTCTTTTTGACCCTAGATCTCTCAAAAAAGAGGACCTGTCATTCTTATTTCTATTACAAGGGATGTTTACCAGACCGCCTCTGTAACTCTAAACAGGTAACCTATAACATTTTTTAAAGCGTCGCCTATTGAGATTTTTAAGTACCGTAGTTTGTCACCATTCCACGAGCGTGCACAATGTTAAAGAGTGACATGTTATGTATCTATTTAGTCGGCATAACATCATCTTACACATTATACAAAAACATTACTTTACTGTTTTTTTTAAAAATTCATTAAAGTGTATTTTTTCAAAAAAATTGCGTTTGAAAGACCGTTGTGCAAATACAATAAAATATTGCATCGGCCGCCATTTTATTCTCCAGGGTATAATGTTTGGGGGGTTCTAGGTATTTTTTAGCACAAAATACTGATTTAAACTTGTAAACAACAAATGTCAGAAAAACCCAGGGTCAGCAAGTGGTTACAAAAAAAACCCCCAAAAATATTTACTGATTTATCTGTGTGTTTCAAGAAGCCCAACTGACATCTGTGTATTGGGTGCTCCACAGATCTATGTACTGGATTTTTATACATGCAGAGTGAAAATTAAGCTCTCTTTTTTAAAAAAGAATTGCTGTGGAATGTGGCAGTTGGAGTTGAAATTTGAATCTGATTGGCTGAGGGGGGCACTGACAGTTGGCATTCTTGTAAACATCACATGACCTGAGCTCTAGCTACCCTGCTGGTATCCTAGCAACGATGTCAGAGCTCACAGCCAGCCTATATAAGGAGCTCCCGCAGCTGAATCTGGCGGTTTGGTTTTGCTAGAGGTAGTGAACACATCGCTTTTCTAGTGCTCTGTGCGTTTTCATTGTAATTCATCAGAATGAAGATGAAAACGAGAAACCAAACTCTCAGATTTCACCCATATAAGATCAGGGATGAGATTACTTGGAAATTCATCCAAGAACATTCTGTGGATGATATGGATAAGCTCACTTTATTACATCATAGTGAGTTAAAGATGGAGACAACTCCACACCCCAAAAATGGGGAAAACAAACATGGGAACTCTGATGAGGGGAGGAATTCTGGAGAGAGAAAGAGTTCCATGGAGAAGAATGACAAGACCAGAGGAAAGAAGAGGAGAAGAGATGATGAATCCGACCAATCTTCTGATGAAGAAAGGATTGCAAAAAAGGGAAGATTTGATGCTGTACCGAGTTGGGCCAAAGTAATACTGGGCATGACATATACTGCCATATTGCCCAAGTGGAACAACAAGAGACCAGCATCTGATACAATTTTCCCTGCACCTCCGAATAAGAAACCGATGACCATCACAGATGAGACAAGTAAGAATGATGAGAACAATTGCATAAAATATAACACAATTGTCACTGTTTAGATATTTTATCAGGGATAGGGACAATAGTTAGGCCAATGCAGGGGTGCATTGCTATATCAATTTTCTGTTGATAGAAAGCCCCTTAGAGCGTGTTTCTGTTAGAAAGCTAACACAGCCTGAGTAGACCTGCGCTTTAAATGTGAAGATTTGCTACATTATAGGGAACATTTAGAAAAAGTAATTGCACCCAAGTAGTACCCAGAAAGATTTAGCTTTTAGATTTAGCGATTTGGCCTCTTTATAACCACCTCGATTTCTTCTACAATATGCAGCAAATCTGGCAGAATCATTTTATAACAAGTTTACAGCTTCTACTGCAGCCTTGAGTTTGATTTGAAAGATTTAGCCTTAATAATAAGGCCAGCTACAGCGCTTGCTGAATAAACCCTAGTGGTGAAATCCAGTAATGGTTCACTAAATTTGATAAGTTAAAAATTACAAATAATATATGACAAGTATTATATAACAGTGACTTTTACAAATAAAAGTAATCGGAATTAATCAATATAAAATAATAATAAACATATGGTGAATAATGAATTATGGGTGTATCAAGTCCATAGAAAATAGGTGACTGGTTGTGCCCAAACAGTTCAAATGATGAAGTCCTTGAGTGATTGTGTTTATCCAATAGCTTCAAAAGTGCATAATTTCTGTGACATCGGTGAACTGTTTGGGCACAACCAGTCCCCTATTTTCTATGGACTGGATACACCCATAATTGATTATTCACCATATGTTTATTATTATTTTATATTGATTAATTCCGATTACTTTTATTTGTAAAAGTCACTGTTATATAATACTTGTCATATATTATTTGTAATTTTTAACTTATAACATTTAGTGAACCATTACTAGATTTCACCACTAGTGTTTATTTAGCAAGCGCTGTAGCTGGCCTTATTATTAACCACTTAAGCCCTGGAAGATTTTACCCCCTTCCTGACCAGGCCCTATTTTGCGATTCGGCACTGCGTGACTTTAACGGACAATTGCGCGGTCGTGCGACGCTGTACCTTAACGAAATTGAAGTCCTTTTTTTTCCACAAACAGAGCTTTCTTTTGGTGGTATTTGATCACCTGTGCGATTTTTACTTTTTGCGCTATAAACAAAAAAATAGCGTAAATTTTGAAAAAATAACATTTTTCACATTTTTTTATATGAAATTCCCCCCAAAAATGTAAAATTCTAAATTTTTTAACATTTTAGGTCAATTTGTTTTCTGCTACATATGTTTGGTAAAAAAAAAAAAAATCGCAATAAGCGTATTTTGATTGGTTTGCGTAAAAGTTATTGCGTTTACTAACTAAGGGAAAGATTTTTGTCATTTTTGGTGTTTTTTTTTTTTAACGAGTAATGGCGGCGATCTGCGTTTTTTTTTGCGGGACTGCGACATTGCGGCGGACAGATCGGACCCTTGACTGACATTTTTGACACTTTTGGGGATACCAGTGACATTACTGCAGTAATCATTGCTATACATATGCACTGTTACTGTAAAAATGACACTGGCAGGGAAGGGGTTAACTTTATTGGTGATGCAGGGGATAAGTGTGTCCCTAGGGGCATGCTTCTAACTGTAAAGGGGTGTGGCTAGTGATGTATAAAACAGAGACATACGATCCTACATAGCAGGACCGTATGATCTCTGTTCTTACACAGGGAAGAATGACAGGCGGCTTTTTTTACATTAGCCGCCTGCCTTTCTCCCTCTCCACGGGGAGATCGCGAGTGACCGGCGGACATCGGGTCCGCCGGTCACACGCGCGGGGATGTTAGGGAGCGAGTGGGGGCGGGAGCGCACCCGCCCCCTAGAGCCTCACAGGCGAGCGACATAGTCCTACGTCACTTTGCCTGTGAGGGGCTGACCGCCACACGGTTTGGCAAGTGGTTAAGGCTAAATCTTTTATTTATCCCTTTACTCTATAGCAGCTGCTGCACCTTATACTATACATCAGAATTGCTAGATTATTCTTTGGCGCGTGGAATATACCTTGGTATATTTTGGTATAAACCTGGTTATATGTTTTCATACTTGAGTTTGTTTTGCCTCTTCGACTGCCATGATGTACAGGTCATATTCTTGATAAAGGAAAAGGGATTGGCAGCACTCCGGGTTAAGTCAAAATCCAGATTTATTGACTGGACATCCAAATAATGACAATCGTGACAAGGTAGACGCGTTTCACACACTGACTGCGTGCTTAATCATATAAGTCATATTCTTGCAGGTCATAGTTAAAAAGTCAACTACTGTAACTACGCACGTCACTATAAATCTTTCACAAATGAAAACATGCTGCAATCTATGTTGAAACATAAAGCAATTTCACTTTATTTGGCCAAACTACTTAGCATCAGGGAGTCGTGGTAAACAGGAATATCTCTTTTCCATGTGCTTTCCACTATTGTCAGTGTTTTGTGAAGTAGGTTTTCTATTGCTGTAATTTAATAAAATGTCATAATTTCTATTTATCTTATAGTCAGCGAGACAGTCGACAAGGCAGTCAGCGAGACAGTCGACAATGCAGTCAGCGAGACAGTCAACAAGGCAGTCAGCGAGACAGTCGACAAGGCAGTCAGCAAGACAGTCAACAAGGCAGTCAGCGAGACAGTCGACAAGGCAGTCAGCGAGACAGTCGACAAGGCAGTCAGCGAGACAGACGACAAGGCAGTCAGCGAGACAGACGACAAGGCAGTCAGCGAGACAGACGACAAGGCAGTCAGCGAGACAGTCAACAAGGCAGTCAGCGAGACAGTCGACAAGGCAGTCAGCGAGACAGACAACAAGGCAGTCAACGAGACAGTCAACAAGGCAGTCTGCGAGACAGTCAACGATACAGTCTGCAGAGAGACAGTTCATGAGGTTGTCAGTGAGCCAATCAACCAGGCCATCAGAGAGCCAGTCATCGAGCTTGTCAGCAAGCCAGTCATCGAGCTTGTCAGCAAGCCAGTCATCGAGCTTGTCAGCAAGCCAGTCAGCAAACTTGTCAGTAAGCCAGGCAAGCTTATCAGAAAGCAAGTTGACGAGCTTGTCAGCAAGCCAGTCAACAAGGCAGTCGGGGATAAGCCCCGCACCAACGTAGGATGCAGTCCACCAGCCGCCTTTAACCTTGACAGCTTCACCTTCCATAAAATACTTGGTCAAGGTAGTTACGGAAAAGTAAGTAATCAAAGACATATGAACAGCAGGTTTATTGTATTGCGAGTTGGTGGTTATTAATATTGTCAGTTGGCTAACAGCAGGCTATAGGTGGAGGTCACACCACTGTATTTCTTACCACTTCCCATTTACACTACACGCACTGAGCTGTGTTACTCAATAATAAACTGAAATCTATTGTTTCCAGTAGGACCAGTTTACACCAGCGTGATGCGTTAGTGTGCGCTCAATGAAATTGCAACATAATGTGTGCAATGAAATGTGCTTTAAGAAAGGTACAATAAAGTTATTTTACACCATTGTTAAAAAAAAAAACATGCCAACGCACAGCATCTCAAATGTGTTTAGTGTGTGTTAAATGAATGCAAAGCGAGTGGAGTGAATCCAGCCTAAATTCTTGTTAGTGGTGTACTGTGTGTTGGGGGTGTAATACACATAAAGCAGCTCAACACAATTACAAATCCTTTGGTAGATAAGGCAATAAGCTAATGTGTATTGAAACTGTATTCAGCAGATTGTATAGAGTTTAGCATCAGAGCTTCATAGAATTTAGCCCCAATATAGGAATGCTGAATACAAACCTAAGAGTGAGTGCTGGCTGTAAATTTCTCTAAGTTTACTAAAAGCCGTACTGCAGCCTGCTAAAAGTCTATTTAAAGCTATCCCCATTCACTACCAATCTAGAAGTTAGTAACTAACAGTCAAAACCACTTACAACTTGCTAAAAGCCTGCTGAGTTCATGCTTTATAAACTAGTGCTTTCAAGCTAAGACTAACAATTTTAGCCAGGTTGGGGGTTGCTGCTGGGGACCCAGAGGTAACCTTTTCAGAACCTGGTGCTGAATTAGCTCTAATCATTTGTGTCCTGTGTTTTTTTTTAGGTCGCCCTGGCATCCCATCCTGCCACTGACAAGAAACTGGCAGTCAAGGTGGTAAAGAAAAGGCAATTATTGAAAGAAAATCCTAAAAGTGTCCTTATAGAGAGACAAATACTTGAAAAAGTTGGAGAGAGTCCATTTTGTACACACGCCTACGGAACCTTCCAGTCAGAAGTAAGTGTCAAATTCCTATCAATCACTCATCAAATCACATCCATATTATCCATTTGATCTCTAAGTCCAGCACAGACCTAGAAACAAATCCCCAAACCAGAAAAACATTACGAATGGTCCAGCTTCAGAGGCTCGGACATGAGAGAATTATGGCAGTTGAAAAGAATGTTGGGAATTCTGGTTCTCCCTGGCTGTCTTGCTCTTACTTTGGCTTTGCTGTCACTGACTTGGATCAGGTATAGCCCCTGTACTTCTCTCATGACAAAGTCACTGTAATGGCAGCCCGGTAGGACATGTTTGCATGTTATGTGGATCTGTATATTGCTTTCCCAATGAGGAAAGATGTTCAACATATATGTAAAGTTCCTGCCAAGCATCATATTTTGAAATGAATGTGAACTTAGATTTAAAGTGTATGTAAACCCAATACTGACCATCTCGTTTGTTCCCACATGGTCTATGAAATATACAAATCAAAGCATTTTGTTACAACCGTTTCAGGACAGAAAAATACCTGTTAATCCTGGCAGAAATCCAGCGCTGTCCTGTTTTATCATAAGCCCAATGTTTCTCCATTTTTGCCAAAACACAAACCTCCCATCCACTTTACCTTTTTTTAACATATATATTTCTCTCTTTTACAGGAAGATCTCTTCTTTGTTATGGAATACATGAGAGGAGGAGAACTAGCCGACCTGATCAAGTCTTCTGCTCCATTATCAACTGCTGCAATAAGGTAAGACTCAAAAAGATGCATTCATACCTGCACCATGCAGTGTGTTTATTTTGCACTTTTTTGCATTTTTGTTCTGCAACAGCACAGGGCAGCATTGGCTGTCCTGCTTGTACCAAATGTGCCAAAGTAACTCATGGACTTTTTTTTGACAGTGAGCCTCATGCACTTTTGAAGGATTTGCATATATATAATAAATTTTAATTAAAAAAAAAATAAATAAAAAAAGCGCAGCCACACCGACCCACCTCAATAAGCAACTCTGCTGCCCCATCCGGACACATACACTTCTGCCTTAAACCCCTTCATTTAGCCGTTAGCAAAGTACACTGTAATTCCATTTTGTAGAGATCAATCTCACATGATCACATACTGCTTCAATCAAATGTGACTAATCCCTATAAGATACTACTGCATGCTACTTGTATAGCTAATTCCATTAGGGAGCTGTTTGGCCACCCTGATGAATGGTCAGTTGCTACTCCTAGTGATTGGTCACTAGCATGTTATGATCTGCTAAAAATCTCCTGTATACCTGCCAGAAAATGAATAAGGGCTCTTTCACATGGTCCGCCTCCATAGGCGGATCCGTGCTGCTCAGCGGGGATCGATCCGCCGATCTCCGCTGAGCCGGCGGATGACAGCTCCGTCTCCGCTTGCAGTGCGGAGAGGGAGGTGTCAGAGCCCCAGCTGTTCTCTATGGGGGATCGGATGAGAGCGGACCGCCTATCCACTCTCATCTGATCCGATCCGATCCCCAGGACGGATGGAAAATAGGGTTTCCATCCGTCCGGATTTCACGGACAGGATCGGATCCGGATGGCAGCGGGTGTCAGCGGACATGTCACCGCTGACATCCGCTGCTCCATAGGGCTGAATGGGCATCCGATCAGATCCACCTAAAAAACTGACAGGCGGATCTGATCGGAACGCCCGTGTGAAAGAGCCCTTAGTTTATCTTAGGCCCCTTTCATACATACGGTCCAGTTCAATTCATCAGTTCAGTCACGTCAAAATGTATCAGTTTTTGCATCCGTTTTTCATCCGTTTTTTTACATCCACTACCAATGCAAAAATGGACGAAAAACGGACCATCCGCTTCCGTCAATATCTGTTTTTTTTGACGGATGAAAAATAGGGCATTCATCCATTCCAAAAAATGGACATTGACAGAAGCGGATGAAAACGGATGTTAACGGATGATCATCCGTTGTCATCCGTTTTTTTATAGAGATGCATTGATGTCTGTTTTTCACCCGTCAACGAATGGATGAAAAATTGACAAATGGACCGTATGTGTGAAAGGGGCCTAAGGCTCGGACGAAAAACGGATGTAAACGGACAAACGGTCCGTTTTTCATCCATTTTTGCATTGGTAGTGGAAGTAAAGAAAAACGGATGAAAAAACGGATGCAAAACAGATGAAAAACGGATGCAAAAACGGATGAACAACTAAAACATTTTGACGTGACTGAACTGATGAACTGAACTGACCATATGTGTGAAAGGGCCCTTAGTGTGCAAGGCTGTATCTTCAACCCAGCACAATCAATGTTCCAACCCGACAGATCTCAGCCAGTGAGTGTAAGCTACCACAGGCATGAGATTTTTGGTCAGATCAGGTGACTATTATCCAATCTGTATGGGCTGGTTTATGACCAATGAATGCTTTATCCCAAAAACTGAACAGTGTCTAACATTCCTTTCTATGACTTGCACGGCTTGGAAGAAATCATCTGATAATCATTTTTTTTACTTATTCTGTGAGACATTTCATATTAATAGATCTTTTCTCCTTTTTTTTTACAGATTTATTGCTGCGGAACTTCTCTGTGCTTTACAATATCTGCACGGACGTGGTATCATTCATAGGTAAGTGTTTCCATATTGATCTTACTTCCATATTTGCCATTCTTTATTAAAGGACAACACCACCCAACACTGGTATTCTAGTTGTGGATGGGTGTACAAGGGGTGAATTGCCCACTGCTTGTTCTGTCTCCTGCTGCTGGAGCTTTTCTGCATCGAAGTGAGGGAGCCTCACTTCCCCATACTGCATATATTTCAATTAAATACAAGCTAAGAATCTTTCTCATTATAACTGCAGTCATTGCAGATGTCCTCTTCTAACACGGCTCTATGTCCTATTCAGCAGCCCACAACGCCAGCCACAGGTGCAAAGCTTGTTCTGGGCCCCACCAACCCCCATAAACCAGTAGAAGAAACAATATTGAGGCACACTCCATCAATCTGCAATGTGTCTACAACTTTTATAAAGACTTCGATAGAAACACTCCCCAGGCTGTCTCATTCTAATACGTATCGCCCCCTAGTGGGATTTAATCATACCCCACTATAAGGCCAAAATGAGACAGAGAAGAACAGCCTATGGAGTGTTTCTGCTCCTTTGTTTTTAATAAATATGTTAAAGCATTGCAGAATGACAGACTGGGACTTGACATGGTTTCTTCAACTGCACTAAGCTGGGAACTAAGCTCACAAGGTTCATGGTAAGATTCATAAAGTGGTGCAGAAAGTTAGTAGCGAAAGTTGGCGCCAATCTAAAACTGACCCTTAAGGGCCGGTTCACACTGGTGCGATGCGGAAAGGCTGCGAATTCGCAGCCTGTTCCCGCATCGCATCCGCACAAGAGGCAGTTCACACTGCTATATGTGATACGCAGGGGGTGTCAATTAAATGTTAACGACACCCCCAGTTTGATCGCATATCGCAGTGCGATCTGACAGTTCGCACAGGATCGGATTGCACAAGTGTGAACCACTGTGCGATCCGATCCTGATGCGGCTGAAAAAATGCCTCCTGTGCGTCTTTGGTGCAGTGCGAATTTCAACCATACAAAGTGTATGGCTGAATTCGCATCTGCACAGATCTCATGTAATGAAGGAGCACATATGTGAACCGGCACTTAGTATTGGGTGAACTTCACTTTTAAACATTTGATCTGTAAACCTAACTCTCTCCTTTTATTTTACAGAGACTTGAAACCCGAGAACATACTGCTCGACAGCTCCGGCCATGTTAAAATTGCCGACTTTGGCCTTTCTAAAGTTGATGTGTTTGGATCCAAGCAAGTGTATAGTTGTGCCGGTACTCCAGGCTATATGGCCCCAGAAGTAAGTAGAAAACCACCCTTATTTTGCCCCTTTATTATGTTTATCAGCCATATCATTATAATGAAAGAACAAGAATTTTGGAGATGAAGGAAGCAGGGTCACAATGATTGTGACAAGTAGCCTAAAAGCCTAAAAACAGACAAGGACCACACTGTGACCTGTCATTCCTACCAACTATATTTTAATGAGTATTTCTGCTCTGCGTATGGCTGATCATGTGCTTTATTTTATACTGACCTTTACTCTCTCTTTTATCAGGTTTATTATGGAAAACCCTACGATGCTATGGCAGACTATTATTCACTTGGTGTCATCCTGTTCCAAATGGCCACAGGAGCAGATCCAGAATCAGTCAGATCCAGGCAATACTTCTATCCAAGGAATATTCACCCTTACCTTCAAGATGTCATTGAGCGAGTAAGTATAGATAGTCTAGAATTATCCAAGAGCTATGTGTCCTAAGTCTTGTTTAAGTAAAAAGGGTCTTCTGCATTGAAGAGAGAAGCTTGCAGAAAGTTCTCTAGCATCTAGTACATTACCAGGTCCTGTATGTCAGGAACCCGGTCCCTCACTGTGCTTTGTGATTCCTTTCCCCTGCTCCCACCTCATTACTATGTGCTGTTGTGGAAGGAGTTTGAGTCAAAAAGCACAGAGGGGGTATCTGACTTCTGGAAGCAGGCCCGGACTGGCCATAGGGCAAACCGGGCATGTGCCCGGTGGGCTGCGGCTGTCGGGGGCCGCATGTCATTCTGGCTCCCGACTACCTAGACAGCAGCTTAGGTCGGTGTAGCTCTCCCATCCTCTCTGCGGCAGCCTCCGCGGAGAGGGCTGCATGTCCTTTTGGCAGTCTCACTCCCCACACCAGCTGGGCTGCTCCCTGGTCTGGCACCACTCACCCTGCTTTACCGTGGTTGGCCTCCTATTCAGTTCAGGGCAGGCCAGAGCCAGGCTAGCAGAGCCAGGGGGCGGGATATTAGGTGTCAGCAGGTGACCGTGAAGGGGGGAGGGGCTGGAGGAGACCCCTTCAGCCTCATGATAGGAAAAGTTTCTCTGCACCTGCAGACACCAGGGCCTGGACTGCTGACAGAGTAAGTGCCACTATGCCAGCCTCTGCCTGATCCCATCTCTCCCACTGCCATCACTCTGCCTGATCCCATCCATCCCTAACACTGCCATCACTCTGCCTGATCCCATCTCTCCCACTGCCATCACTCTGCCTTATCCCATCTCTCCCACTGCCATCACTCTGCCTGATCCAATCCATCCCTCTCACTGCCATCACTCTGCCTGATCCCATCCATTCCTCCCACTGCCATCACTCTGCCTGATCCCATCCATCCCTCCCACTGCCATCACTCTGCCTGATCCCATCCATCCCTCCCAGTGCCATTACTTTGCCTGATCCCATCCATCCCTCCCACTGCCATCACTCTGCCTGATCCCATCCATCCCTCCCACTGCCATCACTCTGCCTGATCCCATCTCTCCCACTGCCATCACTCTGCCTGATCCCATCCATCCCTCCCACTGCCATCACTCTGCATGATCACATCCATCCCTCCCACTGCCATCACTCTGCCTGATCCCATCTCTCCCACTGCCATCACTCTGCCTGATCCCATCTCTCCCACTGCCATCACTCTGCCTGATCCCATCCATCCCTCCCACAGCCATCACTCTGCCTGATCCCATCCATCCCTCCCACTGCCATCACTCTGCCTGATCCAATCCATCCCTCCCACTGCCATCACTCGGCCTGATCCCATCCATCCCTCCCACTGCCATCACTCTGCCTGATCCCATCTCTCCCACTGCCATCACTCTGCCTGATCCCATCCATCCCTCCCACTGCCATCACTCTGCCTGATCCCATCCATCCCTCCCACTGCCATCACTCTGCCTGATCCCATCTCTCCCACTGCCATCACTCTGCCTGATCCCATCCATCCCTCCCACTGCCATCACTCTGCCTGATCCCATCCATCCCTCCCACTGCCATCACTCTGCCTCATCCCATCCATCCCTCCCACTGTCATCAGTCTGCCTGATCCCATCCATCCCTCCCACTGCCATCACTCTGCCTGATCCAATCCATCCCTCCCACTGCCATCACTCGGCCTGATCCCATCCATCCCTCCCACTGCCATCACTCTGCCTGATCCAATCCATCCCTCCCACTGCCATCACTCTGCCTGATCCCATCCATCCCTCCCACTGCCATCACTCTGCCTGATCCAATCCATCCCTCTGCCTGATCCCATCTCTCCCACTGCCATCACTCTGCCTGATCCCATCCATCCCTCCCACTGCCATCACTCTGCCTGATCCCATCTCTCCCACTGCCATCACTCTGCCTGATCCCATCCATCCCTCCCACTGCCATCACTCTGCCTGATCCCATCTCTCCCACTGCCATCACTCTGCCTGATCCCATCCACCCCTCCCACTGCCATTCCTCTGCCTGATCCCATCCATCCCTCCCACTGCCATCACTCTGCCTGATCCCATCCATCCCTCCCACTGCCATCACTCTGCCTGATCCCGTCCATTCCTCCCACTGCCATCACTCTGTCTGATCCCATCCATCCCTCCCACTGCCATCACTCTGCATGATCCCATCCATCCCTCCCACTGCCATCACTCTGCCTGATCCCATCCATCCCTCCCTCCCACTGCCATCACTCTGTCTGTCTATATTTTTAATTTACCCTCAAATTACCTGTTATCTCTTAGCCTGGGTTCACACTAAATGCGGACTGCATCTAAATAGCAACCTGTTAATGTAAACAGACTGCGGAGTGTATGTTAGGTTAACGACACGCCGCAATCGGTTTTCAAAACGCAGCGCGATTTGCAGAATCGGATCGCATGGGTGTGCATACTAAATATAACTAAGAAACAGAGAAACTGGTAGTTGTTCATCATTGCTCATTTTGTTTAAAAAAAATGGGCTGCTCAGCCTAAAATGCCGGGGCCTATTTTTTGTCCCAGTCCGGGCCTGTCTGGAAGTGTTAAATACAGATTTTAAGGCAGGATATTCACCACACAGGAGGTCAGCATTACATCTGAACTACCCATGTGACATCCTGAAAACATGAGCTGTTGCAGGAACTTATAGACTGGTTCAGGAATGCTATCTTAACCACTTTAACACTAGCCACTGTGCTGCTACTGCAGCAAAGTGGCTCTTGTAGGTCTGACGACGTAGACCTACGTCGCCAGACTCCTCCCCCTGTAGGCGCCGCTGCTCTGCCCCGATCGTCGGGGAATCCAGTTTGGAGATCCGCCCGCCTGTGTAAACAGAGCGGGCGGATCTCCTAAGTGACAGGGAGTGACAGATCGGAGTGTTCAGCATAGCTGAACATCCGATCTGTCCCTGGCTCACTCAGTCACTTCCCCCCCCACACGTTAGTAAGCACCAGGCATACATTAACCCCTCCCTCTCCAATAAAATTAACCCCTTCCCTGCCAGTGTCATTTTTACAGTAACAGTGCATATTTATAGCACTGATTACTGCAGTAATGTCACTGGTACCCCCAAAAGTGTCAAAAATGTCAGTCAAGGGTCCGATCTGTCCGCCGCAATGTGGCAGTCCTGCAAAAAAAAAAAAAAAAAATCGCAGATCGCCGCCATTACTCGTTAAAAAAAACCCCACCAAAAATGACATAAATCTTTCCCTTAGTAAACGCAATAACTTTTGCGCAAACCAATCAAAATACGCTTATTGCGATTTTTTTTTACCAAACATGGGTAGCAGAAAACAAATTGGCCAAAAATGTAAAAAAAAAATTGGTTTTTACATCTTTTTTGGGGGGAATTTCATATAAAAAACGTTAAAAATATTGTTATTTTTTCAAAATAAACGCTCTTTTTTTGTTTATAGCGCAAAAAGTAAAAATCGCACAGGTGATCAAACACCACCAAAAGAAAGCTCTGTTTGTGGGAAAAAAAGGACGTAAATTTTGTTTGGGTACGGCGTCGCATGACCGCGCAATTGTCAGTTAAAGTCGCACAGCGCCGAATCGCAAAAAGTGGCCCAGACGTAAGACAGCAAAATGCTCTAGTGGTAAAGTGGTTAAATCCTTCCAGCAGACGTATCTTAATTTAAAACTACACTAAGGAATGAAAATATGATATTCTGAGCAGTTTGTTTATTTTAAAAATAGCCGACACTAAACTGGCTGATTTATCATTTTCTGTTAGTAACAATCTACTTTATGCTAAATTTCATATCTTTTTTGTTACAGCTTCTTGCAACACATCCGCGAGATCGCTTTTGGGCAGTGAGAAGACTGCGAGAACACCCTTTCTTTGGATCAATTGACTGGAAGAAGCTGGAGGAAGGAAAGGTCACCCCACCAATGTGGATGCCAGAAGTAAGTCCATTGGAAGTATAATTTATATAATGAGTGCACATACAGGGAGATCATTTCATAGGGAGCTGCATTCAGTCACTAGGAATTGCAGAATATTTCTAAACTGCAATATATATATATATATATATATATATATATATATATATATATATATACACACACATGTATATATTGCACTTGCACCCCACTGCTATTTGTTTATTATAAAATATAATTTTAGGTTCATAGAAGAATCAAAATATCAACTATAATGGTAACATTAGGTAGTGTAGAGTTACATATGAAAATAAAGCTCCTGATTGGTATGTCTTGTATTGAATGATAGATCTGATTTATGTATTTTCTCATTGCAGTGCCCAGAAATAGATACAAATGAGCAAATTGAATTGGAGAAACTGATTCCCTACAGAAGAAAGGAAGAGAGAAGAATTGCATATAAGCATCAGAGATTGTTTGATGGCTTCAGCTTTACAAGCAAGAAATGGAGAAAGATGCTGAATAGGAAATAAAAGAATGAGGACTCATTGTCAGGATGCATATGCCAGCAGACTAGATAACTCCTCTGGACAAATGTTTGGGCATAGGCTAAAACATATTCCCTTTCATGCACTTAAGAATTGGGCACTGGCTAATAACTATGCACATGAGCGAACTCGTGTGTGCACACGTGCCGTCGCGCATGGTTGCCAGAATATTGTGCCTTCACCAGCCAATATCTCGCTTGTCTCTCCTGCTGCCATCCGTATCTTTGCTATCATCCGTTATCGACATTTGGCTTGTTCATCGACTACGCTTTTGCTTAATCCCAACCTGCAACTATTCGTTACCGACCTTTGGCTACTCCTTGACTACGCTTCTGCTTGATCCCTATCTGCTATATCTGCTACTGGACCCTGGCTTGCTCACCTCCTGGTGGGGCGATCCTGAGGACCGCGATCTGGTGCTAACACGCAGCAAAATTCATCTCCACCATCAGGAGCTCTGGTGAACACCAGTTAGTACTTAGATTCCGCACCTCAGCAAGGGAATGAAGGCGACAACAGTCTGATCCCCGCCAGAATCAGAGGGCCATCCTTGCATGGATGGTTGAAAAAAAAAAAAAAAAAAAAAACAAACAAAAAAAAAAAAACCCCAACCCCCCCCCCCCAAAGAAAAAAAAAAAAAAAAAAACCCCAACCCCCCCCCAAAAAAAAAAAAAAAAAAAATTAGATAGGATATATAGATAAGATAGGATATATAGATAAGATAGGATATATAGATAAGTTAGGATATATAGATAAGTTAGGATATATAGATAAGTTAGGATATATACTGCTTTTACACGTTAACTGACCCTGGCCTGTTTACCGACGATGCCTTTGCCTGCCGTTTTAAAACAAGTTTTTGACTTCCAAGTGTACCGACCTTGGCCTGCTAATCGACCATGTTTTTTGCCTGCCACTTGGAATGATCTTTTGCCCTTCTACTTTAGTACACAGGGGTCTCACATATGTGAGGGGTTTCAGAATAGTGATTGGAGTATAGAAAAACTGTTTTTGGTTTTCTGTGTTCCCAGTACAGGGTCTGGAATCCGGAGGCTTCAAAGAGATTTGGGTGGGAGAAGCCTCTACCCCTGTCCCCATTCCTTTCTGACAGAGGCCTTAAGCTTGATGGTCCTTCCTGCTACCTGGACCAATGCTTTGGCTGTGCTGACAGTATCCCTGCTAAATGGACAAATTTGTGTGAAAAAAAAAGTTTTAATTTTCTTTCCACATTTTCAAAAAACTTGTGGAAAAAAAATGACGACATGTTAAAAAGACTCATAATGCCTCATAGAATATACATTGTGGTGTATGCTTTTCAAAATGGGGTCATTTTATGGGCGTTTCCTTTGTACTGGTGCTCCAGGGCCTTCAAAGTATGATAGGTCGTCATGAAATTAGATGTGTGTGAAATTAGAGTGCGGTCTAAGGTGAATTTCCCTCACAAACTTGGTCCCTTGAGCCAGAACCCAAGATCCTGTGACAGGACCAGATCACGGGTGACTGTTACTGTACGGGGAGTCTCAACACATGGGATTCTTTTACTGCAGAAGTCCTCCGTCTGAATTGACGTCAACAGAGGCCGGTCTACCAACTGGTCCCTATTAGGTGACGGGTTCCCAAGAATTGGCAGAATAAAAGACCCATTCTGGTTCAAGGTAAGAGTGACTTATAATTTGGTTAGAGAGTCTGTGTATGTAGAAGTGTATGTGTGAGAAGATCTTCATAAGAATAGCAATATTTTTTAGTAGAACACAGAACTCTTAGAGAGTCTGTGTATGTCTGCGAGTTAACAAAAATATTGTGTATAAGTGTAAGAATATCAATATTTTTTAGTAGAACACAGAGCTAGGAGGGTTGAAGAAGTGCAGTAAACCGCTCAGAGTGTGTATGTCTGCAAGTTAACAAAAGTATTGTGTATAAGTGTCTGTGTGAGAGACCTTAACTAACTCCGTGCGCTCCTTAATATGGCCCAGAGATGTGTGAAACAAGAAGAAATAAGTGAGAATACCAAATATATGTTATCTGAATTTAAATAGAATAGGTTTATTGTGGTGTCTGCATCTTTAAGCGATAAACTTCTGAACTAAAAAAAAAAAAAAGGTATCAGCAGTGTCTGCCAGTGCTAGGCAGCCTTCTAGTAAAGAATAGACACTGACACCATAATATTTAGTGCTTTGCTTAACTGTTGTTCTGTTTAAGATGGGTAAAGTCCCTGGTAAAGGACCTCTGCCCAATATACCTAAGCCCACAGTAGTCAAGATAGCAGAAAGAGTACCCTGGATCCATCTCTCACATTGTAAAAAGGCAAAGAATCTAGGGGCAGACCAGGGAACGCCCACAGAGTCTTCAGTGAAAGTCCGGCTACAAAGGGGGGTGACTCCAATAGGGACCACCCGTCTCAAACCCGGTGAAGAAACATGGCACAATATAGGCTCATAGGGGCGGTAAAACAGCTTAGGGAAAGACAACTGTTAGAACCAGGGTGCTTTATCAAAACATGGATGGGCGGATTCCTAATAGGGATAATGATAGTGGGAAGTATTATAGCATTAGCACTAATATTTTTGGATCTAAACTCTAGGACCCAAAAACAGGATAAAGGGTTACCCAAGAGAGAACTGCCAAAAATGCCCAATGGTGATCTAACCATCACCATAAGTGAAGGATCTATTATAGCAGTCAAATTTGTTGTTTGTCAGGTAACAGAATGCTCACGCAACTGGATATTTAGATATAGCAATTACAAAAAATATGTGTGTGGAACTGCCACCTGTTTTTCATGGTCTGAAGTATGGTGGATTACAGATTTAGATGGTTACCTAACCTCTTCAGCCCAGACTCCCCAACAAAAAAGTTTAGTGCAGCGTTTAAGTTTGCATAAACTGCCACCACAGGGGAATAGCTATAACCAACTGTTATTGGTTTTGAAAAATGCAACAAAGGAGGATTCAGGAACCTAGAGGTTAGGTATATATATACACCCCTTGGAAGAGATACAGTGGGAACAATACAAATTCAAGTACTTGGGAAAGGACAAGTTGCACTTTCAGTTATTAGCATGCTATTAATAAGGTTTTGTCCAGACTTGTTTAAAACTAATTTTATTTACAAAGAACAGTTAAGTATAGAAAGAGGGTTTGGGGATAAAAATTAGTGGGTAGAATCGGTCAGATGGACAACCAAAACCAAAGGGCTGGGAAATTGTATCTCATGTGCCAACTCAAGGCCCCAGCTAGCGACTGTTCCTTTCCTAACGGATGAAACAAACCTGATATGTATAATAATATGATATGATATGTATAATAATATGATATGATATGTATAATATGATATGATATGATATGTATAATAAGAAAGTTCAAGGAAAAACTCACAAACACTGAGTGTAGGGAAGAGCAAAGATTGTATTCAGTCACCAAGATGCAGAGCATACCCCCCTCTGTTAGGGCAGTCTCAGGAAATATTATCTGCTTTGTCAGCACTAAGAGTGAAATGTAGGAGACTTACACCCCGACTTACTGCTTATAAAATATATTAACCCGTAACCCACCTTACCAGCAGATTGGTTTCAGAACCAAAAGAAACAGTTAGCTGATGTTTGGTGGCTGTGTGGGGATATGAAACTTAGAAACAAACTCCCTCCCAAATGGAAAGGGATACCTGTCGGTCATGAGATGAAGATGCCGCAGTTGAAGAAACAACAATTTCGAATAAAGAAAGACGCACTACAAGGATCATTTGACAATCGAATAGAGTCTACACTGATTTTATCGGAGTACCATGAGGAGTCCCTGATGAATTCAAAGCACAGGACAAGATATCAGCCGGATTCACCTCCATCTTCTTGGGGGTTCAACCTAACAAGAATGTCGATTGGATAAACGACATCTATTATAATCAGCAAATGTTTGTGAACTACACCAGAGATGCCATTCTAGGAGTGGCCAGCCAACTGGATGCAACCTTATTGACAGCCTGGCAGAATCGTATTGCTCTTGATATGCTGTTAGCAGAGAAGGAAGGTGTGTGCAAGATGTTCAAGGCCTTTTGTTGCACCTTCTTTCCTAACAATACAGCCCCTGATGGTAGCATAACGAAGGCCCTGCAAGGATTGCAGATGCTGTCTGAAGCACTGGCAGAAAAATTCTGGCGTGGAAAACCCCCTGACTGGACTCTTTGAGACATGGTTCGGTAAGTGGGGTGAGCTGATAAGGAATATATATTGATCTCGATAGTAATGGCCGCCACTGTGCTAACCCTGTGTGGTTGCTGTTGCATTCCCTGTGCCCGACTTACTGCTTATAAAATATATTAACCAGTAACCCACCTTACCAGCAGATTGGTTTCAGAACCAAAAGAAACAGTTAGCTGATGTTTGGTGGCTGTGTGGGGATATGAAACTTAGAAACAAACTCCCTCCCAAATGGAAAGGGATACCTGTCGGTCATGAGATGAAGATGCCGCAGTTGAAGAAACAACACTTTCGAATAAAGAAAGACACACTACAAGGATCATTTGACAATCGAATCGAGTCTACACTGATTTTATCGGAGTACCATGAGGAGTCCCTGATGAATTCAAAGCACAGGACAAGATATCAGCCGGATTCACCTCCATCTTCTTGGGGGTTCAACCTAACAAGAATGTCGATTGGATAAACGACATCTATTATAATCAGCAAATGTTTGTGAACTACACCAGAGATGCCATTCTAGGAGTGGCCAGCCAACTGGATGCAACCTTATTGACAGCCTGGCAGAATCGTATTGCTCTTGATATGCTGTTAGCAGAGAAGGAAGGTGTGTGCAAGATGTTCAAGGCCTTTTGTTGCACCTTCTTTCCTAACAATACAGCCCCCGATGGTAGCATAACGAAGGCCCTGCAAGGATTGCAGATGCTGTCTGAAGCACTGGCAGAAAAATTCTGGCGTGGAAAACCCCCTGACTGGACTCTTTGAGACATGGTTCGGTAAGTGGGGTGAGCTGATAAGGAATATATGTTGATCTCGATAGTAATGGCCGCCACTGTGCTAACCCTGTGTGGTTGCTGTGGCATTCCCTGTGTCCGAGGACTCCTTCAGCGATTCATCTTTGACAAAACCTATGTTTCTCCAAAAGGATTTAAATTAACTATATTTGGGACTTCACTCTGAACTAGATGAGGACGAGTACAAGAATCATACCCCAGACTCTCATGTATAAACTATATGATGGACCTTGGTGAACTCCTAAAAGCTGAGGTGCTGACAGAACTGTCAGAAATGAGTATAAACAGGGGGGAAATGTTGTAGAAATTGGATGCTTAGTGTATATGAGGAAGAGAGCGTGCCTCCCGAAACATACATACATATATATATATATATATGAATACTATAAGGTTTTTTTAAAACACATCTCACAAAAAGGGGCGTGATTGGCTGGCTATAAGGGGAGGAGGAGGCCAGATTTAGTTTTTTTTAAACATCTCGCAAAAAGGAGCGTGATTGGCTGGCTATAAGGGGAGGAGGAGGCCAGATTTAGTTTTTTTTAAACACATCTCGCAAAAAGGAGCGTGATTGGCCCGGCTATAAGGGGAGGAGGAGGCCGGATTTTTTTTTTTAAACACATCTCTCAAAAAGATAAAGGAGCATGATTGTCCAAATATAAGGGGAGAAGGAGGCCAGATTTTGTTTTTTTTTTTTAAACACATCTCGCAAAAAGGAGCGTGATTGGCCCGGCTATAAGGGGAGGAGGAGGCCGGATTTTTTTTTTTTTTAAACACATCTCTCAAAAAGATAAAAGGAGCACGACTGTCCAAATATAAGGGGAGGAGGAGGCTGTATTTTTTTTAAAAACACATCTCACAAAAAGAAAATGGAGCATGAATTGCCGGCTATGAGGGCAGGAGGAGGCCGGATTTTTTTTTCTTTTTTTTTAAACACATCTCTCGAAAAGAAAAAGAAGGTTGATTAGCCAGCTATATGGTGAGGAAGATTTTTTTATTTTTATCATTTAGGCCATGTTCATACAATGTCCTTTTAGCTGCACTTTACTGCACAGCACTGCACATGTATGGTGTGAACAGGGCACATAGAAAACTGTTTCCCAGGGGTGTGGACATTTTTTTAAAAATTACTTGTGCATGGTACTAAACCGGGGTCCCAATCTACTTGTCATGATTAAAGAAAAAATACTAAAACTGTATTTGAATAAAGGTCTTGAAGGATTGATGTTTTTTTTTTTTTAATAGACAGAGGTGCTTTTAGGACTATCTGGGGCTTTTAAAAATGAAAGGGGCTTTATGGCGACCCAAGCTTTTTGGGTGCTCGTCTAGAAAGGGGAGTGTTGGGCTCTCTTAATGCTCGGCAAAAGCGCATCTGCTGAGCGAATAAATGAGGTGCTGACCCCAATGACAAAAAAAAAAAAAAAAAACTTTATTCCTTCAGGTTACCTTCACACATGGAAACACTTCGGTGCATGCTGAGCAGCCAAATCAAGCTCCGGTGTCCGCTGCACTCGTTTACTGGCCCGGCAGCAGAGGAAGGAGGAGGAAGGGGCCAAACTTCTGATGTACCTCGCCGTGGCAAGCTCCGACGGAAGTGGGGACAGGTAAAAACAGGCACCCGCTCCCCCCCCCCCCCAAAAGGTGCCAAACATGGCACCGGAGGGGGAGAGGAGACAGATAAGTGGAAGATCCACTTTTGGGTGGAGCTCTGCTTTAATGTGAACCTAAAGGCCCATTGCCACAATCAGTGAGCAGGCAGGCTTTGTATGGCAGAACACTACCTCTGAAGTTCCTCTTTAACCACTTCAGTCCAAGATGGTTTTACCCCCTTAATGACCAGGCCATTTTTTGCAATACGGCACGGCGTTACTTTAACTGACAATTGTGCGGTCGTGCAATGCTGTACCCAACTAAAATGTCTGTCTTTTTTTCCCCACAAACAGAGCTTTCTTTTGGTGGTATTTAATCACCTCTGTGTTTTTTTTTTTGTGCTATAAACAAAAAATGAGTGACAATTTTGAAAAAAAAAAAACAATATTTTTTAATTTCTGCTACAAAACATATCCAATAAAAAAATGGAAAAAAATCGAATTTCTTCATCAGTTTAGGCCAACATGTATTCTGCTACATATTTTTGGTAAAACAAATAAAATCCCAATAAGCGTATATTGATTGGTTTGCGCAAAAGATATTGTGTTTACAAACTATGGGATATTTATATGGAGTTTTTATTTCGGATTAGCGATGTTTACCGGGACTGCGACATAGCGGTGGACAAATCGGATACCTGACACTTTTGACAATTTTTTTAGGGACAAGTGACATTATTTCAGTGATCAGTGCTAAAAATATGCACTGGCACTGTACTAATGACACTGGCAGGGAAGGGTTAACATTAGGGGCAATCAAAGGGTTAAATGTGTCCCTATGGGGTGCTTACTGTGTGGGGGGTGGTCTGACTGGGGGAAGAGAGAGATTCATGTTCCTGCTTAGCAGGAACACAAGATCTCCCTCTTCTCCCCTGTCCGAACAGTGATCTGCCTTGTTTAGCTCAGAGGGGTAGCAGACTACCCCTGGAGGTGGAAGAGAAAGTGAGTCACCATTATGAAGACATCAGGGACATTCAAGAAGACTCTCTCCTGTATTATCGCCAGCTCATTGAACTACAGAGAAAGTTAGAGGACCTGGATAATAGAGGTCACCGGAAGAATACGAGGCCTCCCTGACAGTGGAAACTGACCAGCTACCCATGGCGTTACAAACTTTCTTTACCGAGCCAGCCCTGATCCATCTATGCCAGCCAAGGGCCACTCGAACAAGAAGCAGGCCCCTACAAAACCTAATAGCATCGTTATGTGTTATGTTAAGTCTGTGTGTCTTTTCTGGGGGGCAAGGTCTTGTGTTCGTAATAACTGGTCAGAATGGGCCTAAGCTTATCAGCAGTAATGGTTATTACGTTTACAGAAAGGTCACTAAAAAATACAATAAAAGTCACAAATTCCACGCTTTCCATCCATCCGCAGGGTGGCTCTCAGGCTGCTTTTTGGTAACGCACGTCTGAGGTTACAGTTAGAAACCAGGGCTTCTCAATAAAGGCAACAGCCAAATTCACAAATGTAGTCACATTCAGTATCATTAAAAGGTTTATAAAATCAGTTTTTTGTTTTAAATAACGTTATATATACCTGTTCTGTTTAATGGTCCCCTGCTGGCACTCTGGGCACCCCCATCACAAGCCGCTTGGTTTTGCACAAAGCAGCCCCGATCCTCCTCTTCTTGGGTCGCCCGCTTGCACTCTGGCTCACTCTCTCCTGCTTCCACAACTTCATTTCATTATCAATTATTACTTACCTTTTAAAGTGGTTTTCATGGCTGAAGGTTTTTTTATCTTCATGCATTCTATGTGCATTCAGTTTGCAGGTTCCAAGTCAGCGCCCATTACTTACCTAAGCCTGATCTCAATTGAGTGATGTGCACGAAAGCCCGAGGCTCACCCATGTCTCTCGTTTCTCATTGGCTTCGCCTGCTGCCAATCACAGCCAGTGAGGACGGAACGGGGGCAGGGCTGAGCCACACTTACTGTGTCTTATGGACACAGAGAGCAGGGCTCAGAAACGAGCCTGTTTGAGTGCCCCCATAGCAAGCAGCTTCAAGAAAAGCCTTTTGGGAGTAAAATATGTGTGATGTAGATATCGTAACTGAATCAATTTATCTTTGGATAAAATTACTGTGTCTGGATATATATATATTTTTATTTTTTCGTGGTCTTGATTGATTTTCATTTGCATATCTATAATTTTCCTTCATAAGATCTATACACTGCAGGATGGCTTAAGCCGGTGATAAATGGAGCAATTCTCTTTCCTGCAACCATGTTTTGATGGGGGAATCCCTTCCACAAAGTAATTGTGTCCTCCCAGTAGGGGGAGCCATCCCCACACGGTGATTACTGCTAGTGGCTGTAATAGCTGACAGGCTGGTTGTACCAAAGTTGATCACTCAACTTAGGTTCAATCAGCCTGCCCATACATGGTTCAAATTTCGCCCTGTCTCTGCTCACTCAGTACCGGCAGAGGCGGTAAGGCTCGACCCCCCCACTCGTTACCGACAGAGGCGGTAGGGCTCGACCCCCACTCGGTACCGGCAGAGGCGGTAGGGCTCCCCCCCCACTCGGTACCGGCAGAGGCGGTAGGGCTTGACCCCCCCACCCGGTACCGGCAGAGGCGGTAGGGCTCGACCCCCTCACTCGGTACCGGCAGAGGCGGTAGGGCTCGACCCCCTCACTCGGTACCGGCAGAGGCGGTAGAGCTCGACCCCCTCACTCTATGATATCGACTATCGTTCTGCGGGCGTGGGCGATAATAATATCGCCGAAGACACGATATTTAGCATTAGGCAAGGGGCATGGCTGGAAGACGTGCGGGACGGACGCGGCTTGTGAGAGCTCCGATACCGCCGTACAGAACCCTCAGCAATCCTCCTAAATCTCCCCTATTCAGGGAGAAAAAACAGCTTGGGGAGACCCATTGAGGCACCAGAGACCAATACTGCCCGGTATTGCGGAGGAAAGAATCCGTTCTGAGGAGCGCAGAGTTGAGGCCTACACAGGCACAAAAGCCGCGGCCTTGCCTAGATCGGAGCGCGATTGCGCGCTCGTGGTTCCCGGTAAGGCCTACTTACTCCGCACTCATTCGGGACTTGCCTCCATCCCCCGGGTGCCCCCAAAGCCATACACAGACCTCCTAATCTTCACAAAAAGGACCCCAGTGTACTCATATCCCTCAGCAAGCTGTGCCGACCGCCATCTTGGCTGCACAGGGGGACACAGATCCACAGCAGACTGCAACTCTCTCAACTTGTTCAGCAATCCCCCCTTGCATAGAACTCTTAGTAGCCGCTCTACAGCATTAGGCAGGGAGAAGTCGGGATTCCGGGGCATTCTTCTACCTCCTACCACCACTGTCAGTGTCTTCTGCATTCCACCCAGTTAAATATCGCGATATATATCGTTGAAAAACAAATATCGCAATGTACTTTTTTCCCCTAATATCGTGCAGCCCTACCTCACTCGGTACCGGCAGAGGCGGTAGAGCCCGACCCCTCACTCGGTACCGGCGGAGGCGGCAAAGCTCGACCACCTCAATCGGTACCGGCAGAGGCAGTGGAGCCCGACCCCTCACTCGGTACCGGCAGAGGCAGTGGAGCCCGACCCCTCACTCGGTACCGGCAGAGGCGGAGGAGCCCGACCCCTCACTCGGTACCGGCAGAGGCGGTGGAGCCCGACCCCTCACTCGGTACCGGCAGAGGCGGTGGAGCCCGACCCCTCACTCGGTACCGGCAGAGGCGGTGGAGCCCGACCCCTCACTCGGTACCGGCAGAGGCGGTGGAGCCCGACCCCTCACTCGGTACCGGCAGAGGCGGTGGAGCCCGACCCCTCACTCGGTACCGGCAGAGGCGGTAGAGCCCGACCCCTCACTCGGTACCGGCAGAGGCGGTAGAGCCCGACCCCTCACTCGGTACCGGCAGAGGCGGTAGAGCACGACCCCTCACTCGGTACCGGCAGAGGCGGTAGAGCACGACCCCTCACTCGGTACCCGCACAGGCGGTAGAGCAAGACCCCTCACTCGGTACCGGCAGAGGCGGTAGAGCCCGACCCCTCACTCTGTACCGGCAGAGGCGGCAGAGCTCGACCACCTCAATCGGTACCGGCAGAGCTCGACCCCCTCACTCGGTGCCGGCAGAGGCGGTAGAGCCCGACCCCCTCACTCGGTACCAGCAGAGGCGGTAGAGCCCGACCCCCTCACTCGGTATCGGCAGAGGCGGTAGAGCCCGACCCCTCACTCGGTACCGCGGCAGAGGTGGTAGAGCCCGACCCCCTCACTCGGTACCGCGGCAGAAGCGGTAGAGCCCGATCCCTCACTCGGTACCGCGGCAGAAGCGGTAGAGCCCGATCCCTCACTCGGTACCGGCAGAGGCGGTAGAGTTTGACCCCCTCACTCGGTACCAGCAGAGGCGGTAGAGCCCGAACCCCTCACTCGGTACAGCGGCAGAGGCGGTAGAGCCCGACCCCCTCACTCGGTACCGGCAGAGGCCAATACTGCCCGGTATTGCGGAGGAAAGAATCCGTTCTGAGGAGCGCAGAGTTGAGGCCTACACAGGCACAAAAGCCGCGGCCTTGCCTAGATCGGAGCGCGATTGCGCGCTCGTGGTTCTCGGTAAGGCCTACTTACTCCGCACTCATTCGGGACTTGCCTCCATCCCCCGGGTGCCCCCAAAGCCATACACAGACCTCCTAATCTTAACAAAAAGGACCCCAGTGTACTCATATCCCTCAGCAAGCTGTGCCGACCGCCATCTTGGCTGCACAGGGCGACACAGATCCACAGCAGACTGCAACTCTCTCAACTTGTTCAGCAATCCCCCCTTGCATAGAACTCTTAGCAGCCGCTCTACAGCATTAGGCAGGGAGAAGTCGGGATTCCGGGGCATTCTTCTACCTCCTACCACCACTGTCAGTGTCTTCTGCATTCCACCCAGTTAAATATCGCGATATATATCGTTGAAAAACAAATATCGCAATGTACTTTTTTCCCCTAATATCGTGCAGCCCTACCTCACTCGGTACCGGCAGAGGCGGTAGACCCCGACCCCTCACTCGGTACCGGCAGAGGCGGCAAAGCTCGACCACCTCAATCGGTACCGGCAGAGGCAGTGGAGCCCGACCCCTCACTCAGTACCGGCAGAGGCGGTGGAGCCCGACCCCTCACTCGGTACCGGCAGAGGCGGTGGAGCCCGACCCCTCACTCGGTACCGGCAGAGGCGGTGGAGCCCGACCCCTCACTCGGTACCGGCAGAGGCGGTAGAGCCCGACCCCTCACTCGGTACCGGCAGAGGCGGTAGAGCCCGACCCCTCACTCGGTACCGGCAGAGGCGGTAGAGCCCGACCCCTCACTCGGTACCGGCAGAGGCGGTAGAGCACGACCCCTCACTCGGTACCGGCAGAGGCGGTAGAGCAAGAACCCTCACTCGGTACCGGCAGAGGCGGTAGAGCAAGACCCCTCACTCGGTACCGGCAGAGGCGGTAGAGCCCGACTCCTCACTCGGTACCGGCAGAGGCGGCAGAGCTCGACCACCTCAATCGGTACCGGCAGAGCTCGACCACCTCAATCGGTACCGGCAGAGGCGGTAGAGCCCGACCCCCTCACTCGGTACCAGCAGAGGCGGTAGAGCCCGACCCCCTCACTCGGTACCAGCAGAGGCGGTAGAGCCCGACCCCTCACTCGGTACCGCGGCAGAGGCGGTAGAGCCCGACCCCCTCACTCGGTACCGCGGCAGAGGCGGTAGAGCCCGATCCCTCACTCGGTACCGCGGCAGAAGCGGTAGAGTTTGACCCCCTCACTCGGTACCAGCAGAGGCGGTAGAGCCCGAACCCCTCACTCGGTACAGCGGCAGAGGCGGTAGAGCCCGACCCCCTCACTCGGTACCGGCAGAGGCCAATACTGCCCGGTATTGCGGAGGAAAGAATCCGTTCTGAGGAGCACAGAGTTGAAGCCTACACAGGCACAGAAGCCGCGGCCTTGCCTAGATCGGAGCGCGATCGCGCGCTCATGGTTCCCGGTAAGGCCTACTTACTCCGCACTCATTCGGGACTTGCCTCCATCCCCCGGGTGCCCCCAAAGCCATACACAGACCTCCTAATCTTCACAAAAAGGACCCCAGTGTACTCATATCCCTCAGCAAGCTGTGCCGAGCGCCATCTTGGCTGCACAGGGGGACACAGATCCACAGCAGACTGCAACTCTCTCACCTTGTTCAGCAATCCCCCCTTGCATAGAACTCTTAGCAGCCACTCTACAGCATTAGGCAGGGAGAAGTCGGGGTTCCGGGTAGAGCCCGACCCCTCACTCGGTACCGGTAGAGGCGGTAGAGCACGACCCCTCACTTGGTACCGGCAGAGGTGGTAGAGCATGACCCCTCACTCGGTACCGGCAGAGGCGGTAGAGCATGACCTCTCACTCGGTACCGGCAGAGGCGGCAGAGCTCGACCACCTCAATCGGTATCGGCAGAGCTCGACCCCCTCACTCGGTATCGGCAGAGCTCGACCCCCTCACTCGGTACCGGCAGAGGCGGTAGAGCCCGACCCCCTCACTCGGTACCAGCAGAGGCGGTAGAGCCCGACCCCCTCACTCGGTACCGGCAGAGGCGGTAGAGCCCGACCCCTCACTCGGTACCGCGGCAGAGGCGGTAGAGCCCGACCCCCTCACTCGGTACCGGCAGAGGCGGTAGAGCCGACCCCCTCACTCGGTACCGGCAGAGGCGGTAGAGCCCGAACCCCTCACTCGGTACAGCGGCAGAGGCGGTAGAGCCCGACCCCCTCACTCGGTACCGGCAGAGGCCAATACTGCCCGGTATTGCGGAGGAAAGAATCCGTTCTGAGGAGCGCAGAGTTGAGGCCTACACAGGCACAGAAGCCGCGGCCTTGCCTAGATCAGAGCGCGGTCACGCGCTCGTGGTTCCCGGTAAGGCCTACTTACTCCGCACTCATTCGGGACTTGCCTCCATCCCCCGGGTGCCCCCAAAACCATACACAGACCTCCTAATCTTCACAAAAAGGACCCCAGTGTACTCATATCCCTCAGAAAGCTGTGCCGACCGCCATCTTGGCTGCACAGGGGGACACAGATCCACAGCAGACTGCAACTCTCTCACCTTGTTCAGCAATCCCCCCTTGCATAGAACTCTTAGCAGCCGCTCTACAGCATTAGGCAGGGAGAAGTCGGGATTCCGGGGCATTCTTCTACCTCCTACAACCACTGTCAGTGTCTTCTGCATTCCACCCAGTTAAAAATCGCGATATATATCGTTGAAAAACGAATATCGCAATGTACTTTTTTTCCCCAATATCGTGCAGCCCTACCTCACTCGGTACCGGCAGAGGCGGTAGAGCCCGACCCCCTCACTCGGTACCGGCAGAGGCGGTAGAGCCCCGACCCCCTCACTCGGTACCGGCAGAGGCGGTAGAGCCCGACCCCTCACTCGGTACCGGCAGAGGCGGTAGAGCCCCGACCCCCTCACTCGGTACCAGCAGAGGCGGTAGAGCCCGACCCCTCACTCGGTACCGGCAGAGGCGGTAGAGCCCCGACCCCCTCACTCGGTACCGGCAGAGGCGGTAGAGCCCCGACCCCCTCACTCGGTACCAGCAGAGGCGGTAGAGCCCGACCCCTCACTCGGTACCGGCAGAGGCGGTAGAGCCCCGACCCCCTCACTCGGTAGCGGCAGAGGCGGTAGAGCCCGACCCCTCACTCGGTACCGGCAGAGCCCGACCCCTCACTCGGTACCAGCAGAGCCCGACCACTCACTTATCAGTTATGCACAGGCATAACCAGGAAAGCAGTGCCTGTCTTTTTTATTGGAATGTTTGGGTTTGGTAGAATAAAAAAAATGTATCTTTAAAAAAAAGAATATGACCAAAAACTAAAGAGACTTTCAGATATCACAGTTTCTGGCATTTCTGCAACAGCAACAAAGCTGTAATTTTACTTGCTGAGTGAGACTTTGACCTATAGCCAGCTTTGTGCGGAGGAGCAGGGTTACATATGTGAGTGGGGGGGGGGGGGTGTTAGGCATACGGGTGAAGGATTGGCCCTACAAAACAGATGACGCAGGTTTGGCATGACCTCTCAGTAAACAGACATCTTACCATATTTCCAGTTCTGGCCCGAGCCGGTATCGAGCTCCTTGCTCTTTGGCAATCTTTATACCTGGAAAAATTCGACATTTAAAGCAGGTATGCAGGCAAAATATAAAAACATATAAAACGAACAAGGATTTAAGGAACAGTCTACCTTCCATACCAGGTTTCATATTCTACCCATATTTAGTGTGTAACATGAAATGTGGTCAAATTATCCAACACCCCCCACCCCCACCCCACTTATCTGAAATCCAGGCCAGGGTGTTCCTTCCTGTGCTGATGTTTTGCTATTTGAATTCTGTATGGTTACTCATGGCTCCACCTACACAGCCACTACCATCCATTCAATGGACTCTGTGACTGGAAAGACTACAAGTCCCATCTGCCCCAGCAGCAGAGAGACTTGTAGGTTGTGCCAAGGTAAAGCAGGCACACAGACTTCAATACTTAGGCGTGATACCATGTTGTATTTTTTGCTGCACGTTTTTGGAGCGGCATCATTCATTTCCAATGGGCCTCCTTTGGCTCCAAGAATGCACCAAAGAAGTTCATGGACCAATTTTTGGCACAGAGCCTGGCACATTTGGGGTCTTGAGACAAAAAAATAATGCCACCGCAAGCGTGTCTGGCTGTGATTCTGGAATCGTGGATAGAACAATGATTCCAATACTCTCAAGTGTGCCCTGGGTCTTACACACAGGGCTGGGTCACGCTATTGCACGGTGTTGCAGTAATGTATGTTATATGTGACAGTGCACTGGGGTGCCACTTATATCAAAGTCTATGGGGACAAAAATGTACGATTGAGCTCATGTACTGCAAGTCAATCTAAAAAAAAAAAAAATCACCTGGCTACACGCAAATGTAAATGGGGGCCACCGTATGCTGTGATCCCAAAAATAGGTCAGCTGCAGTTTTGCTTGCACAATGGGGTGTGTTGGTTGCCTATTAAAAACAAAGGGCTGCCTTGATGTAACCCGCAATGTGGGTGCATCACCGCCCCGGAACAGCGTGGACACACAGCCTTACAGAGTTCCGATACGCTCCATTTACACCACTGTGATGCAGAAACACACCCCAGATGCACCAACCAATACAAGTGTGCAAACTCACACCACAAGCATGGTAGCTTCTTGCCATGCAATAATAAAAAAAATAAAAAAAATAGCCCGCACTTTTGTGTGATTGTCGCACACAGGGCAGCCCATTGAAATGATTGGGCTGCCCTAAACACATGCGCTGGGTTGCACCTTCATAGAATGTTGCCTTCATTTAGCTTCTAAACCTTTTACATAGTAAGGCCTCATTGCATACTGGACCAAGTGGTGCACCGAAATTTCAGCAACCGAAATTTTCGGCCGAAAATGGGCTTATTCCATTTCGGCCAAAAATGGGTTAAAGATGCCGATGACGAGACGGGCGCAGCGCAGGTTTCAAAAGACCTGCCTCTGGCCGGCGGCCCGCCTCCCTGTCACTACTGCTGAAGATGCTTAGCCAATAACAACTTTTGGACACACTGGCGTAGATCTTCAAGGTACTCTTTTACTTTTCTACTATATATATCCGCTGAGGCGGGGGAGGGACGCTGAGGCGAGGTTACCAATGGTATTAGTATTATGCAGCATGAGGGGGTTAATGTATTGCCACCGCTGTGCATTAGTGACCGACCAGTGGCAGTTAATTAACCCCTTTGTGCTGCATTAGTGCAACCAGTATCAGTGCAACCAGTATCAGTGCAACCAGTATTAATTAACACTGATACTGGTTGCACTAATGCAGCACAAAGGGGTTAATTAACTGCCACTGGTCGGTCACTAATGCATCAGTGACCAGCAGTGACAATACATTAACCCCCTCATGCTGCATAATACAAATACCATTGGCAATTAAATTAACCACTTGCCAACCCATCACAGTACATATACTGTGACAGGGTGGCAGCGACAGGTGTACGTCACTGCCCGTTTTTGGCGTATGCCCCTCTTCTATCTATTTTAAAATCATGTGGGGGAAAAAATTCATTTTGGGTTTTCGGCCAAGGGCATCCTGCATTTTCGGCCCAGAATTTTCATTTCGGTGCATCCCTAACTCTTGCTGGCAGAGCCAAAAAAACGCACATACTGTATTATGTTAGTGCTACTGTTCACATGTGTTTAGGCTCATTTACAGAATATAGAACACGTTTATAAACACGTTACGAGCACATATGCAGAAAAAATGCGTTTATTTCAATCAGCCAGGTTTATACTAACGTGGTGCATTTGAAAAAAAGTACAGCATGGTATTATTTCCAAATAAATGTCCTGGAGTGCACATGAATGCACCACGACAAGCAGAAAAGGACGACTCCGCTGCCACATAAATGCACCACAAATGCATGTAAATACAAATCATAAAAAAAAAAAAAAAAAAAAGTATTACAAATGCACCACTAATGCATTACAAATGCCTGCAAACACATGTGCAGAACTGCACACAGGGATCATTTAGGCCAGGTTCACACCTGTGTGGCCCGTGGTTTGCGCAGGAACGAGAGCCTATATATTTGAATGGGTTGCCGTGCCCCGCGACGCACAGGAAAGAAGCCCCTGCTCTATTTTTTTTTTTAATTGCAGCCTGAGGTTCCCAGTATGGGGTGCGATTTCCAGTGCGGGTGGCATGCAATTTGAATTATTGGCACTCCCCTGTGGGTCCCGCATTTCTCCGTGTGGGTGGTTGCGGCTGCCAGTATTTGTGTGAGTCCCGCAGCGGCACCACCCACACAGATGTGAGCCTAGCGTTAGAGCCCGTTTATACCATGAATCACAAAAGGAACGCGACGTGTGTTCCAGTGCAATTCACATACCATCCGGGTGCAGTGCAATTTCAGCCCATTCATTTAAAGCGGTTGTATACTCATGATAAAAAAAAACCTGCAGGACAAAGGCATAATGAGCTAGTATGCATGGCATACAAGCACATTATGAAATACTTACCTTAGAACGAACCCCCGACACGGTCATGTGGACAATGCTGAGGGTGCTGACATGCTCCCTCGGCGTCTCTTCATGGTTCGGTGGCTCCGGCGCTGTGAGTGGCCGGAGCCACGATGACGTCACCCCCGTACATGCCAGCGGGAGTTTCACTTTTCGGCAAGGAGCTCCGAAGGTCCACCGGACCCATCAGAGTGCATGCGCCGCTGATGTCAGTTTTAGGAGATATTAATTGTATCTACAGGTAAGCCTTATTATAGGCTAACCTGTAGGTAAAAGTTAAATAGCCGAGTATACTACTGCTTTAACCACTTGCCGACCGCCGCCCGACTATATACGGCGGCGGTCAGCCCCTCCCAGGCAAAGTGACGTACCGGTACATCACTAGCCTGGGAGCGAATAGGGGGCAAGCGCGCGCCGTCGGAGGCGCGCTCCCGCCCCCGCTCATACCCGACGAAGCCGCCGCGTGTGGCTGGCGGACCCGATGTCCGCCGGTCACTCGCGATCATCGGGTAGAGAGGGAGAAAGGCAGGCGGCTAATGTAAACAAAGCCGCCTGTCATTCTCTCCTGTGTAAAAGCACAGATTACTCGGTCCTGCTATGTAGGACCGTTGATCTGTGCTTTTACATCACAAGCCACATCCAATGACAGTTAGAAACACGCCCCTAGGGACACACTTAACCCCTCCCTCTCCAATAAAGTTAACCCCTTCCCTCACAGTGTCATTTTTACAGTAACAGTGCATATATATAGCACTGATTACTGTAGTAATGTCACTGGTAACCCCAAAAGTGTCAAAAATGTCAGTCAAGGGTCCGATCTGTCGGCCGCAATGTTGCAGTCCCGCAAAAAAAAAAAAACGCAGATCGCCGCCATTACGCGTTTAAAAAAAAAAAACAACAAAAATGACAAAAATCTTTCCCTTAGTTAGTAAACGCAATAATTTTTGTGCAAACCAATCAAAATACACTTATTGTGATTTTTTTTACCAAACATACAGTATGTAGCAGAAAACAAATTGGCCAAAAATTTAAAAAAATTTAGATTTTTACATTTTGGGGGGGGGTTTCATATAAAAAAATGTGAAAAATATTGTTATTTTTGCAAAATTTCCGCTCTTTTTTTGTTTATAGCGCATGATCAAAAAAAAAAAAAAAAAAAATTGCACAGGTGATCAAATACCACCAAAAGAAAGCTCTGTTTGTGGGAAAAAAAGGACGTCAAATTAATTTGGGTACAGCGTCGCACGACCGTGCAATTGTCTGTTAAAGTCACGCAGTGCCGAATCGCAAAATACCCCCTGGTCAGGAAGGGGGTAAAATCTTCCGGGGCTTAAGTGGTTAAATAGGCTGAAAGCATGCCAGACTGCAGCAAAAGTAGTGAATGTTCTGTTTAAAAACTGCAACCAGATCGCCTGCTACTTCTGTACAATGCAAACATCCGGCTTTGCACATTGCATTTGCGACCCACATTTGGGTTGTCCTTAGGATTGCACTGACATCTGCTGCAAATCGCAAGTGCAGTGCTTTTTGAAGAGGATGCGGGAAATGCACACAGATTTCCTGCGCCTTGTCCTGATGTGAATGAGCCCTTACACCAGATGCAGTAGAATGCGAGTATGAGTGCATATGCAGGAAAAATGAACGTTTCTCAATGAGCCTTCATTACACCATTGTGGGGTTTTTATATGCATTAAAAAAAAGTCCAGCATGCTGCATCTGTATGCATTGCAAGGCACCACAAACACATTTAGTGCTGGTTCGCACTGAAGCGGCACGACTTTGGGGGGCGACCTGTGAAGTCGAGTGCACCGCTCTGCACAGCGACTTGCACAGACTTCATATAATGAATGTCTATGCAAGTCGCTCCGAGGTCGCCCCGAAGTAGTACAGGACCCTTTTTCTAAGTGGGAGTGACTTGTGTCGCTCCTATTAGAACGGCTCCTGTAGCAGTCAATGGATCACGACTTGTCAGGCTGACAAGTCGCAGCAGTGTGAATGGGCTCTTAAATGCAACTCAGTAAAACAAAACGATGCAAATGTATTACAAATACATGTAAACACACATGCAGAACCACACACTCAATTGCGAATTCTTAAATACATAAGTCCCGGTTCACATATATGCGATGCGGGAACCCTGCGAATCCACTGCAGGTTACCGCATCGCATTCAACTCGCAGGCAGTTCACACTGCCATATGGGAATCGCTAAGGGTGTCAATACAAAGTTAACGACACCCCCGGATCAGTTCGCATATCGCAGTGCGAACTGTCAGTTTGGACATGAATCGGATCGCATAGATGTGAACACCCATGCGATCTGATTCTGGTGCGGACCCAAAAAAGGGTCCTGTGCAAGTTGTGTCTGAATGCGAATTCAGCCAAACAATCTGTATGGCTGAATTTGCATCACACAGGCATCGCATGGAATTTGCAAAGCAGTGCGCTCCGAATCACATGCGATGTCTGTCATCCCACATATGTGAACCCGACAGTGAATGTCTATAAAAGGATCACACCCATACAAGTCTTCTTGCATAATATTATGCGTGATCCTAGGTTCCCACTGGTGCATGCAAAACACCGCATGTGATTGGCCCAGGAATCGCACCGCATTCCTATGCACATCACATGCGATGTCTGTATGGTTATACATTTTTGTATGGCTGAAAATCACATCCGCACCAAAACTGCGATGCAATTCTGGCGATCGCACTGCATTATGCAATCTGTTTCGGGGGTGTCGTTAATCTAACATTGACCCCCCCCAGCAGATTGCACGGACGCTGTGAGATTGCTAAGCAGTGCGACACGGGGGGAAAACACAGCGTCTCTTGTGCGTTTCCCCGCATTGCATCAGTGTGGACCGGGGCTGAATAATGAACCTGGGCACAGAATTTCCTATTTAGATTTTACACGACGGAACGCGGATTTCTGAGCACAACACAGCTGTGTGCATCGGCCTGTAATCTACCGCCATGACCGGGTACGGCGCACAGATCTGAACGCAGCGTTTTTACCTCAGTGTGGATGCGGTTTAACCTGCACTGTGGGGTTATAAAACTCCCATATAATAATAATAATAATAATATAATGGGGCGGTAATATTCTGCCACATCCAGATAGGTAAAAATAAAACTAAACACTGTGCAGATTTGGACGCGTTTTTTCCACCGCTGTGTATGCGGTCTGAGTGTAGTCACATTATAAATATAATATCAGACTAAGTGTAGTATGACACATGGGGGTACACTCTGCATTTCTTCTATAGAGGTATATATATATATATATAAGGAAGCACTGATGGGGACAGACAGGGGATTAGGTTTTAGGAGGTTAGGTATAATGAGGGATTACATACTCTGTAATATTCTCTGCAGGTTCCCATCAAAGTCCAGAGCCCACTGATTCAATGTACAGGTAGCCAGGGTCACCTTCCTGCCCATAGTGTGCAGACAGAGGACAGACAGACACCATATAGGTAGCGGCTAGTTCTTACACACCACACCGGGGCTCTCCCTCCACAGGAAGAAGCGGATTCTGTCCGGTCTCGGTGATTCTTCTCCAGAGAGGCTCCGCTGCAAAGAACTCCGCAGAGGGTGGAACTCCATCCCACCACAGTGACGTCTGCGACACCAACCAATCACCCGCCTGATGTCCGCCCAATACAGAACAAGGGGCGCCGCACTGCACTCTGGGAGATGTAGTCCTCTGGGCTCAGGTCCTCCTCTGTGCTGGGCTGGCTGGCGCAGATCTGAACTACATTTCCCAGAATGCCAGAGCTTGTATCAGGAAACATGTATTCATTCACATATACACTTTAAAGAAGTTTGTGAGTGGCTGGTTAAGCAGAAGGGGCGGGGTGTCACATCTCAGGGAAGAACTACTACTGGCCAGATAGAGCCGGGAGGGGGCGGTGTATGTGGGCGGGGCCTGGAAGAACGAGGAGTAAAGAGGATTACAGACTGCATGAAGTGTGCTGTGAGTATAGCAGTGTGTATGGGGGACACATGGAGTGTGTTATGGGGTGCATGGGGTGTGTTATGGGGTATAGGAGAGTGTATGGGGGGTGCATGGAGTGTGTTATGGGGTATAGGAGAGTGTATGGGGACACATGGAGTGTGTTATGGGGTATAGGAGAGTGTATGGGGACACATGGAGTGTGTTATGGAGTATAGGAGAGTGTATGGGGACACATGGAGTGTGTTATGGGGTATAGGGGGAGTGTATGGGGACACATGGAGTGTGTTATGGGGTATAGGGGGAGTGTATGGGGACACATGGAGTGTGTTATGGGGTATAGGAGAGTGTATGGGGACACATGGAGTGTGTTATGGGGTATATGAGAGTGTATGGGGACACATGGAGTGTGTTATGGGGTATAGGGGGAGTGTATGGGGACACGTGGAGTGTGTTATGTGGTATAGGAGAGTGTATGGGGACACATGGAGTGTGTTATGGGGTATATGAGAGTGTATGGGGACACATGGAGTGTGTTATGGGGTATAGGAGAGTGTATGGGGACACATGGAGTGTGTTATGGGGTATAGGAGAGTGTATAGGGACACATGGAGTGTGTTATGGGGTAAAGGGGGAGTGTATGGGGACACATGGAGTGTGTTATGTGGTATAGGAGAATGTATGGGGACACATGGAGTGTGTTATGGGGTATATGAGAGTGTATGGGGACACATGGAGTGTGTTATGGGGTATAGGAGAGTGTATGGGGACACATGGAGTGTGTTATGGGGTATAGCAGAGTGTATGGGGACACATGGAGTGTGTTATGGGGTATAGCAGAGTGTATGGGGACACATGGAGTGTGTTATGGGGTATAGCAGAGTGTATGGGGACACATGGAGTGTGTTATGGGGTATAGGGAGAGTGTATGGGGACACATGGAGTGTGTTATGGGGTATAGGAGAGTGTATGGGGACACATGGAGTGTGTTATGGGGTATAGGGAGTGTATGGGGACACATGGAGTGTGTTATGGGGTATAGGGAGTGTATGGGGACACATGGAGTGTGTTATGGGGTATAGGAGAGTGTATGGGGACACATGGAGTGTGTTATGGGGTATAGGGAGAGTGTATGGGGACACATGGAGTGTGTTATGGGGTATAGGGAGAGTGTATGGGGACACATGGAGTGTGTTATGGGGTATAGGGAGAGTGTATGGAGACACATGGAGTGTGTTATGGGGTATAGGGAGAGTGTATGGGGACACATGGAGTGTGTTATGGGGTATAGGGGAGTGTATGGGGACACATGGAGTGTGTTATGGGGTATAGGGGGAGTGTATGGAGACACATGGAGTGTGTTATGGGGTATAGGGAGAGTGTATGGGGACACATGGAGTGTGTTATGGGGTATAGGGGAGTGTATGGGGACACATGGAGTGTGTTATGGGGTATAGGGGGAGTGTATGGAGACACATGGAGTGTGTTATGGGGTATAGGGGGACACATGGAGTGTGTTATGGGGTATAGGGGGAGTGTATGGGGACACATGGAGTGTGTTATGGGGTATAGGGAGAGTGTATGGGGACACATGGAGTGTGTTATGGGGTATAGGGGAGTGTATGGGGACACATGGAGTGTGTTATGGGGTATAGGGGGAGTGTATGGGGACACATGGAGTGTGTTATGGGGTATAGGGGGAGTGTATGGGGACACATGGAGTGTGTTATGGAGAATAGGAGAGTGTATGGGGACACATGGAGTGTGTTATGGGGTATAGGAGAGTGTATGGGGACACATGGAGTGTGTTATTGGGTATAGGGGGAGTGTATGGAGACACATGGAGTGTGTTATGGGGTATAGGAGAGTGTATGGAGACACATGGAGTGTGTTATGGGGTATAGGGGGAGTGTATGGGGACACACGGAGTGTGTTATGGGGTATAGGGGGAGTGTATGGGGACACATGGAGTGTGTTATGGGGTATAGGAGAGTGTATGGAGACACATGGAGTGTGTTATGGGGTATAGGGGGAGTGTATGGGGACACATGGAGTGTGTTATGGGGTATAGGGGGAGTGTATGGGGACACATGGAGTGTGTTATGGGGTATAGGGGGAGTGTATGGGGACACATGGAGTGTGTTATGGGGTATAGGAGAGTGTATGGAGACACATGGAGTGTGTTATGGGGTATAGGAGAGTGTATGGAGACACATGGAGTGTGTTATGGGGTATAGGAGAGTGTATGGGGACACATGGAGTGTGTTATGGGGTATAGGAGAGTGTATAGGGACACATGGAGTGTGTTATGGGGTAAAGGGGGAGTGTATGGGGACACATGGAGTGTGTTATGTGGTATAGGAGAGTGTATGGGGACACATGGAGTGTGTTATGGGGTATATGAGAGTGTATGGGGACACATGGAGTGTGTTATGGGGTATAGGAGAGTGTATGGGGACACATGGAGTGTGTTATGGGGTATAGGAGAGTGTATGGGGACACATGGAGTGTGTTATGGGGTATAGGGAGAGTGTATGGGGACACATGGAGTGTGTTATGGGGTATAGGAGAGTGTATGGGGACACATGGAGTGTGTTATGGGGTATAGGGAGTGTATGGGGACACATGGAGTGTGTTATGGGGTATAGGAGAGTGTATGGGGACACATGGAGTGTGTTATGGGGTATAGGAGAGTGTATGGGGACACATGGAGTGTGTTATGGGGTATAGGGAGAGTGTATGGGGACACATGGAGTGTGTTATGGGGTATAGGGAGAGTGTATGGGGACACATGGAGTGTGTTATGGGGTATAGGAGAGTGTATGGGGACACATGGAGTGTGTTATGGGGTATAGGGGAGTGTATGGGGACACATGGAGTGTGTTATGGGGTATAGGGGGAGTGTATGGAGACACATGGAGTGTGTTATGGGGTATAGGGAGAGTGTATGGGGACACATGGAGTGTGTTATGGGGTATAGGGGAGTGTATGGGGACACATGGAGTGTGTTATGGGGTATAGGGGGAGTGTATGGAGACACATGGAGTGTGTTATGGGGTATAGGGGGACACATGGAGTGTGTTATGGGGTATAGGGGGAGTGTATGGGGACACATGGAGTGTGTTATGGGGTATAGGGAGAGTGTATGGGGACACATGGAGTGTGTTATGGGGTATAGGGGAGTGTATGGGGACACATGGAGTGTGTTATGGGGTATAGGGGAGTGTATGGGGACACATGGAGTGTGTTATGGGGTATAGGGGAGTGTATGGGGACACATGGAGTGTGTTATGGGGTATAGGGAGAGTGTATGGGGACACATGGAGTGTGTTATGGGGTATAGGGAGAGTGTATGGGGACACATGGAGTGTGTTATGGGGTATAGGGAGTGTGTTATGGGGTATAGGGAGAGTGTATGGGGACACATGGAGTGTGTTATGGGGTATAGGGAGAGTGTATGGGGACACATGGAGTGTGTTATGGGGTATAGGGGGAGTGTATGGAGACACATGGAGTGTGTTATGGGGTATAGGGAGAGTGTATGGGGACACATGGAGTGTGTTATGGGGTATAGGGGGAGTGTATGGGGACACATGGAGTGTGTTATGGGGTATAGGGGGAGTGTATGGAGACACATGGAGTGTGTTATGGGGTATAGGGGAGTGTATGGGGACACATGGAGTGTGTTATGGGGTATAGGGGGAGTGTATGGGGACACATGGAGTGTGTTATGGGGTATAGGAGAGTGTATGGGGACACATGGAGTGTGTTATGGGGTATAGGGGGAGTGTATGGGGACACATGGAGTGTGTTATGGGGTATAGGGGGGAGTGTATGGGGACACATGGAGTGTGTTATGGGGTATAGGGGGAGTGTATGGGGGTGCATGGAGTGTGTTATGGGGTATAGGGAGAGTGTATGGGGACACATGGAGTGTGTTATGGGGTATAGGGAGAGTGTATGGGGACACATGGAGTGTGTTATGGGGTATAGGGGAGTGTATGGGGACACATGGAGTGTGTTATGGGGTATAGGGAGAGTGTATGGGGACACATGGAGTGTGTTATGGGGTATAGGGGGAGTGTATGGGGACACATGGAGTGTGTTATGGGGTATAGGGGGGAGTGTATGGGGACACATGGAGTGTGTTATGGGGTATAGGGGGAGTGTATGGGGACACATGGAGTGTGTTATGGGGTATAGGAGAGTGTATGGGGACACATGGAGTGTGTTATGGGGTATAGGAGAGTGTATGGGGACACATGGAGTGTGTTATGGGGTATAGGGGAGTGTATGGGGACACCTGGAGTGTGCTGTAGAAGAGTGTATGGGGAATAGGAGGGTCTATAGGAAACATATGGAGTGTTCCATGGTGTATAGGTGAGTATATAAGGAGCATACAAGGGGTGCAGTAGAGGAGATTGGGGGGGGGGGGTTCCAGATTTCCTATGAGCCCCATACTGTAGATATAGATGAGGGGTCAGATTGGTGGGTGGAGTGATGGGGGATGGGAATGGATGGAATAGATCCCAGGATTAGTATGGAGTGTGGTATAGATGGGAAAACATACAAATATGGATGGATATGGGGGGGGGGGGACCTAATGGGGTGCATTGTGGAGTGTAAAAGGGCATGGTGGGAGTGTGGAGGGTTTTAAGCCCATTTGCAGGAGATTTACAGGGGGGGGAGGAGTTAGTGAATTTTTATTTTTTGTTTTAATATTTATAACCCCCCCCCCTCTCCTTCCCTACCTGGAAGTGATGAGTGACACAATCTATTCTCTCCTCCAGGTATGGAGATCACAATGAGCTCCGGAGCTGCTTTGGATTGGAAGGAAATCTGCAATCTGCTGACACAGCGTTTTAAAGCTTCGTCTATGCGAAATTGAAGGTACCGAAGTTTGTTGCCATTTCGCGGGCCAACCCAATTTTATGCCTTGTCATGTTGGGTATCTATTTCCTCGACACAACTGAATTTGTGTGCCCTAAAATTTATTTGTATTTTATACTGAAATATTGCCCCAACAACCTGTGACATGGAAAATATAAACTGTTTTAGGGGTTTTAAGTGAGCCTAAAATTACTTTTTAAACATGGGTGCAAAAAAATGGTCTTCCTAGCACTGCCAAGACCTGTGTAATGCTTGTCCATTCTTCTTTAATAAGAAGGGCTCTCTACCATCCTCCATCAATGTGGCTGAATAAAGTAGAAGAGATCAAAAGGATGGAGGATCTCACTGTTTCCTCTCAGAAGAGGTATGAAATACAGTCTATTACTAAATTTGGTTCTGTTAGGGTTACTCCTGATTCCCAACGCCCTCCTCCTTCATAGGCCAAATAAAATAACCCTTCCTACTCCTACGTACTTCCATCCATCCCTAACCTAAGCTTGTTTCTCCTTGGCTCCCTCAGCACCACTCCCACCGCTAAAAGGCCTACCGTGCTCTTCACATGTCTTTCCTCCCTTCTCTACTTCTTGTTCCTTCTTTTTCCTTGACTTCCTCTCCATTACTCCCACCATTCTATGTCCCAGTGTGCTTTCTGTGTGTGCAAGCCTTTCTGTCCTTTTACTTCTTGTACCTTCTTTCCGCTAGGCTCCTTCACTACTTTCACACCTCTTTGGCCTACTGTGCTCTCTCCATGTTATTCTTTCCTTTTATACTCCTTGTCCCTTCTTTCTTCATGCTCCCTCCATGCTACTCCCACCACTCTTTGGCCTGCTGTGCTCTCTGCATCTCCTTCCTTTGTTCTTTACTCCTTGTTCCTTCTTTCTCCTTTGCTTCCTATCCACTAGTCCCACAAACTCTTTTTGCCTACTGTGCTCTCTCTGCATGTGTTCTTTCCTCCTCTACTCTGTATTCCATCTTTCTCCTTGGCTCGATCAGCATTACTCTATTGCCTATTGTTCCTTCTTTTTCCCTGGATCTCCCTCCATTAATGTCATTACACTTTGGCCTACTGTGGTCTGTGCATATCTTTCCTTTCTGCTGTACTCCTTGTTACTTCTTTCTCCTTGGCTCCCTCTCCATTACTCCCACATCTTTCTTTCCTTCTTCCTCCTACTACATCTTCCTTCTTTTTCCTTGGCTGCCTCTCTGATACTTTCACCACTCTATGACCTACTGCGCTTTCGGTATGTCTTTCCTTCCTCCTCTTCTCCCTATTCCTTGTGCCTCCTTGGCTCTCTTTGCTTATGGAACCACTACTTGGGCCCACTGTGCTCTCCACGTCTTTCTTTCTTCCTGTAATCCTTATATGTAAATTAAGTTGCGCTACTCTTAGCGCAACTTAATTTACATATTTCTATAGGGTGTGGTCACACTTGAAGTTGCTGCTTGTCTGTTTTTATTCCTTTAGCGCGGTTAATTCCTCATTTTTCCTGTAATCCTTGTTCCTTCTTTCCCATTTGCTCCCTCTCCACTACTCCTTCCACTCTATGGCTTACTGTGCTCTTCACATATCTTTTCTTCCTCCTCTACTCCTTGTTCATTCTTTTTTCCATTTTTTTCCCTAAAACGTCTTTCAGGACAGCACCTTAGAGAGATGGCTCCTCCCTCTCCTCATCAGGAAACACCCCATCCACCAGATTTTAAAAGGAGGCTTCTCCCACCATTCATCAGTTTTTGTGTTTCCTCCGGCCGAGGAACACCTCTGTGGGGAGCTGGGCTCTTAAGGTGCTATCCTGAGAGACCGGGCTTCCTACGTCCACCTACCCTTTTTGGAGACGATTGCTTCTCCCATTCACGCGACCGACTGCAGTGCATGGGCTCCTTCTTCCTCTTCAGTGCTCTAGGCTGAGTCAAGACCCCGCAGAGCACAGCCCTGGGAAGGCATCTTGGAGGAGCGGAATGTTTTTTCTTAGGTTTCCGCCGCCTTTTTTTCAAATTTGCCGCCATTTCTCCGGATCGAGTGACGCTCGTCCGGACCGGAAGTGAGGTTCCGGAAAGGGCAGCGTTCTGCAGGGGGCGTATGGCGTCATTTCCGCCGGACGCAGAGGAAGAAGGGAGGAGCAAGCTGGTGCCTTATTCCGGATCCGGTCCAGTGCAGGTGCGCTTTGGTCTCCGGAACCGGTACCGAAGCCACGGGTGATACCGCTGCCAAGCGATGGAAGCTTCTTCAGCGAGTGGGACAGGCACAGGCACCAGTAAGGCCCAGGTAAGGGGTGTCTTTATATGGCCTATCTTACTGTGGGGTCTCTCTCCATCCCTTTTACTTTCCCCCCGGTGGCTGGGGGCCTGTCAGGGCACATGGGACTTCCTTTAAATGTCTTTCTGTGCACCTTTGGTGGCCCTGAGAATCAGGCTGACTTTTAAGAAGCATGTGTATGTTTTCCCATTCATGTCTTCCAGGCTAAAAGCTCTGAAACTGTTTTCAAGAGAAAGTGTCCTTCATGCAAAGCAAAGTTGTCGGAAAGTTGGAAAAAGACACTTTGCCAGGGATGTATTGATGCACTAGTAAAGGAAGAAGCATCTGCAGTTTGTGGCGATTTAGTCGCATCTGTGAGGAAGGAATTGGATGCTACCATCCAATCTTTTCGGTCATCCCTACAGGACCCTGCCCTGAGTCAGCCATCAGCCTCACTGTCCTCTCAGGGTTCACAATTGGTTCCTTCGGTGGGGACAGAAGGGGTTCCTTCCACCCAAGGAGATAATTCCCCCTCACATTCCAAGGAGGATTCAGAGGAAGAAGAGGAGGGAGGGGCACAAAGCAGGCCCACTAAATACAAACTATCCTTAGAGCAAGTGGATGGTCTCCTGAGGGCAGTTTACATCACCCTGGGTCTAGAGGAGGAAAAGAAGGAACTGTCCCTACATGACAAAATTTATGCAGGCTTGGAAGAGCCTAAGGGCCGTATCTTCCCAGTGCATCAGACCATCTCAGATGCAATAAAACATGAGTGGTCTGATCCGGAAAAGAAAACCTTCTCCCCTAAAGCCTTTAAAAGGCTATTTCCTTTTTGATGAAGACCCAGGAGCTCCCTGGAATAAGATGCCAAAGATTGATGCAGCCTTCTCCCAGGTTTCTAGGTCAACAGACCTAGCATTTGAAGACATGGGAATCCTGAGGGATCCCATGGATAAGAAGATGGACCAGCAACTTAAGAGATCCTGGCAATCCATCATGGGGAGTCTGAAACCTGCCATGGCAGTAACCTGTGTGTCCAGGAATCTGGAATACTGGCTTAGCCAGCTAAAAGCACACATCACAGCAGACTCACCTAAACAGGAAATTTTGGATTCCTTTTCCACGCTCTCCACGGCCATAGCCTTCATTGCTGACGCTTCAGCAGAGTCAGTGAAGATGACAGCAAGATCTGCAGCTTTATCCAACTCAGCCAGAAGGGCTCTTTGGTTAAAGACATGGCCTGGAGATACAGCTTCTAAAAATAAGCTGTGTGGACTTCCTTTTCAAGGGGATCTACTATTCGGGCCTGGGCTAGACTCTGTTCTAGATAGAACAGCAGACAAAAAGAAGTCTTTTCCTGTGAAGAAGAAACAGGCAGCAAAGAAGCTTTTTCGACCTCAAAAAGCTCAGCAAAATAGCAGACCCCAGGAGAAGAGAAGAAACTGGTCGACACAAAAACCCAAAGGGAAAGGAGGTGTTCTCTTCCATCCTCCTGTGTCAACCAACAAAACACAATGACAAGACATTGCCGGTGGGAGGAAGATTGAGGGAATTCCTCCCCTATTGGGCAGCCATAACAGAAAATCAATACATTCTGGATATGCTGTCCCAAGGCTACAACATAGAGTTTTCAGAGACGCCACCCGAAAGGTTCTTTGTCACAAACCTCCCAAGAGATGCAGAAAAAAGCCCTGGCTATGATGGACCTGTTAAAGGACCTGAGGCGACAGGGAGTTGTCTGTCCAGTTCCAGTGGAGGAACAACATCAGGGATTTTATTCCCACATATTTTTGATAAAGAAACCATCGGGGGATTTACGTCTTATACTGAATCTGAAACCATTAAACAGGCCAGTTCTGTACAAAAAGTTTCGAATGGATTCAATTCTTACAGTCAGAACCCTGTTAACAAAAGGATGCTTCATGGCATCAATCGACTTCAGGGATGCTTACCTACATATCCCTATTGCCCCTCGCTCACAGAGATTCCTAAGGTTGGCAGTAAATCTGGGAAAGGAAATGCTCCATATCCAATTCAAAGCACTCCCTTTCGGGCTATCATCCTCCCCTCGTATTTTTACGAAGGTAATGGCAGAGTGTCTAGCTCCCCTCCGCCTTCAGGGAATCTCTGTGGTGCCTTACCTGGACGACCTGCTTTTCTTTGCCCCGTCAAAGGAAAAACTTCAAGAGGACCTGCACAAGGCAAGAGGTCATCTAGAAGCTCTGGGATGGATAGTGAACATCAAGAAATCGAATCTCACACCGGCTCAGCGGGTTCAGTTCCTAGGGTTTCAGTTATGCTCTGTGGAACAAAGAATCTTCCTACCAGAAGACAAACAGGTCAAAATACAGAATTTGGTAGCAAGGCTACAAACAAATCAGTGGTGGTCGATCAGAGAGATCATGTCAGTCCTTGGAAACCTGACTGCATCAATTCCAGCTGTCCAATGGGCAAGGCTGCATTTTCGACCACTCCAATACTTCCTCCTCAGAATCTGGGATCACAATCCAGAGACTTTGGACTTAAAGGTAAAAATCCCCACCAAGGTCAAGAGGTCCCTTTGGTGGTGGAGAAATCGGATAACCTTGTCTCAGGGTTTGGCCTGGTCCTTCCCGGCAGACCAGAGGTTAACAACGGATGCCAGCAGTTGGGGGTGGGGAGCCCACTGGAACCAAAACCTGGCACAGGGGGTTTGGTCTCAGACCGAGACAAGAAAATCCTCAAATTGGAAGGAATTAAAGGCAGTCGGCCTAGCCCTAACTGCCTTCTCTCAAAATCTTCAGGGGACTCATGTTCAAGGCCTTTCAGACAACGCCACTACAGTGGCATATCTAAACAAGCAAGGGGGCACAAGAAGCAAAACCCTACAGCTTTTGGCAACGGAAATTCTGCAATGGGCGGAAAGGCAGTTACTTTCCTTGTCAGCAATCCACCTAAAAGGTACACTAAACAGTGTGGCGGATTATTTAAGCAGGCAGAAGATCCGAGAAGCAGAATGGAGCTTGAACCCAGAAGTCTTTATGTTGATAACCAAGACTTGGGGAAAGCCAGAGGTGGATCTGTTTGCAACGAAAGAAAACGCAAAACTTCCACTTTACTTCTCACTCCACAGAAACGACAACTCTCTGGGAGTAGATTCCCTGGCACATCCCTGGAGGTTCAGGTTGGGGTATGCCTTCCCCCCCTTCCAGCTCATTCCGTTGGTATTGAGAAAAATCCAAATGGAAAGAGCCTCAGTGATCCTGATCACACCTTATTGGCCCAAAAGGGTTTGGTTTTCGACTGTCCTTCAACTATCAGTCAAACCTGCTTTTCAGCTCCCTCTTCGTCAAGACCTACTGCTTCAAGGTCCAGTCTATCATCCAGAAGTGGAAAAGCTAAAGCTCACCGCCTGGTATCTGAGGAGCAACTGCTGAAAAGGAAAGGATTTTCAGACGCATTAATTGCTACTCTACTTTCCAGTAGGAAAAAAGTCACAAGGAATATATATGCAAAAGTTTGGAAGACATATAATACCTGGTGTGAATCGAAAGATCAAAAATTGAACAGTATTACTTCAATTTTGGAGTTCCTACAGGAGGGCGCAGGAAAAGGTTTGGCAGTAAGTACCCTCAAGGTACAAGTTACAGCCCTGGGGGTATTCTTGGAAAGGCCCATTTCTTCAGAATCTTTAATCATCAGATTCTTCAGGGCCCTTACCCGCTCCAGACCAGTGCCTGTCAGAAGCTTCCCCAAATGGGACTTGTCGGTGGTCCTTCAGGCTTTCACAAAGGAACCTTTTGAACCACTAGAAACGGTTACACTAAAAAACCTTACCCTCAAGACGGTCTTCTTGGTGGCAATAACATCAGCAAGAAGAATCAGTGAATTACATGCTTTATCAGCTATCGAACCTTTCTTGGCCATATATCCAGACAGGATAATTCTCAAGACGGATCCAGGGTTTCTCCCAAAAGTAGCTTCAACGAGAAACCGCTCACAAGAAATTGTGTTACCTACCTTCTGCCCTAATCCATCAGGAGATAAGGAAGAAAGCTTTCACTACCTAGATGTAAGAAGGGTTCTTATACACTACTTGGAGGTTACTAAAGAGTTTAGATCATCAAACTCTCTTTTTGTTCTTTTCTCTGGCAACAAAAAAGGTCGCCAGGCATCAAAAGGATCAATAGCCAGATGGCTCAGATCCGCTATTTCAGAGGCTTACTCCCAAATGAAATTGTCTCCCCCGCAGGGGATCAGAGCTCACTCTACTAGAGCGTTAGCCACTACATGGGCAGAGAAAGCTGGTGCCACTCCAGATCAAATCTGCAAAGCGGCTACGTGGTCAAGCTACTTTACATTTGCAAGACACTATAGGTTGGACCTTTTGGCAGCTGAAGATCAGGCTTTTGGCAGAAAGGTCCTGCAAGCTGTGGTCCCTCCCTAAATTGAGTAAGTCTCGATAATCCTCTCTAAGGTGCTGTCCTGAAAGACGTTTTAGGGAAAATTCAAGTTAGACTTACCGGTAACTTGTTTTCCAATAGTCTTTCAGGACAGCAGGAGGATCCCGCCCTATTGTATAAAATGTATTGCTGTGATTAACCATATCTGTTTATGTGTTCCAGCATGGGCCGGAGGTACTCTTCTACAAACTGATGAATGGTGGGAGAAGCCTCCTTTTAAAATCTGGTGGATGGGGTGTTTCCTGATGAGGAGAGGGAGGAGCCATCTCTCTAAGGTGCTGTCCTGAAAGACTATTGGAAAACAAGTTACCGGTAAGTCTAACTTGAATTTTCGTTACTGTCACCACACTTTGGCCTACTGATTTTGTACATATCATTCCTTTCTGCTGTACTCTTTGTTCCTTCTTTCTCCTTGTCTCCCTCTCTACTACTTCCACAACTGTTGTCTTTCCTTCCTCCTCTACACCATCTTCCTTCTTCATACTCCCACCACTCTATGACATACTGTGCTCTCTCCCTGTCTTTCCTTCCTTCCTCTACTCCTTATGTCTTCTTGACTCTCTTTATGCTTATCAAACCACTCCTTTTGCCTACTGTGCTTTTCACTTCTTTCCTTCCTCCTCTACTCCTTGTTCCTTCTTTCTCCTTGGCTCTCTCTCCACTACTCCCTACCACACTATGGCCTGCTGTGCTCTTCACATATTTTTTCTTTCTCCTTTTACTCCTTCTTATTTTTTTTCTCCCTGGTTCTCTCTCCACCACTCTATAGCCTGGTGTGTTCTTCGCATGTCTTTTTCTCCTTGGCTCCCTCTCCCCGACTCCTATCATTCTATGTGCTACTGTGCTTTCTATGTCAGCATACCTTTCTGCTTGGCTCCTTCTACACTACTCCCACAACTCTTTGGGTTACTGTGCTCTCTGCATGTCTTTCCTTCCTCCTCTACTTCTTGTTCCTTCGGTCTCCTTTTTTTATTGAAACCACTGCTTGGCCTACTGCGCTCTCCGCATGTCTTTCCCTCTTCCTGTACCCCTTGTTCCTTCTTTATTATTGGCTTCTTCGCTACTCCCACCACTCTTTGGCCTACTGTGCTCTTCTATTTTCCTTGTCTTTCCTTCTTCTTATACTCCATCTTCCTTCTTTTCTTGCTTCCCCTATGCTACTCCCACCACTCTTTGGCCTGCTGTACTCTTTGCATGTCCGTCCTTCCTCCTTTACACCTTGTTCCTTTTTTTACTCCTTGGCACCCTCTAAAATACTCCCACAATTCTGTCTCTCCTTCCTTTTACGCCTTCCCTCTTCTTTTTCCTTGGTTGCCTCGTTGCTACTCCCACCACTCCTATGGATTACTGGTCTTCCTTTCCCCTCTATTCTTTTTTTCATTCTTTCTCCTTGTCTCTTCTTGTGCTTATCAAATCACTCCTTGGCCTACTGTGCTCTCCGCATTTCTTTATTTCTTCCTGTACTTCTTGTTCCTTTTTTTACTCATTGGCTTCCTCTCCACTGCTCCCACCACTCTATGGCCTACTGGGCTCTTCACATATCTTTTCTTCCTCCTCTACTCCTAGTTCCTTCTGTCTCCTTGTCTCTTCTACTTATTCTTGAAACACTCCTTGGCCTACTGTGCTCTCCGCATGTCTTTCCATTTTCCTGTACTCCTGTTCCTTCTTTATCATTGGCTCCTTCTCTGCTACTCCCACCACTCTGTGACCTACTGTGCTCTCTCCCTGTCTTTCCTTCCTCCTCTACTCGTTTCTTTTCTTGTTCCTCCTATGCTACTCCCAATAATTTTTGGCCTGCCATGCTCTCTGCATGTCCTTCCTTCTGTCTCTATTCCCTGTTCCTGCTTTCTCCTTGGCTCCCTCTACATTACTTCCACAATTTCCTTTCCTTCTTCCTCATGGCTTCTTTCTTCTGTTTCCTTTGCTGCCTCTATGCTACTCCCATCACTCTATGAATTCCCATATTCTTCACATGTCTCCCCCCCCCCCCCCCCCCATGTTCTTCTTTTTTTTTTTTTTTCTTCTGGTCTCCCTGTAAACTACTCCCACCACTCTGACCTACTGTGCTCTTGCACGTCTTTCCTTTTTCCTCTACTCCATGTTCCTCCTGTCTCGTCTCTTATTTTGCTTATCAAACCACTCCTTGCTCTACTGTGCTCCCTGCATGTCTTTCCTACTCTTTGTACAGTACCTTCTTTCTCATTGCTTCCCTTTCCCCTACTCCCACCACTCTATGGCCTATTGTGCTCTTCATATTTTTTTCCTTCCTCCTCCACCCCTTTGTTCCTTCTTTTTCCTTGGTTCCCCCTCTGTTACTGTGGCCTACTGTGTTCTGTGCCTATCTTTCTATTCTGCTGTACTCCTTGTTCCTTCTTTCTCCTTGGCTCCCTCTCCACTACTCCCGCATCTTTGTCTTTCCTTCCTCTACGCCATGGGTGTCCAACCTTTTGGCTTCTCTGGGCCACATTTAGTGTAGAGACGTTTTCTCGGGCTGCATATAAAATATATACTATAGTTAAGGTATACAAGTAATAAAACGCCGCCATGCCCTTTCTGCGCCCCCCACTCGCACTAATTTAACTAGAGGATGATCAAATGAAATGGAATCAGTATACAGAGGTTTACTTCTTCTGAGAGATATTAAAGGAACACTCTAACCACCATGACCACTTCAGTGATTTGAAGTGGTGATGGTGGTAGGAGTCAGAAACACTGCACATGCTGGGATATTTACAGTTATGTGCTGGGGTTAGTTGCACCCCTAGCACATATGACAGCCAGAAAATGTCACATCCTTTTTAATACATGTATAAACAAGGACATAACATTATGACAAAACACAACTAGTTATTAAAAAACATATTGCAACAATTTACACACGCTATTGCACACACCTTTTCTACTTATTTTTCAGACTGCTGGTGGTTTCTGCTGGTGGGTACTACTGGCGGGTAGTGCTGGTTATGCGGGTACTGCTGGAGGAAGCAGCGGCTGCAGTAGAGATCAGAGATGCTGCTTCCTGTATGGCTCCTGTCACAGGCGGAGTGCATTTCATATCACTCCGCCTGTGACAGAGCTGGAACTATACAGAAAGCAGCGGCTCTGTCACTGACTGCAGACATCCTAAGTTTCCCGCAGGAGCCGAAAATCGCACGGCACTTGCAGCCTAGTGCATGCCCATCCAATGCAGCCTGATCAGTGCCCATCCAATGCAGCCTTACCAGTGCATGCCCATCCAATGCAGCCTGATCAGTGCCCATCCAATTTAGCCTCACCAGTTCAAGCCCATCCAATGCAGCCTTACCAGTGCGTGTCCATCCAATGCAGTCTTCAATGAAGAGAGAGGAGAGCCGCTGGATTACACAGAGCGGGGATCTCCCGCTTTCCCGGCGACCGCTGTCATAAGAAGTCCTGCCTCCTGGACCAGCTCCTATGATAGACGTCACCAATGTGCTATCATAGGAGCTGGTCCAGGAGGCAGGGTTTGGTATGACATCGGCCGCCGGGTAAGCAGGAGAACTCGCTCTGTTTGTAATCCGGCGGCACTTGCCCCCCCTCTTCCCCTCCAAGGCAGCCTCTGCCTGCAGTTAGTTTGAAGCCACTGTGGCCGTGCCCCCGACTCTACTTCCTTCTTCCCCAGCAAAAAAAATAAAAAATTGGCAGGGGGCAGTGGGCCGCATTGCCTGCTCTACGCCTTCTTTTTCCCTCTCCGTAACTGTCACTACACTTTGGCCTCCTGTGTTCTGTACATTACTTTCCTTTCTGCTGTACTCCTTGTTCCTTTTTGGCTCCCTCTCCACTACTCCCACAACTTTGTCTTTCCTTCCTCCTCTATGCCGCCTTTCTTCTTTTTCCTTCGCTGCTTCTCTGATACTTTCACCACTCTATGACATACTGCTCTTTCCGCATGTCTTTCCTTCCTCCTTTACTCGTTTTTCCTTCTGCCTCCTTGGCTATCTTTTTACTCATGGAACCACTCCTTGGCCTACTCTACTCTTTACATATCTTTCCTTCTTTTTTCCCTGGATCCATGGCTGCCTCTCTGATACTCCCACCACTCTATGACCTACTGATCTCTCCAAATGTCTTTCCTTCCTTTACCCCTTGCTCCTTATCCCTCTTATTTCACATGTCTTTCTTTCCTTGCTTCTCTATTCCTTCTTCCTTTCTCTCCTTGGCTATCTCTTCCACACTCCCATCACTCCATGGCCTACTGTGCGCTCCACATTTCTTTTCCTTCGGCTCTTCTGTTTATCAAAATTTTGTGGAATAGACACCATTGAAAAACACTGGAGAGGCACAAACATGAAAAAAGCTATCTCACAGAACGAGACCTGGTGGATCCACAAATTGGGCAGCATGACACCCAAAGGACTTAACGTGGAAATTGACATCAATTGTTTCATTAATGATTTTTAATGTTTTTAATAATTTTTTAACTTATTTTTCATATGAATTTGCATATATTTACTGCAGCTTGATTTTAGACATGTTTATGAATGTAATATATTATTTGCTTGTAATTCTGTTTAAAAGCGAACAAACGAGCCTTGTAAAATGAAATTTTAGCAAATCTGATCGATTTGGCATGATTGGATTGTGTATGGCCCCATTTTTATCTAATTTGTAAGAAGCAATATTTATATCAACCACTAGAGGGCAGCCTGAAGATGTTCAGCTACACACTCCTTTCATTACAATGACCGATAGTATATTATGAATTATAACATATCATTAATTATAGTAATCATAGTACTTACAGCTAGACCTTGCAATGTACTAATCATTTAGTTTAAATGTAATAGTTATGTAGCCAAATAACATATGTAGCGATCGTAATGGATCACACAGAGACCGGAAGTAAGGCACAGTGATGATGTATTTATAGAACAGTGGCACGCTCGACACGCTAGCTACAGAGGACGCTGTTATTGACAGCGAAACGCGTCTAGCCATTGGTCGAGCGGATTGCCATGTCACTTCCGGCCGGTGAGGTGCACGCTGCGGAAGCAGCTGACCACCGGGCCGAGTTCCAAGTTTATGCTTTCAATTTTAACATGTTTGTGAGTATTCCCTTTGCTTTATCTAATAAACGCAACCTTTTAAAAACGATCTTCACTATATAAAGCTTCTGTTTTTATGAGGATATTCGGGAATACTAAGCCCTTTAAAGGATCTTTTCCGGCATTACCATAACAGCCTTTAAGGATTTCAAGGATACTATGATCTACATTCCCTGCCTCTGTTTAACCACATTGTGGTAAGTAGAATCACATAGGGGGTAACCCCTCAAGCAAGCACGGAACAAGCACCAAGCACTTTTGATTTTAAAGGACTGTTTTATGGACATTAATGATGCACTTCTTAAAACGATTTATATTTTATGCACAATTATTTTTTGCACAGTTTATAATTCTCTGCACATTTTTATACACAAGTTGTTTTATATATGATATTTTAACACAGGTATATATAAGCAGCGCTGCAATCTCTGTTTAACACTTTTCAAAAAGCACTAGCACTTTTTCACTGCAGCAGGCAGCTTACACAGATTTATTTAATTTATTTATTTATCTAGCATCTACCACAAGCGTGAGGTCACTCAGTCTTACACGATACATAGACGATATTATTATCATTTGGTAAGGCACTGAAAGCACTTTAACCACTTAGGCTACATTCACACCTGAGCGTAGCGTTTTTCGCGCGTTTTTACCGCGATTTTTGCGGCGTTTTTTACCGCGATTTTTGTGCAGGCGTTTTTAGATTGAATAGAGATCAATGGAAAACGCCTGTAATCTGCCCAAAAAGAAGCTCATGTACTTTTTTGAGCGTTGGGCGTTTTGTATACAGCGTCAAAACGCTCAGATGTGAACAGGGGCCATTGAAATGAATAGGATTTGTCTTGTTGGGCGTTTTGAGAGCTGATCCTAGAGCAGAAAAACGCCCCAAAAACGCCTACATGTGAACGGAGCCTTAAGCCCCGGAGGATTTGGCTGCTGAAAGACCAGGGGGTATTTTGCGATTCGGCACTGCGTGACTTTAACGGACAATTGCGCGGTCGTGCGACGCTGTACCTAAACAAATTTGACGTCCTTTTTTTTCCCACAAACAGAGCTTTCTTTTGGTGGTATTTGATCACCTGTGCGATTTTTTACTTTTTGCGCTATAAACAAAAAAATAGCGTCAATTTTGCAAAAATAACAATATTTTTCACATTTCTTTATATGAAATTCCCCCAAAAAAAATGTAAAAATCAAAATTTTTTAACATTTTCGGCCAATTTGTTTTATGCTACATATGTTTGGTAAAAAAAAATCGCAAAAAGCGTATTTTGATTGGTTTGCGCAAAAGTTATCGCGTTTACTAACAAAGGGAAAGATTTTTGTAATTTTTGTTGTTTTTTTTTTTAACGTGTAATGGCGGCGATCTGCGATATTTTTTTTTTTTTTTTTTTTTTTTTGCGGTACTGCGACATTGCTGCGGACAGATCGGACCCTTGACTGACATTTTTGACACTTTTGGGGTTACTAGTGACATTACTACAGTAATCAGTGCTATACATATGCACTGTTACTGTAAAAATACACTGGCAGTGAAGGGGTTAACTTTATTTGAGAGGGAGGGGCTGTGTGTGTCCCTAGGGGCGTGATTCTAACTGTGATTGGCTGTGGCTAGAGCTGTAGGACCAATGATCAACGGTCCTACATAGTAGAACCGTATGATCATGGTTCCTACACAGGGGAGAATGACAGGCAGCTTGTTTACACAAGCTGCCTGACTTTCTCCCTCTCCCCCGCCGATCGCAGAGTGAGTGGCGGACATCGGGTCCGCCGGTCACACGCGCGGGGGGGGGGTCCGTGACCACGCTCGCTCCCCAGAGCCTCACAGGCTAGTGACGTACCGATACGTCACTCTGCCTGTGAGGGGCTGACCGCCGCAGTATATGTACGTGCGGCGGTCGGCAAGTGGTTAAAATAATTTTTACAAAGATTGAACAATAACCCGCACGGTATTAAATTCACAGGCGATTGGAACCAAGACAACATTAATTACCTAGATTTACAAATTTTCAAAGACGGTAACAAACTCAAAAGCAAAACTTTTTTTAAAACAACAGATCGCAACGGCTACATCCCTACGACAAGCTGCCACCATCCCGTATGGAAGGGAAATATTCCAAAAGGGCAGTTCATTAGGATCAGGAGGAACTGCGACAATTTATCAGATTTCCTAAACCAATCGGACGTACTACTCAATAGATTTATAGAAAAAGGATACAATAAGGAATTACTACTTAAAACCAGACACACAGTGGCACAGATGAATAGAGATGATTTATTACAGGAGAAGAACCGTACCAACAACAAACGATATGACATAGCTTTCATCAATGGTTTCCATCGAAACTACAAACAGACAGAACATATAATTAAAAAATATTGGGCAGTACTCAAATCTGACAAAACTCTGTCCAAATTAATACCTGACAAGCCTAAATTCATATATAAGAAAGCACCATCTCTACGCAATAGACAGGTCCATAATGTAGTAGATCCCCCAAAACCTGTCAAAATGTTCCAAGACATCAAGGGATTTATCAGGTGCAATAGATGCCTTCCCTGCAAAACAAACAGACGCCAACCGAGGAAGACGCAGAAATTTAAGTCAAGATGGAGTCTAACATAAATAGACTGATTACCTGCCAAACCACCCACGTCACCTACCTCATCGAATGCCCATGTCGGCTGCTATACATGGGCAGGACCACCAGACCGTTATATATCCGAATACGTGAACATATAAAAAATATCAAAAAAGGCTTTCCCAAACACAGCCTATCCAGACACTTCTTAGAGGCACACAATAAAGACCCAAGTGGCCTTACTTTCTGTGGCATAGATTCAATATCTGGACATTGGAGAGGGGGAAATAAAAAGATAAAAATCTCCCAGAATGAAACCTCCTGGATATACAGGCTCAACACATTACAACCCGGGGGTTTAAACCTAGACATTGATCTTAACTGCTTTATATCCAATTTTTAGACTTTTTTTTAAAAAAAAAAATTCAACTTAGGATTTTATCTGCGGAGATCACCAACCTTTTATATATATATTTTTATATATATTTTTTATATCTTAGTTTATATATTTTTTATACTCATGAGACTATATAAACACATTAGTTTTATAATATCTACCCCTCTATATATCACCCCTCTCACCAAATAAATATAAATTTTTCATCCAAACATGTAGTTCCTACACAATACCACTAATGTCCCTCATACAACTAATATCACTAACTTCACTTAATAACCTTTAAATATTAGTTTTTATTCTAATATAATGTTTTTAACATATATACCAATATCACACTTGAGCTAGATATAATGTTTTTGACTTGTATTGTATATTTCCTCTCCTTAAAAATGCACACATGTGACTCATAAGGCATAATCCGGAGCTTATAGGATTCAGCGTTCAAAATATTGGCTTTTAAAATGAGTGTCACATTAACTCCAAGAAATCATACTAGTGGGCATGGCGAGATGACCAAATATTGTAATATTTTGCTGCCTGGAGACACTGGCACATTATAAAGTATACAAGTAAAATCTCCATTTTACTGTAGCCCCCGGCCGACTCCCCCGCCCACAAGACGTTCAGCCAATCAGCCGCTGCCGGAATTACTATGTGTGTATTTATGGGAGTGTAAAGCGGAAGTGACCCAACGCTGCTGTGGACGTATCCAATACGAAACCGGTACAGCGTGTCGCATCACTTCCGGTTCCCACATCGAGGCTTGGATCGTACAGCACTCAGGAAGCTCAGATTCACTGCCTGTATATCACCTATGTTTGTGAGTACCTTTTACCCTGCATATTTAAATAAAGCACTGTACCTACAGTTTTATGCTATGTGCCTCTCTACTGTCTGATCGCTTGCTCTATATATACTGCGGACCCCCGGAGTGGATACCCTTGAAACCCCACCAGACCCATACAGCACACAGCCGGTATCCTTTAACCCTTGGACCACCAGGGACCTTTCCAGTGGTCCCCCCCAGGACCTGGACAAGGAGAGAGGATCTACCAATCCTACATCTTTACATACCCACCCCACACAGGGGTATAAGGTGGGTATCTCTGGTGAGTGCGCTACCTATCATAGGGGTCACTGTGCACCTCACCACCCACCACGGGGTTATCCACTAGTGTGTATGGGACGCACAAAGAAATTTGCCAACACTTCCTTTAGGACGAACACCCATCACCCATTACTGTTTTGCTTGAGAGAGACTCATTGATTATTACATTTTTGATATCGGACACAGTATCTGGGTGTTTTAGCATTTGTCACTTTATAGTCACCATTTAAATTATCCATTTGCCCCCCCTTATTTGTTACGTCACCTGTTGTATCTTTTATCACCCAGCATTATTTTGCACTTGTCACTTTAATTATTGGGGGCTATTTGAACCACTTTAAGCACAGCTGCACTTAATATATTTATGTGTATTAATTTTTTTGTATCAAGTTTTATATATACTTACTGGATTATCAAAGATAGTATTTATTTTAGCATACGTCACTTTATACAGTTGGAACACTTTATGCACGGCTGCACTCAGTTGTCTGTGAATACCTATTGACCATACCATTATTTCACGTAGTGCACACATATTTATTTCTGATATTATAATTTTATGTATACAGTACCCGTCACTTACACGGTGAAGTACATGCACTTGTCACTTTGATGCACAGGTTACCTTATTAGGATTTGCACATTGGTTTTATTATATATTTATATTTGTTATATGTAGCTAGTCATAACACATATAATACTTTCTTTGATTATCAGACAGTGCCACCCCCTACCAGGCATACATTAACCCCTCCCTCTCCAATAAAATTAACCCCCTTCCCTGCCAGTGTCATTTTTACAGTAACAGTGCATATTTATAGCTCTGATTATTGTAGTAATGTCACTGGTACCCCCAAAAGTGTCAAAAATGTCAGTCAAGGGTCCGATCTGTCCGCCGCAATGTCGCAGTCCCACAAAAAAAATTGCAGATCGCCGCCATTACTCGTTAAAAAACAAAAAAACAAAAAAACGACAGACATCTTTCTCTTAGTTAGTAAACGCAATAACTTTTGCGCAAACCAATCAAAATACGCTTATTGGGGTTTTTTGTTTACCAAAAATATGCAGCAGAAAACAAATTGGCCAAAAATGATAAAAAATTTTGATTTTTTTTTACATTTTTTTGGGGGGGGAATTTCATATAAAAAAATTTGAAAAATATTCTTATTTTTTCAAAATTGTCGCTCTTTTTTTGTTTATAGCGCAAAAAGTAAAAATCGCACAGGTGATCAAATACCACCAAAAGAAAGCTCTGTTTGTGGGGGAAAAAAAAGAAGTAAATTTCGTTTGGGTATGGCGTTGCATGACAGCGCAATTGTCAGTTAAAATCGCACAGTGCCGAATCGCAAAAAGTGGCCCAGACGTAAGACAGCAAAATCCTCCGGTGGTTATGTTTTGGAAAACAAGTGCAACTGCCCCTGCAGAGTACACAGCCAATTTGCCTTTAGTAAATCAGCCCCAATGTATATTTTAGAAGGGAACTGAAGAAACCTTTTTCATCCTTGTTTGTATTGCAGAGGCAGGTTACTGTTTACTATGGCTGTATAGAATTATTTGTGGCTCTCCTTTGTGACTGCATTCAATTGTTTGTACTCCTTGTGGCCAGAGTGACGTGAACCCCATGTTAAACTTTCTGACTTTTAGTGCTGGTTCACACTAGGGCGACCTGTGAGGCGACCTGGTCGCCTCACAGGTCGCCGCAGGTCGCCTCCCATAGGGAAGCTGCGGACCCGTTCTAATAGGAGCAACACAAGTTGCTCCGACCTAGAAAAAGGGTCCGGAGCTTCTTTGGGGCGACCCGGAGGCGACCGCCATAGACTTCAATGTTATGAAGTCCGTGGCGGCCGCTCCGAGGTCGCGGTGCGCTGCTCGCACCCCGACCACGGAGGTCGCGGTGCGAAGTAGCGTCGCTGCAATGTGAACCGGCGCTATCACTCATATTGTCCTTTTTGTTTCAATTTAAAGATCAACACAGAGCTGGAGATCCCTCCGACACAGATAATGAAGGTGGATTTCGCTCAGAGTTGATTCACCAGGAAGAAAATGTATCATTGGTGTAAAAGAAAAACGACAATAAACTCAGAGTCTTCTGTTTGTGTCATCCCTAGAACATGGTCGGGCCATTGAAATAGCTGTCATCCAAAAGAGAACGCCATTTTACCTTCCTGACCCCAGCATTAATAGAATGTGGTCTTACAGTCAGTCCTATGTTATTAGAGTGTTTTTAGAGTAACTTTTGCAATATCAGACCCTGTTCACACAGGGGCGACACGACTTGATGGGGCAACCTGTGATATCGCGGTGCACCGTGACCTCGGCGCGACTTGCATGGACTTCATATCATTGAAGTCAATGCAAGTCGCCTCCAGGTCGCCCCAAAGTAGTACAGGACCCTTTTTCTAAGTCGGAGCTTGTGTCGCTCCTATTAGAACGGGTCCTGTGCTAATCAATGGCGAGCGACCCACCGCGACTTAGTCGCGCTAGTGTGAATGGGGTCTTAGAGTCAGTATTGTGAGGAAAATGTTGATATTATGATACTGTGGTAGATAGTGTGATCTCACAAGTCATACTGTGATGACTCTTTCACTTTTTGGGGTAGCAGACAATAATTTCATGTCTTGTGACTTTGTGTGTGTCCTGTTGCACAGCAAGCATCATCAAACTTTTTTAAATACTCAGTGAAAGCCACTTTTCCTCCCAGAAAAGCACTGATTGAACTCTACTTACTTCCTCCATTCTCTGTAAATCCTAGAGATGGTTGTGCTTGAAAATCCCAGTAGATCAGCAGTTTTGGAAATACTCAGACCAGCCTGTTTGGCACCAACAACCATGCCACGTTCAAAGTCACTTAAATCCCCTTTCTTCCCCATTCTGATGCTCGGTTTGAACTTCAGCAAGTCGTCTTCACTAGTGTTGAGCGAACACGGACTGTATTATTCGTGTTCGTACCGAATAATTGGATTTTTTGTACCCGGACACGGACACGGACACTTTACTGTATGTTCGGGTAAAAATCCGTGTTCGGTCGTTTTATTTCCGGGTTTTGCATGCTTTGGCGCTCTTTTCATGGCGGGCTTTCAACAGCCAATCAACAATCGTTTAACTGGTGTGCCTTAAGCCATCCCAGCCATGCCTGCAAATGTCTCAGTAGCTGTGATTGGCCGTCTGAAGCATGTGACCAAGTCTTTATAAGTTCGAGGCAGCGGCGTCATTATGCTGCTTAGATTCAGGGACAGAGCACACATCAACGTGCTGGCTGCTGATTAGGGAAAGATAGGCAGGAAAAAACCATTTGTGTCCGGATAGAATTGAGGGACAGGTCGGAGTGTTTAGGCAGGGCGAGTTGTAGGCATTTTAGGGATAGAGTCTGCTGAATTATAGGGTCAGTGTCTTCTACAAACTACAATCGATATTGCTGTGTGGGGGGTGGGGTGAATCTGCACTCAATCCTGATCTACGATCTCTTCTCAATCCTGTTAGGGACAGAGTCTGCTGAATTTTAGGGAAACTGTGTTCTACAAACTACAATCGATATTGCTGTGTGGTGTGGGATTGGAGATAGGCAGGTGTCAGTGATCCACATCCATTTTTCTGTGTGTGAGCTGCAGTGAACACAATCTTTTTGGGCTGCAGTGAACACAATCTTTTTGGGCTGCAGTGAACACAATCTTTTTGGGCTGCAGTGAACACAATCTTTTTGGGCTGCAGTGAACACAATCTTTTTGGGGTGCAGTGAACACAATCTTTTTGGGGTGCAGTGAACACAATCTTTTTGGGGTGCAGTGAACACAATCTTTGTGGGGTACAGTGAACAGAATCTTTGTGGGGTGCAGTGAACACAATCTTTGGGGGGTACAGTGAACACAATCTTTGTGAGGTGCAGTGAACACAATCTTTGTGGGGTGCAGTGAACACAATCATTGTGGGGTGCAGTGAACTCAATCTTTGTGGGGTACAGTGAACACAATCTCATACTTCTGAAGGTTTGAGGGTGCTGCCTGTTCCATACTCCCCCTACTCCTCATCTAGCCTTTTAGGGGTACAAACAATAGTAATTGGGGCCTAGTGTGGTTGTGTACGTGTGATATACATACACTTTTTTGGGATCATATTTTCTATTCCGCTATTTAATCAAAAACCTTTGGGGATCAGTTAAATTGGGGGATAGTCTGTGTTGGTACGTGTGAGAGAGATCCACCTTTCCAAGTTGTTGGGGTTCATCTCATACTTCTGAAGGTTTGAGGGTGCTGCCTGTTCCATACTCCCCCTACTCCTAGCCTTTTAGGGGTACAAACAATAGTAATTGGGGCCTAGTGTGGTTGTGTACGTGTGATATACATACACTTTTTTGGGATCATATTTTCTATTCCGCTATTTAATCAAAAACCTTTGGGGATCAGTTAAATTGGGGGATAGTCTGTGTTGGTACGTGTGAGAGAGATCCACCTTTCCAAGTTGTTGGGGTTCATCTCATACTTCTGAAGGTTTGAGGGTGCTGCCTGTTCCATACTCCCCCTACTCCTAGCCTTTTTAGGGGTACAAACAATAGTAATTGGGGCCTAGTGTGGTTGTGTACGTGTGATATACATACACTTTTTTGGGATCATATTTTCTATTCCGCTATTTAATCAAAAACCTTTGGGGATCAGTTAAATTGGGGGATAGTCTGTGTTGGTACGTGTGAGAGAGATCCACCTTTCCAAGTTGTTGGGGTTCATCTCATACTTCTGAAGGTTTGAGGGTGCTGCCTGTTCCATACTCCCCCTACTCCTAGCCTTTTAGGGGTACAAACAATAGTAATTGGGGCCTAGTGTGGTTGTGTACGTGTGATATACATACACTTTTTTGGGATCATATTTTCTATTCCGCTATTTAATCAAAAACCTTTGGGGATCAGTTAAATTGGGGGATAGTCTGTGTTGGTACGTGTGAGAGAGATCCACCTTTCCAAGTTGTTGGGGTTCATCTCATACTTCTGAAGGTTTGAGGGTGCTGCCTGTTCCATACTCCCCCCTACTCCTAGCCTTTTAGGGGTACAAACAATAGTAATTGGGGCCTAGTGTGGTTGTGTACGTGTGATATACATACACTTTTTTTGGATCATATTTTCTATTCCGCTATTTAATCAAAAACCTTTGGGGATCAGTTAAATTGGGGGATAGTCTGTGTTGGTACGTGTGAGAGAGATCCACCTTTCCAAGTTGTTGGGGTTCATCTCATACTTCTGAAGGTTTGAGGGTGCTGCCTGTTCCATACCCCCCCTACTCCTCATCTAGCCTTTTAGGGGTACAAACAATAGTAATTGGGGCCTAGTGTGGTTGTGTACGTGCGAGATACATACACTTTTTTTGATCATATTTCCTATTCCGCTATTCAATAAAAACCTTTGAGGATCAATTGAATTGCGGGATAGTCTGTGTCGGTACGTGTGAGAGAGATCCACCTTTCCAAGTTGTTGGGGTTCATCTCATACTTCTGAAGGTTTGAGGGTGCTGCCTGTTCCATACTCCCCCTACTCCTCATCTAGCCTTTTAGGGGTACAAACAATAGTAATTGGGGCCTAGTGTGGTTGTGTACGTGTGATATACATACACTTTTTTTGGATCATATTTTCTATTCCGCTATTTAATCAAAAACCTTTGGGGATCAGTTAAATTGGGGGATAGTCTGTGTTGGTACGTGTGAGAGAGATCCACCTTTCCAAGTTGTTGGGGTTCATCTCATACTTCTGAAGGTTTGAGGGTGCTGCCTGTTCCATACTCCCCCTACTCCTCATCTAGCCTTTTAGGGGTACAAACAATAGTAATTGGGGCCCAGTGTGGTTGTGTACGTGTGATATACATACACTTTTTTGGGATCATATTTTCTATTCCGCTATTTAATCAAAAACCTTTGGGGATCAGTTAAATTGGGGGATAGTCTGTGTCGGTACGTGTGAGAGAGATCCACCTTTCCAAGTTGTTGGGGTTCATCTCATACTTCTGAAGGTTTGAGGGTGCTGCCTGTTCCATACCCCCCCTACTCCTCATCTAGCCTTTTAGGGGTACAAACAATAGTAATTGGGGCCTAGTGTGGTTGTGTACGTGCGAGATACATACACTTTTTTTGATCATATTTCCTATTCCGCTATTCAATAAAAACCTTTGAGGATCAATTGAATTGCGGGATAGTCTGTGTCGGTACGTGTGAGAGAGATCCACCTTTCCAAGTTGTTGGGGTTCATCTCATACTTCTGAAGGTTTGAGGGTGCTGCCTGTTCCATACTCCCCCTACTCCTCATCTAGCCTTTTAGGGGTACAAACAATAGTAATTGGGGCCCAGTGTGGTTGTGTACGTGTGATATACATACACTTTTTTTGGATCATATTTTCTATTCCGCTATTTAATCAAAAACCTTTGGGGATCAGTTAAATTGGGGGATAGTCTGTGTCGGTACGTGTGAGAGAGATCCACCTTTCCAAGTTGTTGGGGTTCATCTCATACTTCTGAAGGTTTGAGGGTGCTGCCTGTTCCATACTCCCCCTACTCCTCATCTAGCCTTTTAGGGGTACAAACAATAGTAATTGGGGCCTAGTGTGGTTGTGTACGTGCGAGATACATACACTTTTTTTGATCATATTTCCTATTCCGCTATTCAATAAAAACCTTTGAGGATCAATTGAATTGCGGGATAGTCTGTGTCGGTACGTGTGAGAGAGATCCACCTTTCCAAGTTGTTGGGGTTCATCTCATACTTCTGAAGGTTTGAGGGTGCTGCCTGTTCCATACTCCCCCTACTCCTCATCTAGCCTTTTAGGGGTACAAACAATAGTAATTGGGGCCCAGTGTGGTTGTGTACGTGTGATATACATACACTTTTTTTGGATCATATTTTCTATTCCGCTATTTAATTTAACTGGGCCTCCATGCGAGACCTGTGTGCCTTGTTGCGCTGTTTTGAGTACTCCACCAACATGGCCAGTGGCAATGACGCCGTTCTCAGCTTAACTATCCCACTTCTATGCCTCCTTGAAAAAACAATTCGGGCGATGATGGAAGAGGATGTGGCACAGGATGAGGAGGAGGAGGAGGATGAAGAGGTAACATTTCCAAGGCTTTCAGGGCAGTCATTCGCAAGGGGCTCCGAGGGTGGGTTCCTGCACACGCAAACGCCAGGGACGCAATTGTCCAGCAGGGGCACAGTTCTGGAGGATGAGGAGGAGGAGGAGCTGGAGGAGGAGATGGAACCATGTTCACAGCAGGGTGGCACCCAGGCCAGCTCATGGCCATCACTGGTGCGTGGCTGGGGGGATACAGAGGACACGGACGATACACCTCCCACAGAGGACAGCCTTTCGTTGCCTCTGGGCAGCCTGGCACACATGAGCGATTACATGCTGCAGTGTCTCCACAACGACCGCCGAGTTGCCCACATTCTAACTTGTGCTGATTACTGGGTGGCCACGCTGCTGGATCCCCGTTACAAGGACAACGTACCGTCCTTAATTCACTCACTGGAGCGCGATCGCAAGATGCGCGAGTACAAGCGCACGCTGGTAGACGCCATGCTGCTGGCATTCCCATCTGACAGCGGGGCCACAGTGGAAGCACAAGGCAGAGGAGGAGGAGGAGGAGGTCGCCAACGCAACCAGGGCACCGCCAGCACCTCAGAAGGCAGGGTTAGCATGGCCGAAATGTGGAAAAGCTTTGTCAGCACGCCACAACAAACAGCAGCACCAGCAGCTCAGATGGAACGTCTTAGCAGGAGGCAGCATTTTACCAACATGGTGGAGCAGTATGTGTGCACACGCCTACATGTAGTGAATGACGGGTCTGCCCCCTTCAACTTCTGGGTCTCCAAATTGGGCACATGGCTTGAGCTTGCCCTTTACGCCTTGGAGGTGCTGGCGTGCCCTGCAGCCAGTGTATTATCTGAACGGGTATTTAGCACGGCTGGGGGCGTTATAACAGACAAGCGCAGCCGCCTGTCCAGAGACAATGTGGACAAGCTCACGTTCATTAAAATGAATCAGGCATGGATCCCACGGGACTTTTCCGTACCTTATGCAGAATAGCAATGGATACCGACCTTACCCACCCATTGTTCCATTTTTGCTCTTTCTCACTCTTTTGGGGTGTACCCTCATTTAAAATTTTTGAAAAGAAGCAGTGTTGGCTACCTCGTCCTCCTCCTCAGGGCCAGATTAATGTAGGGGCTATTGGAGCTGCAGCTCCAGGCCCCTACCTTTTATATAGGCCCCGGGTTGGCCATATTCACTGTTACCGCTCTTCTGTCACTTGTAAACACAGAAGTCTGGCTTCTATGCTCGCTTCCCCAGGCAGCACCCTCAGAACCTCCCCACACAGCGTGAAGGCCGGACAAGGAGGGACAGTTGGCGATGCATGGATGTGTTTATGGGCTTCAGAGACAGCATCCCATGTTGAATTAGGCATGCATGGCTGCACCCTTCCTCCTCTGGGTGCATGGCAAGGCACGGCCCTTAAGGCCCTTCAAAATCCTCAGCACCAAGCCCATGATGCTGTTAATCCGGCCCTGGTCCTCCTCCACCGCCGCTTCCACCTACACCGCCCATAGGTGTGCGCAGCCTATTGCATTAAGGTGTGCACCCCAAAGTTGAAATACACATGCATGTGTTTGCCAGCAGGGAGAGTAATGTATCGGGCCATGTACCTGTAGGCAAGGAGAAATAGAGCAGAGCAGGTCCCAGGGAGATCTTTCCCATCTCCTCACTGGCAATGCTATGTGCCCTAGGTGATTAGGGTGTGCCCAGGCACACCCAGCACACCCTGTGCGCACGCCTATGTCACCGCCACATCCACCACCACCTCAACCTCCCTCCTACTCCATATGGGCCTCGTCCTTCAGAGATGAAGAAGAACATTGTTTTATTTTTCTGTTTTTTTTTTGTTGTTTTAAGTTATTTCCCTATCCACATTTGTTTGCAGAGCACTTGCCATGCTCTTAATTACGTTTTGCTGCCATTTGCAGCACTCTAGCCCTTTCCTTTGGTGTTTTAGAGCCATTTTAGTGCCTTAAAGTTCGGGTCCCCATTGACTTCAATGGGGTTCGGTGTCCGGGAAAAGTTCGGTAAAAGTCCGGGACACGGACCCGGACTTTTTTTTTAAAGTTCGGCCGAACCCGTCGAACACGGACATCTAGGTGTTCGCTCAACCCTAGTCTTCACCATATCTAGATGCCTAAATGCATTGAGTTACTACCATGTGATTGACTGATTAGCAATTTGTGTTACCAAACAATTGAACTTGTGTACCTAATAAAGTGGCCAGTGCACTATATTTCCAAAAGTATCGGGACTCCTGCCTTTACACGCACAAGAACTTTAATGGCATTCCAGTCGTAAGTCCGTAGGGTTCAATATTGCGTTGGCCCACCCTTTGCAGCTATAACAGCTTCAACTCTTCTGGGAAAGCTGTCCACAAGGTTTAGCAGTGTGTCTATGGGAATGTTTGACCATTCTTCCTGAAACGCATTTGTGAGGTCAGGCATTAATGTGGATGAGAAGGCCAGGCTCGCAGTCTCCTCTCTAATTCATCCCAAAGGTGTTTATGGACCTTGCTTTGTGCTTTGGTCCAACTCGTTTGGTGGAGGGGGGGGGGGGATTATGGTGTGGGGTTGTTTTTCAGGGGTTGGGCTTGGCCCCTTAGTTCCAGTGAAGGGAATTAAAGTTCATGTGCATGTAAAGGCAGGCGTCCCAATACTTTTGACAATATAGTGTTTTTATAAAGGTGCTATTAACATGAAGTTTTCACTACATGTCGGTAACAACCCATGCAATCCATACATACAAAGAACCCAAAACAAATAACTTCAGAAATTAAGTTTTATGTGTAAATAAAATGGAATGACACAGGGAAAAAAGTATTAAACATAAAGAGAGGGATTTGCAAAAAGGCATGGAAAGCCAGGACACTAGTTAAAATCTATCAGTAATTAGAAAGCAAGTCTGCCCCTTGTCAGTGCAAAATAATATCAGCTGGTTCAGTCTCAACTGATGGCCTATAAAAAGGTGTTTCATTACCAAGGTGTCACACAAGAAACATTGTTGCAAAACATACTGATGAGATTGGCTACAGAAGTATTTCCAAACTTCTGGGTGTTCCAGTGAGCACCGTTGGGGACATAATCTGGAAGGGGAAAGAACATAATTTCACCATAAACTGGCCATGATCAGATGCTCCTCCCAAGGTTTCTGACAAAGGAGTGAAAAGAATTATCAGAACAGTTGTCCAAGAGCGAAGGACCACTTGTGGAGAGCTTCAGAAAGACCTGGAATTAGCAGGTAAAACTGTTTAAAAGAAAACAATAAGTAATGCACTCAACTGCCAGGGCCTGTATGCACGCTCACCACGCAAGACTCCATTGCTGAATGAAAAGCATGTTGAAGCTCGTTAAAAGTATGCTGCACAACATTTAGACAAGCCTGTGAAATACTGGGAGAATATAGTCTCATCAGATATGACAAAAATGTAACTCTTTGGATTTCATAATACGCACCATGTTTGGAGGGCAAATGGCACATCACCCGAAAAACACCCCCATAACAACAGTGAAGTTGGTGGGAAGAGGTGGGAACATCAGGTTGTGGGGCTGTTTGTTTAGCATACGGTACTGGCAAACTTCATATCATTGAAGGAAAGATAAATAGAAAAATGTACCAATCATTCTTGATAAAAATCTGCTGCCATCTACCAGGATGATGAAGAAGAAATGAGATTGGACATTTCAACAAGACAATGATCTCAAGCACAAAGCCAAGGAAACTCTCAATTGGTTTCAAAGAAAGAAAAGAAAGCTGCTGGAATGACCCAGCCAATCACCTGACTTGAATCCAATAGAAAATCTATGGAAAGAAGTAAAGGTCAGAGTTCATAGAAGAGGCCAACGAAACCTTCAATATTTAAAGACTGTTTGTGTTGAAGAATGGGCCAAAATCACACCCGAGCAATGCATGCGACTGGTTTCTCAATTCAGGAGGCGTCTTGAAGCTGTCATTGCTCAGGTGTGATTTTGTAGAAAGTATTAATAAATGTCAGTTAGCGTGTTCAATAGTAATAAATGTCAGTTAGCGTGTTCAATACTTTTTCCCTGTGTCATTTCATTTTATTACACAAAACGTAACTTCTGAAATTATATATTATTATATATATTTGGTTTCTTTGTATGTATGGATAGCATGGTTTGTTACTGTGATGTGGTGGAAACTTCATGATAATAGCACCTTTAGAAATATATTTACCTAGAAAAATGGTGACGTGTTCAATACATATTTTACTTTCCTGCTGTGTGTGTGTGTGTGTGTATATATATATGTATATATATATATATATATATATATATGTATATATATATATATATATATATATATATATATTTTTTTTTTTTTTTTTTTCTTTCTTTTAGGAAACCCTATACAAACCTAATCAGCTAACGCTAGAGAGTGCATAGACTGAGCCTTCTCAAGATGAGACCTCACAGCTTGTGACACCACTTATTTTGATTACCTTTCAGCAATTCAAATACTGTTTTTAATGTAGCAAAATTTTGCCAACTAGCACCAAGGCCAAAAAATGGTATTCTTTAAAGCCAACATTTTGCAGATATCTGACCATCACACCTACATTACATGGCCTAAAATACGGTGGTGTTTCTAGTAAACAGTACTGTTATTGCTACAGCATGCAAACACATTTTAGACAACAGTTTCCAGACTTGTGGGAATAGTTTGGTGAAGGCCCTTTTCTGCTCCAGCATGACTTTGTCCCTGTGCATAAAGCCAGCTCCATATAGACATGTCTAAAGGCCCGTACACACGATACAAAAATCGGAAGGAAAATGTCTTCCGACTAACAATCTGCTGATTTCCAGATTGTTAGTATGGTGCTTTCGACAGCCGATTATGAATTTTTGGACGACAAAAACTAGATGTGCAGGCTATAACATTTTTATCGTATGTTAACACAACGTCCGATTTTCGAAGATCGTAAGAGCAAGACTAGGCATGCTCAGAAACGAAAGAACACATGCAAAACAATTCAACACATGACATCACTTCTGAAGTTGAATTCTGTCGTACGGGAATTTTCGTATGAAAGTAACCTCTTCACTTTCGACATGAGACTAGCATGCAACAAAAAACGGACGACAGATCGTTCGATAATCTGATCGTGTGTACGAGGCTTTAATGAGTTTAGTAAAAACTTGAGTAGCCTTCACAGAGCCATGACCAAAAGCCAGTTGGTGTGAACACCAGCTGCGAGCCAGCTCTTTCCATTTAACTTGATCACAACAGTACTGGATCTTATAGATGCTTCTTTCTTTGAATGTGCACAAAATCCAAACAGACACATGCCAAACTCTTGCGGAAAGACATCCCAGAAGAGTGAAGGCTGTATAGCTTCAAGAGGAGGGACTCAACATTAATACCTGTGGTTTTGGAATATAAAGTCCAACAAGCTCTCATGGGTGTGATGGTCAGGTGTCATATTTTTGACCATACAATGTATTTCATCCTTGCAGCTGGATTTTCCTTGTTTTAGATCACTAAGAACACATATAAGAGACACTCTCTCATGTGACTTCATAATGACTATAGTTGGAGTGGCAGACCATGAACACTGTCAGGGAGATCTTGCCAGATAGTCCTAGAAAAATGGAATGGTTGGCTACAATGCATTATTGACAATCAAGGCATAAAAAGAAACAGAATTGCCACCCCATGTTTTTAAATATGTTCCTTTAATCCAATGTCAATGAGTGAAATTGTTCATAGAGTTAATACAAAACACAGGCTAGAAAAATAATCTTATACAGAACACAGTCTCTCTCTCAATATTAAATCTCTGTACTCCAATAATGGACCTATAGGACACCTTGATTACATCATTAACTGTAAACATCGCAGTCATCTGAGTGGGTACTTAGATGACAATTCTTAAATGAGGTACTGTGTATTTTACTCCATTCAGTTTTCCACAATAGAGACTAAGTTGTTTAGAAATGGGGCTTCATGAAAGTCAAAGGATTTACAAAACCTATGCATGGATGTATGGAGGTTATCAACTGAATTTGCGGATAGCATACTATAGGTCTTCTCAAGTTTATAAGGTGAGAGGGCTGAAAAAATAGATCCTCTCCCTAATTTACTACCAGTATTTAAGATGCTAACATACGTTTTAACAAACTCGATAATCCAATCGTTTTTACTTTTTTGTCATATTTTCAAAATAATCAAACTATACCTGGGCATTTTCTATATACCCTTTCACTCTGCTAAATAGCTGGATCCACTCAAGGGATCCTTGAACTTTGCAAGTCAAATAAAAAAAAGACCTAAATTAAACCCGTACTTCATTATAATGGTGGTAATTCATGCCTATGATGCCACTACAAGATTTCTGTTACTACATTAGTACCCAGAAAAGCCTCTACTTTGCTCCTTTCTGATTAAGGGTCCTTTCACACGGGGCGGACTGTTTTTTGATCCGCTCCGGCACTTTTTTTTTTTTTTTTTACGGACACAGGTGACACTTGTGTCATCCGGTCCGTATGTCCGTTTATCATACCATCCGTTTACGGATGATAAACGGAGATAATGCATGTCTATGGGGATTGTGGATGTCAGTGGATGACACCGCTGACATCCGTTTTTGCGTCCGTTCCATTTTTTTAATAAGGGTTTTCTTCCATTCCAAAAAACAAAACTGATCGGGAAAGGACGCAAATGGGATGTCAGCGGATGGTCATCCGCTGACATCCGCAATCCCATTGACATGCATTATGTCCGTTTTTTCATCCGCAAAAAAATGGGATGAAAAACGGACATACTGAGCGCCCGTGTGAAAGGACCCTTAGTGTTCCTTCGTTACTGGGGTCTATTGTTCCCCAACAAACCCCCCCTGCCAGCGGCCATTCCACTATCCAATGACTGTCTCATTGAACAGTGTAATATGTGTAGAGCTTTTGCAAGGATATATATTTACAAGCTAATATTGTGTCAGACCGGATATTTAGATTATTTTATATGTTGACCCCTGAAACATGTTGGCTTATCTTGTCAACTACGAATAACATTTAATTCTGGACTCTCATAAGTGGAATGGTGCACCTATTTTTTTTCCCTTTATCTCCATTCCCCTAAGGACCAACTATAGGCAGCCTACAACCAGCAGAGCCGCTTGCCAACCCCCGATAAACACACAGAGGTGTACATAGAAGTCCTACTCTTCTAAACTTGACAATCATATTGGACTCCATGACCATTAAAGGGATTCTAATTTTTAGCAGATTGGTAGCGAGCAGAGCTTAGTATCACAAGGCAGATAAAGGCATTCCTCAGTTATAAAGTGAAACTAAATCAGAGAGGGGCACAGAAACATTTCTGAATTATGAGGGTAGTAGCAGGCTTCTTGTAGTGTCTGCTCTATGGCAGACATTTTACTTATTATACAAATTTACAATGGACTATATGTTGAATTTGGTTCAGCAAGCCCATGAGTCTGTTTGTTAAGCTATCATTATAATACACACTTACCTACTGGACAATTTGTTTGTTGAATAGATGTCAGTGATAATAATAATTAAATAGTTGTAACACAATCAGCGCAACCTCTACTTAGATTATAAATCAATATGTAGCACACACTTAAGTGTTTCCACTAATTACACCCCAATAATTGTAAGTTATATGTTACAGTGCAGCACAATTTATTCATACAACGTAATACATCATCTTCAATACACCAAATTATATTCATCAAATAAATTATAAATGTCTCGTTCGCCTTATACACTCCTCCTCTGGATGTCTCTGTACCTCTCTTCCTCCTCCTGGATCCAATTTGGGTCGTCAAAGTATACTTTTATTAATCATCCATGTTGGCGTTGCCCACTCCAAAGCAGTAGACTTGTGGACTCGACCTGGTTGACCTCTGGACTCTGCAGGCCTGGAGGCCACTCTGATAAAACTCAATACACAGGCAGCATATGGTTCGTTCAGAATGACCTGACATCAGTTTATTTCATACAAACTTATATACTAAAACATTGTCATAGAAGAACATTGAAAGACAAAATACGCCCAGTGACTCTAAAGGCCCGTACACACGATAAGAAAATCTGTAGGGAAAATTCGTCCGACGACCGATCTGTCGATTTTCGGATTGTTATTATGGTGCTTTCGACATCCGACTCCGATATTTTGGCTGACAAAATCCTGATGTGTAGGCTATATAAGTTTTGTTTGTAAAAAAGTACCACTTAAAAAGAAGCGTACTCCCCGCGCCTAGGATTTAGTGTATATTAAATGTGTAAATAATTTAGTGATAGATCATAAAAATTATATAAATAAATACAGCAGCAGCAGTAGTGTGAAAAATCATAAGAGGAAAAAATAGTCCTACTATTTAGGACTATCTACAGCGCTTGCTAAAACAGTATAAAATATATGCAATATTCTTACAAATATAAGTGCAAAATGTGCAAAATTCTGTGCCAATTAATTAATCCAAAATTTGTCATTTTATAAATGTATCAATAAAAGTCAATCACAAAAGTGCAAAGTCATAAAAATCATGAAAACCAATGTTCAGTGTTTGTTCCTTTTCCTGGGAACTGTGCAAGTGCTCATAAAATTCAATGAGTGACAAATAAAGTGCAGGTGCTGGGTGCCTTCTTCCCGTGCAGCAATTTATAAATTGGGTGACTTACCGAATATAGTGGGCCTCATATACCTTATAGTATTGCGGCCAATCTCACTTGTTGGTAAGTCCCCTTTAAGATCCTCCTGTGCCGATGGTGGTTTTCTTCCTTATCACTCCATAAGGCAGCTCATGATGTAGGATTTAAAAGGATAAAAAGCTCCAGATAGTGTATTATTTTTTTTTTTTTATAAAGCGGTTTATTCAAATAACAGGTAAAAAGTATATCAGCCACCAGTTTAAGCGGATCCCGCAAGAATCCCGCTATGGTAGTATTCGTGACAGTCAAACAGTACCATGCAGAGTGGTACTGCATGGTACTGCATGGTACTGTTTGACTGTCACAAATACTACCATAGCGGGATTCTTGCGGGATCCGCTTAAACTGGTGGCTGATATACTTTTTACCTGTTACAGTAATCCCCCGCTCAATCGCGGTTCAGTTTTTACGGTCCCGGTAATTCGCGTTTTTTTTTGTAATGTTATTTTACTATATAAATCATTAAAAATGAAATATTTTTGTGTTTTCCATAGCTCTTGCTATGTCTCTTAGTATCTTTTATGTGTTTAAATGAGTTTCTATTGTTTTAAAAGTGTGTTTAAAGACCTTAAAATGCTTCTACACGTACAGTGGATAGTAAAATAAACATGCCTACAATGCATTTTAATAGGGTTTTTCTATTTCGCGGAATTTCACTTTTCGCGGCTGGGTCTGGAACGTAACCCCCGCAATGGAGGGGGGTTTACTGTATTTGAATAAACCGCTTTATAAAAAAAAAAAAAATACACTATCTGGAGCTTTTTATCCTTTTAAATCCTACATCATGAGCTGCCTTATGGAGTGATAAGGAAGAAAACCACCATCGGCACAGGAGGATCTTAAAGGGGACTTACCAACAAGTGAGATTGGCCGCAATACTATAAGGTATATGAGGCCCACTATATTCGGTAAGTCACCCAATTTATAAATTGCTGCACGGGAAGAAGGCACCCAGCACCTGCACTTTATTTGTCACTCATTGAATTTTGTGAGCACTTGCACAGTTCCCAGGAAAAGGAACAAACACTGAACATTGGTTTTCATGATTTTTATGACTTTGCATTTTTGTGATTGACTTTGATTGATACATTTATAAATTGACAAATTTTGGATTAATTAATTGGCACAGCATTTTGCACATTTTGCACTTATATTTGTAAGAATATTGCATATATTTTATACTGTTTTAGCAAGCGCTGTAGATAGTCCTAACTAGTAGGACTATTTTTTCCTCATATAATTTTTGTTGTCCGTCAAAACAACGTCCGATTTTCGTCTCATACAGATTTCGATGGAAAAAAAACTTAAGAGCAAGACTAGGCATGCTCAGAGACGAAATAACACATACAAAGCAATCCAACACATGACATAACTTCTGAAGTAGAATTCTGTCGTACGGGAAAATTCGTATGAAAATAACCTCTTCACTTTCCACATCAGACTAGCATGCCACAAAAAACGGACGACAGATCGTTCGATAATCTGATCGTGTGTACGGGGCTTTAGACTATACATAACAAGTTTACACGTCATGGGACTTTTGGCAGTTTTAACAGAAAGATTAGACATGTGGCGTCTTTATGACATCTGGTCATCTTGCCCCAGACTGCTGAAAAGCACATGCAAGTCATTTCGGGGAAGTAACATTATTTACAAGAAGACTAGAATCAAAACCAAATTTATCTTATAACATTAGTGTGGGTGAAAAGTCTATGTACAGTGCAAGTATTATTACAGTAGACTTATAGAATGATTTTTATACAAAATGGCTTCCAGTACCTAGGATGGCTGAACTGTTGTTCACACCGCCTTCAATCCATAGTACATAACATTGAATAAAAAAGAGGGAGAACCATAGTGATCTCTGTATATAACTTTTCATTCACTTAAAACAGGGGATAAAACTCACTTACAAAAAAGACATGTAAAACAAGCTTTTCAAATCCTCAGCTCACTGCCGATGCTCCAATATCAATGGTGAGCTGAGGATTTGAAACACTTGTTTTACATGTCTCTTCGTGAGTTTTTTCCAGTTTTAAGTGAATAAAAAGGTTATATACAGAGAGCACTATGGTTCCCCCCTTTTTTATTCAATGTTTTGTACTGTGGATGATGAGTGAGAGTATACTTGAGCACCTAAATTGGATCTAGGAGGAGGAAGAGAGGTACAGAGACATCCAGAGGAGTGTATTAGGTGGATGAGACTCTCTAGTGGGGTCTGATTCTGGAGGCGTGTGGGCACTTCACATAGGGGTGGGGGTTCACAGGACATGTTGGTGAAGATTGCACTTTCTGTCACGAGTTTTTGAACACAGTTGTGCAAGTTGGGAAGATCCCTTTATGCACATATAATCAAGATATAAATAGAGATAAATAGAGACGTTTAAAATGTATTTGTTGAATATCATTTTCACTGGTGTATTGAAGATGATGTGTTATGTTATATGAATGAATTGCGCAATAGTGATTATATTAAGCTAGGTAACAGCAGAGCACAGAAAATGGAAATAGCTGGCCAAGGGGTCCAAAGATCTCCTTTAGAAACTGAAATTTTTATTTCTAGACAGTAATTTGCAGAGAATTATCAGACAAAATGAGGGAAGGTTCCATGAGCTTCCAGTCCCAACAGAAAAAAAGAACTGCATGTTCAAATGAATAACCATTTTCCAGTCTTGTTTATTTGCTGACTCTGGATGTTCTTGTAACTCTTTGAAGCAACCATTGCTCTTGCAATAGAAGACTCCGAAAACATACCTCTCTGTTGGGCAGTTAGTCGAAACGCCAATGTCTTCAAACAGTACAGCCTCAGGCAAAGTCTTTAGTATTTTACACTTCTGGGAATATGGACCGTCTGTGATTGTAAATATATAAAATGTGCCTTCTGCCTATGAAAGCCCAACTCCAGACAATTTTTTTTCTCTGTTATTTTTGGATAGCATATTAAATAGAACCTCTGATGGGTTTTTGTAGTTGTCTGTGTGCCAGTAGGAGTGATTTCCCCTCCTTCCCTTTCCCAATGGCAAGGTGCCTGTCACAGTGCTAGTGGACCCTCCACAATGCTAGATGAGTGCAGACCCTAAAGATGGCTCAGATTTAAAGAAGCCTCTCGGTATTCACACATGCACCTGCAAGCAGCGCTAAGATTTTTTTGAGTTCTACACCCAGGTTGCAGGTGGCTGCACCGGAATTGCTAAAGGTGAAAAAACAAGATGTAGAACAGAATTGAGAGTTGAGATTGTGGTCAAATAGGTCTGGACAGGAGGCAAACAGGGGTTTTCGAAAAAAAAACAGGCAGAGCCTGTTAACAGGTATCAGAAACTGGAATGGAGATCGCAGGAACAGTCCTGGGAACAGAATTCCAGAAAGGTCTTTGCTTTAACAAGTCCCAATTGCAGTGAGAAAGTTTAAGTTGCTTTTATGTTGTAGGGATATTACACAATTGAAAATCTCTCCAATGGGGACACCTGCTCAGGTTCTAATTGCTCTCTTTTTCTTGATGTCCCAGTGATGCCCATTGCCCAAATTTTAATTCTTTGTGTTACAGAAAAAAGAAGTGAGGGATAATGTCTCCAATGCATTCACAGTCATTATAACAGATTTTATAAAAGTTCTAATTCTTCTTTCTTTCTCCTTTATGCAAATGTAGCTGGAGTTGGGCTGAAAGGATGTACTTACCATTCTGGAGAATATGAAGGATGCATCTTTGGGCTCTAAAAGGTGTTCTTCACCATCTCTTAAATATTCTTCTACAACTGACAATACTAAGGTGGGCAAACACCAGGTGTGGTTGCCTGTGGTAGCAAATAATAGAGCTGGATTGGCATAATAAGCACCTTTTCAATATTAAGTTAAATTTTTTAAATACTTACTATCATTTTCCTTTCCTGGCCTATCTTCACGTCAGCAGAAAATGAGTTAACACCTCCTCTGGAGCCCACAGGACCACCTCTTCCTAGCTAAATAAAAGACAGCTCCTCCCCCACTGAAGTGTTCGATAACCTAGCCTGCGAAAGGCTACTAGGGAGGGAGTCCTGTGCTGACGTGAGGATAGGCCAGGAAAGGAAAATTACGGTAAGCATTTGATAACAATTTTCCATATTCCTGGCCCTACCTCATGTCAGCACACAATGGGATATAACTAGCTAAATAAATGGGTGGGCGAGAACACATGAAAAGAAACATAAACAATCCAAGAAAAGCTGCCAAGACAAAAATAATTGATATGTCTCATCCCAAACTTTGCAGAACTCGCTGACTGCACGCCTAGCTTGCAAAGTCAAATGAAGGGCTAGCCATCTCTCATATATCCTTCACTGAAATCCTGGCATAACTGCCCCAAAGGCTGCCACCCCTCCGGTCAAAGGAGCTTGCCCCTGTTCCTGAGCAGAAAGGCCTACATCTGGCATGCCAATCTAATCACCCTGGTAAACCAATAGAAGAGGACTCAGCATCCCGGCACAAAGGGCACCCAGTTTTCAGGAGAGTTTACCATCCAACATTCAGGGTCTTCTAACTCCATGAGAGGCTAAACATGGAGGGGTAGGTTCGGCAGGGGGGATATACTTGCAAAGTACTTATCAACTGCAATCCACAGGTGACCTGGAGCATGACCAAAAAATAAAAAGAACATTTCAGTGGGGGAGGAGCTGTCTTTTATTTAGCTAGGAAGAGGTTTTCCTGTGGGCTCCAGAGGAGGTATTAACTCATTGTGTGCTGACGTGAGGTAGGACCTGGAAAGTTGGTTACACAGAGCATGTCTGTCTTCAATGCCCACTTTATCTACCGGGATTTATTAATCTTTGGTTGAGCACCCCAGGTAATGTGTACAAAGACAATGCCAAAAACATGAACACTATGCAGGTCAAAAACAGACCAAAGACATGCCACTTGTAATTTCTCCACACTAGTACGCACACTATACGCAGCGGGTTCAGCAGCCATGTCAGACTAGTATTAGGACGACTGGACGATGGGTGGGGTTGCCATTTTATTGTAACAAACAAGGCAAATAACAGCCACAACAACAAACACAAAAATTGACAAAACAAAAAGAGAAAAGAAAGAAAAAAACAACAAATTATAATTCACACAATAAAACTTATAAATAAAATTCTTTACAACATACACAAACTCAAATTAGTGCAAGACAGGGAGATATTTCCCTATATCGTAAAGAAGGAAGAAAGTAACAATGAAGTAAACAGAGGCATGATGGTGGAAATAAACACTGCTAGAAATGTCATGATATCACACCTTAAATGCAAACAATGGTGAATGATGTTTGGATTGAGAGACTTTACCCTGTGCTCTGTAATGGATATTGTGCTTTGATCATCACTGAATGCATGGGGCTTATTGCATTGTGTTTCATCTCAAATAATTTTGCATATCCCCTGTTCTAGAAGTTGCTACTTGTCTGCATGAGTGGAATGAAAAAAGAACTCTTTCCTAAAAAAATATTTTTTTTTTATAGTTTCCATTTGAAGAGCTGTAACACACAGGTCATATCGAGAATGTATTGAATGCCTTGGTGCTCAACCCTTTTGAGATACTGAATCTTATTCTATTTTTGAGATCAATGGTTGCAAGCTTTCAGATTTTTTGCAGTTTTTTAACACCTACAACAATGAAACTTAAAAGAAGAATTCCAGTTATGGATATGTTTACATAATTACATTGGACCAGCTTGGGCCTATGTAACTACGCATATACCGTACCTGTTGGACCCCTCTAGAAGCTGGACATCACTGTAGTAGGCACCACTACTCCAGAGATCTTCACCAGCTTCCAGGTCCCATCCCAAGCGGCTGCCCTGCTGAGCTTTATTAGGAGGTTGGCTGCTTGGAATGGGTGCCATTTAGACAATACTTTGCTCAATGAATGCAAAATGTTCTCTGTTTGAATGAGGAGAGGTGGGGCGTTGACATCATACTCGCCCTCTTGTCTAATCAGAAAATGCTTTGCTAGCAGGGCCAATGCAACTGCAAAAAATGCCATACCTGGAATTCTTCTTAAAGGTTCCAGAGCAACAATCCTCCAACATGGGGGGGCCCAATGAAAGTGGTTGAGCATTACTGGTTCATTAAAGCTCAACTGACCGTTTTTCTTTAACTGAAAAAAAAGAGGCCCAGGCCTTGATAAATGAACATTTGCAGATCTTGCTACAATGTGGACAATGTCAAGGACCTGCCCCCTGGAGGCTTATCACCAGGTCCCCATGACCTCACGGGAGAATGTTGTAGAGACTGGTGACACATCATTATGTGGTTGCCTCTCTCTATGGTATTTAGGAGGAGCATACCACTAAAGGAAGAGGACTTCTGATGTTACACTACCGTACCGAAGACTGCAGGAAAATAGTTATGTTTACAAATTTATTAAAATAAAATGTACAAGGGGGCTGGAGGGTAGAAAACAGGGCAAGGGTGTGTAGTTGAACTTTAATAATAGGATGTAAGCTGTAAGGCTGTTTGCTGTAAATTTACAATTTTACTGAGAAAATTGTGCTTTAGGTATATATAATTAAAAGTGTCTTAAAATCTTATCCACAAGACCAGCTGGAACCTGCCAGAAGTATTTTAAATATATTATTATTACTTTCAATATTAATATTATTATTATTATTATTACTATTTGTTTTTCAGCTATTTAACTGGAATGATTGATACCTTAAGGCTCAGATTAATTGATCATTTTGTCAAAATGATAAATACTAAATCTAACTAGAAATTAATGATGTTCATTTGTGCAAAGAAAACGCTCAATTCTGGGGGAATAAAAAGAGAACTACAAAGAGTATTCTTGAATTACAGATTTAAAAACAGCATAACATTGTGATAACTGCCTCTTAAAATACAACCCTTGGGGTACCTATACACAAGCAAAAATTGAACACATGGACAATTCTAGTTCTTTTGGAAGACTGGCTATGGGTTTGCAAAGACCAGATCTGAATATAATAATAATTTTACAAATTTTGTTTGCTTGATTGTGCTTGGTCGTGTGAGGGGCTGTTTATCTATTCTATGAGTATACATTTTCCTTCAAAATATATATTTGTACCCGATAGGAACCTATTTAACAATTGTTTCCCACTGGATATCTGAAAGGAGATATCATTAAAACATGATCCACCGTTTTACTGCCCACCCCATTTTTTTAAACCCATGAAAGGTAGTAGAACCATAAAATACTAATTTAGGCTGCCGAAACTTCTGATTTGAGATTCCATAGCTAAGTGGACATGTGGCCAAACATATTTACCTGTGTGTTCTCTGTCAAGGGGAGGGTAAACCAGTGGGACAGTTGATATTGCATTTGAGCTGAGGGATTCTAAGGCAGCAGTTTCTAGAGTAATGCAGCTTGTGGTTTCTGATACCTTTTATGAGTTTTAGAAAATGGGAATGGTAGAGTAATGAAGGAACTTAATATAATGGGACTTGAGGTGTTTGGTTTTAATTGAAAAATAAGGAAGATGTCCACTTCAGTGTATTTGAAAGTGTCCCCTTCCTACTTTAAGGATTTAGAATAAGGAATACTGGAATGTGGGGGAAAAGATCCAGTTACTGTACATTTTCCTGACTCAAAAACAAACATTTCAACTAATATCCCTGTCTGGCTCTCTATCAACCATAAAACTATGATTCTCATCATGCTCTGCTAGCCAAGAAATCATGACGATTATAATCTCAAAATCCTAGCATATGAGTAAGAAAGGATGCCTAAGTGTCCTACTCTTTGAACAAGGCTTATAAACCATATTTTGTCTTAACCGGTCCCTGTACTGCAATATGGATTCCTAACCAAAATTTACATCTTTACCACCTGTATAACTTTGGTCAACGGTAAAGAGACACTCACAGATTGGAAAATTCTACTGGTCTTGGTTTAGTGTAGTGCCTTCTGTTGGGTGAAAATGTACATAAACTCAGTGACAGTCTAACCTATATATATTTCAGCAAAGAGAATTGTTCTAGATTTTAAGGTTTTGTAAATAATCCAGGTTAGTATCTAAAAAGAAGGAAGCTTTTGTTGCTAAAGGAAAAAAAAAAAAACAGTTTTAAGTCAACCATGAACCCTCATTATTTTCGGCAAATGTTAGCTTTCCCCCCTTTCAGTCGCTTCTCAGTAGAAACTAATAAACAAAAATTCACACAGGAAATGTTTTGCTGAAACCCATCACAATACTATACAGTCTATGATGGAAAGGACAAACGTTTTGAGCATAGATAGGCACTGCAGAGTCTTTTCTTCTTGGGCTTCTCTTCATGCTCCCAGCAGCTTCTTGACCATGTAGCCTGGCATGCTGTACAGGAAGAGTGCCACCATCGCCAGTAGCAGCAAGGCCAAGACGATTTTAATGATGAGCCACTTGTAGCGATTACAGATGAGGTACTTGATGGACTTAAGCGGGTTAAGGAACCAAATGAAGGATGTGTCGGGCCGACTGTCCAAGGTGACGAGAACCAAGCAATGTGAGCAGTTAGGATGGAGGAGAGGAGAGAAATAGATGTGGTTAGTTGAAGAATATTAGCAGTGGTGTCTCTGAAATGTAAAATTAGTTTGTTAGGTGTCCAAAAAAACAGGAAGGGCTAGCAGAGGTAAAAGAGAAGGTGAGGATTAACCTTACAAGCCCTCCAGATTTGTTTAAGACTTCAGTGGAACACAGCTGATGTCACCCTTCATGTTACTATTAAAACATTCATTAGGTTCTGGTCTGTAATTACAATGTCTTTTGGTGGAGCCACTAATAAAAAGGCAAAATAGCAATTTTTTCCCTGAGCTTAGCAGTGGAATTGTATTTGTTCTGCTAGTGATGAGTAAACAAGGATCTAAAGCTTCCTGCAGTTATCATAGTATAGACATTATAGCACAATCTAACAGCCAAAAGATCTTTCCATTAACATACAGACATGAATTGGCCAACTATGCATTCAAGAGGATATCTTCAGACCTAGTTCAAAATCATTAATGATCTGCAAGGGTAATCCAACCCGACAATTCATTCTTCCTCCAGGAGATGTCGGGGAAGGTTAAGAAGTGCCCACACACATACTATCATCTCTCAATCAAACTGAAACTGGCTGGATTGGGTGATAATCATTTTCTGTTGATAGGTACCTTTTCAGTGAACGTTTGCTTTACGTTTTGCCACATTTCCTAGCAGTACTTGCTTACTTAGCATTCACTTTCCCATCACTTTGTTTAGTTGGCAGGAGTGAGGAAAGGAAGCTCTGTGTAATTTAGGAGTCCCTCTAATTGGAGCTTACATGTGACAGTGCAGGGCCAGTCATCGAGCACCCATGATGACACATAACAGGAGGTGTAAGTCATTTGCTTTGCTTATATTGGTTATTTGGAGTGGAGGGGGAAGGAAGAAGTATGTGCTGCTAAAAAGAGCAGAGAGTTTTTTTCTCAGAAAGAAATGTCAGATTCTTTATAACCTGCAAAGGTAAGAAATACTCTAATTTCAAGAAAGCCGGTTTTGCTTTCAAATTGTACTACTGCCATGATAATATATCCAGTCATAAGAATATATTACAAAATAGGTTTGCTCTACAGCAATTGTAAGATTTTTCTCTGTCTTAAACTGAATGTAATTTTCTCTGTCTGGATCTACCATTGAACACCAATAAATGAATGCTATGAATATCATGAGACTCAGATAATTTAGTGCTATATATTAAGCTAAATGGTAAGTAACGGACTCTGTAAATACCATTCACTGTCTTCCTAGGAAGCAGTATTTCACTTTTTGTACATACCTAAACTGCCATGGCAAAAGCCCTTTGAGGTCTTGCTTCTTACCCTGTAATGTTCTAAAAACAGTCTAACCTATTTGTTCTCACTGGCTTGTATCAGAAGCCAATGAAAGGTAAAGGGTATTCTTCTACTGCTTCTCAATGGCATTTATTAGAAGTCAGTGGAAGGCAAGTGAGTATTCTTCTATTGATTCCCACTGGGTTGTATCAGATGCCAAAGGAGGATAAGGGAGTATTCTGCAATGGCTATTTATCAGCTTGTATCAGAAGCCAATGGAAGTCAAGGGAGTATGCTTCTACTGCTTATCACTGGCATTTATCAGAAGCCAATAGAAGGTAAAGGAGTATACTTCTATGGCTTTCCATTAGCATGTATCAGAAGCCAATGGAAGGTAAAGGAGTATTTCGCAATGGCTACTTATTGGCTTTAATCAGATGCAAGTAGAAGGCACGGCAAATAGGGAAATATTCTGCAATAGCTATTTATTGGCTTGTAACAGAAGCAATTGGAATGTAAGAGAGTATCCTTCTACTGCTTCTCATTGGCATTTATCAGAAGTCAATGGAAGGTAAGGGAGTATACTTATATTGCTTTCCCACTTGCCTATATAAGAAGCCAATGGATAGTAAGGGAATATTTTGCAATGGCAACACATTGGCTTCTATCAGAAGCCAATGAAAAGTATGGGAATATTCTGCAATGGCAACTTTTTGGCTTGTATTCACAGTTAGGAGCTATGTGTAGAAATGATAATGTACATATTAGAGTTCATTTTACATTATGTCAGTTAGAGATGAATTGTGATCACATGCTAGGTGTGTTAAGCTTTTGGTGTTGTACATTTTACTGTCCAATACGCTATCACTTTGCCTATTCTTGTTACTCTCATCCTGGCTTCACATTTTTACCAAAGGGTCTACAGTACCTCCTTGAATTCAGGGCTAAGCGCTGCCTAACTATCTTTCTCTGTCCAATGCAAAGAGTGACTTTTGTGACTAACCAGGTTATTGCGAGCATCATTCAAAAGATAAAATAGCTGCCGGATTCACTTTAAACAAAAAGAAGCGACCTCCTGCTTAGTAGTCCTGCATAGTTATTGTGCTACTCTACATTACCTGTTGTGGACAAATCTTGTCGCTAGCACAATACATACATAATATTTCATTCCTACAGTGGGTACGGAAAGTATTCAGACCCCCTTAAATTTTTCACTCTTTGTTATATTGCAGCCATTTGCTAAAATCATTTAGGTTCATTCTTCTTCTTCATGAATGTACACATAGCACCCCATACTGACAGAAAAACACAGAATTGTTGACATTGTTGCAGATTTATTAAAAAAGAAAAACTGAAATATCACATGGTCCTAAGTATTCAGACCCTTTGCTGTGACACTCATATATTTAACTCAGGTGCTTTCCATTTCTTCTGATCATCCTTGAGATGGTTCTACACCTTCATTTGAGTCCAGCTGTGTTTGATTATACTGATTGGACTTGATTAGGAAAGCCACACACCTGTCTATATAAGACCTTCCAGATCACAATGCATGTCAGAGCAAATGAGAATCATGAGGTCAAAGGAACTGCCTGAAGAGCTCAGAGACAGAATTGTGGCAAGGCACAGATCTGGCCAAGGTTACAAAAAGATTTCTGCTGCACTTAAGGTTCCTAAGAGCACAGTGGCCTCCATAATCCTCAAATGGAAGACGTTTGGGACGACCAGAACCCTTCCTAGAGCTGGCTGTTCGGCCAAACTGAGCTATCGGAGGAGAAGAGCCTTGGTGAGAGAGGTAAAGAAGAAGCCAAAGATCACTGTGGCTGAGCTCCAGAGATGCAGTCAGGAGATGGGAGAAAGTTGTAGAAAGTCAACCATCACTGCAGCCCTCCACCAGTCGGGGCTTTATGGCAGAGTGGCCCGACGGAAGCCTCTCCTCAGTGTAAGACACATGAAAGCCCGCATGGAGTTTGCTAAAAAACACCTGAAGGACTCCAAGATGGTGAGAAATAAGATTCTCTGGTCTGATGAGACCAAAATAGAACTTTTTGGCCTTAAATTCTAAGCGGTATGTGTGGAGAAAACCAGGCACTGCTCATCACCTGTCCAATACAGTCCCAACAGTGAAGCATGGTGGTGGCAGCATCATGCTGTGGGGGTGTTTTTCAGCTGCAGGGACAGGACGACTGGTTGCAATCGAGGGAAAGATGAATGCGGCCAAGTACAGGGATATCCTGGACAAAAACCTTCTCCAGAGTGCTCTGGACCTCAGACTGGGCCAAAGGTTTACCTTCCAACAAGACAATGACCCTAAGCACACAGCTAAAATAACGAAGGAGTGGCTTCACAACAACTCCGTGACTGTTCTTGAATGGCCCAGCCAGAGCCCTGACTTAAACCCAATTGAGCATCTCTGGAGAGACCTAAAAATGGCTGTCCACCAACGTTTACCATCCAACCTGACAGAACTGGAGAGGATCTGCAAGGAGGAATGGCAGAGGATCCCCAAATCCAGGTGTGAAAGACTTGTTGCATCTTTCCCAAAAAGACTCCTGGCTGTATTAGATCAAAAGGGGGCTTCTACTAAATACTGAGCAAAGGGTCTGAATACTTAGGACCATGTGATATTTCAGTTTTTCTTTTTTAATAAATCTGCAACAATGTCAACAATTCTGTGTTTTTCTGTCAGTATGGGGTGCTATGTGTACATTCATGAGGAAGAAGAATGAACTTAAATGATTTTAGCAAATGGCTGCAATATAACAAAGAGTGAAAAATTTAAGGGGGTCTGAATACTTTCCGTACCCACTGTACATCCAAAAGCTGCCTAAGGACCCTAATGGTTATTTTTTAATGCTGAGCGAGTCTTCTTGTCCTTCCCCAAGCCCCCTCAACAGGTCATGTTTTCTAAATTACCCGCAAAAGAAACAAGTGTAGTAGTTACTAACACCAGCTATGCTGATTACAATACCAGCCCAAGATCAGCTCATGGATCCTGAAAGCATGACATGTTTTTGGGATCTTGAAGACGGCAGTTGAGAAACACTGGTATAGGGGGCTCTGCTAGTGAGATCTTTCCTCTTGAGTTCCCAGCTCCGCACATCTGCTGCAACCATTACAAAGGAGTCCCACTTTCCCTATTTAGATTTTAATTAATTTTATATTGAGGAGAATGCATCAGAAAGAATGGGAATAACTCATTGGTAGGTGGAAACACACAAGGTAGGCAGGAAAAGAAGATGTAGCCACTGAACAGATAGCCAGCCCACCAGACACTTACTGCAACCACAAGATCATTTTTGGGTGGACTGGCCCTTTAAAGCTGAATTCCAGGCAAACAATGTATAAGAGTCATATAAGGGAGCTGCCAAAAGATTTTTTTTGCCCATTCAGTTGTGAGAATAATACAGCTCTGCTTTACAGCACAGCCCTGTCTGGCAGGACAGGAGACCTGATATTACTCTGCTGCAGGGTTCTTGTAGGGCTGTGCTGTAGGGCTCTTGTACTCCCCAACCCCAACCTGTGATTACACAGAGAAAGCAGAAGCAACAGAGTGACTAATGAGCTCATCTCTAATCTCTCCTCCTACACGCATGCTTTTTGTTAGCACATGAGAACTGCAGCATAACTGATTGGTTACTTGTGCTGCTTCTTCCTCTCCTCTCTCTGAACTCTGCTGTATAGCGAGAACAAGTCTAATTCAGGTATTTGCAATGCTTGTATTAAAAAAAAAAAACTATTGATGAATTTATGAACACAAAGTTTCATAATTTTTTGTCTTTCATATCTGCCTGGAGTTCAGCTTTGATCTTTATCACTGTGAAAGTGAAAAAAAAAATGGTGGAAACCTGATTTAGAGAATGACAGTGAAATAGGAGAGGACAGTACCATGGCAGACCCTCCTCAAGCTCCGAGGATCTTCTTCACTAGGTATCCAGGCATAGAGTAAAGGAACAGGCCCACCATAAGAAGAAGGAGGATGAGGATGAGGATTTTCAGAATCAGCCAGCGGTAAGTATGCCAGATAAAGTAGCGGATAGACTTCAGGGGGTTGAGAAACCAAAGGAAGCTCGTGTCTGGCCGGCTGGTGAAGGGAGGAGGAGGAAATCAGAAAACAGGCAGCCCAAAAATAAAGGGAGGAGAAGAATGAGAAAGTCAACCTAGGGTTACATGTGGGAATGAGAATGTTAGCATGCATGAGACGCTTCTGCCAGAGGAGCTAAAAGCTACAATTAGACCTTTTTTTGTATTTTCACAAAAATTATATTGTGGGTTGAGTGTAAAGTTAAAGTTTACTATGGCCAGGCAAAGGACACAATGGCGGTTTACATATTCTTAACCACATCAGCTCACACGCCTGTACACCGCCTATGGACCAGAGCAATTTGTACATCTGTGCTATGGGCCTGTAGATTCATTAATATCCTTTTTATGGCTCAAAGTGTATCTATGGTCAAATGTAAAATCATATAATAATTTCTAGGTTACCGTTTTGGATGGGATTTTATGAACTATCTATCAACTGTTGGACTTTTTATATTATTATAAAAAAGTGATCATGAGCACATAACTTTAACTTAAGTAGCACATTGTTGTGCAAGAAGACTTTATCACACTAATATCTGTTGTCACTAGTTCACTTATGCACTTTCTAAATTAATGTATTTAATTAAGTTATTTATATAATTATATATGTTCCACTTGTTCACGTGTGCACGTTATATTTATTTATATATTCACGATCCATATTTATAATTATTTGCTAAGATTGCACTTTAACTTGGGAAAATTCACATGTACTTTATATTTATAACATTTAAAAGTGATGGATAACATTTTTTCAAGATATTTTCTATTGTCAATCCTAAAAGCACAAGGTTACTACCAGACACTAAACTAATAATTAATTAATGTGATAGTGTGCCTATCATTTGCAGCACTAGTTAGTAGTAGCGCCTCAACAACCATCCTTAACCACTTGCCGACTGCCTAACGACGATTTACGTCGGCAGTCAGCCCCTCACAGGCAAAGCGACGTAGGTCTACATCGCTAGCCTGTGAGGCTCTAGGGAGCAAGCGTGCGCCGCTGGAGGCGCGCTCCCGCTCCCTCACCGACCCCCCCCCCCCCCCCCGCACGAGTGACCGGCGGACCCATTGTCCGCCGGTCACTAGCGATCGTCGGTTACACCGGGAGAAAGTCATTCTCCCCTGTGTAACAGCACAAATCATACGGTCCTGCTATGTAGGACCGTTGATCTCTGCTGTTACACACACAGCCACATCCAATCACAGTTAGAAGCACGCCCCTAGGGACACACTTCACCCCTCCTTCTCAAATAAAGTTAACCCCTTCCCTGCCAGTGTCATTTTTACAGTAACAGTGCATATGTATAGCACTGATTACTGTAGTAATGTCACTGGTACCCCCAAAAGTGTCAAAAATGTCAGTCAAGAGTTCGATCTGTCCGCCACTATGTCGCAGTCCCGCAAAAAAAAAACGCAGATCACCGCCATTACTCGTTCAAAAAAAAAAAAAAACAATAAAAATGACAAAAATATTTCCCGTAGTTAGTAAATGCAATAACTTTTGCGCAAACCAATCAAAATACGCTTTTTGCCATTTTTTTTACCAAACATATGTAGCACAAAACAAATTGGCCTAAAATGTTAAAAAATTTTGATTTTTACATTTTTTGGGGGGAATTTCATATAAAAAATGTGAAAAATATTGTTATTTTTGCAAAATTGTTGCTATTTTTTTGTTTTTAGCGCATGATCAAAATATTGCACAGGTGATCAAATACCACCAAAAGAAAGCTCTGTTTGTGGGAAAAAAGGACGTCAATTTCATTTGGGTACAGCGTTGCACGACTGCGCAAGTGTCTGTTAAAGTCACGCAGTGCCGAATCGCAACATAGGCCCTGGTCAGGAAGGGGGTAAAATCTTCCGGGGCTTAAGTGGTTAATAATTATTTAGGTTCCCAGTTAAATTTAAGGCAGCTCTACGTAGGGTACCGAATACCAAGGAAGGGGAGGCGGCACTTTCTTAATAACATTGCATATATACGGTATACTAGATTAGTGACTTCTAGCAGGGCTGTGAAGATGCGGTGGGTAATCTAACATTAAATGGGAACTGACTGCCACTGACATCACACATAATACAGTGATCAGTGCTAATAATATGCACTGACACTGTACTAATGACACTGGGTAGGAAGGAGTTAACATCTGGTGAAATCAAAGGGTTAACTGTGTGCCTAGAAAGTGTTAATGTGTGTACTGTGTGCTGATTTTACTAAGGGATCTTGTTAGTTTTTCCCCTTCTTAGCAGGGAATGAACAAACAACAAGATCGCCTGTCACTTTACAGAGCTCTGTGATGTTTACCATCCCAGAGCTCAGTCCCTGAATAACTGAGCCGATCAGCAGGTCCCAACAGTCAATCATTTGATGGGACCTGCTGATCAGCTTTTGCTGTAATGAATCACAGCACAGCTGGGTGGGCAGGGGCACACGCACCCCCTACCTGGAAGCGCTGATCACGTACTAGGTGCATGATCCAGCGCAGAAGAGCTGCTATGCCGCCATATATGTAGGTTATGCACTTGGCAAGTGGTTAAGAAGAGCTAAAGTAAAGTACTTGTCACCAGTATTACCTGTGGTCTCCCTGCACCTGACCCTTTACCCATTACTGAGTAAGAATGCTTTGTTCTGTCTGTGTTGATGTTGAAACATTAGTTTGAGAGACCCTGTGAGAAGAGATCAGGATAGCAGTACAAACCTCATAAGAGTGCTAACCCTTCTCCACTCTGATCAAAACTAAGAAAAAAAAAGAGTTTTGACTGGACATACACTTTAAGAATATGTAAACACCTTAAGGTCCATAGACTGGCCACAATTTCACTTTAAAGTCTACCTGACATCCTTACTAATTTTTTTATTATATGATTATTATAACAACACCAATGATGTAACTGGTTCCCTTAGACAAGGTAATAAGAAGATGTCTGCCAAAACACAGTGAACTCTAAGACACATTATATTCATAGTATAGTTGCCAGCTGTCCATGAATTGTAGAGTCTAGGCCAAGTGTTGGTCATTGTATAGTCTCTGATTCTAAGTGCTGGCCTATAGTGATGGGCAAATCTGCCTTGGTTCAGTTCTAAAACCGTTTTGCAAATGTTCTGGAACTAAACCAAGGCATATTCGCTCATCACTAGGGATGGGCGAATGGTTCGGCCGAGTATGAGTTTGAACCGAACATTTGCCTGTTCAACTGTTCTCCGACCAGCCGAATTTGCAGGGTGTTCGCCCTGACGAACACCCTGCAATGCACTGAGCGCTGCATTGAGCACTGAGCGCTGCACAGTGCATTCTGCGCCCTGATTGGGCAAAGCTTTGCCCAATCAGGGCGCAGTGTAAGCTGTTTGTTAAGGAGCAGAGCTGGGGGGCTGGCCGATGCGTCCTTAACAACCAATGAGCTATCAGCTGTCAATGATTTTCCCCGCTGACAGTTGAACAATAAAGAAAAAAAAGTGGTGGTAAAAAAAAAATGGCGTGAGGTCCCCCCAAAAATCCATACCAGACCCTTATGCAGAGCATGCAGCCCAGCAGGTCAGGAAAGGGGAAGTGATGAGCAAGCGCCCCCCCCCCCCTAAACCATACCAGGTCACATGCCCTTAACATCGGGAGTGGGTGCTTTTGGGCAGGTTGGGGCTCTGCTCCCCCCACCCCAAAGCACCATGGGGACAACAGCCTCTTCCAAACAATCTTGGGCTATGGTTGTCGGGGTCTGCGGGAGGGTACTTACCGGAATCTGAAAGCCCCCTTTAACAAGGGGGCTCCCAGATCCTGCCCCCCCCCCCCATGCGAATGAGTATCGGGTACATTGTACCTCTACCTGTAGTCCTACCAATTCACATAAAAAGTGTCAAAATTATAGTAATTCTGACGTTATTGATATATGTCCAGGGCAGTACCCAGACCCCCATACTCCTTTTATGGCTAATTACTTGCATATAAGCCTTCAAAATGGGCACTTTTGATTTTTCCTGTTCGGCTCCTATAGACTTCAATGGGGTTTACCATTTATGTTGAAACATTTCCCCTGTTCAGGAGTTCTGCTGAAAACTGAACAGGGGGTGTTTGGCCCATCGCTACTCATCACAAATCTTACTCAAAGTTCATTAATTTTGTGGCAAACTCTCTTGAAGCCTATGACGGTGGGTGATGTGTGCTGGGAGGGTGCAGTAAGCACATATATGTGGCAGCCTGACATTAGGGTCCATGCCATGCATGCAGCAGTCTCAAGGCTTTTGGATGTCTTTACAAGGGAGGATTTTACAGGTAAATAACATGCCTAAAATATGTCACATACACATATAATCTTATGGGAAGATTTTGTTCAAATGAATGGTCTGACAACAGGCTTTCTTTAAGCCCAAGCAACACCAAAGGCCATTGAGTCATTTGTTAGGAGATGCTTAGTCAGGCTTGAAGTCTGGTCCCTAGTAAAAAGTGAAGCTAGTTTCAGAAAGGCCCTAAGAGGACAGTTTATTGTCTGGTATACATACACTATGTTATAAAGTATTGGGATGCCTGCCTTTACATGCACATGAACTTTAATAGCATCCCAGTCTTAGTCCGTAGGGTTCAATATTGAGTTGGCCCACCCTTTGCAGCTATAAGAGCTTCAACTCTTCTGGGAAGGCTGTCCACAAGGTTTAGGAGTGTGTCTATGGGAATGTTTGACCATTCTTCCAGAAGTGCATTTGTGAGGTCAGGCACTGATGTTCGAGAGAAGGCCTGGCTGGCAGTCTGCGTTTTAATTTATCCCAAAGGTGTTCTATCCGATAAGGTCAGGACTCAGTGCAGGCCAGTCAAGATCCTCCACCCCAAACTGGCTCATCTAAGTCTTTATGGACCTTTCTTTGTGCACTGGTGTGCAGTCATGTTTGAACAGTAAGGGGCCATCCCCCAAACTGTTCCCACAAAGTTGGGAGCATGAAATTGTCCAAAATGTCTTGGTATGCTGACCCCCTAAGAGATCCTTTCACTGGAACTAAGGGGTCATAATCCCCCCCTCCACCAAATAATATGGACCAGTGCACTAAACAAGGTCCATAAAGACATGGTTGAGCAAGTCTGGGGTGCAGGAACTTGAGTCCTGACCTCAACCCGATAGAACACCTTTGGGATGAATTAGAGCAGAGACTGCGAGCCAGGTCTTCTTTCCAATATCATTGCCTGACCTCACAAATGTGCTTCTGGAAGAATGGTCAAACATTCCCATAGACTCACTCCTAAACCTTGTGGACAGCCTTCCCAGAAGAGTTGAAGCTGTTATAGCTGCAAACGGTGGGCCAACTCAATATTGAACCCTACGGACTAAGACTCCATTAAAGTTCATGTACGTGTAAAGCCAGGTGTCCCAATACGTTTGGTGATATAGTGTATACAGTATATACATATACAGCTATGTAGATGTGGTACAGGAGTGCTTAGGCACACTCACATAACAGGAAGTATACAGCTGATCTTTCGTTTTTGAGTTAAAGTCCACTTTAAAGATATTTCTGAACAGTGACTACTTCCCGCACTTTTATTATACTGTATATTACTCGGTTGATTGTTGCAGAGTGGGATTCGGTAGCTTCCGCTTTGCACGGGATGTCAAACGTTCCCTGTGTCAGAGCGATATCTTTTACCCATGTCACAGTGTGGATCAGCATGACAGGAGGCTCCTCAGAATTAAAAGAGAATTGTTACCCACAAGAATTTTCTACTTATCTCACTTACTTTGGTTTTTCCAGAGGATCCGGCTCATTGCGTCCGAGACCTGCCGGTGATTTCTCTGCCTCTTCAGCTGTTAGTAGGTGGAGCTCTGCTTCCACTTTACCCTGAGAAAAAAAATAGTGGGTAATGGTATTAACTAAAGCCTAGAGCCAGACATTTTTTAGTACTGGATAGAATGGAAAAGATGATTCTGTGATAACCGTATAAAGAAATAGAGCTCAGCAAAAAAACATTGTCAGACATTGTAATCCTACCTTACTCTACTAAAAATGTCTACTAAAAATCAGGAAGAGAGGGGAAAACTCTCCAATGGGGACACAGAAAGCAATAAATACTTGATAAAGGCTGGAGTTCAGCTTTAAGGCATTAGGTTGTTATTACTACGGCCTGAGTTGTTATGTGCAAATGAAAAGTGAGTGTTTTTCTCTTTTATATAAGGATAAAGACAAAATGATTAAGTCCTTAAAGTCTGAAATAAATTTTAAACTCTATATACCCGTATTTTCCAGCGTATAAGACGACCCCCCTAATTTTCATCTACCGGTAATACTTATACTTAGGTTACCTTGGAGATATTATACTTGGCGTATAAGATGACCCCCCATTTTTGGGGGATTTTTTTGAGGTTCAAAAGTAGTCTTATACGCCAGAAAATACAGTATATACATGTATTTTATTTTGTTTGCCTTGTTTACTGCAGCAAACATCCTTGGTATGATATAGATATTTCTATAGCCTCCCTCTTTGAGTCCTTTATCCATTCTATCCATTTTTCCATTTATTTGATTAATTTTGCATTATTTTCTGGTTTCCATATTTTTTTTTATTTGTTTTATTTTTTAAATATTATACCAATAAAGATGATTTTTGGGTCTGGGTTTTTTAGTATTTCTTATTCTATCTTATTCTATTTTAATGTTTCAGCTGCAAATTTTTTTTTATCATCCCTCTCGTTTCATGGTCTAAATCTAGCGTCTCTTTTAAGCTCTTAGTGATGCTTTTAAGCCTTTAATCTTAATCTAACATCTCAAGCACTGCATATGTATTTACACTTTGATGCGGTGTCTTGAGAGGTTTCTTTCTTTGTTCCTTGCCCAGATGTGCTTCATTGCATCTGGCAGTTAATGATGCATATAACCCTGAGACACACAGTCACTCCTACCTTTTTATTGTTATACGGCATTTCTATAACGCCAACAGTTTGCGCAGCGCTTTACAAAATTAAGGGACACAATACAGATACAATACAATACAATACAGTAGGGTTAATATGGCCCTGCTTAAAAGAGCTTACAATCTAACAGGATAGGGCAAGTGGTACAAAAAGTAATAACGGTGAGGGATAAATTAAACGTTTAGTTGGTAGGTGGAGGCTGGATAGACTTTCATATAGAAATGAGTTTGCAGGGATCGCCTAAAGGTATCCAGAGTAAGAAATAGACAGACAGATTGAGGCAGAGAATTCCAGAGAATGGGAGGAGGAGACAAGAGAGCTAAAGAGCAAGAGGTCTTGGGAGGAGTGGAGAGGGATTCGGGGATAAGATTGGTGATGTACCTGGGGACAGAGTTGTGAATGGCTTTGAATACTGTTGTTAGAATTTTTATTTAAATTTCCTGGGCAATCGGAAGCCAATGGAGAGATTGGCAGAGAGGGGTAGCAGACACTGAGTGGTTGGTAAGATAGATGAGTCTGGCAGAAACATTCATGATTGACTAAAGTAGAGGTAGGCCTAAGAGATGGGAGTTGCAATAGTCAAGGCGAGAGATAACAAGGGAGTGAGTGAATAGTTTGGTGCTTTCTTTAGTTAAAAAGGGGCAAATTCATCTTGCCTCCAGAGTGGCCACATCCATTGAAACGCCTGATTTACTTTATTCTAGTGGCGGCGAAAATGACTATAGCAGGGGCATGAAAGACACCCTCAGGATCTTTTGGATGATTTAAACACAAAATATCATTGATTATGATAAATTAAAAAAATTGCTAGCATTTTTAATGATGGAAGTACTTGGTTTGAATTTTGTGCGTCATATATACACGTACCCCTGTCTTTGAATTCAGGTGCCATACGGACTCCAAGCTTCTCCTCTCCTAATATATATCTACATCTCCGACCTAGTTCTGCCTATGTTTTGGGGATTCTCTTTACCCTACCATTACTTCTTTTCTCTCTTCCTCTTTTTTTTCTGCCTCTCCCCTTTTCTCATTCCTCAGAACTTCTAGCAGCCATCTCTTTTTTTTTTGTAGAGTTTCCACTGGAATTGCCAGACATGCTAAAGTGTTATTAGAACCTTTATTACTCTGTATAGAAACTTTACTTTCTAAGATTATAGTGTCACTGTCTCAATAATTGAATGTAAAAAGGGGCACATTTTAAAAATGTTTTGGAAGTGAAGTCTACAACCTTTTGACAGTGATTGGATTTGGGGCTGAAAGGATGAGTCTAGGATTACACCTAGTACCCTGGCATGAGGGGAGGGACTGATAGATGTATTAGGCCCATGGGAGGGTGAATCGCTTTAGAGGGGCATGACATAGGGGGAGGCTGGCCCAAGCCAGTCTTTACTTATTCACATTGGGCCTAATGCAAGTGTGCAGCGTCATCCTTTATTGCATGCTCAGTTGTGTTTGGCCCCCTTAAATCTTATATTGGATGGGGTTACCCAGAGTAGAAACATGGTTGTTTGGAGCGGCACATTTTATTATGGGGTCTTCTGCCACGTATTCATATTTCTTAGACCCTGATAAGAAACTAGCTCACCTATGTACTGCTTGCAATTGTAATATTAATGTTACAAATATGCAAGCACGTTTATAAAAAAAAAAAACCTGAAATACACCTTATAAAAACACAACAGTTATTTGGAAAGATGCTGGGTGTTATTTGGAACCACTGACCAATATTAGGATAGGAGTTGCCTATCTATAAAATTCCCACGCTAGAAGTGTATGTAATGCCAGTCCTTTTTTTCTCAGTTTTATATAGAATAGGGAATAAAAGTGATCCAGAAAGACTTTATTTGTTAAAAACATTTTGGCCTTCTTATGTTGCATAGAGTAAGGTAGGGTTACATCCCCTGTCAGTTGTTGTTCTATCTGTGTCATATTGTGGGAAAGTTCCTCACACTTCCTTCCCATATCCAAAACAGGAAATGAGAGGAAATTCCTCTAAAATGATTTTCTTTCTATCCCTGTTCTGGTAACAACCCAAAATGTGGAAGTTTTTTTTGCCTTTCATAATGTTAAAAAGGACAAATGGAGAGGGTGAATCTCCCTAACGGGGAAATAGACAGCAATAAAAAGCTGACAAGTGTTCTAATCCCTCTCCACCAAGAAACAAACAAAAAAAAAAGCGTTGCCTTTTCTTATACTCTAATCATTTTTTTTGTAGTATTTGGATACAACAGGGAGGTTTAAACCTTTGTTAAATTATTTTTGCTGTCTATTCCCACTGGGGAGATTACCTTTAAATTCCTATTCTGAAGATGAAACTAATGCCCCATACACACGTGCAGATTATTTGCAGACTTTTGTCTGCAGACTTACCAAAACCATATAATATGAGGTCAAACCTAAACACTTTCAATTTGTATGCAATCCGGCAGGCCCTTGCACTACATAGAAAAGGTAAGTCTGCAGACAAAAGTCTGCAGATAATCTGCATGTGTGTATGGGGCATCAGGAAAAGAGAAGAAATCTCTCCAAAGTTAATGGAATTCCCATCAAAGGGAGCTGTCATTGGATAAGGTATCCCCATTGGTGGAGTTTCACTTTATTGACAACTGAAAATTTTTGAAATGTCCATCCCTTTCTGTCTTAGTGACAACAATGGTCACCCATACCAATTAGGGATGTGGACACAGTCAGCTATAAAAACTTGACAAAATTGTCTAACTGTTCCATCAAAGCTAACAAAAAAATGCTTATTTATACCCTTTTATAAAACGGCTCTTACGTTAAACATTTTCTTGATTGTGTCACCACTTTTAAATTTGCAGTAAGGACATTAGAAAAGCTATATTTTATTGGAAAACGCAATTAAAAAAACCACGCATCCTGGATCAAATTTTAAAAACAGCTGCATATATTTTATAGGAGAAAACATTTGGCATCTTACAGTGAGTTCAAGTTCATCATTTTCATTTCTGGCAACGAATGGCCACCATCCTTTCACCCTCTTCTGTTTGAAGATAGAGACCATTGGCAAATCCACCTCAGGTGCCACCATGTCTATGGAGCATTGTTTCGCAGTCTTTGCTCCTCGAGGGAAACGGTTCAAGTCTAACTCGATGGCGCCTGTAGGAGGGAAATATGACTAATGCAATAACATGCTACAAACTGAAACAACCTTTAAAGATTTGCATAGGCATGACCCAAAGTTACCCCCAAATCTCTCCTAATTACTTCTGTAGGGAGGGTCTTTTCCTACATTGTTTCAATAGTAAAATATACTAGCAATAGAAAATGTAAGAGTCGGTTCACACTAAGGCGACACGACTCCTTACTACTTCGGGGGCGACTTATGCATTACCATGCACCACGACTTTGGAGCGACTTGCAGGGATTTCACATCATGGAAGTCTATGCAAGTCGCTCCGAGGTCGCCCCGAAGTAGTACAGGACCCTTTTTCTAAGTTGAAGCGACTTGTGTCGCTCCTTTTAGAACGGGTCCTGTAGCAGTCAATGGACCGTGAGGGAGCGCGACTTGTCAAGCTGACAAGTCGCCTGACAAGTCGCGCTAGTGTGGACCGGCTCTAAGATCTCCTTGTAATGGCTTAATTATGCACCTTTGGCACACATTTTCACCAAAGGTATCCCCCAAAACCTCCCCTAATTACTACAGTAGGGAAGGTATTTTCCTACATTGTTTCAATAGTAAAATATATTAACTAGCAATAGAAAATGTAAGATCTCCTTGTAATGGCTCAATTATGCACCTTTGGCACACATTTTCGCCAAAGGTATCCCCAAACCTCCATTAGCTTGCCACAAAAGTATCATCAGTTTTAAGAGGGCTGACTCATATGGATAGTAGGCACTACATGGTCAATGTTCAGTACAATATACACAGTTATACACCATCAGTACAGTTCACATTATGTAATATACAGTCATACCTAGGAAGTCATCAGCAGAGAAGTGGTCGGCATCCCAGACCTGCATAGTAAGTCGTGCTGGAATCTTGTACTCTGTCTCATCCCAGGAGAACATAGACTCCTTTTTGGAGATGACAATCTTCTCCTCGGCTACCAGATAATCAAATGGAAAGATGAACCTCCAGTTGAAGTTGCCCTCACCAGTAAGAGAGTGATAGTGTACGTCTGTGTCTTGCTTGTCCTCCTGTTGTCCCTTCAGCCACCTACATGTCCCATCCAGAGACAGTCAGAAGACATACTTACATACAAATGCTAAGGATCATTAACTGTAATGGCATGCTCTAATACTGGGGAGAGTGGGGGTTACTTACTAGAACTTGTGTAAGGAGACTTTTATACAGGTCACTACCTCCATATACTGGCAGGCAGGGTTGTGTTAGGCTTAACTTGTAAGTACTTGGCATGGTCATGGGGGACAAACAACTGTCTTGCCCATTCAGTATCTGCTCAGATTGTGTTGGATGAAAAATCCGGCCGTATGATGACTACATGCATGCCAACATTATCTAGGTATTTGTCATATGAGGTCCAGCATAGTCCAAAAATGGGTTCTGAAAATCCACATCAGAATGAACAACACTTTCTAGTATATTTCTAAGCATAAAATGTAGATATCTCTACATCACACATAGAACTAGGAAACTGTCATTATTTAAAAAAATAGTGCATTTAATCTAGTTAGTTGTTTGCTCTGCCTAGGAAATCTAAACAGCAGAGCTCAACTCTTAATATGGCACTTACCTTCAGACCAACAAAGACCTCTATATGCCTAAACTTTGTCTAAAGCTATATATTGCCCAACTTTTGAAGCTACATTCAATACTACAAAATCATTCTGCCTATTAAAGAGTCAGTCCAGCCAAAACATATTACCGTTCTAAAGAGAAGTTGGTATATTGAAAGTTTTTTTTAAAGGCCAACTCAAGAAAATTCCCCTTGCAATGGGATGGGGTTGCACCTGTACTGCAAGGGTGGGTTAACTGTTCCTTTAAGACTGGTACACATGGGCTGAATATTACTTGGTTGAACAGAAACCTGCCGGCATTCAGCCAGTGTGTACAACAGCATGTCCAACAGAAGCCAGCCTAAAATCCAGCTCCTGTTAAACGGGCATACTTGAAAACCAGCAGCTGATCGCATCCAATCAACACTTACAGCCAATGGCTGTGAGTGCTGACCAATGTGTGCTGGTGCAGGGGGACCCCCCCCATCAGAGCACAGTAGCACAGTGGGGAGATCACTATGCTAACATCACATAGTTAGATCGCTGTGCTAATATCACATAATTAATATGGCAAGCTCCTCACATGCTCCTGTAAAAAAACATACAGTAAGTACCAGGCATCATTTTAGGGTGTGTAAAAGCAGTTTACTTACCTAATCCTCTGCTCCACCAACAGATGGTGCTCCCCTATGCTCCAGCTCCCCTATGCTCACCTGTGGAATGTTCCTCGACCCCACCATGTCCAAAGACATCAAGATTTTAAGCCAGCCATAGACGGTTCAAATCTCGGCCAGTTCAGCAGAGACCAGCCTGAGATTCAAACCATATATAGATAGGCTGATTGTACCCAGGTCAATCGATTGATCAACTTGGGTACAACCAGCCTGTTTTATTTTTCATGAGATCATCGTCAGAGGGGCATTGCTATTGCTATAAATAATCATTGTGAGTTCCCCAAGCCGGGGTGGCACACACACACCCCCCCCCCCCCCCCCCCCCGCGGGAAGATAGCACTGCAGGAGGGACACTGATCGACACTTTCCTGCAACCACAAGAAAATCAAATCATCTATGACTGCCTTTAGAATGCTGGAGTGTGGGGAAAAATACACTGCAGGGACTGGTCTAGCAGTGCAGGGGAGTGGAGGATCGAGTAAGACATTTTTTTTTTCTTTGCTGCCTAAACCTGAATGAGCAGTTAACCCTTGCAATTCCACAGGTTTCCTGGAGTTCAGCTTTAAAATTCTGGTTGTCATAAGACTAAAATTGAGTTCCCAATTCAATGTTCCTACTGCAACCTTTACAAGGGTTGGGGTAAGTCTCACTCTCCTCGATACATTACTATTATGTATCAGAAGGATGGTGACCCCACAAAGCCAGCTATGGAGGTAACATTTATTCCTGAAGTCCTGTAGATGTACAGTTTAAAAAGCCACAGGGTCTACAGTTCTGAGGGCTTACAAACATTAATTCACCAATACAATGTTGGTACGAAGTAAAGCTTAACAGGTTATATCATCCAATGGCTTTTTATTATCTGTAAAGTTAACTTCACAGCTCCATATCCAGTTAAGGCTTTCTGACATTTCTAGATACTTTACAATGAATACACAGAAGGAAGAAAGGCAGGCCCCAATTTATGCAGAGCCAACGTAGGCCATAGCCTAGTGTGGTGTTGCTGCCAGGAATGATACAGCTGGGTCTTCATTGTTGTCCCCGCACAATTTACAGTATACTTTTTTTTACACTTATCTATGTTTTACCTGCTCTAGGTCGATACACTTATGAGAGAACATTATTAGTTTGCTCTAGTCCTATAATCTTCAGTTTTAGGTGTGCTGATGAGTAGGTAAACTGCCCCTTCTAGCCTTGCTGCCCCCAGGATTTGTGTACCTTGCGTGGCTATGACATCCTAGCTTGTTCGTATAATCAGACTAGTCAGTTAACTGGGGTACAAGGGTTGGCCTACAGAGGAGAGGAAGTTTAAACCTGCTCCTTAAGATTGGTCTTTGGACCTAAAATGGTTGCAGGTGGAGGCTTAGTTCATGAACTGTCAAGGACAGTACTTGATTGGTAAAATATCCAAATTCGGAAGTCAACTGATCAGTTTAGAGTGGACTGACCCTTTGAGTAACAAAACTCCTGTAATAGTTTTTTTTCTGACATAAGCAATAATGTACATATTAACGTTACATTAACATTGCATTAAAATTACATTCTTGAGCAGCATAACATTTACATGCTAAACATACACAGCAGAAAATGCACACAGACATAAACCCACATGCCCCACACAGGAAGGAAGTATGGAGCTATGCATATAGATATTTTGTTAACAGATATTAGTGTAGACATGAATGAAGGAAAATGAAAGGAAATGTGGCATGCAGTATACTCCGTTGATGCATCATCTTCACCTTCACAGACAGCTTTCCCTCTGCAGATAACCTCCTTGTTACTGGAAGGTCCAAAAGGAGTTGTAAACATCTATATGTTGCATAGACATTAGGGAAGCAGCCATTGTTTTTTGGAGAATCTTAAAATGTCCCAAATGTAGTTACTGTGTGATACATAAGCCTCAAAACTCGAAACTTCCTTTACCTTTCCTGACTGTGTCAAATCCTCCATCATTTGTGTCTCACACGCTTCCCCTCCCAGATACTGCAGCTCACACTGGGAGGGTTTTTCGCAATGCAATGAGCCAGTGCTGTCAATCAAGAAATTAGTGGGCAGGGCTAGTTGTGGCCAGGTGTTAACTGACAATCCTCAGGCTTATGAATCAGCAGTGACAATGCAGATGGCCACAAGGCAAGCAGGCACAGACTACATGAGAGTGGCAACTCTGCTCTGAATTCAAGAGCAGTGCAGCATCATTGCCACTCAGTTTAAAAAATATGTATTAGGTGGGCTTCACTAGCAGGCTTAAACTGGAATTTGTGGGACTTTTTATGGGGAATAAAAGAAAACTGCAAGTGCAAATTAAATAATTATTAAGTGATGTGGCACATATTATTAAAAGATAAGTATAGGAATATTTTTTTTGTAGAATTATACTTACTTAGGTGGATGCAGCATCTGTCTCTTGCCAGCTCTAAGGCTGAGAACCGAGTGATCAAACACCACCGATCGTTTGGTTTTCAGAGCTCTCTGAGCAGATCGCTGGTGACTGTCAGTCATGGGCTCTCTGCTCTGCCCCCCCCCCCCCCCCAGACACTAAGTCAGGTACCGTGCCAGGCTTGTGGGCGGATTTCGACCATTTGGTCACATGAACTGGCTCTGTGACGTCAGCCAACAGCAGGCTTCAGCCTGCTGTCTGCTGAAAATGGGTCAGAGGAGTACAGAATGAACTGCACTCCTGTGATCCACAGGAGGAGCACAGCCAAACAAGTTTTGGCTGTACTTCACCTTTAATGGGAGGCCATAGTTCTATTTAAAAGTGACCCCTTAATATGTACATGCAAGGCAAAGGATAAGAGTCACATGAACTCTTCAGCCCTCCCCAGCAAGATATACTCACCCATCAGACAGGTAAAAGAAAGTTTTGTGTAATCTCCAAACTCATTTGTCAGAGGTGACACAGGCTTATGGATTATTTTTCACATTCCATGTGACAGCGATGTGCCAATCACAAGACACCAGAAGTGGCAGGTGTTTCACATCACTCCAAGTGACTATATGGAGTGAGGAAATATTTGTTCATCTTGATGGAGAGAGGGAATTACGTGGCCCTTTCCTTTGCCCTGCATGGGCAAATGAAGATTCATTTACATTTTTAATTTTGACTGAAGTGTACCTCTACATAAAATATAGAAATGTCACTGCCTCCCAATGATCTGGCTTAATTTAATAATTATGGGACCAACCCACAGAACAGTCCACACATTAATGTGATTTTACGTGTTCTAATTATCAATCCAGTATACAACCATGGTGTTTGCTCTAGATCTTGGTTAGTTCATGGTTTGCATTCCCGAAATATGGCTGTTTTTGCTGAGCATGATCAGCAGCTACATTTATGGACCCTCTCAGAAACAAGGAGGTGTGAAAGGCACTTACCTGGAATCTGGGAACACAATGCAAAAACAATTTCATACTGTGCAAATAAAAGCCCTCTTATTGTAAACCTTGGTGAAAACACATGAATCACACTGTATGCAGACACACCCACTCCTGGAGGCATCGCTAGCTAGTGGGATTGTGTGGTGGAACCAGGGCGAGAAAGACCTCTCCAGTGCTGAGGGTGGACATCAGGACACCAGGAGTTGGGATTAGAAAACAATTTGGTTTAAAACATTTTACCCTATATTAAGTAGAATTTAAGATATTGGGTCCTAAACAACGTAACTTTTTATGCTAAGTTCAAAACATAACAGTACCTTTAAATATTTCTGCTAGTAAACATGGGACTGCGAGAGGTTTTTTTTAACCCTATATTTCTAAATCAAAGTAAGTGAGCTTGGGTGCAAGTTATGTATTTATATCAGAATTATTGAGAATTTATTTTTACTTGTGGCTAATTTTGCTGGTGTACCTAAGCTAGATCCAATGTATATAAAGTTACTCAAATTAGAATAAGAATGATGTAATTCATTACATATTATAGTTTATTACATCAATTATTTTTTTGTTCTACAATGTATTTCTCTAACTCACTTTTAAAGCTTTTCTGGAAGGTTTAATTTACAACGAGTAAAGCATTTGGAATTAATGCCAACTTCTTCACTGATGTTCCCTTCAACAAATTTTTTAAAATATTTTTTTCTGGTAAGGAATATTATGAACTTTTAGAGGTGATTAAAACATTGACAGTACTGAGAAGTGTAAAAGGATGGTATACTTATCTGTGATTATCTAAATCTTATCTTAATTGCTGACACAGATCAACAGCATGCGATCTGTCCTTGCAAAAAAGCTAGGCCAATGGATCACCTAGGAAAGTTGTATCTTTATCATCAGTTAATTTTTTATATGGACTTATGTTTAATTGTTTTGGTACAGAAAATTTTGAAATGATGAAGTTTCCAATTTATAGCAGTCAAAGCAAGGAATTCAATTTAAATCAGGTCACATTAGCCTGCGAAAGGTGGTGACAATTTGAGTTATAACCCTGGAAGCGTCCAGTAATTTTCCTTCAAACATAATAAATTGGTGAAACATAAATCAATTTAAAGACCTCAAAAACTGAAGAGTATTTTCATGGCATCAAAAAACCCAATAGATCCACCACATTGCAACCCAAAGACCAGCTAGAGATGGGAGCGAGCAAGCAAAAGGGTGTAGCAGACCAGTGCAGTTCAGTGCAGTGACACAAGCAGTGATGAGTGACAGGGGATATGCACAATTGCTGCGCCCAGGGAAGAGGGTTAGGCAGGTTAGAAGGGATGGTGGGGTAGGGTAGGGTGTGGGTGTTAGAAGGGTCCGGGCCGTGCATCATTACCCCTTGACATAGATGTCTGACATCTTCTCTCCTGTCATGAAAGCATCATCTTCTAGAATCACTTCATCAGTGTTCCAAATTATAACACGTAGTTCAAAACTAGTTTTCAAGAGTGCGACGATAAACACGAGGTAGACAAAGAAATCAAACAAAAAAAAGGGAGCAAAAAAAAGCAAAATTCTGTTATTCACACACAACACAAAAGCGTAAAACCGGCAACAAAGGCAGCATGGGAACTGGTGTGTGCGCCACAAGTGTACACAGAAGCCCACACACAACACAAAGTCAACCTTTTTTCACTGGTACGTACCCCCTGACAAAAATGTCACTAGACTTTTCTCCTGTGAAGTAATCATCATCTTCCAGGATTACCTCATCGGTATTCCAAATTATCACTCTAAGCTCGTATCTGGCAAGGAGATAGTGAGACAAGTGAGATGTGGGCACATAGGGACTGAGAACACGGGGAATTGTTTGGAGGTTCTAGATTATCCCTTTTGTTCTGGAATCTTGAATCCACCCAGTTGATGGACAGAAGTCCAAGAGATGTCATTATTTCAAGAGGCAATGCCTATTTTCCAGCAAAGTAGATAGTTAAGTTCTATAATGATTGTCAACTGGAGGAACTGGTTTATCTGCCAGGATATTACTTGGCGAGTTCAGAGTGATATCAAAATGATTAAACTAAAGTTATACTCAAATAATACAATATCAATATTTCTGTCTAAACAAAACAGAAAATAGACTTCAGTAAAACTTTTGGAAATGTGGTTAAACTCCTATAGATAGAACACTGTTCTATTAGACACTGGTACAATGAGGGTTTTCCTTAATAAGATATGATGGCTTGTACTGTAAATCCCTGAAGGAGGGTAAGTGGTTCATTGCAAACCCTTAACCAGTGTACCATCATCCAAACATGATGTCATGCCAGTTGCCTATAAGAGCAGTGTTCTTCCTGTAGCTTTAGTACCCATCAATACAAGGTTAATTCATAATGCAAAACATACAAGGCCACTTCCTAAATAATTCATTTTAAATGTCATTTAAAAATTTAAAGCTGATCTGTAGCCTCCCTAATACAGTTATATTAGTGTTTCTAATGCCCAAAGATGTGGGCACATAGGAGCTGAGAACACAGGGAATTGTAGGATCTAGAACACTGGGAGGTTCTAGATCCTATCCTTTATTTTGGAATCTTGAATCCACCCAGTTGATGGACATAAGTCCAAGTGATGTCATTATTTCAATAGATAATGCCTATTGTCCAGAATAGTGGATAGTTGGGTTCCATAACAATTGTCAACTGGAGGAACTGGTACGTTCTGGCAAGCTATTGCTTGTTGAGTTCAGAGCGATATATTTTCAAACACTTTTAAACTAAGACAATACAATGGTAAGTTTTGTGTCTGAACACAGGAGAAAATACATTTACGCAAATCCTTTAGAAATGATGATGAATTCCTACAGATGGAACACTGTGTGTAAGGTCTCCTTATTAAGATATACTGGGTTGAATTGTAATCATGCTCCTTCAAGGTTATACAGTGTAATCTTAAGCGGACATAAAGTGGTTCTTGGGAAAGGCTCACTCACTGTACCAGTATATGAACATGGGGGTTGATTTAGTAAAACTGGAGAGTGCAAAATCTGGTGCAGCTGTGCATGGTAGCCAATAAGCTTCTAACTTCAGCTTGTTCAAATAACATTTGACAAATAAAAAACTAGTTGGAAATCTGATTGGTTTCTATGCAGAGCTGCACTAGATTTTGCACTCTTCAGTTTTAGTAAATCAACCCCATGCTGTCCTGCCGGTTGCCTAGAATAGCATCATTCTTCCTCTAGCTTTAACACTCATTAATACAGGGTACTCATAATACAAAATATGCAGATACCGTCTTAAATAATGAATTTTTATTGGCTTTTGGATACTTAAAGCTGATCTGTAGCCACCCCAATACAGTATTTGTATTTCTAATGACTAGGTACCTTGTAAAATGTACGTATTACCTGTAAATTACTAGTTATTGTATTTGAAATCACTTGCTTTTTTTCCTATTGGAAGCCCATGCCAGCATTTGAGGAATGTCTGAGACCACTGTGTACAGAAGCCCCTGTGAGTTAGCACATATCAGCCACCAAGACGCCATCATTGTTATTTCATAGCAACATTACCTTTATAGACCAAAGCATGGGCAAAGCATGTTTTCCTTAATCTCTCCTTCAGACCTGTACTTGTATTACTGCTCTTCCGTCGTACAATTTGAAGGGTATTCAATTCTCCAACAGAAATTGAAGCAAGCAAAAGGTAAAGACTTAAAGTATAACTAAAGGCAAAACTTTTTTTGTTAGTTTTGGATAGAGTGGAGAGGGATTAGAACACCTGTCAGTTGTTATTGCTGTCTGTGCTGAAAATAAGGAGATTCACTTCTCTATCTTTCCTGTTTACCATTATTATTGAACGTGAAAGCAAAAGAAAATCCCAAATTTTGGGTTGTCCCCAGAAAGGTAATAGTGGGGATATCTTCCAATAGGGACACTAGTTCTGGTGGGTCCCCAAGGAATTCCCTTAATTTGCAGGAATTTCCTCTCATTTCCTGTTTGGATATGGGATAGGAAGTGAAGGTAAATCCCTGCAATGGGACAACGGTGGTGAAAATAAATCCAACAGGGGTTATAACCCTTCCTTACTCTATCCAAAATGAAAAACAAAAGTTTTGCCTATAGTTCTACTTTAACATCTCCAGAAGATAACACAGGTACAGCTGCAAGACCTTGGTTTCTGTATATGGCTACAGTTCAGCTTTTACACACTTATGAAGCAAAGTATTATTATTAATAATAATAATAATAATATTAATAATACATCTTATTTATAGGTGCCTTTCAGGACACCCAAGGTTTCCCTACAAAGATAGCAACAAGTGCAGTACATGGTTTACATGGAAGCTTAAAAACAAAACTGTTTTTGGCAATGTGGTCCTGGTAGCAGGGAGAGGTTTTGGATAAATCAGATATTTGCATATATATTTCACATAAATAACATAACAAATCAATTCCGTTAAAGGTGTATGGCAGCCCTTAAGCCTTCTCTCAAAACAGATATTTCAGGTCTTATTATTAGGTGACTAGCTGTGTTTCTCATGTCTCCTAGATGTCCCAACTAGAAAACAATTTCAAAATAGAATGCCTGCATCAAGGCCACTCCAGTAGGGTTTCCATTCTTATCTAGCATGATTCAATTAAAGTAGTTCTAAAGGCAGAATGTTTATCTTAATGCATTCTATGCATTAAGATAAAAAAAATCTTCTGTGAGCAGCAGCCTCCCTCAGCCCCCCCAATACTTACCTGAGCAGGGGGAATCATGATATCAGTGGGTCCATGTGCAAGATAAAAAGTGGGCCCTGGGCATTGTAAAAAAATAAAAATGCAGCGCGTGCAGTGCAGCATGGTGAAATGCGGGCGTGGTATAAATTGTGCTAAATATTGGCGTGGCTTAAATGGGGTGTGGTTTTATAGGGATTGAGATGACTTACATAGTGCAGAATGTGGCAATGTTAAATAGAGAATGTACAGTGCAAAGTGAATGGCGGTGGGTAGTATGTGCAGAAGAGGAATATCCAGTGTATGGTGGCGGGTAGTATGGCAGGAGAGGAGTGCAGAGTGTATGGCAGTGAGTAGTATGTGCAGAAGAGGAATATAGAGTGTATGGTGGCGGGTAGTATGTGCAGTAGAGGAGTGCGAAGTGTATGGCGGTGGGTAGTATGTGCAGAGGAGGAATATCAAGTGTATGGTGGCGGGTAGTATGGCAGTGAGTAGTAAGTGCAGAAGAGGAATTTAGAGTGTATGGTGGCGGGTAGTATGTGCAGGAGAGGAGTGCAGGGTGTATGGCCGTGGGTAGTATGTGCAGAAGAGGAATATAGAGTGTATGGTGGCGGGTAGTATGTGCAGGAGAGGAGTGCGAAGTGTATGGCGGTGGGTAGTATGTGCAGAAGAGGAATATAGAGTGTATGGCGGTGGGTAGTATGTGCAGAAGAGGAATATAGAGTGGGGGCGAGTAGTATGTGCAGGAGAGGAGTGCGGAGTGTATGGCGGTGGGTACAGTAGTATGTGCAGAAGAGGAATATACAGTGTATGGTGGCAGGTAGTATGTGGGTAGTATGTCCAGGAGAGGAGAGCGGAGTGTATGGCGGTGGGTAGTATGTGCAGAAGAGGAATATAGAGTGTATGGTGGCGGGTAGTATGTGCAGGAGAGGAGTGCAGAGTGTATTGCAGTGGGTAGAATGTGCAGGTAAGGAGTATGGAGAGTACAGCGGTGGGTAGTATTTGTAGGATGGTGTCAGTAGGGCAGTGGACGGTGTCAGTAAAGCAATGAACAGTGTTCAAATTATTTTTATTATTTTTATTTTTTTTTACAATTCATTCTTGTATTATGTTTTCCACAGTGATTTGAGGGGGGGGGGGCTTTAGTGGACTGTGTTGGCAGGGCAGTGGCCGGTGTCAGTAGTTTTTTGTTTTTATTTATTTATTTACAATTTAATTTGTTTTGCATTTTTTTACAGTTCAATTTTTTTTCAGTTTACTATTCTCAGTTAAAGGACACAGGAGCCACTTGAGAAAAGGAAGGGGCCGTTAAATGACATGTTCCTCCGGTCTTCATCCTGACAGATCCCCCACAGCAAATGGCGGTAGAGGAGAGGAGTGAAGCCAGCTGCGGGGGGGGGGGGGGGGGGCAGTGGAGGAAGACATGGGGGGGCAGTGGGGTATGACCGGTGCAGCTGTGGGGACAGTTGCAAGCACCAATCTGCCTGTATGGCTTTTCAGCTGACAGCTGCATGAGGGAGAGGAGGAGAAGCGGATGTCAGCTGCTTCATTAAAAGCTATACAAGGAGATCAGTGCTTGCAACTGTTCCCCCCCCCCCCGCTGCACCGATCATCCCCCACTGTCACCCAGATACTATCATCCATGGGTGCAGTGTGGGTCAAAGTGGGCCCCCCCCTCAGGGCCCATGTTTAGTGAGCACTCTGCACCCATTGATGATACACCACTGCCTGAGCCCCATCTCGATCCAGTGATGTTGCACAAGAGACTTGACTGTCCAGGACTCTCCCTCCTGAATGGCTGAGACACAGTAGCAGGCGCCATTGGCTCCCACTGCTATCAAAGTCAGTGAGCCAAGAAGGAGTAAGAAGGGGCGGGGCTGAACCGCGGCTCCATGTCTGAATAGACACACAGAGCAGCAGCTCGGCTCGGGTGCCCCAATAGCAAGCTGCATGCTATGGGGGCACACAGAAAGAGGGAGGGGCTAGGAGCACCGGCAAGGGACCCAAGAAGAGGAGGATCTGGGCAGCTCTGTGCAAAACCACTGCACAGAGCAGGTAAGTATGACATGTTTATTAATTTTAACTAATGTGGAATCAGACCCAAAGGGCACATTCCTGTAAGATTACCATGCTAATCACTTATCCCCAAAGAACTCCTTTTTAATAATTCAGCAGTAAGTGGGACATCATCATTAAATATGGTGTTATCACAAGGAATGAAATTAACTATTGATCACTAATTGAAAAATGTGTGTCCAGCACTGGACTTTCGACAACAAGCATTGTCTTAAATATAGCTTGATTCAATTGATATAGATTGACATATAGATAGATTGATATAAGGTCAGATTTTGAAATGGAGAACATTATTATCACATAGAAAAGGGTTTTCTTGTACCTTTTTGGTTTCCTTGGAGAGATATCAATGGCAGGACCTGGAGCTGGCATGTCCATGGGGAACATATCTACCCACATTTCTATACGACCCTGAAAGAAATAAACCTTGCTTTAGGAGCACCTCATACTGCAGCTAAATCATTATATTTTTTTGGCCAAAAATGTCTTCATTGAACAAAATAGCTGATGTCATTAAGTATGTGAACTGGTGCACATTTTGCAGATTAAGAACCTTTGCTTTTATATTACCTGTTCAATTCCTGGCTTGTCTGGATTTAACAGGGGTCGCGTCTCTACATGTTCCGGAATCAACCTGCAGCCAACTCGCGGGATCTCCTCCCAGTGCTGAAGAACTGAAAGGGCCAAATGTTCATCTGTTTGTTTCTTCTGACCTGCAGGTACAATATTGTTAGAGGATCCCAAAGGGTAATACAATGAGTTCTCCTTCCAAGAGAAACAATAGTGAATTAAACAAACTCATTTTTTGAAGGGCAATTTGAGGAAATGGTAGTCTACTGGCAGGATCTTTCTCATTGGAACACAATTAATTCCGCTTTTAGGTGTTTCATTGGCACTGTTATAATATTGTCACATTAAATGTACCAACAGATAAACAGCTCAACAATGAAACTGTAGGTACCCATAAATCCATAACATATTCTCTTTTGAACTCAAGGTTTGGGTAGTCTTCAGTAGAGAGACTATTAGTACAATTTAACTAAGTAATACATTTTTCACAAGAACATTGTGTAAACTCTACCACACAACTACGTCTTTATGACACTTGTCTTAGAGCCGAAGCCCAGAAGATGATCAGACAATGTATTTAGTTGACATACACTATATTACTAAAAGTATTGGGATGCCTGCCTTTACACTCACATGAACTTTAACCACTTTAGCCCCGGAAGATTTTGCTGCTCAATGACCAGGCCAATTCTTTTAAGATGGCACTGCGCGAATTTAACTGACAATTGCGCGGTCATGCCATGCTGTACTCAAACAAATTTTACGTCCTTTTTTTCTCACAAACAGAGCTTTCATTTGGTGGTATTAGATCACCTCTGCGCTTTTTATTTTTTGTGATATTAATAAAAAAGTGCGAAAATTTTGCAAAAAAATTTACATTTTTTACTTTGACTGTTAAAAAATATTCAATATATTCAATTTTTGTCATATATTTAGGCCAAAATGTATTTAGCTGCATGTCTTTGACAAAATAATTCTCAATGAGCGTATTTTTATCCACTTTAAGACTGGAAGATTTTACCCCCTTCCTGACCAGGCCATATTTTGCGATTCGGCACTGCATTATTTTAACAGACAATTGCGCAGTCGTGCAATGCTGTACCCAAATGAAATTTACATCCTTTTTTTCCCCATAAATAGAGCTTTCTTTTGACGGTATTTTATCACCTGTGCGATTTTAAATTTTTGAAAAAAAGAGCCACAATTTTGAAAAGAAAACAATATTTTTCACATTCTGATATAGAACATTCCCCCAAAAAAATTTAAAAATCGAAATTTTTTAACATTTTAGGCCAATTTGTTTTCTGCTGCATATTTTTGGTAAAATTTGAATATTTTGATTGGTTTGCGAAAGTGATTGTTGGTGATCAAGGGGTTAAATGTATGCCTCATGCTTACTCACGTGTGTGGGGGGTTCTGTGAGAGACACAGAGATCACAGGATCAGCTATGCCCAGCTATAGGAGGAGAGGAGGCAATCGCCTCCTCTCCTCCTCCGGCCCGACTCCCGATGTGTCTAGCGTGCTCGCTGCCGAGACCACTAGGAGTCCAGCGACATAGGTCTACGTCGCTGGACATAGAAGAGCCACAGTGCCATAGTAGCAGCACAGTGAGCGGTCTTAAAGTGGTTAATGGCATCCCAGTCTTAGCCCGTAGGGTTCAATATTGACTTGGCCCACCTTTGTAGCTATAACAGCTTCAACTCTTCTGGGAAGGCTGTCCACAAGGTTTAGGAGTGTGTCTCAGGATTCAAACTGAATTTAATCTTATACATATGAGAAATTGTATATAGCAGTAGCATACTGGAGGCACAAACATAAGATGCTGTTGTGAAAAAGATTACCAGGGGATCAGATTAAAAGCAGTATCCTATAATAAATTTATGAAAAAAAGTTTTGATTGAAGTTATTTAAAAAAAAAAAAAAAACATACAAAACATCAGTTTATATACTTTGAAACTTTCATAAAATCAACATATTTAGCACTGGACCAAATGCAAACATTTTGCGGCATAAGAGAATCGCCTCACCGTTTTCATCTTCAATTTCAGTGGGACCAGTGAAAACACGATTTAGAACTTTGACTCGTCCTCCGGGGCCATAGTGGGGGCCATCAATTTTCCCTTCTTTGCAGAGTTTGGACAAGATCTGGGTAGGTTTCATGGGGTCTCTCCACATATTATAACCATGTCTGAAAACAGAACCAAAACTTTTCTTACTTGTATCTTTCTTGTAGACTCTGTCAGAGCTGTTTAGACCTCTAAATGTAACCAATATGGAATTATGTTTTGTGCTTTTGACTACTCCCAAGAGCATTGCTAAAATGAAAATTAGCTGATATCCTAAACAAAAAACCCAGAACATTTTTGTCTGTGCTTGCCCTGCTTCAATGCTGATGCGTGTGTGGTAGCGCTGGACTACTAGAAGTGAGGTACTAGTGCTTTTGGTTTTGACCCAGAATGGGTCTTCCTTCAAATGGACTGGCAAACAGTGGCTACCAGGGCAGCCATCAGGGGGGGACAGCCCATACACATGTAGGGGGCCCGGGCGTTCCGAGGGGCCCGGCCGCCCAGGCCCCAACCATCGAGACTGAGTTGTTGCTGCTGTAGTAACTAGCAATTGCTAAAGCAGGGCAGGGCGGCTGCAGAGTAAGCTGACGCAGCTGAAGGGATGTCTCTTTGCTGAAAATATGAGGCTGTCTCTTTACTGGATTGGGATGTCTCTTTGCTGAATATATGAGGCCGTCTCTTTGCTGGATTGGGATGTCTATTTGCTGAATATATGGGGATGTCTATTTGCTGGATTGGATTCATTATCATTATCATGTAAGTTGTAAGAGTGGTAAAATAGAAGTGGGTGCACTGAAGGACTCGGTGGGATGGCCAGTGGGCGGATTCAATGGGACGGCCAGAGGGTGGGCCCTGGGGAATGTTGGTGGTGAGGCCAGAGGGGTCCATGCCTAATTGTGCAAGGGGCCCCAAAATTTCTGATGGCTGCCCTGGTGGCTACGCCATGTAGTAATGGACCTTGTCCCGTTCCTGGGCCGCTATCACCTATATTTTCACCTATATTTTCAAAAGAGGACTTGCAGTAAATATCAAAGTTTGGGTGGATGTTAAGGAGTGCCCTGTATAAAAGTTCATGACACTTAAAGGTTTTATTTGACAAAAAGTATCAACATATGCCAACAGGTTTCTCTTTGAATACTTTTTCTTCATGTCTTTTTGATAAATTTGTGCAATTATTTTCAGTAAATTTACATAAGGACTAAGCACATATTATGACCAACTTAGGGGTTTAAAAGAATAGGACAATTGATGTGTACTAAGAGATAAACAATTACAAACATATAAGGCAATATATCTGATTATACATACATGGCGTATGTCTGTGATATCCCACATGTCGCTCTGTGCTTGCTGTAATAACGGTTCTCCAGATCGATCTTGGTCTCTCCAATCAAGTCATCAGTCCCCACCAAGTCCCAATCATAAACTGCCACTGTTAGCATGGACTCCATGGGGAATGTGGCCTCAATGTCAAATGACCTAGTAAAAGCAATTTAAATATAGAAAAAAAAATATCATTAGAAGGCACTAGGAAAACAAGCTTGGAAATATATACTGGTCACCCATAACAGTATAAACATGGACAGGTAAAATGAATAACATTGATTCTCGCATTACAACTGAAAGTGAGTAAAATATTTTAGACAGCCAGTGAAAATGTTGTCCCTGAAGTGGATGTGTTGAAAGCAGAAAAAAATGGGCAAGTGTAAGGATTTGAGTTACTTTGACAAGGGCCAAATGTAATGGCTAGACAAATGGGCCAGAGTACTTCCAAAACTGCAGGTCTTGTGGGATGTTCCCAGTCTGCAGTAGTCGGGACCTAACAAAAAAGACCCAAGCAAGATAAACCAATGAATCAGTGACAGGGCCATGGGCAGCCAAGGCTCATTGATGCATGTGGGAAGCGAAGCTTAGCCCATGTAGTCTGATCCAATAGATGAGCTACTGTAGCTTATATTGCTGAAAAAGTTATGGCTGGTTCTGATAGAAAGGTGTCAGAACACACAGTGCATCACAGTTTGCTGCCTATGCGGCTGCATAGCTGCAAACCAGTAAGGGTGCCCATGCTGTTCCATGTCCGCAGCCAAAAGTGCCTAGAATGGGCATGTGAGCTTCAGAACTGGACCATAGAGCAATGGAAGAAGGTGGCCTGGTCTGATGAATTCAAGAATGGTTTGAGGAACACAACAACAAGTTTGATGTGTTGACTTGGCCTCCAAAGTCTACAGATTTCAAACCAATTTAACATCTGTGGAATGTGCTGGAAAAACAAGTCTGATCCATGGAGGCCCCATCTTGCAACATACAGGACTTAATCACTTTTCGCCAACCTGGTGCATATATGAGGCCGGGTAGCTGCATATATGAGGCCCTAAGTAAACAGTTAACTGTGCTAAGAGTGCGTTCCCAGCACAGTAACAAATGGGTACCAGAAAGCTCCTAATGCATATTTGTGATCGGGAGCTTTCCGATCATGTGACCGCTGTGACTACCAATCACAACAGTCACATGATTGGAACGGTCCCTTTCGCCTCCTGGCATTTGGATCCAATTTAATGGTGGGGAGACGGCAAAGGTAAGGGGTTAAAGGATCTTTTACTGATGTCTTGGTGCCAGATATCACCGCATACCTTAAGAGGTCTAGTGGAGTACATGCCTCGATGGGTTATGGTAAGTGGTCATAATGCTACCATGGCTGTTTGGTGTATGACTGTATGTTATATGTTGCATGTTGTGTCTGTAAACACAGGACATATTATACTGAATGGCTCCTATGAAAGATCAACATGGCTTCTGTCTGGTTCATTAAATTGGTCTGGATGGGCCAACTTTGTTCTGACAGACAAATAATATAATATGGGTGACTCACTTTCCAAAGACAGGATTTAGTTGTTTGGAGATGTAGTTCTCTTTGTCTTTGATTTCAGTTTTGCCCAATTTTATAACAACATAAGGATCAGCTTTCCCATTGATGTCAGCAGGATGTAAATCTGTAGCCTACAAGGTAAATGAAAAGTTAATATTTTTCACTATTACTACTTTGGGTTCATAGGTTTCTCTAATAATAATAGTCTACTTTATAATGGAATAACTACAGCTTTATTGGAAAGCTTCAGGAATAGCAATGAATGAGGCCATGGAGTAAACAGCCAGAAAAAACTTTCTGCGCAGGCATTGCCTTTGCATCAATAAACCCTCCAGCAGCTCGCTACAATAGACTTCTCCCTCAACAGTAGATCCATCCCAACAACAACTGACCCCCAGCATCATAAGACCCAGCTCAGCAACAACAGATCCCCCACCAGCAAAATTAGACCTCCCCAGCAACAATAGACCTCCCCCCCCAAAAAATTACATCCCTTCCAGAGACAATATATCCCCCAGCAGCAATATTAGACCTCCCTAGCAACAATAGACCTCCCCCCTGAAAATGACATTGCTTCCAGAGACAATAGATCCCCCAGCAGCAACAAGAGACCTCTCCAGCAACAATAAACCCTCCTGCAGAAATAGATCCCCTCCAGCAACAATAGATCCCCCAGCAGCCAGCATCAATAGACACTGTAGCACACCCCAGCACCCCTTGCCATTACATACATTCATTGCTGGAGGTGCCTGAACTGCATTACCCTGCGTTCCGGCTGAAAAAAAGCCCTGGTTGTACCAAGGACTACAGGGTTACGTTTAAGTAGCTTGATTAGTGATTTTAATTCATCTGTTTGTGAACATAATTTTAGACACTTTTTCATATTAAATATTGTGATATAATGCACTAGGCTGTTAAACCCTCTTTTGTTCATTTTTTGAGGCCGTGGAGTGCCTGTGAAATAAGCAGGACACAATTGGGACCAATTTTCGATCTAAGGCTTCACCAATCCCCCAAGAAACTTCTTCAGCCAGTAATCTCATACCTCTTTTTACCCCCCTTCATGAGCAAGCACTGTGTTACTTTAACTGACAATTGCGTGGATATGCAACGCTGTACATAAATAAAATCAATGTAATTTTTTTCCCCACAAATAGAGCTTTCTTTTGGTGGTATTTGATCACAACTGAGCCTTTTATTTTTTGCTCTATAGACATAAAAAAGGCTGACAATTTAAAAAAAAACTAACAATATTTTTTACTTTCTGCTATAAAACATATGCAATAGAAAATATTTTAAAAAATCACATTTATTCCCAAATTAAGGCTAATATGTATTCTGCTACATATTTTTTGTAAAGAAAATCCCAATAAGCGTTTTTTGATTGGTTTGCACAAAAGTTATAGCGCCTACAAACTATGGTATATACCAGGGTTATGCAAACTGTGGCCCTCCAGCTGTTGCAAAACTACAAGTCCCATCATGCCTCTGCCTCTGGGTGTCATGCTTGTGGCTGTCAGAGTCTTGCTATGCTTCATGGGACTTGCAGTTCTGCAACATCTGGAGGGCCACAGTTTGCATATCCATGGTATATACGAATATATTTATATTTCGTATATATATATTTTATACTAGTTATGGCTGTGATCAGCTACTTATAGCGGGACTGTAAGATAGCGGGGCTGCGATATTGCAGCGAACAATCGGACACTAACTCACACTTTTGACACTTTGTGGGAACCGGTGACATTAATACAGTGATCAGTGCTAAAAATATGCACTTGTCACTGTAGTAATGACACTGGCTGGGAAGGGGATAAACATCTAGGGTGATCAAAGGGTTAACTATGTGCCTAGCCAGTGTTAATGTGTAAACTGTGTGCTGCTTTTACTAAGGGAAGTGATTTATTTTATTCCCTACTTTGCAGGGACACAAAATCCATAATTTCCTCCCTGTTAGATTGGAGCTCTGCCTTGTTTACATAGGCAGAGCTCTGTTCTGTGTCTCTGCCTGATGGTCAGCAGGTGCCGGTGAACATCCAATGGCTGGCACCCACAGATTGGCTTCTGCTGTGAGTAATTCCAGCGGCAGCGCGTGGGCACGCCCCCTAGGCGGAAGTGCAGAATCACGTACATATATATATATGATTCTGCACAGGAGGGCTGCCCTGTAGCAGTATATCTGCTATGGGGCGGTCAGAAAGTAGTTATATAACAGAAAATGTTTTCTCTTAGTCCCCCTGAAAAGTCCAACTAATATTTTCTGATCTTTCCAATAAGGTAAATCTACATTGGGGTGAAAGAAATGTTGTGGGGCGTGCCTATCAGCATTTTCTTTACTAATTAACATGCCTATGGTTTATCAATCAGGCTCAGCACCTGGCCACACCTAGGAAGGTTTTGTTTAAAAAAGTTTGTGAATTACATAGTAACAGAATTTGGTACTTGTTGAGTCCCCGTTCACACTAAGGCGACCTGTGAGGCGACCTGGTCGCCTCACAGGTCGCTGTAGGTCGCCTTCCATAGGGAAGCTGCGGACCCGTTCTAATAGGAGCGACACAAGTGGCTCCGACTTAGAAAAAGGGTCCGGAGCTTCTTTGGGGCGACCAGGAGGCAACCGCCATAGACTTCAATGATATAAAGTCTGTGCCGGCCGCACCGCGATCTCAGAGGTCGCCCCGGGAAGTAGCATCGCTCGTATGTGAACGGGGCCTAAGACTGTCAAACAAGTGTCCTGAGCTTACAATATTAGGCCTGGTTCACACTACATGCAGTGCGAATTTGCTGCGGATTCCGCACAGCATCAAAATCGCAACCCGTTCATTTAAACCAATTGTGGAGTGTATGGTAAGTTAACGACATGCCAAAATCAGTTTGCAAAACGCTGTGCGATTTGCAGAATCGGATCGTATGGGTACGAACAACTATGCAATCCAATTCTGGTGCTGACAAAAAAAGGGTCCTGCTTGAGTTTGGTGCGATTTGAGCCATACAGAATGAATGGTTCAAATCGCATTGCTTCAGAATCGCATGTGATTTGAACAGGAATGCAGTGCAATTCCTGATCAAATTGCATCGGGTTCCCACAATGCACCAGTGTGAACTGGGCCTAAATTAATTATTATGTTTTCCCTTTAAAAATGAAACGTAACTCTAAACATTCATTATCAGAAAAACCAAAGTTGGCTCCACCTTTCCTTCTTTTCTCCTTCACAGGCTTTATAATGTTCATTAGGAACATATTATATCATGCAAAACATATTGAAACTTCTCACCCTCACAACGTAGACTCGTACTAGCACATTCATGGGGTCATTACTGGGAATTCCTTGGAACATGCCGAAGTTGGGGTCGTAGCCAGCTTCTTTGGTGACATCATCAGGTAGTGGAACCTTATACACGCACATAGAACCCTGTTGAGAAAATACTTCATATTTGTAGCTGAATTCATAAATCAGAAAAACACAAGTGAATAACTTTCTTTGTGTGGTGGAATCTTCTAACACCCAAATTCAAGTTAACTATAACATCAGTCCAATGGCTATACACCTAGCAATTTTCTATAAATTTCACCCACCTTTTGAGGCACTGGGGATCGCACATATAATCTGTTCTGGACATTTTATAGATAGGCAACTCCTATCCTCATATTGATTAGTGGTTCCAAATTAATAACTACTGCAGTAGGGAACAGACACAAAAGGATACACTCTGCATCTTTCCAAAATAACTGTTCGGTTTTATTTGACGCAATTAAAGGCTTTTATACACATGATTACGTAGGTATCACATTTTTATTACTTTTATGGTAACAAGGGGCGTAACATAGGCAGGCTAATTCTAATCAGGACTCGAAAGAATGCAAACATGTAATGAAAACATTATAGTGCTGTGTGCACAATATAGTCGGTTCACACTAAGGCGACACGACTCTTTACTACTTCGGGAGCGACTTGTGCATTACAATGCACCACGACTTCGGAGCGACTTGCAGGGACTTCACATAATGGAAGTCTATGTAAGTCGCTCCGAGGTCGCCCCGAAGTAGTACAGGAGCCTTTTTCTAAGTCGGAGCAACTTGTGTCGCTCCTATTAGAAGGGGTCCTGTAGCGGTCAATGGACTGCGAGGGAGCGCCACTTGTCAGGCTGACAAGTCGCCTGACAAGTCGCGGCAATGTGAACTGGCTCTAAGTGTATGTGCAATACATATGTAGCACTGCCCCTGTAGGGACTGCTGAATATTAACTCTGCGGACTCCCCTGGTTACCAACACACAGTTAATAGTAAATACAGTTCCTACATTCCTCTTGGCTCTTCACTTCAATAAACAGTATAGGGATATTGGGTTTTTTGTTGTTTATTTTGTAATGAGGATAGGAGAAGGGAATAGTAGGATACTCCAATTTAACTATTCACAATATATGAGGACTTTTTTCTTCACAACTCCGCTTGTAGATATGGAACAGCCAGGCTGTTAATTCATCCTGCCACTTTAGATGAATGGGGTTAAAGCGGAGTTCCACCCTGGATTTTTTTTTTTTTTTTTAATACCCCCGGGACAGTCAGGGCTAGTGCATTCCACAATGGCTAGCCTCTGATCTGTCCCGGGTTGCACTTACCTGTTAGGACAAATACTTACCTTGCAAACGTCTTGTCCAGCGCTGCCATCTCAGATGTGGGCAGCTTGAAGCCAGCGCGTCCTCTTCGGCGTCTTCTTCCGCCTTCTTTGGTCCCACGATGCTCTGCGCCGGCCCCGACGTCACTTCCGGTGAAGGGGATGACGCGTGCGACCCGGAACTGACGTCGGGGCCGGTGCAGGCGCAATGATTCCTGGGAGCTATGACGTCCAGCTCCCAGGAATCATTGCAGAGCCAGGAAGTGACGAGGGGCCGCGGCCGAGGAAGGAGGAAGAAGGAAGTAAGGTAAGTATATTTTCTTCGCTACGAGATAAGTAAAAAAAAAAAAAAATATGCGATTATCCATTTCTTTTTCAAGTGTCCCGGAGCGAGAAGATGGAGGTAAGTATAAAAATAGGGTGGAACTCCACTTTAAGTCTCTTGCTTTCTTTATCCTCTTTCACAAGATGACTTTAGTGAACAATATCTTATCTTCAGGAACAATATCTTATCTTCAGGATACTTTCTCTAGCATCCTCTCTCTGCTGACACCCATCCACTGACTATCCTATGAGCAGGGGTGGCCCCCTCAGGTCAGGCCCCTGGACACGAGTTCCTGTACTCACGATACTGCAGCAATAGGGCCTCCAGTGTTTCCCCTCTCAGTCAACTTCCCAGGATCTCTGGGTTCAGCTCCTCTCAACCGCTCCTCTAGCCCTCAGGACGACCTCCTGCGACCACATAGCACCTCTACAGAGGAGGAGGCAGCCGCCCCCTCCCTTCCGGGACACCGTTCTCCAACGAAAGACCCAGAGCATATGTGCTCCTGACTTTTATACATTATCCCAGTATGCTCCGAGGCGACCTGCCCTCTGCCAATCATCACGACTGTATCAAAAGCCTATGCACCCATTCGTCAGGTTTCCTCCACTGTCCAACATGCCTCCCTATTGGACCAGCGTGAAACACTCTCTAAACTGAATGAATCGCATCCTGAGCACAATGAGCAGAGCTCACTAACAGATCCTGCTCTCTGGTAGGCAGACAGCAATATACATTTACCTGCAGCCTCTCTGGTAAGCAGATAGAGCTCAAAACTATACTCTCTCACTAGCACCTACCTAGGAGGGGGCTACATTTACAAAATAAAATACAATAATATACAGGATGTACAAATTTCCTTTACAAATCCAAATGAATCATCAGACACTGAGCAGTCATACAACCAGGAGTATGATCGATCACGAATGTTCGGTTAATGGTGAAGTTGAAACTGCTAAACGAATTGACAGCCTCAACGGAATTTATTGATATGGAATTTTAACTGAAAAAAATTGGTAATTTCTGTGTATCTTTTGACTTGGAAATTCTGGATGGACAAATTTGTCAGAATATAATAGTTGGTTGATTACGTTTGTTTTTCAACTTATCCACCTTGTAGTTCACTGATAATATCCATCAAACCCGTCTGTTATTTAAATGACCTTACATGATTGTACGCCTGCATGTAATGAAGCTGTGTACATTACCATCTTCCTGTGTGTACACCTCCCTTTCCTTGTTTGCTTTGTAAATCCAGAAACTTTATTTCAATACAAATTATTGAAAAGAATAAAAAAAAATGTTAATTTCCTCAAAAGTGATCGGTTTTTTTTATCATGTTCCAGAAGAGCAATTTTTATTTCCGTCTGCTCGTGGAAACTTGAAACCATCATTTTATGTCTTTGATTGCTTTGCAATTTTGACAAAATATGGACTCCCCTTTTCTCATTCCATGCATCAGGTTATTTCTTAAATTGGGTTTAAGTTTACTAATGGCAAATGGACTGCGCACTTTGCAAGTACACTTGCTCCAGAGCTTAGTAAATGAGGTAAAGCTTCACTTTTTAAGGATACCCAATCACATGCAAGGAAAATAAAAAAAATACATTTTGCTTGCACATGATTGGATGATGGAAGCCAGCAGAGATTCCCCTAATTTACTAAACTCGTGTGCAACTGCACTTGCTGAGTGCACATGCCCTTGCAAAGTGCTCAGTCTATTTGCCTTTAGTAATCAACCCCATTATGCCACAAAATTAAATAAATACTGTTATGTCCATCATTTTTATTGTGCCCACCAGTGTTATTGAGCCCAGCAGCACCTATTGGGCACTTTTTGATACTCACTTTAAACCTCCCCACTATCCGCTCCTCCTCGCTGACTGTGTCATCATCATCCCCGATCTTCCCTCTTAGTAAGTTGAATGTGTGCAGCCAGTCTTCAAAACAGTCAAATTCAGTTTCTAGTTCTTTGTTGAAGACCTGGATTTGGCCAAACATAAGGAATAGAGTCAGGAGACAGCAAAAATTCATAATCCACATGTGTAGAAATCATAATACCCAGAATCAAGAGGAACTTCACTCTCAATCAACATTCACTACTTTTAATCCTTATGCTGCTAGTATTAGTAAATAGATAGGAAATGTTATCATGTTTACGTTTTAAACTTTTTTTGGGGGTTTATTTAGTTACTTACTGGTTTCCTGCCTATGCAAATAATGTATGCATCCCAGGAGTCTTCAGGAAAGGAGGAGGGTTTTACATAGTTAGTGACGTTGAAAAAAGACACCAGTCCATCCAGTTCAACCTATGATGTGTGTTTGCTGTTAACCGTACATTGTATACCCCTCTATATTGTGGTCTTTAAGGTGCCCATCTAATAGTTTTTTGAAACTATCAATGCTCCCTGCTGATACGACTGTTTGCGGAAGAGAATTCCACATCCTTACTGCTCTGACAGTAAAGAACCCCCTACGTACTTTAAGGTTAAACCTTTCCTCTAGTTTTAGTGAGTGGCCACGTGTCTTATTGTATTCCCTTTCTCTGAATAGTTTGTTCCTTATGCAAGGGTCGCCAGTACAGTATTTGTACATTGATATCATATCCCCCCTTAATCGTCTCTTCTCCAGGGTTTTTTCAGCTAAGCACACCCTCCTGCTTGTATGCCTGAACTAAGGGCAAATGGATTCCAGGAAGTCATTGCTACATGTATCATCTGCCCTTACTTAAGATGGCTGCAGTCAGAAATGTTGGAGGGTGTTTTCCAAAGTGAGTTCTCAGCAAAATAAAGCACAGAGACATTGATAAATGAGGGAGTTTGCTTTGAAAATTAAAAATGAATTCAATTGCACTTTATTTTTGTGGCGCTCAGATGCAATGTAGTTCCGCTTTAAGCAATATGGTCTGGGTTTCCAGCAGTCTGACACCCCCTGTATAGTTCTCCTCTCAACAAACTTCATACATCCTGAGCAGCATTGTTTACTGGAGTATTGTGCTGGGGGCATTTGGGACCACTGGAGATCTGGACTGCCATGCTCTGTCTTTGGTCTCAAGTTTTTGGCACAGCCAGAATATAGTTTGAAATATAATAATACTGACTGCATAACTAATATAAAAATGGCGTCAATTTAACTATATACATTGAAAAATAATAAAAAAACATTTTTTCAGCATCGTTGTCTAATGGTAAGAAAACTATTTATAGACTGGGAGAAATGCTGTCTTATCCATCCTATAAATTCATATTATTTTATTTTATTATAGAATAGCTAATTACAGACACTGCCATTGCTAACTTTCTTCCAAAAAAAATCTTGTTTATTGGCTGCTAAGCTTATCCTTTGGCTTAAGTATTCTGAGTTACTAACCTGGAGCTAGTGAGAAGATAAGCAGGGCCGGCCCTATCATGGGTCCCACTGGGTCCATTGGACCCAGGCAGCACTTGGAGAGGGGCAGTAAATTGACTCCCAAGATTTTTTTTTCCAGCAGTTTTGTGTGTCATCAGTTTCCGGCACGTTACGGGTGGCATTTCCCCATCTCATACTGCCGCCCATAGTGCAAACTGAGGGGGTGGATCGTCTCCTCTGGGGAAGAGTATGAGGGGGTGTAGCGTCTCCTCTGGGGAAGAGTATGAGGGGGTGGAGCGTCTCCTCTGGGGAATGTCCCTCACATGATTGTGGTGTGCGCAATGATGTCAGACATCAGCGCACTCCATGTCACGCAGGGTAGGCTGGATCTTCTAGGGCCCTGGGTGCGGCAGACACAGGAGTGAAAGGAGGACAGAGGACAGACAGTGGGTGTTTGGTGGATGGCTCCAGTGGTGAGTTATGGAAGAAGATAACAGTATAT